>NC_050484.2:13373576-13999687 GCF_012460135.2 Molothrus ater
GAAAGGAAAAGTACAACCCCAAGAAGGTGCGACACAGGTCTTTTGGCAATGAAAGTCAATGTCCTTGATCTACAAATTAAAATAATGACCATTTTGCAAATCATTATTGGAATTATTCTGCCTGGCTTCAGTGGAAAGAAGTGGGATTCATTAATTCCTGTCTGACATTCCCTTTTATCTGGTGACTGGGGTCAACCCACAAGGGGAACACTCAGCCAGACATTGACAAAACAGGAGGTGTGCATGTGTTTGTAAGGGAAGAGTGAGTTATAAAAACGATATTTTCCTCTGGAGAGAAACTTGCTACAAGAGATTTTTACGAGTAATTTTGTTTTGGAGACTGTCCCTCTACACAGAATTAACCCAACAATGCTAGAGATAGAGGTTGAAAGAGAAGTCCTCTGCACAGGTGTTCCCTTTCCCTCAAGGAAGTGATCATGCTGGGTGGATGGTCATCCATCATGCCTACAGCTGGATCAAACTGTGGATTGGTGTGGCTGAGGATATCCAGGGCCTGGAGTTCAGCAGACCAAGACAGTGCCACAATAGGTCCCTCTGTCCTTGTAACAAAAGCCTCTACCAATCTTCCCTTATCCCATCACTGCGCTTTCCCTTGTCTTCTCCCTTTAAACATGTGGAGGTCTACCCTGCAGAGACATTTCCTGCAGAGATACACTGTGGGAGAAACCTTGTCCACATACACTCAGCTTCAACAGAAGGCTCGAGGTTTCTGAGGGAGATAATGCACTGTTGCCATGCACAGCATTCAACAGACTTCCACACTGAGGGATTTTCATCAGGCCTGACCAGAGGAAGGTATATTTCTTGGGCTGGTTTTTTTTGAGTGCCATCTGCATGTCCTCTTCTGAAAGCAGAACAGTAGTATGTGCACTATGGGACTACTTGAGAAGAATGATCTCCCAACACCAGTGAGAGAATGAAAGAGCCAAGTCACTGACCTAAGCCCATGCTTGCACAGGCAACACCACTACACAGATCTCTCCAGTAAATACATCAAACCATTTTAAAATGATAAAATGTTTTCCAGTACCTCTTGTAAGGATGCTGAGTGTAGTACAAATACACCAGCTACCATCCAAACTCTCTCCCCTACAACAGCAGCTGCAAAATTTTCATTGTGTCTTGCAAAGGAGCAACTGAATGCAAAAAACCCTCAAAGCTCCCTGTGAGGCTGTGCAGGTCACACCCCAATTCCCACCCTTCCTCCTCCTCCTCCTCCTGGGGAGAACAATGTGGCTTTGTCAGCATCAGGAGTAGTGAGCACTAGCAAAGCACAATGGCCTTTTTAATCCTAGCTTCAAGGCATTCGTGGTTGGAAAAAGGAATGTATTCATCCTGTGAGACCAAGGAATATCTATGTTAGAATTGGGCTTTGCCCACAATTCTATATTTGATCTCCAGGGAATAGATCTGAACAACAATCACAGTCAAAATGTTTTAGCCTACTCCTCTCTCTTTGCTTCTTTTTATTAATTTTGAGAGCCAAACTTGTTCCTTTACCTGTATGCTAATTGCAGTAGTGATCTACTTTCTAATGTCTTTAATGTCCTCCCTAACTTGGGGTACTTAGTAATGTCATCAGTAATACAGGTAGAAACACAGGCTTGCTCACTGCTCATGAACAAACCCATTTTAATTCTTGAGGTCCACTTACATAGGAAAGAGTTAACATCCACACCTCCCAGTCAACAAATTGGCCCATCCAGGAAAAAAATCCCAGAAAATTGGATGTCAGTAGATTATCCTTCTGCAGATCCATGGATTAGTGTGCTTAGAGAGGGTATCCAAGTGGAAAAGAATGTAATAGCACTATATGTGAAGGAAGAGGCTTCACCTCCACTCCAGCACAATTACACATTTCTCTTATCACAGATATCACATGACACCTAACCTCATCCCTTTTCTTGCTTAAATCTATTATTGCATTTTTATAAATATTGGAAAGCCTCTTGAAATTTTGAAGTTTCTCACTGCAGTGGATCATATGCTAGCCAAATAATTTTGTTTCCTTGGTTGTCTCCCACTCTGCTCATCCAACATCACTTCCTTATTTGCCTAGCTCCTTGTGTTAAGTGATTGCAGCATCCATCCTTCCTTCATTTTTTCCATGATAGACACACTTGCAGGTTTTCAAATACAGCTTAAGGCCAAACTCATCTCAGATTCTCTCTGGTCAGCCTAGAGTGAGTACCACAGGCACAAATATTTGAGGAACAAAATAAATGACTTTGGGCTTCCTGTAGGCTAAGGGCAGTTTGGAAACCAGAGAGAAAGCAGAGAGAAACCAGAAACCAATATAGCTGGTGCCAGCTGTGCCTCGAGTGCCTGGTCCTTTTCCATAGAAGAAAGGGTGAAGTCAAAGCCAGAGTGGCTGGATGGCGACGTCTGAAGTGATTTATTACAAGTATTGTGTCAACATGACATTTCTTCTCAGAGCCCTGGCCTTGGGCTCCAAGGGCTTGTCCCACATTGTCTTTTTCTTCTCTGGTCTTTTGTATTTGGGTTTTTTTTTCCTTTCTTGTTTTTTCCCCCATTTATTCTTCATATTTATGAAAACAAGCTTTAAAAAAAGAATTGAACAGATTTAGTTTGAAAGTGAGAGGGTGATTAACACAAGGAGAGGATCTCTATCAGCTTGAGGGAGGTGACCCTTCCCCTCTCCTCAGCATTGGTGAGACCGCAGCTGTGCCCACTTCTAGGCTCCCCGGGTACACAGGCATAATGGAGTGAGCCTAGCAAAAGGACAAAGAGATGAATCCAGGACACCTACCATACAAGGAGTGGCTGAGAGATCTCAGATTATTTACTTGAGGGCTATCCTATCAGTAGGTATAAACTCCAGAGGATGTGGAGTGGACTCTTCCCAGCTGTGCCCCTTGGCAGAATAGGAGGCAGTGAGTACAAAATTAAATACAAGAAATTTCATTTCAGCATAAGGAAATATACTGAGAACTGGCACAGACTATGCAACAAGGCTGTGGAGTCTGCATCCTTAGAGATATTAAAAAACCTGATTGGGTATGTCCTGGAGCAGGCTGCTCCAGCTGACACAGCCTTCAGCAGGACTGGGGGATCTCCAGACATGCCTCCCAACCTCAGCTCTTCTGCAATGCTGTGATTCTCTAACAGGGTGCCAGAATTATGATTTTAAATATTCATTTCTGGCTTTAAAGACATTTACAATTCTGGGAGAGGGACCTCATTTGTTCCTTTTCAGGATCTCTGTTGGCAATGTTATGTTTTCCTTGAGCTCCAATCCTCCCACTTAAGTAGGTGGAAGCTCTATGACCAGCCCTGGACATAAACTGCAGGGCATTAAACAATCAGCTAGAACTGATGTTCACATTCTCAGGTGAGATGTGAACATCCCTTTAAGCAAGCAAGGATGGAGCTCAAGCTCCAACGCTGAGATTGCAATGCTAGGTAGTTTCCAGTGTGTCTTGTATGTTTCCCTGTTTAAACAGCCACACATGGAACTGAACCTAGAGGTGGAAAACAAGGAAGAATGCTAGACATAAATTTGTTTGAAGTTTGTTTCAGAGATTTGAGGAGGATTTTCATTAGCAGTATTGACTTTTAAGGGTTTTGCATTTAATTTTCAAAAGTCTGATAAAATTAATTAGTAGCTGTACTTATTTCTTTCATTTTTTACCTGTCTGCTGCCAACTGAGATTCAAAAATCCCACCTTCCTAATATAAAACAAAAATTTAAAAGCACTAATAAGTCCCATAGAACTACTGCCAAAAAAAAAAAAATCAGACTTGCCTCTTCTTTTTGACCATCTCACATCACAAACTCTTTAAAAGAGAAAGTGGTAGAAAATATTTTGAGAGGTCTATGTTCTTCATAGTGCAATGCAGAGAGATCAATCTCAGAATCATAGAATGTCTTGGCTTGGAAGCAACCCTAAAGGTCTTCTAGTTCCAACCCCACAGGCATGGATAGGAGTGCTACTCACTAGATAAGGTTGCTCAGAGCCCCATCCAGACTGACCTTGAAATGACAGGAATAGGGCATCCACAACTGACAGGAATAGGGCATCCACAACATCTCAGGATATCCATTCCAGCACCCCACAACCCTCACTGTAAAGAATTTCTTCCTGATACCTAATCTAAATATCTCCTCTTCCAGTTTAGAACTGTTCTTCTTTGTCTTATCATTATCTGCCCATGTTAAAAATCACTGTGTTTCATTTTTTTAGGTCCCCCTTAAGTACTGGACAGCTGCAATGTAATCTCTCTGAAGCCCTCTTCACCAGGTTGTTCAGCCCAGAGAACAGAATATTCAAACAAAGCTGATCAAGTTATGAATAATTGGGGAACTTAATCCTGTTTTGGGTATTTGATTCAAAAGAAGAGGGACACTTTTAATTAAATAAGTATATATACCTACAAAATCAGAAAAGTCTCCTGAGTTGATATTGCTCAGTTCCCTTTATACCTGCTCTGAGATACTGGTCTGATTTTAGCAAAACAGGCATTGCTGGGGAATTGTCCCTTGAATACTTTATGCACTGAATTATTGCAGAAGAATATTTCTCCCTCCAGACACATGCTGAGTAATAATTTGCTCATAGACTTGAAATTGCATTTGGAAAAATTATTCTAAACAAGGATAAGAATGGAAAATACTTTGGCTTCAATTAGAAGTTCAATACTGAGTGGACAGCTGTGATTATTATCCTATCTTAGCAATAAACTACTACTGTACACTAGAATTGATTAAGAAAAATGTAAGGGCTTATGGAGTAAAAAGGAATTCAAATTTTCTTTCCTTTATTTAACCTATTTTATTTGTGATCTCAATCATTTTTCCTCTTTATATTTGATCTCAATTTTGAGTAACATGATTCAACTGATCTGTCTTAAGACACTTAAAGCATAAGGAATGCCTGTGTATTAGGATGCATTCTAGACTTGCTACAGGCACTAGAGAAGTTTACTGTAGAATTGAGTGAAGTATCTTGAAAAGAAATGACACTATCTGGTAATCCCATCCAGACTGTCAGAAAGAAGCTCAGGTAGGCTCAGGTATCTGTAGTCACTATTGATGGAAGTCACAAGCTTTTTGGAAAAGAGGGACGTTGCTCAACATCTGCAGCATACTAACTATGCTGTTTGCTCACAGTAAACAAATAATTTGAATAAAAATTTTAATTGTTCTAAATATAATGTTCCACAATGCTTACAGAGATGCCATCTGCTCTGTAAGGTAGAAAGCTGGAGCCTATAAAAACTTCCATGTATGCTTAATTTTACACCCTCATGCAGCCCCAGAGCCATTCAAGTACATTAAATTGAGCAGATACATAAACATTTGCAGAACTCCATAACTGATAATTTTGCCAGCACTGTATTTTTCAAGGATCTGGAAAGTAGTTCAATGGCAGAAGGTGCCCTAAGGGTCAACAGAGATAAGCTGTGGATAGCTCATTTCCACTTTTATTCTAGTGCTTGGCTTAATTTGTCTGCCTCCAAAACTCACCCAGTTTGCAGTGGAAGGATGGTACATTCCCAGCCCTCTGGCATCTGAGAAACATCTCACTCCTGCTTAGAGCTGGAAGTGAAAATAGAGTGTGAGGAATCCAAAAGGAAGTTGTTGAATGCGTGGCAGATGTTGTTACATTTGGCCTAGCAGTACTCCATGTGGTGGGCACACGACGCGTGATCTTCGCCAGAGAGGTTAACAGCGATAGCGCTTCCAAGGGAGGGTTTTCTTTCAAAGGAGAGTGGAACAAATGTTGTAAGTGAACTATTAATGGCAGGAACAATATGAACAAAATATTAAAATAAAGGGAAGGGGGGGTCTCAGAAATTATGGCATGTCGGCTGGGAAAATAGTACATCAGCAGCAAAGAAGAAACATAAAATCAAGATGATAATTTCATGGTAAAGTGGGTTGAAGAGACATCTTAAGACCACTCTGTGTTTCTCCATCCCTTTTCCCTGAGTGTGGCTGGCACCCACATCTCCTACAAACAAATTCAGAGTGAGGAAGTGATACACACTGGTATGAATCATGGATTTCTAGGCCATCATTCATAACAGGAGCCATGCCTGAGCAGAGGTGCATTACTTGCATATTGAAGATGATATATGTGGGTTTTACATAGCTTTTGGGCTTTAATTATTCACTTGATTATCAATAAAAAATAAGCAGTGAGTAGTACAGAATGTTAACATGTCTGAAAGGGACATGCAGCTACTTGTGTGAAACAAATGTGCTCATGCATGAAGGCATTCTTTCCTGTCAGTGCCAGGTATGAGGACAAATTCACAAGCAGGATTAGCACATTTATTTTCTTTCTCTTCCTCTTCACCATCCCCTCCCCACCCTTTTCACAAACAAAACCTGCCAACCTGTTCATCAGCTCTGTGATGGCAGACAAATGTTTCAGCAAAACATGTGCCAAATACCCATGATACTGGCTGAAATTCAATATGATGAAATGAATTGATGCTGGCATCCCATTTGGTGCAATGCAATATCTGATCAATAGCAAGTAATTGGACATCATTTTGTGTAGGATAGAAAGCTGGGGCTGCTACATCACTCTGAGTTATGGATCATATTAATCACTGCCTAACTGTTTCATCAATGTAATTTCTTTTCATCAACATGCTGTGGCATTTAGAATGTTGGACATAAAACCTTGATACTGTATTAAGTAGAAATTAAAAGCTGTGCAGGCCAATGGAAAGGAACATCATTATCATGGGTGTGAACAATGTTCTCACATCATAGCATGAAATTATACAATTGGCACCTTTAACAAGCAGAGTGAAGTGACAGGGAAAAAAATCAAATAGCAAGAACTCATCTGGACTGGGGAGCATATGCACTCATTTAAGCCTTACCTTCTTCCTCCTCTTAATTGCAGTCAATGCAAGACCATCAGGGAGAGAAATACAGGTTTCTTTTAAGCTGTTGCTAGCTCACAGGTGTTCTTAAGTTGAGGACATATTAGCAGGGCAGGTCTGGCAGAGGATGAGGTACAGTCTCTCCATCCCTCTTCCTTGCATGGAAATATGCACACAGGTGTCACTGATCACTGGGATTCCTATTGTTCAATCTATGCTCTTTACATTTTAGCCTTCTTCAAGCCTTTCTTTGTACTCCACCAGAGGTACATTTGTGGAAGTTGTACCATCACCTGCTATCAGATGATTCAAAGTCACTTTTCTTTCTATTTCCACTCTGGCAGGCATCCATAGTCAGCCCTTGGCAGTAAAAGAAAGATTTTAAGCCAGTCAGTTGGAGAACTAGTGCCATTGGCTCTGCCACATCCAGAGAAGAGAGACCATGGCACAGTCCTGCTCTGAGTGATAAAAAAGGTTTTTGTGTGGTACATTTCAGACACCTGCTCTGGCTACTAACTGCAGTCTGGCACTCCACCACTGAGCCCTAACCTCATAACATATACTGCTGTTTGCAATGAAGTCATCACAGAAAACTAAAAGTAATTCTTCAGTCACGCTCATCCTTGCCTTTGTGCTGGAGGAAGACATAGTCATACATATCCTCACATATTCTGGTTTGTGTGGGAAATAAACTTGGAAAAGTAAAAAGGTGTTTAAGTCAGACCCCTCTTTCAGACCACAAACACAGAGCACTCAGTTTATGTCTTTCCCAAAGGCAGAATGACCATGTCTAAGCCCATAGATGAAGCTGGCAGAGAAGAGCCCCGAGTCTCCATTATTATTACACCGAAAAGCAGTGGGACTGTGTTCTGAAGAGTGAACAAGAAGGCAAGTCAACAGCAGAAAAAAGCTGACAACTGGGTTTTATTCTTAGAGCACCTGCATTTCCCACTGATAGCAGAGCTGCGGGTGCCTGGTACTTCTTAAAATGTAACCAGCTTATTCATCCTGTCTTAGGTGAGAGATTTTCTCTGTTCTCTGTTTGGTGTGAAGCCTGTTGGGAAAGACAAGATGAGAGCAGATGATAATAATAATAGTGTTTCAACATCTCCAGCTCACAGTTTCTTGCCATATTTGGTGATTGTTTTCTTTAAAATCCAAACTCTAGGTCTGCGGGAATCTCAGCTTTCTCTTATAAAAATGCTTTCTGTTCTTTTTGATGGGGTAAAGAAAAGCCTGAAAACCTGTCATCCAACAAAACTGCAAAATTATAAAACTAAAAAGAAGAACCTTCAGAATGCATTACTCTTAAACATCTGGATTTTTAACAGTGACCTCTTGACTTTTATGAAAGTTCTGTTACTAGGTTTTAGAGGGGGAAAAAATTGACTCTCACTGTGGTTTGCAGTTTGAACAAAGAGAAATAATTGTGAGTGCCACTGGTCAGAAAACAGACCTGAATTATGGCAAAATGGCTTTTATGTGACATTTTCTGTGCTTTGTCTTTTCTATACTTCCAGCTGGAATTAGAAACACAACAAACTTAGATCAGGGGTGGAGGCAAAAGGGAGACAGATATTTCTTTATCCGCAACCCTGTTAAGGAGAATGGATCCTTACATGATTAAATTTAAGTATGTACCAATATCCTAGTACCACCTGACTTCATATTTCAAGTATGTCAATAGGAATGTTTTATTTATGTGGAGGAAAAAGAAAATGGCGTGACTACTGCTTGCAGAGCTAAATTATGCTGGATCTCCAAATAAACCCTGTAAGGAAATATATGAGTCCAGCTTGGTCTTGCTTTTAGCTAAAGAAGTCAGAAGCCCATGTTATTGTTGAGTTGAGACATTCATTTTCTCTGCCCTCAGTGGCAAGCCTATACAGTATTGTGTACAGCAGGAGCCAGTCCCCCGTTGAGGCCGCATCAGCCATTTCTTCACCGAGTCTGCACATGAGACATTTTAAAAGTATTTCAAGATCAGACAGTGCCTGTACCGACAAGAGCACAGGACTGTAAGGGAAAATAGCACCATTTTTTTCTGTCTGTGATTCTTAGGAGGTTTAAGCACCTCTGACAAAATCTTCATTTCCGCTCTCCCCATTTCTGCTGCTGACCCTAGCTGTTCCTGCCTTCAATGATATATGCCAAATATGTAAATGTGTGCCTGTGGTTTGTGTTTTTTATTCATAGTGTTCCATTAAAGCTTAAAGTGATCCTGAAGCCACTCTTTAGGGAGCACTCCCTCTGAACAAAGTCCATTGTAGTCACTGTCACAGAGCAAATCATCTGTGCACGCATATGCACTTATACACTCAGCTATCTCTTAATTTTCCACCCACCACTGCTGCCAGTAGCACCAGTAACTCTCTACTGGTATCTGTTGATGCATTGCAATCTAGATCTATTCATGATGTTGGTAAAACGAGAAGATGCCTCTATAAGCCCCCCAGAAAATCAACCATAATTGTTTCATAGCTCCACCTACTTGGTTCAAACTCCCCCTCACCCTCTGTCTCTGCTTCCTTTAATCTGAAACAAGAGTTATTCAGAGTGCACAGACATTTGCTCCTTGTCTGTGGAAAATAACTCCTCATAACCCTTTTGTGTGTTCATGTCACTCAGAGGATCCGCCACATCCTCTCTTCAGTGACAGCTCTCCAAGTGCACCTGCCTTCTGCTCCATTCTTTTACTCCTACATTTAAGTAAGAATGGCTTATCTTAGCAACTAATTATACTGACAGCCATACAAATATAGGCCCAAAACAACGTAAAACCACTTAGAGAAGGGAAGTGAAGACGCTGTTATCTTAGAAGGAAGGAGTCCACTAGTAAATCCATTGATGTTAGCCTGCTGGGGTTACCTGCCAGAAAAGGTCAAGATTTAATTATGATGAGTGTGTTGAGTATACTGTATCCCCAATGCATTAGAATCTGTTAGGTCTAAGTATTTTAGCAGTACCCAAGACAGATTAAAGCAAAGTAAATGGTAAGGTCCTACCTAGGGGATGATGGTCAAATATTCTGCAGGGAGAGCACACCCTGGAGTTCTGAAGCAAGAATCTGGTGCCTTGAGATCTCCTCATTTCACAGTGTATTTACTCAGGAGTACACGGGCAGCTGTGCTACTCTGTGCTCAGCTCCTCACATAGAGATGTCATGATTATTTCATCCTACCAAATTCTTGGAAATCTAACAGTAGATGTCACAATGTCAAAGACTACTGTGCTCTTTGTGTATTACTTCCTTGTACAAAATGAGGCTTCTATACTGTAGTATGGTGTTGGTATAGCACTCATCACCAGGGTATTTGTGCTTCCTACAAAACCAGATATTCAACAACCTTTTTTCCCCTACAACCAGCTAAACCCTTTTTGCAGGCATTCAGAGAACTTGAACACTCCTGTAATTGTTTCCACATTGTCCCTGTCATTCTTTTGGTCATGATCAGGAGCACAATTCACTTCTCCCAGAATTAATGAGTAACAAATAATTCATACAAAAAATAAAAGACGCCTAACAAAAGAGACATGGGCATACTTCATGTGGTGACTGCATTTTCTAGTCTGTGATGTCGATTTCTGTGGTAAAGCCCTGTAGAATCTAAGGGAAAATGATAACCTTTCCTTACATTTTGAACAACCTATAGAATAGAATATAATTAACATCTTTGTCAAATAATATAATCTGGTAGGAAGGCTCGAAAAGCTTGCAGAAGACAGGACTCTATTTCAACTCCAGAATAGAGCACTGTTATACTTCTATAGACTGTCACAGGTTTCATCCCTCTTAACTTCTGCAGGACTTTTCAGAGGGTTTGCACATGAAATGAGAAGAATAATGGGAGAAAAATTACTGTAGAGAGACACAAAAATGTCTGGTCTAAATTTACTGCTGAAAGCTGTCTTGGGAGGCTTAAACATAGTGTGACTATTCAGCTTCATGATAAAGGGGTCAGGTGTGTTCCAAAGAGGGTCAATGGGATAAAACCAAACAACAGGGCAGGGCCCAGCAGATACACTGTTTAAGTGCTTTACCTGCCTAATTGTGAGAGGAGGAATACAAAGTCTCTGGCTATGACAATTGCCCCTCAGCTCAGCAGAAGCAGCAACCAGCCATTCTGTGGAGCTGCCAGCTGGAAGATTTCATAGCCTGTGAAAAGCTCCCTCACCTTAGGGATTCAAAGGGAACGTTTGGTCCTTACATGAGAGCCAATTGAATTATTTTGAGCATAGAAGGAATCCATCATTTTTGTTCAGTTAGCATGTATCTATCCTATGTAGATGGGACCTTTCAGCTTTGTCCATGCCTACACTAGCCAAACCCTTCCCAGTCAATTGCCTTCTAACAACGACTCCTGTTTTGAAGGTATCTCCACATAAAGGATAGAACTTGATTTTGTGTTTTTCTGTGGCTGCTCATCTTTATTGTTGTTTTTCATGACAGTGGCAAAATGAAACAGAAAATACTAAATTTTTGTTGTTCATTTTCCTATAAGCCGATGCTGTAGGGAGTTGATCATGACATGACCTAAGCTCTAAGAAGGATCCTGTGTTGTTGGGCAGGGGGGACTTCAATGCAGTTAGATAAGAGGGGTGAAATGAAAGTCTGGTGGGCATTAGAACACAAATGCTTTTTTTGTTCTGACAGACAAACACAAAAGTTAAAAACAATCCCTTGAAAAACAGCAGGCAGCTAAGACAGCAAATTTAAAAAACACACAGATATGTCAGAACAGTGCAACCTTAATTAACCCTCCTGTGTGCATGCATTATCCAATTGCATAAGCATATATTATTTCTCCCCAGAGGGTCTGTGTCTCACAATGCAAGGGACAGACTAAACCACTGTGTGAGAAGCTGCTCAACATTTTCCTTTCCCCTTCTGTTTATGTGGTCCCAGGTTATTTACTGAACACTATTCACTTCATGCTGAACTTAGGATTACTCATCTTATCATGGACATTCTTGTCACATTCCTGACTTTAGCAGCTGTGGACCTCACATAAATTAACACATTTGTTTTCATTTGTGTAAAAGCAGGGCTTGGCATTATCCCCATTTAGCTGAGGAGATCACTGATGAGCAATTTCTTTGAGAAATTCAATTGCTCTTTCTAAAATGCTTAAAAAAGCTAATGAAATATGGTTTCACCATGAAGAGAGCTGCTCAGTTTTAATAATAAGTGATTCTACCAGTCCTGCATTTTTATCCAAACCAATGTAAGCACTGATACCCTCATTATTCTGAACAATAATTAACCTGTTTTCAGAATCTCACCAACTCCTCTGATTGAACAGCCATTGTGAGATGGACCCAAACAACAGACTTGCCTTACTCTGCCACAGAATTATCAAGACTTTAGCTGACCTGAAACAAAGTCCTTTCCATGACTGAGGCTGACTGTCTTAAACTTTTGTTACCTAGCTCCTTGCCACACTAACTAGTTTTATTTGTCTTCTTCAGTCTCTCTTTCATGGCCTTACTTCAAGAATTCTTCTACTTTGGAAATATGTGCCACAAGGGGAAATATATTGTCTTCCTTTAATTTTAAACCCCCAGTTTTTAGAAACACCTGTCCCTGTTTCCATCTCTCCAATCAGTGAGCAGTGCGGGTGTCTCTCTCAGTGGGAGATGACAATTTGATGACACTTCATCAGTGTGGGACTCCTGCTGAGAAGAAGATTGAGACAAAGGAAATGCCTCTCGGCATTGGAACAAATAAGAAATCAGATTTTGCTAAGTTATTGTTCAGTAAGTTCAATTTCTTTTATTTTATGAAGGAAGCCTGCATGTGTGTGTACTGGCATCAGCATTGGCCAATTCACTCCTGTTTCTCTCTCTCAACTACATAGGCATTAATGCCACCAGCAAAACGACAGTCTTCAGAAAAAACCACCATGCTGAGATTCAAGAGCAGTACTAAAATGCTGGCCTCACCAGAGATTTTCTGTGGAGCTCAGGTAAGGTTTCTTTAAGGTCTCAATTCACTGAAGAGTAGAAGCCTAGAGCAACAATCTTTTCATCAGAAAGTTTATCATGTTCCTGGTAGTATGTGTGTTCTGATTTGTATTTTCAAGGCTGTCTGCTTTATCAGAAAGGACACATATACTTAAGAAAAAGAATAAAAGAAGGCCTTTATTAAATTGAAAAAAGAATGTGTTAATACTGCAAAGCAGGGAATGTAAAATTCAGGGCAAAAGATTTGGGGAAGGAGTGAAAATCCAACTGCCCTGAAATCAGTTGAGGATGACAAATCAAAGGGAGCCTTGCCACTCAATCTTTGGAACAGGATGCCCTATTGCCTCCTAGATTGCTCACAGAGAAGAGAGTCACAGGCTGTCTGCAGGTTGACAGAATATTCAGAGTATGAATGGCAATAAATGCTCAGACTCAGGCCATATTGAGAATAGCTATTTGATGGAAATAGCTGGAAATCCAACTATTTCAACCCCATCATTCAGTGTGTTGGGGTTCCTTTTCTTGCATTATGGAGCTGTGTGAAGTTGCATAGCAGAGAGATTCCAGGCCATCTGCAGCTAGCATCTGGAGAGTAAGCAATAGGCAAGATGAGTGGTAGGGGTTGGTCATATTCATGGCGCTGCAGGGTTACAGAAAGCAAGGTATGTGTGCTCTTAGGGTGATACAAGTGCTCTTTGTACTCTACACACAGGGAATGAACTGGGCCTGGCTCCTCTTCCCTATTAGGACAGCTTCTGTCCCTTTGGTCAGGCATTGGGCAGCCCTCAATAACCAGGACTAAGCTGGTACAGTGTAGAGAAGAAAAGCTATTTTTCTGGGAATTTACATGCCACTGTGACTGATGGAAGTCCAGACTGGAGGGGGACTTTTTACAAGAGCTTCTAGACAGGACAAGGGGAAATCGATTCAAACGACAAGAGAGTAGGTTTAGATTAGATATTAGTAAAAAATTATTTACTCTGAGAGGGGTGAGGCATTGGATCAGGTTACCCAGAGAAGTTGTGGATGCCTCATCCCTGGAAGTGTTCAAGGCCAGACTGGATAGAGCTCTGGTCTAGTGAAAGATGTCCCTGCCTATGGCAGGGGGTTTGGAACTAGGTGATCTTTAAGTCCCTTCCAACCTAAACCATTCTATGATTCTATTTTAGGAATAACACCTGCCCACTTCTAGAGAGACTGTGAGCAGCCATTTCTGGGTCTTTGAAAAGCATATTGCAGGGAGGATGCAAAAAAGTCCTTCTCCCTTAAATGCATCTGTCTCCTTTCTTCCTCTTCTTAATTCTCCAAGGTACAGGGACTATTCTCTCCTGGTGTCTCCACTCATTTCAACAATCTCATGTAGAGGATGAATAGAGGTGGTTTGATTCTAGGCAGAAGCATAGTTCATGCTGCATTTCTTCTGCAGGCAGATGAGTCTCTCAGGACACCATGAGTGAAGAGTGTAGCACTATTAGCATCAGTTTTGCTGCATGGTAGAAACCTCTCCTGCACCTCCATGTTGTGATGTCTTGATCCTGCTGACCCACGGCCCACACATTTGCATTTCTCTGCAGCTTTGTTGTGCTCCCTTCAGGTCCCCCAGGGATGCCAGGTCTTTAACAGCCCACAATAAAAACCATAGCTCATGATGTCCAGCCGACTTTTACTGCCATAAACAGGCTGATATTTGTTTAATTTAGTGAAATAAATGCCTCTCCTTGTAGTTTGGAAAGCAAATCCCTCCTTACCCTCCAGCTGGTATTTGCTGTACTTGAGTGAGCCTGGTAAAAAGCTCAGGTTGTAATTTAATGCTGCTCTGTTTGTGCAGAACCAACAAGCCTCTCTTAAGGCCTCTTAGGGCTTTTTAAGCCAAGGAACTGCTCTTTTCCTTGACAGAGTTCTCTGGTGCCTTAACAGCATTGCACACAACACATCTTCAATCAGGGGCAGCAAGAAAACAACACATTTCTTGCAGCAACACACACTGCTGAGAATAATAAACTGATGTAGGACCTTAATGAACTTTCAGAAGTTCCATGTGTAACAGGATCACACAGAACCCCTTTTTTATTATTTACTGTGATGGATTTTCCCTGCCTGGATGCCAGGTGCCCACCAAAGCTGTTCTGTCATTCACCTCCTCATTTGGACAGAGGAGAGAAAATATAATGAAAAGACAGGTATAGGACAGGGAGATAAGAACAAGGAGAGATTATTCACTGGTTACTCTCATGGGCAAAAAAGAATCTATTTGAAGAAATTAGTTAAATTTATTAGTGATCAAATCAGAGTAGGACAATGAGAACATAAAAACCTTAAAACAACTTTCCTACTACTACCTCCTCCTTCCTAGACTCAATTTTACTCACAAATTCTCTGCTTTTTCTGCCTGAGTGGTGGAGAGTTATTCAGTCCCAGGGGCTACAGGGTGCAGTCCTTTAGGAATAGACTGCTCCTGCATGAGATCCTCTCTCCACAGGACCACAGGTCCTACAGCCAACCTGCTTCAATGTGGGCTTCCCAAAGGGTTTCAGCCTCCTTTGAGCACCCACCTGCTTTGGCATGGAGTCCTCCATGGGCTGCAGGTGATTATTTGCTTCTCTGTAGTTCTCTGTGGGCTGCAGGGGGACAGCTGCCTCACCACAGTCTTTGACATGGGCTGCAGGGGAATCTCAGCTCTGGTGCCTGGAACACTTCCTCTTGGTTCTCTCACAGGTTCCCACTCCTCTCTCTGACTGCAAATGCATCTGTAGGCTTTCTTTCCCTTCACTAAATACGTTAACCCCATGGCATTACCACTCTCGTTTGCCCAGCGATGGATCCACCTTGGAGCCGTCTGGCATTGACACTGTTGGACATAGTGGAGGCCTCTGGCAGCTTCCCAGGGAAGCCTCCCTGTAGTTCCCTGGTACCAAGCCTTTGCCATGCAAACCTAATACCATTTACTGACAATGAACTGCTTGTCAGCCTCCTAGGATGGTGCTACTGAAGGGCCGGGGCTGTTGCTCTGTTCTTTTCCATGGGTCTTTGCTATAATCCTGAGGTGAAAAATTTGGACTTTACTGTAAGCAGGCATCAACACACCTCTATTGATATCCCTGCTGAATGACTCCAGAGAGATTATTTATGATTCCAGTGCTTTTGAGCACAGTGATGGTCTTGCCATTCTTTTCAGCTATGCCCAAGTATCAAGACAAGTTGTGGAGATACAAGGTTAGTATAGGTGGTGGTTAAATGAGTGGAAGCTTCCAAAGAGGATAAGACCTAAAATTCCAGATTTTTTAATCTCTTCCCAATTAGCACTGCAAGCTCAATTTATAGAAACACACTTGTTTTGGAAAGTAGTATGTATTTCCTTATTTCAAAATTTGTATTTATCTACTAATTTATTATTTTTCATGATATCAAGAAGAATTCAGGTCAGCACTATACTGCATTAATCATTTGCTTTCCAAGAAAAATCTATGCTGGGACCAAGATCTATTCCTCTGCTTATAGTTTCCCTAATCCTGTGTATAGTCAGTCCCATGTGCCCTCCACTCTCTTCTGCTTTCATTCACAGTTCTCAGTTCATGTTAGTGAAGAAATGTACATACAGGAGTGAAAAATTAATTGAAGAGGAATGATTTGTAGCCACGGTCTCAAAAACAGTAAGGTAATAGCTTTGACAAGGAACAAGCAGTGTTTGTGGTTTCTGGGGTGCCAGCTACCTGAGATAATTTGGAAGCAGGTGAAGTCCTCACCTAGAGTGTATAAACTGAAAAGGTACACATAAAACAGAAAATTATTATTTCCTTTTACCCTTGTACATATAATTTTCACAATACAAACCAAGAGATGGGAAGACACAAAACACTGTGACTTTGCTTGAGAGTGAAGAAATCACTCAGCCCTTTCATTTTAACCATTTTTCATTTAGGAAGTAAGAGTGCACACATGAAACAATATCAATAGTTATGCAAAGAATTGTGTTGTTTATGTGTGAAACATTTACTATAAATTAAAATTACTTCATTCTGAAGAACTCTCTTTGGAAATGAGTACAACCTGCTGGGCACCCCAGTTGTTGCATGAAAACATTCCAGAAGACCACCACAACTTTGGCCAATATTTAACAACTCACTGTGCCTCCAGGATATAACTCTGATATATAGTCTAGAGAGCCCACTAGTGCCATATCAGAGAGTAAATCATGCTTTGATTATTCTGTCTTATAGCCCACTGCAGAACAAGGAACATGCTTTGCCAGGAGCTCTTATCAGTATTCTTGGAATTCTTGACTGAGATCATTGAAAGCCTAATATGAGAACAAAAAGCTACAAATTATTTCCACAGTAGGTAAAAGTTAAGACATAAAGCTGTAAAATAAAGAGAAATCTCTCTATTATATAGAGCTGTCTCAGAGTCACTTCTTCCTTTGGAAATCATGATCTACACAGTTTCATAAATTGATTAAAAGGTTTTGACCATTAAAGTTAATTGATACTGAATTTAAAGGCATGAACTTAAATAATTTTGCTACTTTCTTTGACAATTAATTTTTGGCATTGCATTTATCTCTAACACTGTGTGAAGCAAAAAATCACAAGTACTGAAGAAGTAAATTAACATGTACAAAAGATGAAGCACTGTGGAAGCGACATCTGGGGCAATGCAAAAGATGTTTCAAGGAGTGTAAACAGGCAGAAGTAAAAACAGAAAATAAAACCTGACTTTTAAGTAAAATTAGCAACAACTTGGATTTATATAGTGCTCCATATGTTCTGGCTGAATAACACCCAAGGCGTTTCAGAGTGAAGTAAGGTAAAAAGCATGCTTGAGGCGAGAAAGTAAGAAAATAATTAAATTTCTTGAAAATGTTTTCAGCTCTGAGTTGGTGCAATTCTTCCCTTTAGATGGCTGTGGTAATGGTGCTGAGGTGCTGTTGTTTTACATAATTGGCTTTGGATAGGAGCCATACTGCAGTGAAAGAGCAAAGACTGCTTGTAGTTGAAATGCTCGTTTTATTTATTCTTATTTTTTTAATTTAGTGCTGCAGCAGAATTCTGATTGCTTAGAAAAATCCAGCTAGAGAAAAGCAAAACATACAGCTGTTTGGAACTATCATTGAGCTGGTTACAAAAGAAAATAGATCTTGGATGGGAGAGGAAAGCAGAAACTGCACGCTTTCCCCCCTGTTTTGGTGGGGTTTTACCAAATCTATTCACACAGGGGTAGATTAAGATAATGCTTCTTGATGATTGTGCCTAGGTGGGTTTCTCCAGCTCTGAGTATAGTGAAGATTACAGCAATGTTGTTGTAATATCTACAATAACAAAAGACGGCAACAAAAATAAATCTGGCACAACATAAACCGCTGTTTAACAGTCTTGAGCACGAAACACGTACACAAGTGATGCATGTTTTGTCATTTTCCAGAACAAAGATTTGCACAACTATGATACAAAATGAAGTCTTTCCTTTAATAGTATTCACTAAGAACAGACCACCACATCAGCCAAAGCTCATTGAAAGAGGTGCACATTTGCTACCCCTATCCCATTTCTTCAGAAGAAAAATGTCATGCTTGAATCACTCTTCCACCTTCACTTTATATTTTTCACAGGAGAAAAACTCAGCGAGTCTGTAATTTGTTTGGCCCATCATTGGAAAACTGCAGGTGGGTACATATTTTGGATATGGATATTTTCTTAATCTGAAAATCTCGTTCTGTCTCTGCTATGAAATTTCCCCATGTTTTCTGGCATAAAAGTCATGCTCAAACATTGGATCACTAATCCTGGAGGCCTGTATGGCTGGAACCTCAAACACAGGTCTCTGAATAAAATTTAGATTTGTCAGACTTTTGTGGAATTCCCAGAACAGTGGAACAGCTAACAATTTCACTTGTTGGCTACATGCCAACAGTTAAAGTTTTACAGCTTATTAAAGTAGTCATCATGATCATCACTTGAATTTATCAGCTGCATTGTCCTGAAGGCCCCAGTCAGAACGGAGGTCTTTCTCAGATTTGTTTTTTTATGGACAGCCAGAAGATCAAGATCATATTTCAAAGAGACAAAGATTTATGCTTGAAATAAGTTACCAATTTACTTCTGTCTTGGAAAAGAACATTGATAACCAGTATTCAGACTGTCCAGCTGGCTCAAGGGTCCTTCCTGATTTGGAGGAAGGAAACTTGCCAGCTCTTGAAATTAATATATTATTATTACTGATATCTCCTTTTTAAATCCTTCACTATAAACCAGAAGGGTGTGCACATACTGCCAAAAGTTTGTTAGAAAAAAATTCTTGGCTAAATTTTTCAAAGCTGCTTGAAAGAATTTCCTGCTGACTTCAGTCCTGTAAATGCACCCTTTGCTGCATAAAGATAAAGGAGAGGCTACTCGTCAGCATTGATTTTGCTTTATGATCAACTTTCATTTTCCCTTTAAACTGGGGAACCTTAGGGTCAGAGCTTCCTTTTTAGCAATGACTCAGGCTGCTGACTGTGCCTTTATGTAAGAGTTAGAGCAAAGGCAAGTTCTATCCACAGCCCATTGTATAACAGAGACCTGCAGACTGTCACAATCCTCAAGGTTCATCTGATGGGCTGAGATGTGCACCATAGTCCAGCTCCTAATGCCAAGGAAAAATTCGCCATCAGCAAGTACCCATCACATGAAATATGCAGCAAAAGGTGACTGAACTGTGTTTTAATTTCTCATACAAAATAATACACAGAGGAAGAGTAATAATGACAATCCAGATTCGGCCAGCAAGGCAGTGATTTTGTGTTTATGTTTATTTAGCATGTGAAGCAGATATAAGGTCAGTGAGAGGTAAATTTTTGGGATGAACTGGAAGACTTCTAATTGCCTGATTCACCTCTCCAAGGTATTTCTGTTGAGTCTCATATGCTAAGTATTTCCATTAACATTTCTGGAAATTACTACTAAGTTATGACTTCTGATCAAGATGCAAATGAAGCAAAAAAAGATTGTTCCTCAGGGCCATGAAGAGCGAAGAGAAGGACAGTCTTGGAAAAACAACCACAGATGAGCAAAGCACATAGAAAATAGTAACTTAGATTTATGTCACAATTTTACTTGTGATTCAGTAATTAGGTGCTAGGAAGCATATGAAATCTTGTTCTACTCCCCATCAACTTCTCTGAGCAGCATATCAGACTCCTAAGGCAGTTTATGATGTTCTGCTCTAAAACAGAATTAGGCTCTCCTAATTCTGGCAAAGAATCAAAAAGCAAGGCACATTAGTTACAGAGTCAACAGTGATATTAAAAAATTAGGAACCTAAATTGCCACAAAGCAGCAAAACTGCAATTTCCAATAAGCCATAGACTTCAAATCAAGTGCTACAACACCTTCCCTGGAACATAAGCCCCTGCTCCTTAAGCTAGCTGGAAGAGAAGCTGAAGGATGGTGTGGCATAGAGCCAGTAACTGTCAAAAAGGTAACTTCCATAATGCAAAAAGAACCACCATACACACCACCCTATAAAATGAACATTTTGAAAGCCAGGTTTTGTCCTAAGGGCATTCAGCACTGTACATATCCCTTATACTCCCTATCTCTCTTTTTTGGCTCAGTGGCTGCAGCCAGCTTTCTCTTTGTTCTTTTCCTATGTGGTAAGCAAGGATAAAACACATCCTCCTTTACAAAGAGAAACTTTTTTCTTTCTTCTACACACACTGTGACACTGACCATCCACTTTCACCTGCAATGAATAACCCAAAACAACAGAAATATCTCTGGAAATATTCTCCTGGTCTCCACTCCCTCCATCAGTTTTTCCTATTGCAGTTACCTGAGCTGTGAGAGAAGTTGTGGAAAAAGCAAAATGGTTTATGCTCTTTGGCTTCTTCTTTTCTAGCCAGCAACACACTGGCAGTAATCTTTTCACCCATGGAGATAAAGACAGATAATTAAGATAAACTAGACCTGCTGTGGTGCTCTCTGCTGGAAGGTATTAAGAAGGAAGACATGCTGGCCTCTTTCAAAAGATTTGTGAGGTACAGATCAGCTTTACCCTTTGGGGATGGAACAGAGGTTTTTGATGTGTTTTACTTAGAATAATACAACCATATTATTTTAGGTTTTTGGGGGTTTTTGTTTCTTTGGTTTTTTTTTTAGTTTTTTTCAGGCTTCAGTGATTGCACCTAGTGTTGACCTAAAAGCTTTATACTTGTGTGCTGGAAAAAGGGATCAGGGAAGGGCTACTTTAGTACCTAGGGAAGGAACAAAACCCATATGATATTAAATGCATTAGGAAATGTTAGGTAGTTTAAAACTTCCTCCTAGTTTCCAAACTTGCTTCTTGTGAGATGTGATAATGCAGGGTTTTAAAATATTTAACAATTTGCATTTATCTAAAAAAAGAGGGAAATAATGTACAAAGAAAAACACAAACATGTTCAGAATGCCTACCGCCAGCAACATCTTGGCATTTGCCAGTACTTAAAGGTTATGTCTGTCATGTTTAGATGTGGCATAAAGTCTTTCACCCTTTCCCAAATAATTGGACATCATACTGATAGGTAAAATTGACTGTGTTATGAACAACTCTCCTATAGACTTGCAGGGCTTATTGACAGACAGTGCTTGGAGAGAAGGCCTAATTTTATGCATGAACATGTCATGCTGGAATAATTATGCAACTGCCTGCTTTCCTTGCGCAGTACATTGTGAAAGCCCACGATGGTTCCTGGGAATTCATACCTTCCTCTGGTTTTGCATAAACACAACTGCTGTAGCTAACAAGGGGAAATACATTAATAAGGTATTTAATCACGAATAAAGATCTGAATAATTTGTCTTGCTTTCAAAGTGTATGAAAGTGACATCAACCTACATACCTTTTGTAAAGAGCAGCAAATGCAAAACTGGCTCTCATTGGGGAATCTATGCTCATTGATTTTCTTCTCCTACTTTGTTGTCTGACTGATGTGTGCAAAAATTCAGGTAGTCTTTCACCTCTGGTAAGCCTAACTTGTGTTTTTTGGGTTTTTTTTGGTTTTTGGTATTTCGCTTATGACAAATTTAATCAGTATGAAGTATCCTTTCTTAGTCTAAAATAAGAAATCCTTGTGGATCATTGCTGAAAATTATTGACAGCTGACTATAACCTTGCCCTCACATGAACACAATAACTGAAAAATTACGATTTAGGGAGGAAAATGTTGGAATAGGGAGGACATCTCTTGGGCTGAAAAAAGGTGGGTGCTGGGAGGGTCGTATTAGGGGAGATGAATTATGCTTTCTCTGTTCCTATTCTCTTCAGGCATCTGGTCACTGTCACAGTAGTATCTATTTTGTTGTTTTTTCCTTAAACTGGTACACAATGTTCATGCCTATATTTCACATTTGGAAATACATATTTAAAACAGCAATAAAAAGTATCTTTGAAGAATTTATAATCTCTAAAAAAATGACAGCACTATTGCTACTGTTTTCTTTCAAAATACAAATGTGACTGCCATATTGCTGCTTCTGTTTGTGTGGTGAGAAAAGTTAATTTTTTTGTGAGTGGCATGAATCATAGTCTCCCTCTTTTGATTTCTTTATCATTTAGATTCTTAAGCTTGCAAACCTCTTGAAGAAAGATGCCATGAGTGCACAGCTGTCTCATGACATCCAGTCTAGGACAGAGCTAAAATGGTTTCTGCATCATTTATAGCAGAGAGGAAGCCCTTGAGTTGCTGAGTGTGTGGGTCAAATAAGGTCTGAAAACCATTCTGTGCCTATAGCTGCCCTGGCCACCCTGCTGTTGGCGTCTCTGTCCCTCTCTGTGGAGGGGCAAGTCTCTATTGTTATTTGTTAGCTGTCATGTGTTATCAATTGCTTGCTGTAGAAATATGTAGTACAGTGAACCCCTTGGCTCTTCACTTGGGAGGAACAAGTGTGTTTCCTAATCAGGATTTATCTGTGTTAAATTCCCTTCTTTCACCCTATTCTTAAGCAGATTTGTTAAATTTGGGATCATAGAGAGATTGCCTTTTCTCAGTGAGCTTGCTGCTACTTTTGACCAGGTTTTCTGCTGGTGCATTTACCCCTCCTCCCTAAGTGGCATGCTAGGCTGGCCACTTCATTCTTCCCTGCTGTTGAGGAGGCAGCATGTTCTTGTGCTCCTTCTGTGTGATTGCTTTGCTGTATGTTCTGTGTCTGTGATAGTTCCAGCATTTTCCTTAGTCCCTGCTCCCAGCCATGCCAAATCTAGGTCTGACTGTGAACTGCACTGGAGGGACCTTTGGGTTGGAACACAAAGGTAGTTCTTATGTCCCTGTGACATGGCATGCATCAAAAACTGTCTAGTTCCTGTGGTGTCTTCATGCTGCAGGCAGAATGCCTAAAGTTGAGCTTTTCTTCTGCTGTCAGTCTGTTTCAGCTGTCCTTCTTTCCTTTCCT
Source organism: Molothrus ater (assembly GCF_012460135.2). Taxonomy (NCBI): domain Eukaryota; kingdom Metazoa; phylum Chordata; class Aves; order Passeriformes; family Icteridae; genus Molothrus; species Molothrus ater. The sequence goes on from NC_050484.2 coordinate 13,396,829, forward strand.
TCTCTGGTACACTCTTTTGGATCCTCTCCAGCGTGGCTGGCACCAGCTGCAGCACTGCCAGAACACAACTTCTTTTAGCGTACCCAGCGTGAGGCAAAACCATGTCCCCTATAGAGCTGCAGCTCACCCTGTAAACGCTGATTACTGCTGGCAGACAAGCAGAGACAGCCGTGAATGCTCATGATGGGTACCTGCTCATAGTCATCCGCTGCTAAGCTGCCTGAGCAGCTCTGGGGTTATAGGACTGGGATCCCCCTTGTCTCTGTATGTCCTGCTTCTGATCACATTCAACTTACCCTTAGCCTCAACTCCCTTGTTTGCAAATTTGGCATTTAGTCATTCTGGGCTCCAGGGTTGGGAGAAAGTTGGAGCATCTCTAACTCCTGCTCCATGGTGCCTTGGCTCCAGTGAGTTCCACCCCAGAGGGGAACAGTTCCTTCAGGAGTCAGCCTGCAGCTACACTTCTCAACTATGGCCCAGTGTTCTAAACCACATAATTTCCAGTCCAGTCAGACTCAAGTTGCATTGATGATGACAGGAGTGAGCCTGTTCTTGCACAGTTTCCAACCAATGAGTGGCAGGTAAGTCTTTAAATTGAACCCCTAAAATAACAAGATTTTTTGTTTAGGGTAATCAATTGAACCTCCTTTCAAGTATCCTGCCATGTGAGTTATCCCTAGTAGTGCAAGCTAAACAGCATAATGCTTGTTCCTTCCTTTTCCCATTAGTTTTGAAGCACTGTCCACTTGTCATGCATTCATTTTTTCCATTATCTTTTCCTATTTGCATTTACTCAGCAGCAGCCATATCAGATCAAATGGAGCATATCCATTTTTGACATTAGTTAAAAAAATGCTGTTAGTTGATGACTATTAATCCTGCACAAATGCATAAGAAGATAAGTTTTCTCAAAGCTGTTTGCTCAGGGGTAGAGGCTGTTCTAATGGTCTGTTTATTGAACAATGATTTATCTGTTGCAATTATTTGCCCTTTAGGGCTGATGATATTATATTAGTAGGTTTGATCTCTACCGGCACCTGGATCCCTCCTTGTAATTAGCAAAGTGATACACTGTGTCTGCCATTCTGCTGCACACCCCCTCCTCTTTTACTGCTTCCAAACAAAAGCATGAACATAGCAAATCTCACCCTAAAAGCAGTAAAAAGAAATAATGTTGCTCAGTACCTGCTTCTGGATTTAAAGGAAAGGACAGATTACTCAAAGAGAATGCAAGAACACTTTCCTTACATCAACAAATAATTCATGAAGTGTATATGGGTATCCAGCAACTATATTATTGCAGTAGTCTGACAAATATTGTGAAGGGGGCAGCAAATGGGACATATCATTCTACTGTCTTGACAAAGATTATAACAGGAATGGGAAATGGGACAAATGTAACTCATCCTGGAGACAATCCCTGTGCTGTAATCTCATTTGTTCTTCAGCATGAATTATACAGCAGTGCAGAGGATGAGAAGGTGATTTTCACCATTTGTATATTTTAATCACTTTTCTTTGCTACTAAACAAATAACTCATGGTGAAATGCTAATGGATGGGTAATATTAGTTTTTGAGCTATGCACTAAATGAGGAGAAGACAGCTGTAATATAAGATTTCTGACAGTTGTATTGAAATTCAAAAAGTATAAAATTCATTTCAGGTTTGTACAAAACAAATTCCTGCAGATTTCTGAGAATCATTTGCCATGTCCCAGACAGGAGCTGGACCCATGCCCTTGCCTTCCTAGGCTTGAGATTGAGTCTTTTGGAAATCATACCATAGCTGGAACCCACAAAAAATGGATGCCTGCTTGGTGGGAAGTCTTGAGATGGGAGCTATGGTGGAAAAAAATATGATTGCTAAGTCCCATGAGACCTAATTCTTCTGGCAAGAAGAGAAGGCAGCTTGACTGTTGTTTATGCCAACAATTGATTTGGATGCTGTTTGGTGTGGAAAAGCAACATTTGAAGCTTCCCTAGGTGTTTAATCCAAGGTTGAAATGTTTAAATAATCCATTCTGTAGCACAAGACAACTAGTAAGATCCCTTAGGTACCAATGGTTTTCCAGAGGTTGACTGCTGGGTAAGGGTGACTTCCATGAAAATCTGTATTAGAGAGGAAGAACTATTAATTTGTGTGTAAGTTATTTTTAGTGTAACTTACTGTCTCTTTAAAACCCCTCTGATTATAAAAAATTCCTTAAGTCTCATATGCCTGTTGTTCAGTGCCAGACTGAAGAATGTGTTTTCTTTTCTTCAGCATTGTGCTTGCTGCTTGTAACTCGAAGGCACCATGTGAGGGTGAAGGGCTGACGTTACCACCCATGAATTAGGCTGCCATGACAGCCAGCGAGAGCAGAGAAACAACCTGGGCCCTGAATTTATGTAAATGGAATTTCCATGTTCCAGGTGGCTGGAGGGCTTGATGTGACAACTAATCCTTCATTTAGGTAGATGAGAATATCAGGAGTCCCCTAGTGGGCAAGCAGTCATGGTAAATGTGAGAATGCTGGAGACAAAGTTTTGATTTTGAATCTGAAGTGCACTCTAATGACAGTGCAAGCAGCGGAGTGGTTTGTGTGCTTTACAAAGGAGGGCATGCTAGCAATGAGGAACAGTCTGAGCTGTTTCTGAATGTCAGAGGTCAGTGGGTTTAGTGACAGGAAATTGCATTTGGAAGCCTTAGGAACTGAATGCTAATTTTGTCTGCCCTGTAAGAATGGGGACAAACCATGACAAATATGAGTTTTACCTGAAGTTCAAACCTGATTTTAACTTTTAGGACCAGCTTTTCAAAATCTGTTGAACATAATTGCATGCTATGTGCCAGTGCTTCTGCACAAATCCAGGCTTTGTTGTAAATTCCTTCAAACTGTCCATCCACTTTCTACTGCTTGGCTCATCCTCCTGGCTTTAGTGGAGTTGCTGTCAGGGTTAACTGAATAATGCTGTAAACCAGTTCATCCTTGCTGGGTAGCAGCAGATTCTAACATGCTTGATGGGAATTGAGGGACAAGAGAATTCTTTTGGATGAGGCCTTTAGATGAACATGCTCAAGTTCTGCTGGAGATCCCAAGTTACACTTTTATTTCATCAATTTTCCAAGACACCTTCTGAGACTGTACCAGCAAAGGAAAGATGAGGAGAAACTTTGCTCTCAAGTTGAAAGGTTTGGGGAGAAAATGGAATGTATTAAAACGGGACATCTTCTCCATCTTCTCCTATATTTTTATTGTATTTTGAATTAATTAAAAGGATTTGGGCTAGGAGGAATGCTTCACTATGCACAAATTTTCTGTCCAACTGTCCTTCCAGAAAGAGGTCATGGACGACGTTCAGTGTCTGAAACACCACAGTGGTTAGCTTCACATGAGTGAATTAAGAGAGGTTATTTGTGATTCATAGCTGCTCTAGGTCAGACCAAAATTTATTAGTCTAGAATTGTAATTCCCTTGTCTCTAGGCTTCAGTGATCTCAGTTTCTCAGAGGACAGGTTTGAAAGCAGCATGGCTCAAATAGTGAAATATTAAATTTCCCTTATTTAAAGAAAAAAACCCAAACAGAACCAAACCCTCTTTCGCTCACATGGCTGCCACAAGATGCATCTCTCTACCCTGTGCATAACAGCTGTACTTGATGGAGTCCAACAAGCCTGCACAGCCAGAAGTCACCTCCTTAGAGAGGAAACACCTTTCCCTTCAAGCAAAAGGCACAGAATCTATTTCCAGAGCAGTCTGCCACTCAGCCATGCCTGAAAGCAGGTAACAGAACTGAAATAAGCTCAACACCTTCCTGATGTGAAAGGCTTCCATCTCTGAGCTAGAAACAAGGAATAAATCAGGATACAGAAGACCACAGTGTGATGAGTGGCCTGAAGCCATCTTGTGGAAGAAACAACCCCTGGCTGGGCAGTGGGCAGTGGGAGTCGGAGTCATGCCAAAGAGCTGGCATGAGCCCATCTTTTTCAAGAGAAAGTATTCAGAGCTCTTGAAGCCTTTCTTTGATAGAAAAGTAACAATGTTACTTGTTTCCTGTCAAAGAGAAGAAATCATGAGAAAAGCTTCAATGAGTTTGATCACTTCAAATTTCATCTGAGTTCACAGCCATTAGGTATTGGATCAGGATTCCTTTACTTTCTGCATTGCCTAGTAAGTCAACTGATTCTAGGCTAGATTACTTATGTATAGGGACAGTTTATACTGTCCTATGGTGCTTAAGTTTTTGCAACCATGACCAGGATCTGAATCTCAGTGGCTGGGGCAAACACTAACAACAGCCTGGGATGGAAGAAGCAGCCACTGTGTTGCTTTACAATGGCAACAGCCTTGTGTCTTAGCTCTGAAGCACTAGGGGTTTGGGTATACTGTTTGAGATAACCAGGGCTAATTTTTGGCTATCATAGCAGAATACTACTTTTCCATTCCAAAAAAATGCTGATGGAAGGATGTTGTGTTAGAATAAGAAATCTGGCCATGGTCTGCCTGGTGTCCACATGCCCTCTGAAGACAATGGTGAAACAAGATGATAGGGTAGAAATGATATTTTGTAATTGTGTTTTTCCATGTTTCAATTCCAAATCCTCTGATTTCACAGTCTGGCTGAAGTTTGGACTCCAAAGAAGAAGAGCCCAGCATAGTGCTGGCAATGCATTCAGTTTTCTCATTCCTTCTAAAATATGTTCTCAGTGGGTCGTGATGAAGGATCCATAGGCTCTTCACATCTTTGCTAAGCAGCCTACCCAAATGCTAGCTGCTGCTCCTCCTCTGCCCCCAGGTCAAGGACCAAAGCACTTGAGAGAGGTCTAAGATAAGAGAGGAGCACAGTCCCAGCAAGCCAGGCTTCTGCTCAGCAGCAGACAGAGAGTGGTTTCTGCATTGCTATGTGCTGTTTTCACTCTCTAAATCCTCTGTGTTTGATATCAGGAGGATTTGGAGACTGCACAGACACATCAGTCCTTTCACCCTTCCTTGCTATCTGCTCCAACCTGCTTTTGGTCACTTTCATTCAACTGTCCATGGCTTGCTGCCTGGATTAATTTCTTCATTGACTACATTCCTTTGTGTGAGCAAAATATGTGACACATAAGTAATGTGACTCATCAAGAGGCATGGGAATGCAACGTTCCAGCTACTGAAGGACATTTAGAATTCAACAACTTGTCACCTTTGTGTCACTCCTAAAACACTGTAAAATGTAAACACACAGATCTAAAAGGAGATGCAGAGTACAAACTTGCACAGAACTCTGCTTGTTTTCTTTCTCAGCTTAAATAAGTAAACTGTAATGAAATCTACTTGACAGAGTTTTGGCAGTTTTGATTTACATTTTCTGTGAGGCCCAGTAATTATTTCCTCGAGATCTTATGTGGGATTAAAAATATTTCTGTGTTTCAGCCCACATCTCTGAAAATGTCAAACATTTCATCGACGGTTTGTGCAAATATAGCTGTTTTTTCCCTCTTTTATTACGAAGACCTTCTGAAAAGAGTATTCACATGTGACACTAATATCTTGTGAAGGGTGCTGAAGTATACTTTTTGAATAAATCACCTGTCCAGCCTAAATGGTGGGTCACTCTTCCAGCTACAGATAGGAAAACCCCTGGTTTTGAAAGGTAAAGCAGGATACCAGGTGAGCTGTGCTAATCCTGAAAGTATGACTTTTCCCTGCCTTATACACCATAGCTTCTGGTTATGTAGAACAAATATCCTGCAAAAATTCAGTTCATATTCTGCAAGTTTTGAAGGTAGCTAGCCTGAATTACTTGCTGAGACACAGCCAACATGCCAGCTAACTTGGCCAGAGTACTTCTTCAAGGAGCAAATGGGAGCTAATGGACCAAGGCCCAATAGAGAAAACTGCTTCCATCTCGCAAGGCACTAAAGAAGTGGGGAGAGGCTTCTTGTATCTGCATACACTTCATCATAGTTTGACCCTAACCTTTGTTTCTCACTACAAAATTTACCATGAAGCTCACAGATACACAAATTACCCTGAAAAATCAGAAGAAATTTGTAATTTGGCTTCCCTTCCAAACCAGACACTCCAGCAAGAAAATCAACCAGTCTACTGAGACTCTCACAGATTCTTTCTGGGGATTTCTGATGTCCTCTAGAGAACTTGATTCCTGAAACAGAGTTTCTTCTTTGACATGGGCTGCGGAAATGGCTTTGGGGTGTGCCAAGCTCAGCTGTGATACCCTGTGACAGACTTCCTAACTGTAACTGGGCAAGCTGAAGACAGACTGTCATTTCATCATTTTTGGACAGAGATCCCCCCTTTAACACTTAAGTATTATCCACATACTGGTATTCTGGCAAGCCTGCTCTCATGCTAATCTGTTAGGATGGTCCTGTTCCCACTCATAATGTGGCACAGCATGTGAGCTTCAGGCAAGCAAGGATGCCAGCCTCAGTTGGATTGTGAATAGCCTGCAGAAGAGGCTCCTGCTGGTGGAAGAAGTGCCAAATTAGGCCACATGCTCTCTCACTGGGATGCATTGTGCCCAAAGCTGCTTTGGTATCGGTTATGGAGGAAGCAACACCTTTTTTCAGAAAAGAACCTGCTAACCCTTTCACTTGGTATGCTCTGCCTCTCCTGTTCAATTTCTATCAATTATTTCTGGGATTTGCCTGTATAAACAAAAAAATATATTCTTCCCTGACAGCTAAGGAAAAGGTCAGACATGGCTGTTCAGAATATGAACCCCAACTGTGTTTGCTGTTGAATTTGGAGTTGTCTCTTGTTAAACCATTTACTGTTAAGACAACAGCACAGGGTGCTGCACAGACAGTAGTTCCAAAGGAGTTTTTGCCCCCAGTGAGATTTCCATCTAACTATTCAGCACCTCCTTGCAGAAATCCAGGTGTCTTGTGTTCCTGAACATCTTGACTCCCCCCAGAGTGCTGTTGAGTAGGTAAGAGACATGCTCTGCTACATATATCCCTCTGACCAGCACTTTCAGGAATTTCCAGGATTCACAAGTGAAACATTACTTGGGACAGAAGAGCTTCTGCAACTGCCTTTTTCTAATCAGGATGATTTCTACAGCTTCTGGCAGGCAGCTTCATAAGTAAGAATATCTTACCTATCAAACTAAATGCTGCCTGCCAGCCTCAGCATAACATCTCATCAACAGTCTTGCACTGGTGCTGGATTGTAACATTTTTCCTACAAACTCATGCTTCCTTCTGCCTTTCCAGCTATGATGCTGTTTTTCCTTTGTGTCAACACCCGCCTTTTTTGAAAGTAATATGAATGGGGAATAATATACCGCCAGCTAAAATGGCTGCCTTTCCACCCTCGCTCACCACAGGAACTCTTTCATCAGCAATGTCAGCCAGGGACAGAAATCTCACAGTTGAGAGATAACAGTTATTTGCTGGCAACTTCTTGTATGATAAGCCAAACAACTGGGTGATTACACACTTTCTCAAATAACACAAGAAAATGCCATGCTACATTTCCAAAAATACATGTTGCAGCATCTGGAAGCTGCATAAGAATATTTTCAAGATATATTCTCCTGTTTACTTTTTTGGTGCTCTGAAATCTGAATGTAATTTTTACATTCTTATGCTATCCACTAGCTTTTCTGCAATGAAAGGCTTCATAAAGTGTATAAAGTCAACTGTACAGACAAAGTGTAGTTGATTAATAGCAGAGGATTTCTGCCATAACTAGGCTGCTTAAGGTCGCAGTTAAACAATTTTTCATAGCTGTTTCATCTACTGAGCTGCGCTTGCATGGTTTCACTGCTAGTTGAAAAGGAAATGAGTGGGTACATGCTGGTTGAGTTAATTATTAAAATACATACAATAGAGCAACACTTTTTCTGGGAAACCCTGCTAATGAAGAGACAATGCCTTTGCAACACTGAAATTAGTTTAAAGTAAACAGGCAAAAAAACCCCAATTCTAAACACTGACAGAGTGTTTATAAGGTTTAGAGGAGAGATTTGTGAAATAATAAGGTTAATCTGAGTCCCTCCAAGTACTGTTCCTTCAATGACATCTGCATGGTGCACCTTTATAGTTATGTCACGCTATTTGGGTTGGTTTAAATGTGAACCTATGTTTCAGCTACTCTTGTGGTTCAAGCCAGCCCAGTGGATGTTCTCAGACTTCTTTCAGCGTGAAACAACAGTTTTGGGGCTGTTGTAATGTGAAGGAGCATCTTACATGCTGTGCCTACCCCCAGGTCATATTGTCACTGGCTGTCATGCTGGGCAGCTGCGGGGCCTGTTCTTGCATGCAGGATATCAACTGCCTTTTCTCCATTGCAACTGCACAGGATGGATACAGCAGTCTGAAGAACAAAAAGACCTGAAGGGTCCCAAAATGAGGAAATAAGCCACAGTACTGCTCTATCAGACGCTGAAGACAGGTGAAAAGAGTGATGATTAGGATTTAGAAGAAGATCCTGTATTTTGTGTGCGGGACCTGGAGGATCTGTTGTTAATTTGGCTTCCTTTCCAAACCAGACACTACAGCCAGAAAATCAACCAGTCTACTGAGACTCTCAGTATATCTCAGGGGTCTGAGATATTCTTGAGATTTTTATCCCAATCACAGTATTTTGTGGTACTTGTGCCACCTCCACTGGGTGGGTCTTTTGTGCCAAAATCTTGCATGGGAAACTTTTAAATTATTTTGGGGAAAAAATAGTCAGAGCTGTTATGGTTTTGTATTTAAAATTAAGGTCACTTTCAAACAAGGGTAATTAAGTCAAAATGTCCTTTTCTTCTTAACCTGGCATAATGAATAAGGTCAGAGTTCATGGTTTCTTTGTTGGGCCTCTGTGTTGGGGACAATGAGTGCAAGCTGAGATTTTTTAGCATTGGGTTGCATTTAAGTGAGGAGAAAGCCATCCAGATTATATTTCTTTTGCACCTCCCTCCTGTCAGATATTTATTTTTCACTTGCAATAGCAACAGCAGGTGCTTTTGTGCTTGCACTAGGAGGAAGAAGGAAACAGAGTTACCAATCTGTTGAATTTCATGGTCTGGTTTGCACAGGTGAGAAGAGAAATAAACATTAATGGAACTTGCATGTTCTCATCTCCACCTTACTTCTGTCCTGAAATTGAAGGAAGTCATTCCCTTCCTTTTCCTTAGTATTTATTGACTTTCTTCTTTCTCCATGCCTTCACTTCCTTCTTCTTTCCTTCCTCAAGCTAGATGCTGTGAAACAAACCAAGAAGGACCCTGTGTTATCTCTGATATGAGTTTATAGCACAATTGACCATGCTAATGCTTCTATAAAAGCTGAAATTGGGCACTTCTCCAAAACAGCACATAATGTAAACATATCCTGGCAACTTTTTCAATAGCTCCAACTAGACTCTGACTTTCTCCCTTTCTCTCTCTGGAGAATGATCTTTAGTGATCTTCAAACACAGTCTTCAGGTTTTAGTCTACAGGTAGTGTAAAATGAAAATAGGTCTGGAGATTGCCTGTGGAGATTTAAAAGAAAACCACAATTCGTCATTCAAAAGACTTCTTTTTGAAAGAGTAAATCTGCATTTATTCATACTGGGTGAAGCAGACAGCTGGCACTTTCTGATTCCAAGACCAACAGATCCTGTGGATTTTTCTGGCTGAAAAGAAGTTAATACCCCAGAAGTGGAAATCCACATAACAATGAAACTTGTATCAGAGAAGTAAAAAGATTTCAAGTGTACTGTCTGTTTGCCTGGCAGATTCTGATTTCATTTAACCAACTGACATCAGGTTAGTGAGCATGTAAACAGACATATTTCAGACTGGTTATCTGAGATCAAAATTTGACTTTACTGACATCTGATTAGACAAGTATTTTTCCTCCTTTCCATATACAGCTACTTGCTGTCTTATGTTATTTTATATGCTGAATGTTCATCTTCTCAATAGTAATTTTCAGAGGTTTTTACTTCAGAAGAATACTTGCCCTTAGCAATAGATTGTGAAGCACTATATGAGTAAGAAATTCTGTAAGAAAAATATGTGCTTGGCGCATATCTTGCAGTTCCCAATAATGACTTTCCTTAAAAAAAACCAACACTACAGTAACAGAAACCTTCCTCTATAAAGTGACTTGTTTTTTAATAAGACTCAGAATGTGACTGAAATCTACATAATTTCTCAGTTTCTCATCCTCTCTCTCCATCTGTTAGCCTCTTGTCTCCTGAAGGACAATATCTTTGCCTTGTATGAATACTGCTCAAACTTCTATAACTTAGTTGGTGATTGCTAGGTGCAATGTAATATCAATTAAAATTATTATCATGCAGTGTTTGGCTTGATTAATGTTTATGATTCGCAGACAGAATTCTTACATAAGAGCTTTGAAATTGATCCTCACCAGTTTCACAGAAAATTCAATAGGTGAAACATTGCAACTTAACCTGACATATGGAGGACTCACACATATGTGAGTTTGGAAATGAGGCAGAACATAGCATGGAAATATTATTCTGTTTCTATGCCAATCAATATACTAGTCCTCTGAGTTAACATGGTGTAACTGGTACCTTTTCTGAGGTCCACTCATAGGCAGAACTGATCTGACATTCATGGAAACATTAAGCTGACAAATGGTTTGTATTGGGAGAGCAGTGCTTATCTTTGCCAGAGAAATCACCCAGCAGGCACAAGAAGACTCGTACTTTGCTTGGTGTGTTGTTTGGTGTCTTCAGTGGACAGCCTACAGAACAACACGGTGTGGCAGAAAGAGTCATGTCATTCCAAAGTGTCCCATTTTTCTTGAGTGATACACAATTCGAGTACAGTCACGTCTTATCTTCAGGTGGTGCCACAGCTCCTGCAACTATGCATTAAAATATGCATCAGTAGCATATTAGGCTTTTTAAACAGGTTATTTGAAGTACCTGAATATCATGGTGATAGTATTGCTACTGTTATGAAAATTGAACAGCTCTGCTATTTCCATGAAAATGGTGAAGCCAGTGAAGAGCTAGAATGCAGGTACACAGTTTGTGGCAATTAGGAGTGAGGCTGCGACCGAGCCGCAGCCCCAGTAGGCTACAGCTGTGGAAAGCAGGTGAGCAGCATTGAAAGCAATGAGAGCTGGAGTGCCCAGGGGCACTGACCAATCACCAAAGGGAACAGAGGGCACACAGGTGCAATGCATGAGCATGAGGATACAAAAGGCTGGGCTAAAGAGCAAGAGAGGTAGCTGCTTGAAGCTTATTGAAGTGGTGTAGTGTTACTCTGTATGGGCTGAAACTTTCTGAAATTATATCATGATATTCTGTGTATTGTGGCTGTCTCAACTGTGACGTCTGCTGTGACCCTCAAAAGCAAGGTACTGGCTCTTTTTCTTGCCTTTGTTGTTTGATGCTAAATGGCTTGTGTGATTTACTGTGCTACGGCCAGCAGCCTGTAGGTTTGGCCAAAGAGGTGCAAGAGTGGTGAAGCTATTCTGCTACAAGGGTTGTGATGTGCTGCTGAGCAGTCAGAAGACAAATAACTGCACAAATCAATAAATTTGTGTAGCAGACAGGTGTACATCAGGAATGACGCGTGTTCTTATTTATGAAGGAATCTAGATATATGCCTTCGGTTGCTGAAATATATATTGTAAATAGTGGTCTGACCTAGCCAGGAATGCTGGCAATTCCCTACAGGAATGACCATCTTGGGCTCTAGCATGTTCCTTTTCTTCCCATCCATGTTTGCTGTGCTTCTAGTGTGGCAGGATATGTCTCTTACTGCTTACAAGCCTCCAGTGGTAAAGCTATTACCTCTGCCTGTTGGCACTGCCTTCCCCCAGATATGCTAGAAGAGTAGCACACTTGCATGTGTGCTCTCTGACTGGTTCCAGACTAAACCAGCTCAGCTGACAGGTGCAGTGTGAGCACCATGGCACACTCCATGCAGAGCAGGGAGCAGAGACCCACGCTGTCCCTGTAGCAGAGGCATTGTCAGTGCCTTTCCAATATGGCTGTGGGCTGACAGCTATCTGAGGCATTAAATGCTTCCATTCTGCAAACAATGGTGATAAGTTTGCTGGACCACATCAGAGTGTTGCAATGATCTCTAGCATCCTCCTGTTTTGGTGATTGGGCTCCTTTGCTGCACAATGATGCTGGGAAGGGTGTTAAGGTTGCTGCTGAATGGTCCATTAGGCGACACTTGCCTAAGATCAACAGTCCCTGGGCAAAGCCAAAGGAAGAAACTGAGACGAATTCTCACCTTTTCTTCTTTATCTTCTGCCCAACTCTTTGCAGCCCTACCTTCGACTACCCATCGTTGTTGCTCATGGATCTGCTGGGCCTTTCTACCTCAAACAGATTGAAACATGTAGGGAGCCCTGATCATAGGCAGGGAATGATGACCTCCTGAGGCAGGCTCTGCCCACCTTGCTGCCTCCTTACACTAAATCAGACAGATTACCTTCTATCCAAGGACTTTACTGCACAGGATTTGCCCTGCAGCCCAGCCTGTGCTGGAAGAACTACGTTTTCAATGTGACAGCCTTGTAGTGTTGCCATTGCTTCTGTGCAGACATGTGTCAGACAGGAGAGCTCACTCTCTTTCAATAGCCTTTTGTGGCTCTTCCACCTCTTTCTGTTGTGAAAAAAAATAACTCCCCAAATCTATTTCACCTCATCTGCCTGCAAGAAAGCATCTTGCTTTAACCCTCTCCTGGCTTTTTATCAATGTACAGTCTTGGTGCTGAGTGGCTCCTCTTCATGGAAGTGGCAGCTGTGTCCCTCCTTGTGGGTCTGTTGCTGCCCTGGTCTGTGCCTTTCTATGAAATGCTTTCAGAATCCCACTTTCCTGGCACTTATGGCTCAATTTGTGCAGAGTGGAATTACACCAAGGCCTGTGAGTGAGAGATGCAACAGCAGAAGGCAAAGCTGGGAGTAGTGGGAGCAGGTGTCTGGCACCTCATAGAGTTGGAGCTAGTTCCCTGACATTTAGAAGGGATAATGGCTGTGCTGTTCCATGCCAAGAATTGGGAGCATGGGATTTATCCAGCCTATGCCCACCTACTTTCTGCATGTGGACATTTGTTCCCCCACCCACCTAATTAGGAAAATAGAGTGTAGAAAATGAAGGGGTGGATTTGTTATTTTGTTGTGGCTGTTTGAAAGCAAAGTTTGTTTTGCAACCTCATATTACTGTCCATGGAAGGACAGTATTGTCTCCAAACCTGGCATTAGTGTTGGCTTTCCTCAGGAAGTCTAATGGGAGAAAAAGCTATGCCACAGACTGTCATTGTGGCAGGAAAAAGGATCAGTCACTCCAACAAGCATCCATACTGATAGTGAATGCCTGGGAGAGAGCTGCTATTGGAGAAATAACCCTGGGGTAAACATGGAAAATTGACACTCAGCAGAGTATTTCAAAACAAAAAAAAAAAAGCCAGAGAGTTTTCAATACACTATGCCACAGTCCAGTTAACATTTAAAATTCAACTGCCTTGAAAAAAGGAATTTTATATTCCTTTAGCCGTTTCCCTTTATCCAGTAGTTACTTTGTTTGCTTCTTCTGTTATGGCCCCAGATAATTTGTTGTCTAATGGTAAGACAATCAGCTTATTTAGATGTCCAGGGAAAACCTATCTATGTAATTTACCCTGCTAGCCATTGTCCTGTTTCCTTCATCCTTAGTTAACTTATTAGGCTGCACAAGCAAGTAGTAAATAGTGGGTTTGTTTCACCCAGGACTTCTTCAGCAGTCAGGATCACAGGATTGCAGAAAAAGAGGGCTGGAAGGGATGCTGAGAAGGCCATCTCTTGCTCTAGGGCAAGATTTGCTGTAGCTACCTCATTACTGGCAAAAGACAGTCTAATTTACTGTGCAACAGAAGCGGTTGAGAGAGTGGTACATGGTGGAAACCTCTGGTACATGACAGATTACACGCCAATTGATTTTTGGCCTGAGGATTTCCCCCCTTTCTTCAGTGCCCCCCTCCCATAGAAAGGGGCCTTTGCTAACAGACAATGAGTTATGTAGAAGTGGGGTCTTTTTGGAATCTCTCTAGGAGATTGTGAATGTTTGTGGGTTCAGAGAGATCACAGCTTTCTAACCTAATGTACAAAGCACTCAATATGAAGCTGGGCTTTAATCTTTTCCCCCTTATTAGTTTTTGAGGAATGATTGCCCAAATTTGAGGTAAGATTGCCAGCCATTTCTGAGGCACTCTTACACTGGTGATAGTCTCTTCTATCACCTTGCTGAATCTAATCTTCCATTTCTTTTGCTTTTCTCACAAATCCTTGAAAATAATATATCCTATTTTGGTTCTGATAGGGCACTAATACAACCCAAAAGAAGGATGATGGATTTAAAAACAAAAGCTTTGGTTCAATCCAAATAAAATAAAATATTTATGCCTTTTTTTTTCTGATTCAGCTGCTGAGCTGAAAAATCACTTTTTTCAAGCCCTTGATAACCACTGGCTGTCCCACTAAATTTGTGTCAGGTGGTTGCTCCTATTTCTCTTCCTACTCATAGTCATAGAACTGATCTTGTCACAGCAAAAGGGTCTTTTCTGCTTGCAATTCTGCAGAGCTGTTTTGGCCTAGTCGTAGCAGCGAGTTAGAGAAGAGGTAACTTTATTCATCTCTGCTGATAATCTAAAGGCTTGCGATAGAGCACGCATTGTAGCCTCTCAGCTTACTCAGCTTTAGGCTGTTTATAAAGTCTTTTTTTTTTTTTCTGCTGGGAGTAGAGTCATGTCAGGCACTGGTAGTTTGGCTGGCAGCATCTCTTTCTCAGGAGAGGCCCTCCAAACCTGAGCATGTGAGGTACAAGCCATCAGCGTGTGGGTGAAAGATTGCTCCTTGAAATTCATAAGAGCACAGAATTGTGTCAACATCTGGGACACAAAGATGTAAGAATTTACAGCTTGTAATATCACAAATCTCATAGAGGTACATATATTCGTTCTGCAGTATTCACTCAGAAAGAGGTATCCCAGAGAGCAACTCACAAAAGCTGGAAAACTGGAGGTAGATGTATTTAAATTTTTATACCTTTCTAGAACTGAGGTACCACATTCAGCACTATCAGATGAGAAGTCTGCCCACTTAGGCTTTTTGCATCTGTCAGTTGTATTTTTTCTAGCAGCTTCTTAATATAATGTAATAATATAAAGTCTTCATGTAAATCCTTTGGTGAAAGAATGAGGACCGATGTCTGCTATGTCTCAAGGAACTTCCCTGTTCCTTCGATCAAATTCCTCACTGCTCATGGCAGTCCTGTAGTTTGACCAAAGGTCTTTTCCTGGAATTAGCCTGATGGTTAAATCTGTTCCACCAGAGAGCTAAAGCCTAATGCCTCTCATACAAGGATTGGAGTTGAATCCAGAATCTCTACGACTTGTGTCAGTGTGTTGAACACCGAGAAAACAATTGATTTTTCTTCCATATAAAAGGAAGGCAACTTACAGCTACATTTTCTGTGCATACAAGTACTCTGGGGTGCCAGTGTGAGTGCTGTAAAATGGAGTACCAAGAGCCTGGAGGCAGTAACACACAGGGATTTCAGGTTCATGATTAGTGTGTTTAGTGAGTTTGGGGGTCTAGGTCTAAGGAATTTTCTTTCACAGCCCGCAGGAATGTGCAGTTCCTGCTGGCTCTCAGCTGTGGAAGCAGAGCTTTGTATTTATGCTGAAGAGAGCTTTCTTGGAGATAGAAAAGTTACATTAAGGTTAGCCTGGGTACCAAGCCTGCTTGTGGCTTGCCATAGTTTGAACTGAAGGATTTTGCAGTCAAGGCCTTTTGTATTATTTATCCTCCACCCATTTTTGAAATTAAATCCAGCCTGCATGAAACTAGTTGGCAGTGATTTCACACTTAGCAGTAATCAGACCATATTGGGACAAAATATTCAAAATATGTAGCAATGTGGGACTTGGGAAAATATCAGTACTAAAATGATGGTTTCCAGCAAGCCGGTGGATGTGCTGGAGCTGAATACCATGGTTTTTAATGAATGAGACTCTGGCTGCACTTCTTGTTTGGCATTGGCCTGTCAAAGAGTATGGTCTTTCTTAACATCTTTTTGAAGGGGTTCCATTGAATTTCTAGCTATTGGTTTAAAAGGGTCATTAATAAATCAGACTATAAGTCTGACTGAATGTAACCAACTCCTTCTGCAAATGTGCTGAATAAAGCTGATGTGCTCAGGTAATTAGCAAACAGGCCACCTGTTGATTTTCTTGTCAGTGTTCTTGCTACCTAGAGTATGATTCTGGTCAAAGAGAAAATAGGGTTCTTTTAATTAAAATAATTTGTGCAATGTCATTTCACTTAAAATCGATCATGGCTTTTAAAAGAAGATTGAAAACTGTCTGTTCAGGCCTTGATTTGGGTCCTACAGCATGAGGAGAGAAGCAGATTATCAAAGGGAGTTTCACAGGGCATCTGTTAAAGAGCTAAAATATAGGTGTTAACCTTGGTAGTGGAAGTTAATGAGCAGCCTGATGCTCCAGAAGGGTTCCTTTTCTGCAGCTGTAATTGCATGAGTGCTCAGAGCTGTTTCTTTCTGTGAGTCTGGGGTATGTGTCTGTGTCTCCCTTAAGTCTCCTGGAAACAGCAGCTGTAATCAGCAGCACCCAATTCCAGCTTATGTGTGCTCAGACACTTTCTACAGCCATTGCCTAGGTAACAGTACAAACCAGGAGCTCCTGCCCAAAGGAGTGTTTGGTCTTCATGTAAATCCAACAGTCTTCCCTAAATTCACAATAGAATGTAATTTGAACATGTTTGCAGAGAGCTTTCTGCAAAGAACAGTAATACTGTATGTGCATATAGCATTCTCAACTCCAACACATACCCACAAAACTGTCCCAAGGTAGCTGCCCTGTGGTTACCTGACCATGCTAGCAGTTGGATTCTAGGAAAGAAATGGAAAATGCAACAAAATACATCAGTTAAATGTAGGCCATAATGAGATGAGCAATCAGGATGCAGTGATCAGCGTTTCTGTCTTATAGTGTGGAACACTGCCAGCTTGAATTCAATGGTACCTCAATCGATGAAAGAATGTGAATCCTGAATATTAAATCCAGGGGAACCATGAATATATTTATGTTCTCAGCCAATAGGGGAAGCAGGTGGGAATGTGAAAGCAGAATTACTCAGCATCTAAAGTGAGTATACTTCAAACACCACTTAGCATCTAGTATAGACAAAGACAGGCATGTCTAAAACAGTCTTATCTTCTTGTGGTTAACCATGGTTGTTAATTGTGGGGTTTCCCAGTGCACACCTATTTACAGCTTTACTGGGTCTGGAAGGTGCCTTTGTAAAGGGACTGCAGCTTGAGAAAGGAAAACTTGTCAAGGAAGATAATGATCAGTTCTCATTGATATCTCTAAGTAATACCCAGTTTCTGCATCAGAAGGGGAGAGGATGCTTTGTTGCTCTCCCATTCTTGTGGAATGGATTTGGGAAGGCAAATGACATCATGGGAAGAGGAACTGTGTTCGATGGAGTGACATGAGAAAAACGAAAGCAGTTCAAGTGGAGGATTACTGAAGAATGGAGCCACCCAGGCAAAAGAAAGTCAGGAAGCTGGCAAACTGCAGGCACCTGAAATGCCTTACACAGAGAGAATAGAAACAAATCAAATGCTCCCTTCTGCTGCCCCTTGTAATTTTCCAGAAACCTTCTATAATTTTCCCTGGAGTTCCAAGCTGACAGCTGGCAGATGCTGAATGAGAGAGGGTCCCCAGAATGAATGATGGCAAGGTCACAGCTGGAATGCCTATGAAGATACTGATGTAGTGAATCGTAAGCAACTTTTGCTGCCACATAGTGGCAGAGAGAAAAGCTGCCATATGACAGTTCCTCCTTTGTGGTCTCAGTCCAAGGGTGATGTCTTTATCTCTTTATTAGCCTTGTTCTCTGTGAACAGGTGTACTAACTCTAGAAAGGTAAAGGGAGAAATTGGAAGATCTCAAGCAATACAACAGACTTTATTTAGTGTGCAAGTCACTCCTTATAAACCACATAGTATTCTCCTCTGTCACAGGTTTATCAACAAGTGTTGCTAAGAAGGTGCTTAAAAGCTTGTATTTCAGAGACTGTATATGAATAGTACCTCTCACTGCTGTGGTTGCTATAGTAAACCTTTGTTCTTAATTGAATACTACAGTAAATAATACTTTAAAACTGGAGAGGAAAATAAAAAGCAAAAACTCCATTAGGAGTTCCCTGAGCTACTTGAAATTACTGCTCCTTTTTCATGTACTACAAGTATGGAATTCTTGGTGTAGAGGGTTATAGAATAGCAGCACCTGCATAAACTGTGATGCTTTCTCTGCACAATTTCTTGTTCCTCAAAACTTCACAGGATATTATGTGGTTCAGAGCACTTATGTCAAAAAGGAAAAGAGCAATTAGTAGGATTAAAATTAGCCATTTTTCCCTTAAAATTTTATATGTTTTAGGCCAAATTTTGGAGGAAAAGACGATGCAAAGGGTTTAAATAATCCCTGAAATCTATCTGTGCTGTAACTGTTGCCAGTGGAGTTACCCTGGAGATAAATTCTGTTAAGCTTTCCCTTGGTGTTAAACTGTATTAATCCATAAGCATTGAAATTTGAGAGTTCATGCTGATGGCAGGTTTAGAGCCACCACAGATAATGCTGTCCAAGAGACAAAGTACAGAGCATCTGTCAAGGGTGTGTGTGTGTGGAGGGTAACAGGATGGAAGCTGGTGAGCAGCTGAGAACTGTGGGACTTCCTTGTGTACCTGAGGGCAAAGAGGAGCAGGAAGAACTTTGAAAGTCAGATGAACTCTTTGAAGGCTAAGAGAAACATCCCATATGTCACAAAAAATAGCTGAGAGGCAGAAGACTTACAGGGCCCTGAGGGGAAACAGAAGTAGCAGTGAGGTTAATAGGAGACTATGCTATCATAGGGTAGTAAAGCAGTGAAAGAAAATCAGTGATAAGCACAGTGCTTCACAGTTACTAGCATGAGCCAAACAATAGATTTGTACTTAAAACAGTGGAGTTCAAATAAGCTGATTTAGGCCTATTTTATGCTTTGATCAGATTTTGTATTTGTCCTTAGTCCTCTGCTGCATATTCCTACTTGTATATTTAAACTAGTGTTTTCCTCTCTCACAGAGCTTTTCTCAGAGGCAAACGTGTAATTTGTGAGTTTTTCAGATGATATGGCAACATGAGTCATAGATATAAGACATCTTTTGTAGGCTGTTGCTTACTCAAGGAGTGGAAGACATGTTTATTCCTCACCAGCTAACATGCTTCTTATGGATCTGCATCCTCATTAACAGACAACAGCTGTTTCTTCTTGTAATTAGCTCACAGTTCAATAGGTAGCTCCAGTCTCTTTTACACCTGGACTACAATCAATGTGGAAATCACAGAAGCACATGTCTCTCCCCTCCCCACTTTAAAGCAGTCTGAGTTACACACATTGTTAAACACCTAATAGACAACAACTGTGTGTTAGAGCTGTCCAGCACATGTGTGAAATAATGTTGTTTTTTTTTTTTTTCCCCTTTCTTGATGAGCTTTAGTTCCAAATGTGCTAAGGCTTCTCTGGCTTCTGTATTAGCCTCAACCAACCAGTCATGGATTAGGCCATAAAGAACTGTTTCCAGCCACCTGCACAATGGAAAGGGGAAGTGCAGAGAGGGGTGCTGAGGGGGGGAGTGTGCACCAGCTGGCCCTGCTCCTGAGGCATTATAACTGGATTCTTTGGGGTAGAAGGGTGTGAGGTCTCAGGTCATTTCCTGCCAGGTTTGCTCTGAATGGGAGAGGGATATGTAATTGCGCTGTCTCCCTGTACCATTAGTGTCAAGACTCATTAGGAACCCAATCTACTCAGTGGCAGTAGGCATACAAAAGAAAGAACTAGCCAAAGTCTGCAGACTGCAGAGAGGGAGGTGGTGGAGGAAGCAATTGTAAAATTCCCGTCTGGGTAATTAGAGTCAGCAGGGAATCAGATTGGCTACAGCAGGGCTTTCATTTTTCCCCTTGCTGTTTTAACGGGATTGGCAGGTGCTGTTTTATTCCAAGGGTGAGGTGATGTGCCTGTGTCATAATTCACAATGAGAAATGATCATCAATTTGCTGCCATATTCCTGGGGTGAGCTGAGCAGGCAAACTGTGATTACTATTGTTATTAGTACCTTGTTAGCATGGAGCAGGAAGATTGTTGTGGGCAGTTGTCTCTGGAAGGGATCTGTGCACACAAAGCATATTCCTGGCAGCTTAGCTACATTTGGAAAGTTTGGCATGCTGACTATTTCATTCCATTTACACTGGAATCTATTTATCAGTGAACAAAAAGAGGTAGCATCTTAAAAGATGGAAAATTTGTTCCATGCTTAAAAATGGCAGCATATTGGCATGCTTTATTATCAGGATAGTTTAATGGATACAAGAAAGAAAATGGACTCTTTCTTTGAATGCGCTGCATTCTATTTATTTGTTTCCTCAGTGAGAGCTGGAAAGAGACATTAAAAAGCTATTCTGTCTGCACACAATGCAGTTAAAGGTCTGCATCAAGGTGTTGCGAAATCAACAGAGACTCCAACTGACTTCTTCAGATTCTGTCTCAGCTCAGTAGGTTTGCATTCTCTGATAGTTGCCACAGTAGCTGAAGTACAGCAGCAAGGGATGTGCTGAGAAGTATGACTTCTGGGAAGAAGTATTTCTTAACACAACATTTGTTTTATAAAACAAGTTTCTACAGAGAGGTTTCCATTAAAAAATGGCTACATTTCCAATCATAATAGAATTCTCTCAGCAGTTTTGCTTATCTGAATTCCACATCTGAGAGTCAAATTTTCTTCTTCCTAGCTCCATCCATCAATAGTCAAATGGAAGTAAAACTTTGCAGATGAGTTTGTTGATGTCAGCATAAAATGCATTCCTCTTCCCTTCTCTGCAACTATGTAGTCAAGGTGCTAAGTTCTTAGATTTTTTTTAAAAGATATAAGACTTAGTCTCTACTGTTGGCATAAAAAATTTCACATTTCTGGTAAAACATACACAATTGGATCCACAAGGAGGAAATAGGTGCAATGGAAAGCTATACTGGTTTTTTTAGGCACTCTTTGGTAAATTGTTGAATGGGAAACCATATTTTTGTCCAGAGATATAGGCCAATATTCTAAAAAAGGTTTTGCTCTCCATTAAGTAAAGCTGAGGCCTTTCAAAATTTGGACCTTGGTTGGAGGTGTCCCTGTCCCTCCTGTGCTCTTGTTTTCCTCTGTTCTGAGTCTGCATTATGCTGGCCAGCCTGCTCTGAGGTGCTTCCTTGGGCTCCGGCCACATTTTCCCAAGCCTAAGGTGGAACTGTGTCTTACTGGAGGCCTAATGAAGCCACTATGTACTCATGAAATTTTTCAGCTGTAGTAATTCAGTATTTTCCCACTAAAGGAGAAATTTCATTTAAAATCACGGTGGAAAAGAAAGGAGATCCCTGCCAGCTCTATCCTTCAGACTGCAGCTATGTTTTAGGAACCTATTTCAAATGCAAACAATGAAAGATGTATGTTTCCCTTGGTGCCTTTCCTTTGAGCCTCTGTGCATCTCTTCAGCATGTTGGGTTATTTGTAAAATAAGAAACTATAGATGAAAACCATTCCTTCCCCTCTTCTCCAGGTTCCTGGATGGAATGAATCAAACTCAGAGCTATAAGATGCTTAGACCTTCCAAGCACTATAAATTAAATTATGGCAATAGATGCTTTTCTAGCTCCTGATCTTATAGCTAATTCTCTCAAGTCAGAAGCTGACCATCCATACAGATGCATGTGTTTTTGCAGATTATTTCTCAGGTTTTGCATTTGGGTTGTGCATGGTAACTTGGAGTTTGACTGAGCCTGTCCTCCCAAGGAAAAAAATGCATGCTTCCTTCTCCCTTATACTCCTCACTCACTTAATTGACAACTACTTCTGTCAAAACTAGGTTCATGCTCTTCCCTTTTCCCCCTCACCCATCTTTGGCGGGTCCTCTGTCTAGATGGTTTTAAATCTGATTTGGGATTTGAGTGTTATTTGGATTAACTCATTAGCAGGTCTCCATTCTGGCAAGCCTGCTAATCTGTGGCAGTGGTGCATAGCACTGTGACAATATTACACTGAAAATGAGAAATCTAATGAGATTAGCATTTTATGCATTCAGCCAGGGCATGGGTGTTTGAATGGTCTGCAGACATTTGGTATGAATCACAGGAGGCCCAGAAGGAGACAAAGTAACTGGACTGCAACAGAGCACCCGAACACACAGAAGGAAGATTGCCAAAATGCACAGAACCATCAGTAGCTTTGTTGTGGAGATTGAAACATCTCTGTCCCCAAGAGCTGACTTTGACAGGTATTTGCATATGCACCCAACAGATGAGTTTCTTTTCCTAGGAATGGAGGAGGGCTGGTCTTTGTCCAGGGCGTTGCCTTGCAAGTTAGTCCTGCCCTTTTACTAGTGCTGGAGGAAGGTTTTTGGTGGTTGCTTCCAACAGGGAAGAAGGCTGCTGACTCTCAAGCTGTTTTTACACTGGGATGCAGTGCAAGATATACTTGTTAATGTTTGTGACTACCAGACTGCTCCATTCTAAAATTACACCCGCAAAATTAGCTGCCTGGAAAAATTCCAGTCCCACTTTTCCCTCTCAAAGGCATTTTTACTTCCAGTTTAAAGAAACAAAAGGATGAGCCAGTATCTGCAGCCTCCTTTGGCTACAGGGATAGGGAGAACTCTGCCTGATTTCTTGGGTACAGCGAGTAGAACAAGGCAGTCCCTAGTGCTGGGTGCATGGGCTTCTCCAGCTCTACCACCCAACGAAAGCTTTTGTAGCCTTTTGTAGACGACAAGGAGAGGCTTTGGAAGAAGCTGAGAAGTGGCGCACCAGGGCTGGGAGTCACTCCGAAGTGCTGTCCTAGCCTGCCACCCAGTGCTGGCTTCTGGCACTCAGAGCTGCTCATGTGCTCCAGTACTGCAGCTCGTACTTGGCATAGAACCTCCCATGTTCTTCCTGGTCTCTGTTGGACTATTCCTTTCTGAGTTACTGAAACAGATGCTCATATCCTGCTAGAAATAAGCAATATTTTATAATGGGCTGCTTTTGGAGAACCACATGACAACTTCCTCGAATTCCTTCTTGAGTACTGTGGACTTAACAAGTAGCTGGGGCCTCTTGGGTGGTGTGCACTAGGCAAGTGATGGGCTAGTGTCTGGTTTTAGTACCCCTTAAACAAGAAAGGAAGGTAATTATCTCTAGTGTTTCCCCCAGGACAGTTTAGAAATGGTCAGAGTTTTGCAATTACTTGGAATGGTGATGAATCCAAACTAAATACATCAACAAAAATTGGCAATAGTGTTCAAATTTTTATCAGGGTGTCATCTGTATAAAAAACAGGTAACAGAGCTAGGTAGAGGGATAATTCCTAAAGATACCACAAAAAATACCTCAACTTAAGAAAAGTAGGGGAGGAAGGAATATTTTTTTGGGAAACCAAGAGTGGTTAACAGTACTGTAGGGCTCGTCTTTTCCTGGGAGAAATTGAAATATGGTGGTGCAGAACATGGTTCATTCACACAGCTCATCATGTCCAGAAAATCACCCTCTCACAAAGTTAAAAGTGCTGTAGGGGGGAAAAAATCATTCTGTAGGTTTCGCATAAAATCTAGAGGAATAATATAGAGAACTTAAAATTTTTTTGTAGTGTTTGGTTTCAATTTCTTACAATTTTCTGTCACTTCACCATTGAATAGAAACTAGTAATTGTGTGCTTTCACCAGCAGAAAATATGTACAATAGACTGCTTTAATTAGGTAAATTAGGTAAACATCTGGCACAGTCCTAAAAATTGCTGTTTCTGACTTTACAAACAACTGACTATGGCTTATTATGGACTAAAGCTACCACACCAGTGTTTTATCAGCTAAAGAATTTAATAGAGCAGCAGCCTTTGTGACTGTGGCCTGATATTCAGTCTTGACAATACTGCCTGGATTTATCTAGGTGAGCAGATATATTGAGATTTTTCTCTGCAGTGTAGAAGGTGGCAGATGGGATGAGTGGTCATTTTTCTTGACGTAGTGAGGTAGTTTTTGCTGCCAACTGAAAAGGAAGGGGCAGAGGAGAAAGAATGTGATGAGGTGGCCTCATTCAAAGTGTGTGATGCACAGAGAGCTGACATAATATGGGAAAAGGTAAGTATAGCAGGAGAGGATCAAAAACAAAGGGGTATTTACTCTGAAGGGTGTTTAAATGCTATTAATATGTATCATAAATCTTTAAATGCTCTGTTATCCAAGCATTGTATTAAGTGGAAAGAAAAAAACCCCACTGCTAGTGATTTGCATTTTGTTATTCATTCAGAGTAAAAGAGGAAAAATTGTCAGCAAGGTGCCTTAGTGAATCTTTGTATAATAGTAACAATTTACGTATGGGAAGCAAATACTTTAAAAATGAGTAAAATGAATAGAAATGTAATTCAAAGGAGCACTAGTATTTAATCTTCTTGTAATGATATGGGCAAAGCTTGAATTCCAACATTTTGCAGTGAATTATGGGACATGGTAGAGCTTGCAAGTCTGCAGAAATAATACATGGTCAGTTAGAACATCCCATTAGGAAAAGGTGATGTAATAAATTCTTCTTTCATGGCCTAGCAATGACATATCTAATTTTCTAGGTTATTTACCCTCTGGATAAAATTCATAATCACACTCATAATATGAAAATATCTCCTTAGATACATTTGTGGGGGATCTCATTAAAAGGGTTTGCTGAATGTATTTTTCTGTCAGAGTTGAAAAGGCAGAGAGCTTCATTCATAGGGAAGCTGGACTAGGAGCCAGAAAACCTATATTCCTGATTCTGCTGCTATATGATGCTGAGAGAGCAGTCCTTGGCTGCTGAGACTCTTTCTTGTGACTATTCCAAGTCATCTGTCATCCATCAACTGACATAGTAAAGACTCACTTATTTAAGATACTAAAGTCAATCCAGCTTATCTGTGTGAAATGTGCTGGGGTCACTTAACCTGCCTCTCAGGGACGTAATCTTCAATGGGAAAGGTGATACACAGCTGTGGAAAGGCCTGACTGTAATAGCTTGGATTGGGAGAGGACAGATGCCCAGAGCTGTAAGGTATCAGTTCCTGGGTGTTACATGTGCAGGAAGGGGTAGGATCCCTCCCTGATTTCTGGATGTTTCAGAAAAGCTGTCACTTATGTGGTTGTTTTCTTTTTTGCTCAGAGCATAGGTTGGGCTCTTATAAAGAAGACTGTCCTCTATGGGCCAAGTTTGGAGCTACTCTGCATGAGGAAATTACTCCTTAGTGACTTGACTGACTTGTGTACTTTTCTGTACTGGGGAAGCAAGAATGAACAAGATACTGTTCAACAGAGAGAACTGCATTCTAAAGGAATAGAATTGTTTCTATTTTAATTTGATTTTAAGTCCTGAAAGGAAGCTTGAGAATTCTTAAAAAGTTCACCTAGAAATATAGTTGGCTTGCTGGTCTAAAAAACACATTGCAATCACCTTGTAATTTGATGTACTATCTAGCCTATCTGTCTCTACTAACATGTATCATCTAGCACAGGTCTGTAAATATCCAAGATGTAGCTTTAATGAAAAATACAGTCTTTTTATATAAAGAAAACAACTATTAATATGCAAATGTTACAGTGCTATCTTTTTAGTTATCTCTGTTTTTTAAAATCAAGCCATGGCCTTCAGTCCTATTTAAATGTAATAAAATAAAAAAAAGCCTTTCTCTCCAGAGATCCAAAAAGCTGAATATATTTTCCTAGCTGATTGATGCTTTTCCATTTATTTTTAAATGTAATTTTCCTTGGGTAAGGAATTGTTCTCTTGAATGTCAAGAAGGAAATATTTCCCAAATCATAGGCTAGGATTGGCTGCCTTGAGACTAATGAGATAGCTCTGTTGAGAGGGGTAGGCTGGGGAAGCAGAGAACGGAGTGATTTGTCATGCTGGTTTTCCAGCAACTGCTAAGGAGCTGCTTTGTAATGCCAGCCTGCCGAATCTCCTGGCCACAATCAAATTACACCCTCCACATGCATACACATCCACACCCTGGCCCTTTAGATCTATCACTGACAGAATAGTTATTAAACAAAAACTCAGCCCCGGGAATTATTAATCGCCAGGCTTCATTTCTTTATCAAATGTGGTGGCCCGAAGGGAGAGCTCTTTAAG
Organism: Molothrus ater; assembly: GCF_012460135.2. Classification (NCBI taxonomy): domain Eukaryota; kingdom Metazoa; phylum Chordata; class Aves; order Passeriformes; family Icteridae; genus Molothrus; species Molothrus ater. The sequence goes on from NC_050484.2 coordinate 13,423,004, forward strand.
CTTTCAGAAAGACTGTAGCACATTAATCACTGAAGGGAAGCAGAGTGTGGGCTAGGCATTTGTAATAGTTGTCAGATCAGAAATAGGAGACACGGAGATCAAAAGAGAGGTTTATGACTTGGAGGTGAAAGGGCTTCACTTGTTCTTCTTCAGGTCCTTTTTTGTTTCACTGTTTGTTTTGGGATTTGTTTTTGTTTTTGCTTTATTGGTCTCATCCTAGAACTTATATTAATTCTGTGACTGTACCCTTGGCACACACACTGTCCAGGAAGAGAAAGGCCATGAGTTCTGGATGCAGGGTGCTGTGTACCTGTCAACAAAACATTGGCCGCTGTTTTTGGGTGCCAGCCTGTTGTAGTGCTGTACTTGTCCAGGTGCTGAGCAGGATCCAAACTACAGTCAGCATTGGGAGGTGGGGATACTTGGGTGCTTTTCTGTGTAAACTACTTAAATTAAGGTATTCAGCACTGAAGATCAGTCCTGAAAGAATGCCTGACTTCTCGAAAGTTTAATACTTGATTCACTATTATGTGCAACAAATTTTTATACACATACACTTAAAAAAATTATGACAATCATATTAGCTCCAGACCATAGATAGGGCAGATTAAATCAGTGTTGGAGGCTGCCTGTGGCTGGAAGCACTTAACCTGTGATTAGTTAAAGCATTAATTAACATTGACCTTGTTCACTCTAATCCTGAGACCTTTAGCCCTGGCAGTGTGTGGGGAGGTTGTTACTCCTGTCAGGGTACCCTGTGAGGAATGCAATGTAAGCTGCTGTTCAGTTGGTATGTTTTTCCTCATAAAAGGATGGTGTATCAGCTGAAGGAAGTAGACTTTATTGTAAACTCTTCAGCAACACAGCAATTAGCATTGCTGAATCTGTCACCTGAAGAGATTCCTCCAACTGCTGACTTTAGGAGCTGGGTTTGCTGGTACAAGTCATATCCATTTATGTACATAATCTTTACTGCACTGGAAAACTCCCTGGTTTCTTACTAACACCTTGGCTTGAAATATGTAACAATTTTAATATATATTGTAAACAAACATCCACTTCCTATGTGACTTGGAGCTGACTATCCAAACAGCCTGCTTCTTCAAAATAATATAAATCTATATGAATATACCTAAAATAGAAATATTTAGAGAAAGAGAAGGAATATGACTGTATAGAATTACTGTATGAGCAGGTAAAATCAACTTAGAGATGTTGTAGATAAATGTCAGCTTTCCTTATGATAAGATTGCACCTTGAGTTTTGTAGCACTAATTTCCTATTAGAGCTGTCCAGGGATTTGGCTGCAGTGAGACCATGGCAGGTACATAGAACATTCCTGTCTCTCAGGAGCACTTGAAGGGGAAAAAAAGATCTTTAATTCTGTTGCATATACAAGAGGCTGTAGTGAGGAGCCAAGCTCATTGGAAAATGGGCTGTGTGCTAACATGCAGTTGTATCACAGCACACAGCCTGATTTCATACAGTCCTGCAGTTAGCTGGAGCCTCTAAGCATCACTGTAATATAAATATTCTGGAAGAATAATAGGGCTATTTGTGGCCCTTGAGGGCAGCTAATGTATCTAGTATGCAGCGTGTTTTTTGAGCCTTCATCTCTTATTTTTTCAAGCATCCAGCAAGAGAGAAGAAACAAACCGCATTTTCTGTGCATAGACAGGAGGGGAATGAAAGGAGGGATAAATCACATCAAATAGACTTTGAGAGAGCCACAAAACACTTGTTGCATGTTATCCTGACAATGCAATATGGTATTTGCATTGTGATATTGTATCATTATGTGAGATGGTCTGTCTTCTTGGGAGCATCATGTCTGGCAAGGCAGTTCTTAACTCACAGGGCTCACTTCTTTTCAAGGTTTTTTTCTCAGTACATGTGTAAACAGCAGCCAATTCTTTGCAATCTCTAGACCAATCCATGAAAGTTTAAGCACTGAAAAAGTTGAATGACCCACAATTCCACAGGCAAACAATTCAAATGATTAATTGCACTCTCAAGAATATCATATACTGAAAACCATGTCAGTACACTACTGTGAGTAATTGTCAGGCAGCCTTCCTAATGAATAGCACGGCAGAGGAGAGTGTATGGGCTAAGAGCAATACTCAAGGAATCTGATTTGTCTGTCAAGAAGGGCCTGAAACCTCCATACCTTTGGAGAGGCTTTGCACAGCAGGAACTGTCTCTGTTCATTGTTAATTGAATCCAGCACTGAAGGAATTGTTTCCGTGTCATTAAATGGGTTACCCCCTGTGTGAGATCTTGGGATTTTGACTGTTTTTTAGAAGAGGACCAAGTGTGTTGTGCTCCCATTTTTATGCCCAGTTTGTAGTTTTGTAAGAAACAGCATGCAAATGTTATAATCCTCTGACTCCTGAAATACACTCCTATGAAGTGGTTTTGCTTTGATTATCAGGGTATATTGCAGCTAGTACTTGAAGAATCTTTGAATCAGGGGCATTTGAGATAGAATTCTTCAGTAAAAGAGGAATTATTGGAAGGGAAACTCTGCATAATAAGTAGCACATTATCTTTTGTTCTATCAGAGCCCTTATTCCACTGTTCTGTGAGGAGCAGTGGGTGAATTTCTTCATCAGTGTCTGTAGTCAGGATACACATGCCTCCAACAGCTCAGATAACTAATAGAACCCAGGAAGCTTTAGGGTTCAAACATGTATTTGGTCATGAATGTTTTTAATTAACAATGCCTTTTCTTCCTTTAGCTGTGTCATGGTTTGCTTTGTATCTGCAGAATCCAACAACAGGTTCCTTGCACTCGGTGCTTTCCTTGCATCACATTACCTCAGGTTGGCTGCTCCACCATGACTGTTCTCAGGCTGTCTTGTTCCCCTATGGCTGAGCTGAGGTACCTACTCTTCTTTCAGAGCAGAGTGTGTGACCTCAGGGCACTATAGTTATGGAACAATAAGATCTTGCACACAGGCTGTTCCTCCTGAATAGCTGATACACAGTAGGACAAATACAGGGCACTTGAACAAACTTAGCAGTTCCCACAATGACAGTAGGATCTTTTCAGGTGAGGATATGATGTGTCCCTTCCAGGTAGAGACAGTGGGTAGATGGCTGAACACAAGGAATTAGAGAAGACTTGGGACTGGGCAACAATTTCCTTCTAAAGCATTTTTAAATATATAGTTCATGAGCATTGAAACAAAGTTTTATCTCATCCTGCTCTGCATGTTTAATGGTAGTGGCTGATATGTCTCAATGCAGGCTTTGCTTCAGTCTTGGAAGAGATTTCTTGGGGTTCCCAATGAAACTATCTGACTTATATTAATCAGTTCCTGGTAGAACCAGTCTTGAGCTGAATTAAAAGCAGCGTTGTGTCTGCATTTATCTGTTTCCAGGGCTTAAGTTTTAGTGCAGGTCTGTGGCATCCGAGCAAAATTATTAATCTTAATGATAGTGATTACTAGTAATTTTGCTGAGTTTATTTTTTCCTCTCAGAAGAGATGTATTCTATATTGATATATACTAAAATATTTATATGCATATATATTTATATCTTTAATATAAATTGTAGGTATAAATGCATGCATACATTGATTCTAAAGCATGAGCCACTTCACAGTGCAGAAGATAGGTAAAGATTCTTCTACCCTTAAAGATACTACTCTGATACAGAGGTAACATCCCACTGGGTTTTTTTTTTTTTTGACAGAAATATTCAGTCAGGAAGAATTCTCAACATTAATGTCTTCTATTCCTGCCTATTAGTTGTGTTATGGTAATGCTCAGCAGGCTGACTTGACATGGAAACTGTTAGAATTAGTGCTGGAGAGACACCTAGCAAGATTGTCCTCAGCCTTCAATGTGAACAGGACTTAGCAGAGGGCAGAGGCAGGAAGAGATCCATTTATATCACCAAGTAGGTGTACAGGAGTCAGCAACAACCTTTCCTGGGAGAGTGCATGCTCTCACGGAGCTATAGACTACCACTGTGAGACACAGCTCTCTTCCCACCAACTTGGTAGGACACCCAGGAGCCATTTTTATTTCTTCCATTATTAGTTCTGTGTTGGTACTGATTTATCATCAGCAGCTGCAAGGCCCTGTGTAAGGCTGGAAGCTGCACGCCCTCAGCTGTGAACAGTGTGAAACACTGCTCAGCCCATGGCAAGGAGATGTCTTGCACAGAAACAGTGGGAAAGAGTTCTTGAGTCTTCATAACCAGAACAGGATCTGCTCTGCCTAACTCACCCTGCCTGCCTTGCCTGTTATGAGGAATGGTGGAGGTTACCAGGCCTTGCATTCAAGCCATCTCACTACTCCCCCATTCCTAAAGTTAGAAAATTATACTCCCTTATTTAATTTCCCTTTGCTTCAAGATGAACCATTACTGCTTGTCATACCTACCTACTCTTTTTTCCTCTCCTTTTATAACTATTTTATCTGTTATCACAAGTCCTTTCAGTTTATTTTTCTGTTTAACTAACATCAGCAATTCCTTGTTTTTCACTTATGCCCATGTATTTTTTCTCTCTGCTTATTCTCATCACTCAACTCTGGAAGACTTCCAGTTGAGCCACATTTTCCTTGACTTCTTGCTAATGTTCCCTGGCTGGGAGCTGAGACTGAGGGAGGGAATGGGAATCCTGTGTTGCAGAAATCCCTGGTATCAAGTTTTGCAAAGCAGAGGTGGGGGAGAAGGGAAGAAAAGCAGAAGCTGGAGAATGTGACCAGAGATCTCCTGTAAGTTTCAGGGCAATTTGCTGGTATAAGGTCCGAGGTTTTTGCTCTGAGAAGTGCAAAACAAAGCACTTTTCAAATAACTACTTAAACTACCCACAAGTACGCATGCATGCACATGCAGGGATTGTTTTACTCTGCTACAACTTCTGTGGGGAAAAATAAAGGTGTCAACAAAGATATCATCTCTATGTGCCGAGCTGGTAAAAAATAAAAAACCTAGTAAAAATGTCAGCTTGTATGAAAGAGAGAAGAATAATGTAGAACATATTAAAATAGGATTATATTGATGGGTTTTATAGGTCCAACTAAACTACTGCATTCTGTTCCAGTAGCTTAATTTCTAAATGGCCATTGCAGAGACCAAGGCAGACAATACCCCAACAAAATTATTAAAGACACAGCATGAAGGAATGGAAGAGTCTATGCCAGATGAAGTTAAAAAGGACAAGGATTACTTAATTTGAAAAGTGCAAAGTAATAGAGACTATAACAGATAAGAGATAATTAATTTCATTCCGTCCCATGGCCTAAATGCAAGTTATCCCTTGATGAAATAAAAAGGTACAAATTTAATATCAAAGAAAATTTTGTTCCCAGTGCAGCATAATGGCCAGATACCTTGCCCTGACTTCTGAGTGTCTTGCACAAGTCAATGCAAGACAGAAATATGGCAGTATTTCTAAGCTATTTCTGATAAGAGTACCACTGCTGTGTCCTGGGCCAGATCTGCTGCTGCAGGTGGCACGGTAACTGAGTCCTTGCTGACCACTCTGCTCCAGAAGAACTTCATTTTCCATTAGCTCCTGCTGCAGATAATCCTGCTTTGTAGTGTCACTCTGTTAGATGCACAGTGTACATCCCTAGTCATAGGTTTCTAGTACTCTCAAGTGTGTCTGAGCTAGTAATTGTCAACTTCAGCTGAATAAATAGATCCTTCAAGGGAAGTGTTTTTTTTGTGTTGTGTTTAAGTAGAGAGGTAAACAGCATTTTTCACCTTTTGTTATTGTCTGAACAATGTAAGCACAAATATTGCTGAGGATCACAATGTCTGATGTATTCTGGGAATACATAATCTTTCAAAAATAAAACAGAGGTAGAAGGGAGAAAGCATTCTTAACAGTTATAACTCTTATTTCATGACTTAGCAAAACTGCCTCCCTGCGAGTTAATCTGTGTAGCTCTGTGTGACCAATGTCTCCAGGAGTTTATCTTGATTCAGCTAATACAGCTATTATCCAGAATATGCCAGCTGGTTTGAGAAAATCTGAGGTCAAGAAAGTTAAACTTGATATTATACCAGTTCAAAGAGGATAATGAAATCAAGAGGAGTTTTGTGGACTTCCTTTAAGTTTCTCAATTTGCATTTACACTACTGTAATAATTCTGTGGTTGTTTGAAGCTCCTTTTCAATAAAAAAACCTCTTCCTGCCATCTTGTGAACATCTCTAAAGTTACCCAACTGGACTTTGGTTTTAATTAGGCTCAAAAAAGGATTCTCTTAATTAAAGCTCCCAATTGAAGAGATCTAGGAGCGTTCCACAACTGTTGAAAGAGAGGAGGATTAGGAAGGAATTAACTCCCGAAGTTCTGGTTTTCTGGCCATCTGTGGTACTCTGCCGGCATTCAGCACTACTTGCTTCATGAACTAAACAGTTAGCATGGCACTCTCTGGCACTGGTCCTTCCTTGTGTGTTCTGCTCTCTCTGGAGAAAAGAACGGAATCTTTATTATCAGAGCGTGGCTAGTTCTATCACCATGACCTTGTCTGTGCATAGGAGTTATTGGCAGTGTCCAGCAGCGTGAATTTGAATTGCATTAAGCAAATCTGCACCAGTGCATGCAATTAGAGAGCTGCCACCACACAAAAGCATGTGCTGTGCCTCAGGCACCAGAAGAGGAGTTGCAAAGTAGGTTGTAATTGCTAAATTCCAGTCACACTTGGAATACCCCTCCCTACATGGAGCTCCATCTCCACAGACAGGAGAGGGCAGCTGAGCAAGTGTCTGCAGGGAGCTTGTGTGCCAGTTGTGAGTGGCCTGGCAAGGGGGATGCCAGACAACTGTAGATGTGACAAGGCACCCTAGGAAGGAAAAAAGAATCCAATGCAATTGTGGAACTGGGAGTAGTGGATTTCTTTACTTATGTGGTGAAAATGTCAGGTATTTGGGGAACTGTACACTCAGATGATAATACCTTCTAAGAAATTAGTAACCTGAAAGAACCTTATTTGATTGCTTATAGAGAAAAAGGTTAAACTCTGTACTGACAAAAGCACAGGCTGAGGCCTTAAAGCTGCACTTTATAGAGGAAAAGCGTTTTTGAATAAAAGAGTAGATTTTAAATGGTCCTCCTTGAGGAACTTGTGACTATTCAGATAGAGGAAAGCATTTGAAGGAAAAACAGTCCAAGTCCAATACCAGAGAATTAATGAATTTATGGGTTTAATAGACACCAAGATCATTCAAGTACATATGATACGGAATAAAGTTATAAAGGGACCATGGCAATATAATAACTGAAGCTAAATATTAGAAAAATGTTAGCATCAAAATTATATTCTACATCTGTAAATAGCTGATACAAAGGGGTGTGTTGGGTTGGTCACAAAAATTTATTTAGATATTGGTAGATAAAACGTGTTTTATAATGGTATCATACACTTAGAACTCAAAAGTTTGGGGTAGGGATTGGACTTGGAAATCACTTTAATTGAGGTTACTAAGCTCTCAAAAGAGGCAGGCACTGTTTTTTAGTGTGATTCAATCAGCAAATCTCTGTGCACTTTGTAACAGCCCTCTAAGTACAATTGAGTGAGGTGATTTTGCCTGGCTCACAAATCAAATTGCAGTGGCAGAACTGGGAGCAGGGTAGAAGAATTAAAACTCTCAGCACTCCTTATTTCTGCCACTAGATCAAACTCATGCTTCCACATTTCAGCACAGTGCAGCCTTCATTAGGATAAACCACTTTAAACAAACAGATGAAGTGCACATAATATTTTTACTCTTCAAAATCTGGAATACTATATGCCATTAACACTGAGTCATTGAAATTGCTCCAAAATGAAACATTATAGTGTGTTGTGCCAATGTCTTGAAAGTCTTTGTGTTAAGATTTCAACAAGAGAAACAAAAACAAAATTCCAAACCTGAAATTTTCAGTCTAGGCATCACATTTCAGTCCTAATGCATGGGAAATATCAAAGTATTATGAGCCATCATGTCCACACAGTGAGGTAGATAAAAGTCTAAAGCTGACAAAGATCAGACTGCAAATAGGACACACATTTAACTGAAGATAATTAACCACTGGAACAGATGGTAAAGGGATGTGGTAAATTAATCGCCTAGAGTCTTTAAATCAAGATTGGATGTCCTTCCTTCTGAAAGAAATGGCACAGTTCAGCTATAAATTACTGGGCTTGATGGTGGTATTGCTGGGTGAAATGCTCTGGACTGTGTCATGTGCAGGAGGTCAGAGTGGATGAGCATAATAGTTCATCCCTCCAGACCTTGCTATCTATGAATCCATTTTGTTAGCTTGAAAAGTTTTATATTTTAACAAAGCAGTTACAGACTGTTGGGCTCACAGTGTGTAGTTTTAGAAGTTTTTAAATACTTTCAGTCTATATTCTAAAGGGTCTGGATTAATATTGTTAATATTGTTTAAAAGCATGCAAGTTTAAAATATAACATGCTTTCTTTTTAACACATTGATTCCCATATCTCACTAAAACAAAAAGTGGTCTTCAGACAGCCTTGGTTATATACTCCCCCATATGTTAATTGCCCCAGCTCTTGGGCAGGTAGGTGGTAGAAAATATTCTTCTCCATCTCTCGTGATGTGAAAGAAGTGAAATAGCCTAGTGTAAACAGGAACTCATCACTGGTATATCTCCATTTTGGATGGCTTGAAGAGTTATGTGGTAGAGGACTGCTCCATTTCTCATGGCTGTGAATAAACTGTGGTCAGCTGTTCCCTCCACTGCTCTTTTTCACTGAAGTACCAGACTACCCTGTCATAGCTCTTATTTGTCTCTTCACAGTGTTAGGTGAATGAATATGCTTTCAGTATCTTTTAGGTGAGACATGGACTGGGATTCAGAGGCCTGAACACAGGCATCTAGTACCTTCTCAGACACCCTTGGACATTCTGTCTGAATGTCAGCTGTTGCTGTAAAGGCTGTGTCTACACCCAGAGTCTTCTGGAACAATAGCTGGAAACTAGGTAGACTAGGTGAGGCCTGATCACTCTGGAAATAATTTTGGTCATCAAAAATATGGTGAGCTCTTGGTGAACTCTAAGAAACTGAACTAATCAGGCTGCACTTTGGACTATTACTTTCTGCCACCCAAATTTCATCCCCACAGTTTTATTTGCTTACAGTATCTCCTGTCCTTTACTTTATGTCCTCTGCTACTGTGCTGTGGTGCTGAACACCTCTGTGTGGCTGCTGAATTTCAGAATGCATTTATCTGTGTTGATCCTTAGTTGACAGATAGATTGTTTTGTTAAGTGTTTTGGGATCAAAAGTATATCTTAGTATATTTTCAATGTTTAAGATCCCACAAGAGTCTGTGAGAGCTATATAGAGAAAATAATGGGTTTTCCTCTATTACAGGACAAGGTTTATAATATTTGGGGTTTCTGGTTTTTAACATTCAACTTCTCACTCTTCAGACACATTTGAAGGGTCAGTCAAAGACAGACTTTGTGAGTCCTAAGGTAAACAATCCATGGTACAAACACCCCAAAATTATAATTTTCTTCTTAAAAACCTTGGCCTTAGTGCATTTTCATTGTCATTCTATGCACACATTAATACCTTTTGTGATTATGAGAAACAGTCTTGCATGTCTACAAGGCAGGTTTTAGTTAAGCACCAGGGAAATAACATTTTTAATATCTAGTCCCCTAATGCTGCTTAAATTAAATCAGTTTCTCTCCTCTCCTTCTCTTTTCTTAATTCCGATTGACCCTCCATACTCATTTGAATTACATTTCTGTCTTCGTCTATTCTCAAGGTTTATAGTCCCTTGGTTGGAAAACCATAAACATCCAGCTCCTCTCATATATAACCAAGATTAAAACTGTGTATATAAATCTGGCAGCAGTCATATTTTTGCACACTCTTGAATTGCAGCTGTATTTCTTCAGTAATGACTGAACAATAATTCATCATATTCACTTTTTCAATCCTCCATAAATATGTAAACCAAAATTGCAACAAGTATTTTTGCTGACAGGTGGCTATTGCAATTAGATACCTGAGAAACACAGGTTCTATCTGTGAAAAAATGGGCTTATTGATTCTTTTCATGTTATTACAAGTAATTCTGTGTCACTTGCATCACAATTAGAAGTTGTACAGTAGATCACTTGGAAAGAAAGGCGATTGGGTCAACTTCCCTCCACACTATGCTGTATAGTATTGGTGATCTCTTGCTTAGGTATGTAGGAATCCAATCTGCCCTGTACTACTTCAAGCTCATTTATTTTCTGAATCCCACACATTCTCCTGTACATGTAACTGTGTTCAGCTTTATGGTGGATCCCACAGGTCTGTCTAGGCAAATCTGTGGACATATGAATACACATATTGTGGGTAATATATGATTGTGCTGTAGAGGTTGCTGTGTTCAAGCTCCCTGCACACCATTTCTAAAGCACAGCACTGCTAACTAAGGATGATAAGCTTCTCACCCGCTCATATTTTCAAGGCCATTGCTGGCTGCAACCCTTATTGCTGCTTCAGGTCCTGTGGGAATGTGTGAAATCAAAGCTATGGATCCTTGCACAAGTTTTGCTGTGGGTTCTGTTTCATTGATGGTGACCTACAGGTTACAGCGTGGCTCCTTGTGGCAGCCCTGGGAGAGAGGCACAAAGTCTAACACTGCAGGCTTCAGGAGAAAAGCTCTCCCAACTTCTCTTGGAAGCACTGCACCAGTACACGTTGTGTGCTATAAGTAAACAGGTCTGTGACAGCTATTCAGACATCTCATACAAGTGTAAGAGAGGGCCCCGTTTCTAGATGGCCCTCCTTTGAGAGTCTGCAGCAGCAGCTCTCTGCACAGCAGTCTGTTTTCTCCTACTTCATTTCCTAGAGCTGCTTTGGCTCACTCTCCTCCCATTCCCTCCTTATAAGCTGCTCTTCCCCTCACAAGAATACCTCAGTAAGCTCTAGTCTCTAACCCACTTCAGACCATAACAAGATGCAATTTACCTATAAAAACAAGACACTGTCACTTACGCTGCTTTAAAGTGCTTTGTGTAGCACTCTTGTTCATGCTGCACACTAACTGCCTTTTACATTCCCTGCTGCACCTGCATCTCTTTCTCTGCCCCCAGCGCCCAGCCAGATGGGAAGCTGCATCCATCTCTCACACAGAAATCTGCAAGCAGAGTCTGGTCTTGCTATCAGATAGTTCCCCCACAAAGGTCTTCACTTTAAGTTAGATTAAATGCCCAAGGAGTTTGGCAGACTCATAGCCTCTGTTTTCACCTGCTCAGTCCAGTTTTTAAAATTCTGTACACCAAACACAAATAAAGAGTGATTTAAGCTAATCTCTGCTTTATCTAATTTTGGGGTACAGACTCTTAGTCTGTTGAATAAGCTTGGATGACCTATGTCCTAGAGAGAGTGCTTTCTGAACCTGAGCTTTCCCACAAATAAAAATAAATTACAGCTTCCTGGTTGCTAAAAAAAAGCAAGAAAATGATGAATATACTGTATTTTCAAGCCTAGATCTATAGGGAGAGGTATTGAGGTATTGTTTTGTACTGAGTCACACAAGATAGGCGAGGATTTTACACAAAAGTTTTATTCTGAATGTGCAGGCAGCCTGATCTGTATTTGAGCTGAAATTTCATCTGCACTGAGTATATTCATAATACTATATTAGCCTTAGCAGGAACTTCTTAATTTTAGTGACTGGAAGTTGTTACCAAGACAGAAAAATGCAGATTAGAGGGAAATGCCCTCTTAAAGGGTAGGGGAAAGACTGGGGTAAGGGGAGGGTGGAGAAAAGAAAGAAAATAGATGATGGAGCTGTAATTGGGCCCAAGCAGAGCAGTCTGGCAAGAGGAAGCTATTTCCCTCCTTATTCAAGTCAACAGTGAGGTGAGCAACTTATAAATAATGGAATCTCTACAAAAAGGCCAACTTTTCATCTTGTTGCAAACTTGCTGTCAACATGGGAGAGGGTCTATAGAAAGGAAAGAGCCTTGATTTATTCACACAGAGACCATTATTAAAATTAAGTTTCCTTATAGAAATTTGTCTTATGTACTCCTCCATCAATGAACTGCTTCTCATAATCAGTTCCTGACTGTTCTTTCTGTGGTTTGCAGTAGCTGGAGGTTTCTCAGATGACAGCAAGACCTGGTAAGTAGCATGATCTCTTTAGGGAATCAATCCAGGTCTGTCCCTCAGGCAGTGCTTCAGACTCCAGATCCATATATAACACAATGTTCAGTGTGTGCAGTTTGGTTCAGACAGAGGAAGTGGCTTTTTGTTTTAAAGGGTGACACCAGACTATTGAAAGAGAATTCCTGAAACCTACCCTCAGGCACCTCCAAGAAAGATCAAATCTCATCTTCTGTTCAAGAAGAAAGAGAGGGATGAAGCTGCAGGCCAAACAACCACCCAAATCCTTTAATCTTAAAGGTGTCTTGGCACTTGAAGAGTGCCTGATGCAGGTTCAGGACCTGAAGGCTACTTTGTTTTGTGCTTTGGCTAAAAGAAAATGAAGGTTGAGTTCCCAAGGTGCTTAGGTCCACACATAACTCTCATTGTAGGCGAAAAGTCCTCCAGGTCAAGATACACAGAATGTGTTTTTTAGGGAGATACTCTCTTGTATTATAAAAAATGCATTTGCCTAAATTTAAAAAAGGAAAAGAAGCACAATTAGTTCTCTTCATAAATTTTTCTCTCATAATTTTCACCCTGGATGTGTGGAAAAAAGTTGTGAATAAGAAAACCAATCCTCTTCTTCACCACAGTTACTAATGACCAGGTCTGAGTTACAACCATATGGTGTCCAGCAAGTACTGAGCTTTGCTGTCAATCAAATTTTATTCCTAGTTTTGCCATGATTCCTTGCTATGAGATCATCATACTTCATTTTCATGTTTGTTTTTCTTCCTATGCTAGAACTCAGGAATCTCTTACTAGGTCCAAACTTAGAACAGGAAGTGGGAAGCTATGTTCTTTACTTGCTATTGTCAAATGAGCAAATGCTGTTAAACCGCATTGCAGCTGTTTGTCCTGGAGTTGGGAATAGGAGTGATGGGAACAGCATGCTTACATTTTGTTGCCAACTGGCCAGGGAAAAATAATATGTATGAAATATATGAATTGAAGGGTTATATGTGAAACATGGCCTGGTAACTAGAGACTTGGGATAGCTACACTAATGCAGGATTTTATGTGACTTGTGGTGAGTTGGTTAACAAGCTTTAAATTTAAGACATTTTTATTTACACACCTTATGGTGTTGTTAAGAGAGTAACTCATTAAAAACTTAAGGCACCCAGAAGCTGGTAGCAGGAATGTCAGCTCAATGCCTACAGCACACACATTCATGGTGAGCTGTGATAACCCTGCTCTGTGCTCATTCTTCTGAGTACAGAGTAAAGCTGCGAGAGCATGTAAGGCCTAGGCTCACAACTGTGGTATTTATGGGCATTCAGAACTCACCCAAGAGACTTTACATCATTCTGTTTATAGGCTAGTGTCTTTACATATTGTGCAGGCACAAGAAGGGAGAGAGCAAGGACAGCTAGCTGCTATATGAAATCTGGATCTAGGTCGTGCCTTCATTTCAAGTTGCTGCATTCAAGTGGTTTCCTTGCAAGACAGCAATTGAAATAAGCATTTTTGTCTTTGACTTCAGGTTGCTTAGAGAGCACTTGAGCATTGTGTATGGAGTAAACAATACATATTAAAGTCTTTTGCATTATTTGCCTACTCTTGGGTTGAGAACCTCGTGTTTGTATGCAAATCTGTGAAAAATAAATCCGAATGTGTCTTTGTGGCTTTTCCCCTTGACTTCTGGGTAATCAGGGCCCTTGTATAAAAATTTTCTTCCTTTGTAATACCCCAAGATGCAGCTCCCTTTGGGAGTTCCCTAATCTGTATATCAGTGGCAATCCTATAATCCCATATAATTGTATTAGTCTCAATAGCAGATTAGCTCCAAGTGCCCCTACAGACAAGGAGATGTCAGCTCTGCTATTGTTTCCCACTTAATATGATTCCAGACAGCAAAGAAGAAAAGCAGCTGAGAGCCCTCTGTCTCACATTACAGCCCACAGTTCCTAAACCAATTAAGAAAAAGGGATTTACAGTCAACTGGATTAAGGGCTCTGTTTATATTATCCTATATTTCTTTTTATAAAACCTTCCATTTTCTATCTAGCCTTGTAATCAACTACCCTTTTCTCTGCCTTTTGAAACACCCATCCGTGTCCTTACCTATTCATTTACCAATCCATCCCACATGTGGGATTTCAGCCATCTGTCTGGTTAACTTCACCAGCCTGCTTTAGTGCACATTTGTTTAGAGAACACATGGTGTAGGAAGCATACCAAGTAATGCTGAGATTAAAACCAATGCCTGATTTCAGATCAGTTTCAAGATGACCTCACTAATGTAAGTACATTTGTGAGACAGTGTTTGGGCAAGTCTCTCCTTTCTGCTAAGTAAAACATTCTACCACCATCCTTATCAGAGCCAAACAATGCTGCTATGTAAACAGGATCATGGTCAATCATTATTCAGCAGGAAAATGGTACCTATAAAATCCTGCAACCCTTATAGAGGAAGAGATAAAATGAAACTCCAGCAGGATAATGTTAATAAGATGAAAGATCAGTGTGGTCCTTGGTCTGGTCAACTGAGCAGCAGATCAAGGATAGAAACTGACACTTCACTCTCACAGAGGTGTCTCTTCTGCTGTGACAAGAGGTAAAGGTTGCTGGAGGATGTGGGCTAAAACACCACTTCACCTGAGAACAATCAGCAGTAATCAAGACCCTGAGATTTGGTTGCCACTATGGTTTCTGCTGCTGGAAATACATAAAGAAGTCCTACATCACCTACCAACAGTAATTGTTTTCTTTTACTTGATCAAAACAAATCAATAAAATAAATTTAGCACAATTCATATTGTCCAAATCTGTTATCCTGGAGGGATGAGACCTTGCATTCCCTTGAATTCCTAATTCAGCAGGAATTTGCATTAATGGGAGTTAACATGTTCAGGTGACTGTGATTTTATGTGCTTTCCTAGATGGAAGTTGCCCAGTGAATATGGTTTCTTAATATTTTTTTTCTTATGACAAAATTAGTTTGGGGCTGTCTTTCTTCTGAATGGAGATTCTTTTGCTATTGAATACCATTTCTCAAAAATATTTTTTCCCAATCAGCTTAATATTTAAACAGGTTTAAATTTTAAATCTTACTGTACAAATCTACTTAGATTTTCAAATTACAGTAATGCTTCACCAGGTTTCATTTTTAAGGCAATGTAATATGTATAATTCATTCCATGAATCTTAGATCAGGTTGATATTATGCTACAGTGCAATTTGCTGCCTTGCGGTGAAGTTTTACAGCTGAGTTCTTCCACTTCAGGCTGTAGCTTTATTACAAAGGGCTTTAAAAGAAATAAAGATGAGAAATGAAGTGTTCCAGTAGCTGGAGAGCCCCATAACCAATGGCTCTTTTACCCCTTGTGCGTGTTTGTGGAGTGCTCATGGCAAAGTGCTCCTCCACCTCACAGTTTCCTTGGGGCAAAGAGAATCTTTCATTGAATGAGTTCTTTTCATTACACCTTTGAACCAGCTATGTTCAGGGAAAAGCTCAGGGAAAAGGATAACAACTGAGACTGTGAAAAGACTGATGATGTCCAAAAGAATAAAGCAAATACTCAGAAGTTTTTAGAAGCTATGATTACTTTTCAGAACTTGAACAGTCGGGTCCCAAAAGTAATGCATTTAAAGATGGTACTTTTTTTTTTCACTTTAATATTTCTTATTCCTAAAGCCACTAACCAAAACCAGTAAGAAAAGGACAGAAGTGCCTGAGTTCCAAATAAGCCAATGAACTCAGTGCACGCAGACACCCTAGCTACTGTAACAATGTCTGCTCTGAGTCTTCTCTGCTGCTGAAACACTGACCTCAGTGAGTACCACTACAGGGTTTGCTAAAGTTTCCCAGTATTCCAGAACAATTGCTTGCAACCCCCTTTGATTACCAGTCAGTAAGGAGAATTACTCAAGCCAGCCACCTAAAAATGGATATCTCCCAAATAACAAATTAATTCTGACCCTGGACCAGCTGGGTGCTGCTTGTATGACAGCAGTTGATTCAGGAGCCAGATGGCAAATGAACCTTATACTGTTACATGATGATGGAAAATCATTCAGAATCCAGATGGAGCTGGATTGCCAGTTTGACAGTCTTAATGCAGGCTACTTAGCACCTATTTTCCAACAGTGGCACAGTTCTCTCCAATGCTCAGAAAGGCTTTTGAAGCACTAAGAGTTAACACTCTGGGCTGGCCTGTAAGGATGTAAGAAGGTATTAGCATTAAGGTGAACAGGTGCCAACACTTCAGCATTACTCGTGTTGTCAGGCTGTGGTTCTGGCCTGCCCTAGCAGAGCTGTTATAATCAGCATTGTTGCAAGCTACATTTTTGCTCATAAACATTCACAAGATTTATTAGCGTAGGCACAAGTTGTAAGCACAGTTTCTAAAGCTTTCAGGCAGTAGCAATCTGGAAAAATTGATGTTTACACAGAAATCCTGCGCTGTTCATAATTTGAAGATGCTGCTGGCATGATGTATTTCTGTCAGCTTGCCCAGATTCAAATATCTCAGTGATAACCCAGAGATAGGAACATCCAACTCATCATGGCAAGGTGGAATCAACTGAATACAGAAATACTTGGTTGACAAAGAAAGGAGGGGCATTGGAGGCATTATTAAAGAGATCTTCTGTATTCACCTTCAAAGACATTTCCTCTCTCTACATACTCTTCTTTCTTTTCTTAAGGAAGACCAGTTGAAAATGTCCAGAATTTTGTAGCTGTTTGGAAGATTCCGGTCTTACCTTGTTTTCCTTGGTTTGGTGTAAGGGAAAAGAAGTGGTATGGTGACATTAAAATAGATATGACCAACATCTTAAAACCAGTGAAGGGACATTTAATACAAGTTACAAGGGACATATGCACGATTGTTAAAATCTGTTTTGCCCTTTTGTATAATGAAGGCCTGAAAGACTGTATAGGTTTTTAAGAATTAGCTAATTTCAATCTGCTTTTTACATTAGAAATATCAGGACTGACGCCTCTTGTCTAGTGTAGTTTTGTAAAAAGTCTTGCAAGGTGTTTAACATTGCATCTGTACTGACTCTTTAGCACTAAAACTCAGTGTTTTCATGGGGAAAAACAAATTGCAATGAGTCTTAAACAAGCTGAGGAGAAACTTCATCCCTTCTTACTGTTCCACTTCTGGTCTTGTGGGTTTTATACTGTGTGATGATTTTGGTAACCAGTAACTGTGTAATTTTCCTGGGATGAAAGTAGCTGACATTTTCACATATGAAAAGCTTTGCTTTGAGGTAAGACTAACCCTTAAAGAAAGCAAACATTTTTTCAGACAATTCTACTACATCATAAGAAACAACACGAAGCCACATCATTGCGCATTTTGTCTGATGCCATTAGCCTAATAACACAACAGAAAGAGCTCCTTGATAAATCAATTGTGTATCTGTCTGAGCTCCCCTCTGCACAGTACTTCTGAGACTCACCTCTTATCCATCTTCTCTTAACCAAAAAAAGGAGGATTGATGTGGCTTGCATTGCAAACATCATAAAACAACAATTTAAATATCTTACATATGATAAATATGTAGGAGGCCTTCCTCTACTACCTTTTTTCCCTCACAGCATCCCTGGATGCAGTTCCTTTCTGAAGAAGTCTCCTAATTATTAAATCCTCTTGGCAAAGCAGTGGGTTAAATGCATCTAAAAGGTTTTTGGGCAAGGTAGAATTTTTTGCTGAGAAATAGTCTACTATAGTGGTAATATCTGCATAATGAATTAAGCAAGAACATGGAATGCAAACCCAACACTTATTTTCTAGTACCCAACACTATTTTTCTAGTGTGAAAAAGTCAGTCATGGGAAATACACTCTCAGTTCATCTTCTGTGTTGGGTAATGTTGCCAATACACTGATATCTACTTCATAATGTTCCCTCTTGCATTTACTGTGGGTGTTCTCCTGACTGCAAAGTTTTTCCTGGCTGCATTTAAACTTTTTGAACATACATAAATTTTATTTTTTAGATCTAATAGTTACTATAAAATCTGTAGGTAATAAAAAACAGGCAACCATAAAAGCAGCTTTTTTTACCTTGATAGTGATGAAGATACAGCCTGCCTTTACGATTAATCTTTTATAGGTTGTAAAGCACACAGATTATATGGCATATGAGCCCACAGCAAATACCACATAGCAGCTATCTAATACATATCACCAGAAACAATTTAGCAGTAAATTGTTTCCTGTTAACTAATAAATGCTACAGATATCCACCTTATATGTATTTCAGGGCACACTGTCAAGTTATTTGGGGACATGGATTGGATTTGGAAAACAAAGGAATGTGAAAGACAAATAGGGTCAGACAATTCAAATCTGAAGATGCACAGAAGATTTTAATGTGTGGGTTTAGTTATATTTTCTATTTAAATTATCCTAAAAATACTGCATTTCAGTTTGCAACACCCTGTGCTAGTGGAAAACAATGAGAAAATGCCATGGACTCTGAAGAGGAGAAACATTGTTGCCTGAATTTAAAAAAAGACAGTAGTGCAGAAGAGCATCAGCAATGAGCAGCTTGCTGGATGCTTATGGTGCCCTACCTTTTAGCCAGCTGTTTTAAGATGCTTGGAATAGAATAGGTTTTAAAAAATAGATGGATACAAATTATGTTCCAATTATATTTAGGTAAGAAAAAGTACTCAAAAACTAAGTAACATGAATAGAAATGCTTGCAGTGTGCGCCTTTACCATGATTTTCATTCCTTTAATGCTCTTCTTGTTCTAATAATTCAAATTACAAATATGGTCAGTAGAGTTTTCTAGTAATTAGGGGTGTATATTGACTGATTTAGCTAGACCGGTTTGTCTAGTAAGCACAGATAGTTTTAATTCCAGTGCTTTTACACAAACCTATAGGTATTTAGAAATACATTAGTTTTAGGGTTTTCTAACAAATTCAGTCCATGGAGATACCTGGGCATGAGTGTGAACTGGCAAAATCTGTACATTTTCAAGTTTACTATCGCTCTGTCTGTATCTGAGAGCTTAGTGAGGAAACAAGGGACACAGGGCCTGATTCTCCAAAGACTCATTCACTGTCAGAAGCAATGGCATATTCTCTGTGATTCAGCACCTGTTAAACTAAATTTTTCTCAGGCCTGTGCATTCAAAGGACCATTTCAAAATTTTTTTCCACTATTGCATTTAAGACAACCCACCAACTCTGCCATTTCTCTAGTACTTGGGAGCTAGTACAAGGCCAGGTGTCTCAGGAGGAAGCAAGACAAGAGCAGACTTACCGGCCTTCAGGCTTTTGGACACCTTCAGCTTTATCCTTCGCTATTCCTCTGGCAATTCCTCAGAAAGATGCATCCCAGCCATCCACTGTGCAAGGAAGCAGCAGCACTTGTCCCATTTCACCTGGCTGCTCACAGCATGAGGGTGCAGAGGAAAAGTTCCAGGCCTCTCAAGCTGCTGCAGGACTTCAGCATGGTGTCGTCACTTTGTGTCAAATACTTTAAAGTCTGTCACTCACACTGGCACAGTTCAGTCACCACAGCTTCTAGGATTTCACCTGCTGTGTGTCATTGTTGTCACATAGAGAGCAGGGATGGGAATTGACTCAAATCTGTCACTGCATTCACTCCCTTTCGACACCTCGGCAGTGTCACTGTAGCCCAGACTGAGTCCACGAGATCAGCCCTCACAGACACACCTCGCACACAGAAAGTTCTGGGTGCCCTGTGCCCATCTGTACCTTACTGCCTCATCTGCTACTTGGAGCTTTCCAAGCCAGGGCTCTGCTCCCCTCAGGCAGGGATTGCCCACTGTGACTTGCCCTCATGTACAGCCCTGCTGCCATCCTGCAGCCTCTGTGGGCAGCAAATTTGACAACACACTGGGGTCCCTGCTGCCATCCTGCAGCCTCTGTCAGCAGCAGAAACTTGAGAAAACACTGTGAGTCCCCACCTTTTGGGGGCTGCACTGCCCTGCTGCCTGATCCCGGCAGCCTTTCTCCCAGGCTGCCTGTGCCTGCCGCCACACGCACACAGTTTACCTGGCAGTGGGCAGCCATATCATGTACCTCAGGGTCAGTGGCAGGGCCAGCACCCCGCTGATCCCAGAGGGGCTGTTGGGAAGTGCCTGACACACAGAGACAGGGAGTGGGCTCCACCTGAGGAGATGAGTGCCTGCATTTTGCTGAGGAGATGGCAGCCAGTGCTATCCTGAGGAGAGGGGTGCCAGGGCCTGCTAACAGCGGTCAGTGCCTGCTGAGGGGATGAGCGCTGCCTCAGTGAGAAAATGGCTGACAGTGCCCTGCTGAGGAGATGGCCTCAGGTGCTTGTGAGGGTGACAGGTGCTCCCCTCCTGAAGAAATGGATGACAGTGACCCTCTGAGGAGACAGATGGCCATACCTTTTGAAGACATGGCTGCCAGGTCTGCCAAGGAGATGTGTCCTGCCTTGCTGAGGAAATGGGTATTGATGCCCCACAACAGGAGGCTGTTGGTGACACAGCAGGAAGACGCCAGGTAACTGCTGGGCGGTGTGTGCCAGCCTCAGGGGAGATCCAAACAGCAATTTTTTGGGGGGTCCCTCAGGAATAAAGCTTATCTACACAAGCTCTCTATGTTCACAGTATTTACAAAAATAGGGGGAAGCTTGCATTTGTTGCTTTGCTGTGGATTTAAACAAGCAATTTTAATACCATTATAAATCCTTCATAAAGCAGTGAGCAGCTGCGTGGACACAGGTATTGGAGCCATCGCAAGCTACATAAACCAGAAGGCATAGGAAAGACCATGGTGACAAGCCATGCCAAACAGAAGCCCTTCTCAGGCAGAGCTGCATTCTTCAGATTGTGATTTAGAGGAAGTAGTTGAACCATTTGAAATAATTAACCTATTTAATGAATTGAGCTTCATACTCACTTTTCAAATTGTCATTGAATATACTCTGCGTTTTGTAAACATGATTGCAGTTATTTCAGAAGTGGCTGATAAGGGTTGTCATCCAATACGTTTCTCATTAATTGTTTGCAGCTCTAGTTTGAGAGCAGGCTGTTGTAATCTATCTGTGTGCTTGATGGCCCAAGTTTTATAGCATTCCCCCAGAGCTCTCAGGCCTTTTTCAGCTTGTTTCTTGAACAGTTCCTCCACAAGTAGTCATGTAAATATGATATATCCATTTGCACATAGAGTTATAAGCCATTGTTGAGTATTTTGAATTTTTTTATAGCTACTAAGCAGCTAGTATGGATGTTTGTGGAATAATAGGAGAGAATTTGGATGGAAGTGAGACTACCACTGAAAATAAGCCATTTTGTTCAAAGAAATATGTTCCCCTTTCTCTTCCAGTTTTCATTCAAGAAATACAAAGATATTAGATACTTGGCCCTGCTCTATTGTAAAATAATTCTTACAGTGTTAAATAGATGCAATTCTACCATCCAACTGTGTGATCAAAATGCTTTGAATTTATGTAAGCATAACAGCTAGATGAAGAGTCTGTGGAACTCCTTGTGTTCCACAGGTTCTGGGAATGGTTTGTTGGGAGTGGGGAAAGTATGCTGAGACCCCATTGCTTCTCCTCCATGGGTGAATAGCAACAAGCTGTATGTAAGATTATGGGGGCTGCTTTTTTCATTATACTCTAAAAAACTTGGAGAATCTAGAATCCTTCAGCATCATTTTGTGTGTTTATATACAAAAATAAGAAACAGACGATTCCTTTCTGTTAACTGTAGCTCCCAGATTGCAGATATATTTTTCATGCTAACTTCCTTTCCCAAACACTTTTTCTTTCAAAAATTAAAAGCATATGAATTCAAAAGTATCTCAGAGAAGCAGCCAAAAATCAGGTCATAGGCGCACTCAGATGGTGGAGTCTCTATTACCACTGTTGTTTGAGCTGAGGAGATAAAAATCTCTCTGAGTGACTTTGCATTCTCTGACTTTACACAATGCTGTTAAAATGTAGCACAAACCTCAGGATTCCTGAGCAAAGCAGGGTTTTGTCTCCATCTTCTGCATTAACTATTCTCTCCAAAGCCCTGGAGTCTTTGGGGTGTGGTATCTTATTTTACTGGTTGCTTTATACCAACGATAAAGTGTTTATGCTGCTGGAGTTAAATATCACTTAAGAACTTCAAAGCTGCTCCTTTGAGAGGAGGGTCTTTGACTTTACATCTGGGTGGAGGACACACATGGAAAGGGTTACCATGAGAAACAGTTTTTCCCAGCTGCTGCCTTTCTTAAATTACTGTAGCAGCAGCAGCCACAGTTACTCACTTATGCCAAACATTATTTTTTGGCGTATTTCAGCCTGATCAGTTCCTTGCAGAAATTCCCACAAGGGTAGAAGGGATATCCAGCTTGTTGAAGCCTCTTTTAAATAATTTAAGATGGCTCTGGCAATTTCTGTAGCTTAAGTCAAGACTGGAAAATGGAATATTCCAAAGTCAACAGCCATATTAAGTATGGAAAGGAACTTGTGTAAATAGCTGCTTCCACATTTTGAGTAACTCTGCATTTTCTGAAATGAGATACCTGCCTTTTGTATCAGATGTCTATGTGGCTTAAATAATATGTAGTCATTGTTCTTTTGCCTTCTACTTTTGGCTGGCGTTATAATTGTTTTGTCAAGAAATAATCTTAGATTTTTCTTAACTTCAGCATTGCTATTTATCACAAATTCACTGGTCAGGTAGGGTGAAGAGAAAAGACCAAGCCTGGCTCCTCATTCTAACTGTTTAGCAATGAAAATGTGTCTTAATTTAATTCAGTTCCTGCGCAAAAGGCTTAGTCTCTCAAAGTTAATAAGACGTAATGGCTGCCCACCCCACAGAGTGCTCAACCTGACATGCAGCTCCTACTCTGAGGCAGCTGTGTGATGGACAGGGTTGAGAAAGGTAGCAGCAAGAGTTGCTCTGAAGATAATTGTTAGCAGATCGGAGCACCTTAGATTTCACTTGCTCATTTGAAAACAACCAGGGCCCCTTTAACAGCATTCAGGAAAATTTCTCAGAAGAGCAGACTCCTGCTCCAGACAACAATTAGCACCAAACCTTCATTGTGTCAGCTGTAACGACAGTTACAGCTCCTTTTGATGTGCCGGTGCACAGCCTGGCCTGGCCTGTGCATCCAGCAGGCAGCTGGATGCCAAGGCGGGCAACAGCTCTGTGATTCCTATAGACTTGCTAGTCTAGTTTGGATCAAAACTAGAACAGAACAAGGCATGTCCCTCCATATTTTAGACTCTTCCTGTGGAAGTACTGTGGTTCTGTCTGCTCTCTGAAAGCCCAGCACAGCCCAGAAGAGGCCTGGTTGAGGAAGAGACACAGGCAGCCAGTTGCCCATGGCAACTGTAGTCCCATGCTTTTGCTGGTTTGCAGTCCCCTGCAAAGCTATGGCTCTGACTGCTGATGGCTCCTGTTTTTCCTGAGAGAAGTGTGTGTGTGTGGAGATCTCTTTACTGCGGGATGGAGAGAAATGGGAGAGCAGAATTGGCTGAATGGTCAGCAGTGTTGGTTGCCCAAGCTATTGTGCAGTCAGCAACAGTGGAAACAGCAAACCCAGATTCTCAGGTCTTTTCTGTCAGGATTCGCTAACCCACCTTAGCAGCCTAAGAGCACCCCAACTCCCTCTATCTGTCCTTGGGTTGGGAGGGTTCAATTTCACATTTGTTACAGGGAAGCCTTGAATTTAATCTCAACTCATGCATTTAATGAGCTGCATCTCCTTCTAGTCCAGGAAACTGATCTGAAATCTAGTTAAATTTAAATGTCTGACTGGTCTCTCACTTTCATTCTTAATCCTGAAAGGAAACAGGAGGAAATTGCTCTTGGAGTGTACAAGTCAGGAATTGCTGCAGGAAGTTCTTTTGGCTGGAATTCAGAAGGCCAGACTAGATAATCAGGGTAAGCCTGTTACAAATCTATGAAACATCATCATGGAGGTGCTGGAAATGGGCTAAAGTTAAATCCTCTATAAGCCTATTCCTCTTTTAATTTCAGTTTTTATTTTTTGCTAAGTAAACCCTTTCTTGATCATAGTTAATGCCTTCTTAAGGGATCAAAGAATTATTTTAAAGGACACTGCTTACTCACAAAATTCATTATGGTAATGCTCCATCATACTTGCCAAGCTGCTGTCTCTTTGATCTGCTGCTGTGGCCTTTTGTCTGTTTGTGCAGTTAATCTACATTTTGTTGATGTCAGGTTTTTTTCATCTTTTACATCTCTGTTTTATTCAATATAATAGTAACCCTATGGAATTCCACCATCTAGTTTTGAAGTTGATTTTGGTTGAAGATTTTAAAAATGCCTTCATTATGAAAAATGTAGGAACCCTTGATTGATTATTGATAAGAACATTTGCTATTTTTTAATTCAATAGTGTAACCTAGTAAACAGAGTTTCCTGTAATACAGGCTGCTGATCTCACAGCTCGAATTTATTTGTATATTTTAATGGATTCAATTTATTTTGATAGGGAATCTTGTGATAGTTTGTTCTTGTCAAACAGTTTGGGTCATATTATGTGACACATTCCATGTGAGTCAAATTTAACAAAAGCCTTTTTCTTCAATATCTTCACATTACAGCTTTTCATTGTCACATCACTTTTGTTCTAATTTATTTTTAGTGGATGTTAGTACTTATGAATGGCAGTAAGATTGACAGCCCTAGACACTCCTGCTTGCTATGAGAAGAGGACCTTGATAGCATAGACAATATTCTACAGACATCTTGAAATATGATGCAATGACAAAACTCAGTAAGATACTGTAATTCCTGGCTATGAAGTATACCCAAAGGATAGCTTAGGTCACAGAGGTGTGAGGAGAGTCCTGTAACCTTAAAGAAAGAAATGATTCTGAATAAACTGATGAGGTAAAATTTTAGTGAAATTCATGTGACAGTCTGTATAGATAGAAATCTCCCACAGTCTGATTAGAGATGGACTAACAGCTTGTGCAAACAGCTTTTTCCTCAATAGATACTGCATACATGCTGCTGAGGGGGATTTTGGAGAAATCAGTCAATGAAGCAGTAATAACAGGGGAATTGACACCAAACATATATGAACTATTTTGGGTATAACAAAAGCACAGGGGTTTAGAGCAGCCGCTTCATAGGTTGTGAAGCAGTTGTTCCAAAAGGATGGGTGACTCTAATTAACATGAAAGATTCCTATGGGAGTTTGTTTGAGAAGGACCATATAAGTCATTAAAAAATCCTACAATCACTTGGAGTTCAGTGTCCTTAGGGATACCAACAATTTACTAGTTAGTGTTTCATTGTAAGAAGAGAATTCCCAGAAGCAGACAGTACCAGTCAAGAAAAGGCCTTTCACATAACAAAGGATCTGGCTGAAGAGTCAAAATGACATAGAGGGTCAAAATGTGTGAAAGCAGATGAAAGTGTGTTGGCA
The DNA here is from genome assembly GCF_012460135.2 of Molothrus ater. Taxonomy (NCBI): domain Eukaryota; kingdom Metazoa; phylum Chordata; class Aves; order Passeriformes; family Icteridae; genus Molothrus; species Molothrus ater. The sequence goes on from NC_050484.2 coordinate 13,448,507, forward strand.
AACACAGAACAGAAAGAGCACTTGTGACTTGCTTTTCCCTGTCACTGAAGTTTCTGCCCAGGATGTGTGACCAGAAATGAATAGAGCTCACACTGAATCATACCGTTAATTTATAGAGTGGTGTTACAAAAATATAATTGTTTTTCTGTCCTCTTTCTCATTCACCATTAATGTTCCTTTCCTTTAAAAAAAAAAGAAATAACCAGATGTTTTCCACTGAGGATGTCTCAAACCTACTTAGGGGCTTGGGATGGGTTTGTGGTTTTTTTTTTTTTTTGCATTTCTGTAGGGGGGGTAGTTAAGTTTTTTTTTCTAGAGTAGTAAGAACTGATTTAGAACCCAGCTGTCTTGTTAAACCTGCCAATGTCCTCATGTAACAGAACAAAAGTGTGTGTGAGGTTCAAATCCTTTCTTCCCATTTCAAGCCCAGCTCATTTGAACACAGTGTTAGTGTTGGCTGACTGGAGTGCAGGGATAGAGTAGTTTGACTTTCTCATTTAAGATCATGTAAGGGGAGTTACTCCAACCTAAACACATTCATAAGTCTTACAAGTTCTTTGATTGTAGGCAGAAATCTGGAAAATCTAGAAAGTTACAAGTAAAGGAACATGGGAAATAAGGAGCCTTTCTAGCAATTCAGCATCTCACCAGGATAAGCTAATGTTTTGGAATTACTTCCATGTTCTGGTAGACCAGGTTTAACTATAGACCAGACTGGCTTTTGCTGGTTTTGGAGGCATACGTATCTTTAGAAATCTATGGACAGTTTCAGCTACAAAGAACTTGAAGTAGTGCTAGTTTGAATTTTCGTAATAAAACACAGGAATTTCATGAAGCCTCTCCCTTATTTTACTCTTTTTTTTCCCCCCCACTTATGAAGTTTCAGCTGAGTTTAATGCCTGAGGGCCTCACAGCACGATTACACAATAGACTTTTGCCACAGTTATTCTGTTTGGAGACTTCATCCTTGACAACATTAGCTAGTAACACTTTTGAGCCAAAACTTTGCTGGCCATTGGAACTTATTTCACAAGTGTGATCTACAGAAAGCGAATTTCTTATTGTAATATACAATGGTATTCCAATGTGTAGTAAAGATATAATCTTATATGAAGCAATAGACCAAACTCTTTCAAGCCTGATAAGGTATTTTTAAAGATCTGTAATGTTGAGAGGAGGAGCAACTAAATAGCATTTAAATGTGCTCTGCTCCTTAGTATGCCAATAATATTAAATATTACTACTCTGGGAACACAGTTTTATGTACCTACATCACTGTCTCAATCCTGTGAGTACGTTTAAGGATGTGGTATCACATTGTCCAGATTTCTGGAGTACATACCTCTGCAGTGCTACATGCATGATATTGTTTCATAAAACACACTGTAAACTTTTTCTTGTTCTCAGCAGGCCTGCTTATACCTGCAGGCTGCAAACAAGGATTCTGGGGAAGAAAAACAATGCACAAATCCTTTAGCAATATTAAAAGAGATTTGGAAGAGTTTTGGGGCAGGAAAACCACAGAGAAAATGCTGTGTTACTGGCATGGGCATCTTCTGCATAAGACAAGAGGTAAATATGTATTTTAGGCCTCCACTCCAAAAGGTGTAAGTGCGATATGTGCCCAGTGTTTCCCTTTGATTTGTTTTAGATCTTTAGAAATTCTTAGCCACTGGACTCAGTGATTTAATGAACTTTGAGACTGTCTGAAACTGGGCTTTCACATCTGTGGTACATCCTTTTCCATCTGCAGTCATGTTGTCACACAAGTTGGCTGGCAACTTGTCCTTAGCTCTTTGTGGAAGATATTTTCCTATGTAATCTACTGGTGAAGCTGCTTTTATGAGTGCTGCCTATCACATTTCACTCAAAATGAAGGGGGTTAGTGAAAGCCTGACATTTAAGCTGTGTCAGCTCACCTGATGACTGTGGCCATACAGGGAAAGCTTATTCAACAGCTCAGTTGATCTGCGTGAGCTGGAGAAGCAGCACTGCTGCACAGAGAGCATGGTGGGGAAGCACAGGTGGGAAAGGTAAACACTGCTTCCTCAGCTGCCATCCCAAGAGGACCTTTGTGTTTGGGACTTATCCTTCACACACCTGTGCAGGTCAAATAAGAAAGCTTGGAGTAGGACAGGAAGGCATAAAATTAGGTGCTATATTCTCCCACAGACTGCATGTCTACTGTAGAGTCTCAGGATTCATACACTCTGTTTCCTGTCTAAAGCAGAAATTGTAATTCTGAGTCTTTCCAAGCAATGAGGTGAGTTCCTGCTGCATTTGGCTCCTTGGCAACCCTCTGGCTACAGTATGCTACAGGCAGCTCTAGCACTACAGCTCGCTATCATTTTGTTCAAGGAGCAGGGGCTGAAAAATCAGCAGCTTTAGTATGCATGTCACTGTCTCTAGAATTGGGCACTGACTCTCTTTATTGTTACCAGTAAAATTAAACTGACGCGACAGTCTTCCATGGCAGGTTTCCAGCCTTCTGCTCTTCTTGAGGCGGGGGGGGGGGGGAGGGGGGGAATTACCCTGTCCTTAGAGAGAAGGACTGGATACTTTCCAGGAGGGAAGGAGAATCCTCCTGTGACCACTGTGAAACTGTAGATGAACCTACCTGGTTCTGAAAGAAGAAACTTACTGTAAATACAGTCAAGCAGTGCTAGGAGAAATAAATCACAGATTATAATGGGGACATCCCCTTTCCTCTCCTCAACAAAGGTAGTATCTATGTCTAACCATAAAAAGCACGTACGCTTCTCTCCTGCATACTAAATAGGAACTGTCTGACTCATGTGTTTCTTAGAGTCAGAAGGCTGATACAGCTCTGCTCTTCGAATTCTAATTTTTTACCGAGCAATTCAGTGTATTAGCAGATGTGCCAAGAAAGATGCCTCCAGGTGGAAAGGGGAGACTTAGGTACTTATGTTGCCCCAGGTCACAATATCACTCGGGAAAGATATTGTGTCATCAGGGTTTATCTGCAGTTGTGAATAACAGAGTTGACAGCACGTCTCTGTTTTCCTGTGTGATGGTTGGTTTTTAAAGTAGTGGCAGGTTTGGAAAGCCAGGCATCGAGTCAGGGAGTTTTTTGTTTTTCTTGCAAGCTATTGCACTTAGGTACTTGGAGGCAGCTGCTCTGAGCTTGCTGGGGGTAGGAATCTGCTCTCTTTAGTATATCCAAAGGAAGGTCTTACCATGAAAACCTTATCAGAAGTTTCATTCTTGACTTTATTCCAGACTTCAGGGGGACTTCAAGCAAGAACACATCTGTTTTGTTCTGTCTCTGGTTCTTTCTTCTGACCTCATGGCTAATGTCCGCCATTAAAGGCAATATATATCTTGCATTAATCTCCATGTGCAAAGCATTTCAGGTCTCTTTAATCATCTGTTCCCTCATATACTGGCTGACATGAGAGGACTCACAGCAGCAGGTCTCTGGCGGAGGCTGTGGCTGTGCTCAGTTACATTCCAAGAGAGATGCTGATGTGCCAAAGCACAGGTAGGTAGTGGAGTTCACAGTGGCACTGACCCTGGCATGTAATCTCGTGTACTTTTAGTGTGTCAGGGAACAGTCTAATCCAGAGAGGAGCATGGAGCCCTAGACAGAGACTAGCTCTGGTTTGGTGACATAGAGTAACTCAGACACCTGCAGCAGGTGGGACTTGCCTTAGTGAAGCATATGGGTGCTGAGAAGATCTGCTGTTGATTTCAATCCTGATGCAGAAGGGCTTTTGCTGACCTAGGTAGCCACAGCCCCTTGCTGGGACACATGAATTCCTCTAGGTCTACTCTAAGTCAAGGAGCAGCTAGAAACTTGCATACCAGCCAACCTCTTTCCAGAAACACTGGCCAGGAAAGCCTTTGAGCTTTTGGGTAAAGGAAACAAGCCAAAATCAGGAGGAACACAAGGCAGTACTGGGCTTTTGTTCATACTCTGTTCTGTTTAATTCCAGCACAAGCATTGAGAATTGTGAATGGTAAACTGCACACAGAGCTGATGTCATACAGAAACATACACATATATATTTCTTGTCCCTCTTTTCCCTTCTGCCTGAGCAGCGAAGACTTTCAGATGTGAAGTGCTTGGTTTCAACATCAGCATTTTTCACCAAAGCTGACTTCTGGTCATATTTGGCCTTGATGTCTCATTTAGTACTTCCTAAAAACCGGAATGGAAGCTTCTTAAGGAGCCCTTTTTGAATAATGCTGTTTGGCGATTTAAGCAGTGGAGGCAAGATAGGGAGGGGGGAAAAAGGCATTTTCTTCCAGTGTTAAGTGTTTCTTCTATATTTTTATGGCTTCTGAAGTCAGGCAGACACTGTTGCTTGGTCCCAGCTGGACACTAATTCCTGCTGGGAATGCCTCGTGGCAGCTTTCAAAGCGCTCGGAAGTTGAATTTGTAATTGTAACTCAGAGCATATCAATTCCCTTTCCTTTCTGCAGTGAAATTTAGGTTCTGTTACAGACATGAAGATGTCCCAATGAACTAGCAGCATTAAAACACCAGAACCTGCCAGGCACCAGAAAACAGCATTACACAGGATGGTAGCTGGGGTTTGGGTAGATATGTAAAAATAAAAGAAGTGCAAATAATAGAGCTTCAAATAGCTGAAACTCTCCTTTCTTCATCTGATTGGTCTTATAGCAACAGCCACAAGGGCTTTCTTGTCCTTGGGGTTATTAAGTCAAAGTTAAGAATAATTTCAAAATATTTCTCCTTTATTTTTAACTGTGGCCTGCAGCATTGTTGAAACATCCTATTCCTCTACTACTTGTTCTTGCTTAGCCATGTAGCTTATATTATTCAGGAGTGGTCATCTGTAGCTTCTCAGATAGTGGTGTCTTTGGCATCCTGTGAGAGTCTGTCTGTCATGCAGCTTACCTATCAAAAATAAAACAGGATGATTTGTCTCATTAAATTCAGGGTCAACTAAAAAATACAGAACAATAGGTCTAGGCTATAGGTCTGCCCAGGACTCAGGAGTGTACTGCCCAAGTATTTAAAAGCTGAGCAGAGTATTTGTATTTTAAACTGAGCAGAATGAAAGCGCTACTCTATCTTTCTGCTCCATTACTGGACACCCTCTCCTAATACTTCATTTCACACTTGTACTTCCTCTTCTTTTCAAAGGCTTTTGAGCAATGGAGCAGTTAGTAGTACTGCCACTGAAAGTATCCTGTTTGGAATCCAAACCGGATTGGACAGGAGCAATTCAAAGCTGGCATTTGAGGCCATGCAGACTCATGCAGACTCAAGCAGATCTTCTAAGCAGTGATACTTAGGCTGCTTTCTCACAGTTCCCTTATCAATTGTTACACCTAGAAGTGTGCTTAAAAATGGAAAGTGTCTGGTGAGCAACTGAGACATCTGGCTGTGTGTGTCATGTCCCACTGCCCATCCCCCATATCTCCACGCCCAAAAAGAACACGTCTGCTCCTTTCGGGAATTGAAATTTTATGTTTTATGATAATTGCAACCATTTTCTGGCCTGCTCAGTCAAAGAAGTGCTTTCATATTGATTTCAAAGGAGCCATGATTTAGGCTTCTTTTATACTAGAATGGATGATGTGTGCTTCCACTTCAAACTGATGACATTTGTGACTTCTGAAGCTCATATTCAATATTAAGGATTTTATTATCTGGTCAGTGCTGCATTAAAATAACTGAGGAAGCTAAACTGTGCAGCAGAATTCTTGTCAGGCAGATTCAGCTTATATTTCTCTTCCCAGTGCACAGAGCACGGTCTACTAAGCTTTTGAATATCAAAGCATGAGACACTGGTGTCTGTCATTTAAAAGCAGCTGTTCCCAGAGGAGAGCTAGGGGGTGGTGGACAGTAGTGCTGGGATCAGATGTACTGTCATATTAATGGGTTGATTTTGCAGCATGGTGCAGTGTAACAGCCTGCAGAGATGCTCCAGATCATAGTCCCTGGAGAGTATTTGGAAGAGAAAAGTTTGAAGGGGAAGCAGAGTGTAAACAAGCCCCATTGGATGTAAGCATAAAAGTCAAACAAAGTGGACAAGGCTTTATAGTTACAGACTATGCAAACTGTACACTGAATAATGCAAGATGTAGCATTATTCTTAGCCTGTCACTGAAAAAGTCTGTTGCACTGCAGTCATCTCCAAGCAAAATCTATCTCATTAATTTCAATTGGAGCCTTTACAGAGCAAGCTCATCTGCTGATGGATTTTTAACTCTCAAAAGCCTGACAAAAACTAAAATTACCAAAGACCACAGTGCCCACCCCACCCTCACGTGCCCCTCCTGCCCCTCTTCCCTAAGGCTTACAATGACAGTGAAATTACATTCTATTCCAGGCAGGGATCTCTTTGAAAATGTATATCCTCCTCCAAATGGTTTCGCTTTTCCTAAATGAGCTAGAGACACTGTCGCATGATCTGCAGTAATTATCTTGACAGGTCAATTATTAAAAAAGAAATTAAAAAATTAAATTTAAAACATGATATAAGAGCTTGGCTGCTGGTTTCCTTTTTACTGCTGTTTCTCTGCAGAATGCTTTTGGCACCAACTGACATGGGAAATGCATTGCACCAGAGAGGGAAGCTGTCTTCCCCTATTTTGATGCCAGATTAAAGATAACCTCTAGGCAGACATTTCTCTCTACATTTGTGGGTACTCAGAGCAGAAACAGCACCCATTGGCACATGGCTGATTAGAGTTCCTGGACTATTAATCTGAATACTCATATCATTTACTTTACTGGCCTGCCAGAGAGAACTGCCTGTTTAGGAAAAGAAACTTGGCATGGTAAGAGAATGGATGGAGATAACCATTCTTGCGTTATTGAAAGGGCTTAAAGGAAGATGTGAATTTCCTCCTAGCTGATATCTGAACAGTTTAATAATACTCACATATTAAACCTTACAAGGCTTTTTTTTTAAAGAATCCCTTTGAGCCTGTAGGTTGGTAATATGTGAGTAGTATGTACCTACAAGATTCACACTAACAAGTAAATTCTTTGAGGCAAGCAGTGCATCTATTACTTCATTTTTCTTGCAAAATTGACATTAACATGCATTATTGCAAGATAAATACTTCAGCCACATCATATAAACTGCTATTGAAAAAGGTACCAACTAGAGCCCTTAAGCTTCCACACCAGTGAAGGAATGCAACATAAGAAAGAAATTGGGTCCTCAAGGTGCCTTTCAAGGCTGATTGAGACACTAACTTGACAAAGAATCTCCTCAAATCTTGTTTTCTGCTCTGCTCCTCTCCTGGGTCCTGGGATAATTTGTAATTCAAGCTTGGAAGGAATCCTATGCTATTTCCTTCAGACTTATTCCTTCCACATGTGAAAACTAGTAATTTAAACACCTCATCTCCTTTCATAACTGAGGCAAAAAAAAAAAAAAAAAAAGCCAGTGATCACTGATTGAATCCATATTTCCACAAAGTTCCAGTTATTTTGTTTGATGCTTAAGAAATAAAATTAAATGAAGGTAGTTAAAGGTATAAGTACCCCTTTTAAAGAAATACAGATGGTTGTGGCAAATGAATCAGTACTAATCTGGACTTGCAAATAAATCCCTAAAAACCTGCTGGCCCTATTCCTGGGGTGTGATATCAAGCAATGAATTTGAAACCAGAGACAGGTTTAGTAGTAAGTGCTGGTTCAGCTTCATAGGATAGGAAACAGCTCAGAATGAGTGATGATGTATTTTGGCTTAAAGCTTTAAGAAGAGTATGGGATAAAGATTGAAATAAGCTCCATTACCTAATTACTTGGAGCTCAGTGGGAATTGAGGATGCTTAGTATCTTGGAGCAATATTTTTGGAGCAAACTTTTAAGAGTTAGCTCTTCTTCACAAAACCCAATCATGGATCTCCTGTGCTGCCTCGTGGTTAAGGACCTAACCATAATCCAGATCTTCATAGTGCTATGCTCCTTAACCATACATGCCAAGGACTGTGGAGGAGCCAGTGGAATTGCTGGGTACCACAGTTCTAATGTGAACTAGCTTGCTTTGAAATGACGAGAGCAGATCATGCATCTCAGAGTTGATGTTTCAGGCTCTCTGCAAACTCCAGCAGAAAATGAATTAATTGCATTTGAGTTGTGTTTCCACAGTTGTTTGGTTGGTGTATTTCTCTTTTCACAAACACTAAAAAGCTACAGAAAAAAAGAAGAATGCTGAATCTATAAAACAAGAAGGCCTGAGCATTCTTTACATCTTCCTTGAAAAATGGAAGCTGCATGGCAAACTGGTTGTAAACTGAAGAACTTGCTTTTGAACTGCTTCCATTTTATACACAGAAACTTGTATCCCATTTGATGGATGAATTTTTTGTTGCAAGTGGTGTCACTAAAGTGCAGGAAACTGAGGAGAGCAACAGAAGTTTTCCCATGAAGTTCAAATCTGTGTTTCCTAGCATCCTACCCAGATTTTGTAAAGCAGTATCATTGTTGACCAGAGACTTTTTAAAACCAGAGGGGACCCTGGCTCATTCTGTACAGATTGTTGAAACAATGAAAACACCATAATTGCAGCCACATTGTAAAAGACAAATGGGTAACACTGGGGAGCTTAGTTTTAGCTCTCTTCCTCCACATGGCATGTTTTCTGCAGCAATTCCCAATTGAGCCATCAGAGGAAGAACAAGATGCTTTTTCCTGCATCAGCAAAGCCATTTTGCATGTGCAAACTCCCAGGTTTAAAACAATCCATTTTTTAACTGTTGGCATTTGAGGTGGAAGGCACGTATTCCACCTGCCACCAGCTTTTCCCTTCCTTTCACACACTTGTAACTGTACTTTGGCTTACTTCTTCTAGCAGGGAATACAACAGCAGAAGAAGTAAGTACAGTTCTGCTTCATAAAGCACTTCTAAATTATTTCTGCCTAATCCCAAAGCAACTGCCAAACCCAGCTCTTCAGACACATTTAGACAATGAGTGGTGTGGGATTAGCCTGTATTGTGTGGTAAAGCTCAATGCTTGCTCTGGGAGAGGTGGAAGGACTGGGTGCTCCTGTACAGTAAGATAAGGAACCAGGCAGTGCCTGGGGAAGCTGCTCACTGCTCGTTTCTGTCATAACCCTCTCCAGCAGAACAAGAAAACAGAAATGGTATGTTGGCACAACCCTGCTTTCTCAAGTCCCGAGGTAGCCCACAGAGAGGGTTTCCATGACACTGAGGCCTTAGTATTATACTAAAGCGATGCTGATTTTTTCCCTGACTAACACAAAACTGGGTGTTTGTAGCCCAAGATTTGCAGACATGTGAGTACTGGAGGTATTCCATATTCAGAGGGATTCCCAGATCTTCCCTAAAATGCAAAGGGTCCTTTACTAAACACTAACAAGACCACATTGTGTTGTGCGTTCTTTTTCATTAGACAGCCACCTGGCTGTTCAGCAGAGAGCTGCTGGGTCACCAGGGATGCCAGGGTCCCTCTGCAGATCCTAGCCTTAACTCCTCTCTAAGGATCACCTCTTTAAAACAGAGGGGATTTTTCCCTGTCTGCCAGAGCCTGCAGGGAAGATAAGTTTCTTGTGCCTGCAGAAGACTATTATTGATAAGCCTGCTAGGACTTATGTGGTGTCCCCTCATCTAAGGCTCTTACAAAGATAGAGGGGACAAGAGTTTCCACATACTCCATTCACATAGAGAAAATATCCAGGAAACCTTGCAGGAGGCAAAACCTTATTCCACTAAACTAAACTGAAGGAAAGAAATTTATGAGCATGAATATGGATGAAGCTGGCACATTATTTACCATTTTAAAAACCCAGTCTGCCTGCCTGTCTTACCTCTCTGAGATATTACTGCATTTTCAAATGGATGAAGACTTCTACTGTAGAATCAGAGATCTCATCTCTACTTAGACCAGTCTTTCTATTGAGCTATTTATCTAGTACAGAGTTCAGTCTACCTAATGTATGATAAAATTGAAAGCCTATTTAAGTTTTCCTTAATTAAGACAGAAGAACAGAGACAGGAAATGGCCATGCCTGAGAAGGTATCAAATCACAATTCAGTTCAATGAACCTTCAACTGTATCACAGGTGTGTAGCTGTACACATTTCATCTTTTACCTGAAAAAAGAAGAAAACACATTCTAATAATAAAGAAATAAAACACCCCTTGTATTAATGCCTGACCACCCTGACCTTTCTGCAACGCATTATTGACAATTCCTTTAACATTTATTTAAACTTAATTTCCCAGAACAGAACATGACAGAAAGTGAAAAACATTCATTTCAATTGTAAAAGCTTTCACTTTAATGCATCTCTGAATTAATTGGGCACAATCTTCATATCAAGTGAAATAAATGGGCTGATAATTGATTAGGACCTCAAGGAACAATGAGATCTGATTGGTTAGGAAAAGAGAAGTGACCTATAAAAGGTCAGGATTTTTTGAAATTGCTTTTTTAATAAAGCATGTTGATGAAGAAATTATCTGCAAGGCTTAGATGAATTATTCTGATTTGATATATAACTTCTGTCAAAGTGAAAATGGGATGTGATGTAACTTAATTCTTGGAAAACTTGAAATCCCCTTTGAAGGAGATGAGTCCTTCTCTGAGTCCCAGTATTAGGCTTTGAAATGTTGGTAGCCAGCATGGTTTTCTTTAGCTTACCTTTCCATCTTTTTTCAAGAGAAATCTACCAGGTCTACCCTTCTGCTGAGGAAATGAAAGAATCCAAAATGGATTTTGCTTGATTTTCTGCCTTGCCTTTTATGGACAATGTGTTTCCCTTCTAAGATGTCTTTCCCCAACCCCCAGCTGAGTCTTTAGTTGAGAAGCTGGGATGAGCAGATGGAATGTTGATGCTTATGGTGAGGCTGATGGTCTCACCTTCATCCATGGCCAGGTCACTTTTGAAGCAAACCCCTTTCCTCTTAGCTGGAGTGTTCAGCCTGTCCTCAATCCTTGTCCTTCTCTCAGCTTCCCTTTTGGACTGCCGTGCTTTCTCTCCACACTCTTGTGCTGACACAGCACCAGTGCAATTTGGTGAATATGGGAGTAATTCAAGTGTGTCACCAGAGGAAGGTGTGTTTTCTTCTCTTGTGCTGCTGGCTCAAATGTCTATCCCAAGATGACAGATTATTGGTTCATCTTGATCTTCCTGCAAGATTCTGCCCCCCCATGAACAAAAACAGAGTACTCTCCAGGCCTTGTGCTGCGCTGGTTAAATCAATTAGAGCACACCACTCCAAGGCATCTCTTCTTGGGCTGAATCCCAACTAATCAGTGCAGCAATAATAAAATGCTGATCCCTGTGTGATGGACAGCCTCCCTCTCATCCATGAAGGGGCTGCTGGAAACACTGTGTTTCTGGGAAGCCTTCCAGTGCTGATGGCCGTATACCCACAGCAAATGCTTTTTTGGCTTCTGTTTGTGTTGTAATGATGCGCATTGCACTCTTGCTGTAAGGTTTGTCAGCACTCAGGTTTATCAAGAGGAGGTGCAACAAGCCTTACACTTGATGAACACAGTCAGCTCGGTCTGCCTCCTGAAAATACACAGTTTTTGCAGGGGACTTAATTATGTTGTTATTGTCACCCTCACCCCAGCACAAGATGATCTCATTGCCTGCACTGAGTTTACCCTTGCATTTTCTCAGACATTCCTGCCTGCACCTCTGGTTTGCCTATTTGTGAAATATCTTAAGAATTGCTGTAAATTATAGCTTAAACTGTTAAGGAAAACCCAAGTGACTGCCAGGAGTAAGTTCCCAAGCAGAGCAGGAGTACCTGCTGTCAGAGCAGGAATCCCTGGGAGAATGACAGAGTGGACAGCTGGGAACCTCTTGACAGCTTTCCCAGAGTAAGGCATTTCCACAGACCCTCTTGTCTGTGGGATGACAAAAGTATGTAATTGGCTGAAAAGGTGAAAAACAAATTAAATAGAAATGAGCAACATTTGGACTTTCTGTCCTGTGGAAAACTCCAGCATGTCAGGAGATTTTTTTATTACTACTTAGGACAGAATGCTGATACGCATCCCTCTCCCTCTCCCTCTCCTTCTTCCTCTCCTTCTCCCTCTCCCTCTCCCTCTCCTTCTTCCTCTCCTTCTCCCTCTCCTTCTTCTTCTCCTTCTTCCTCTCCTCTCCTCTCCTCTCCTCTCCTCTCCTCTCCTCTCCTCTCCTCTCCTCTCCTCTCCTCTCCTCTCCTCTCCTCTCCTCTCCTCTCCTCTCCTCTCCTCTCCTCTCCTCTCCTCTCCTCTCCTCTCCTCTCCTCTCCTCTCCTCTCCTCTCCTCTCCTCTCCTCTCCTCTCCTCTCCTCTCCTCTCCCTGCAGATTTGTAACCACAAGACTCTTCTGTATAAAACATGACCCATTTTGTTCTAGAGTGACCCCAAGCACCATGCTGAGGAGCAGGTTAAAAGCTTTGTTGAACACTTCCCTCAGCCCTTGGTTTTTCTTTTAAAGTCTCCTAGTCAAGTGTTAACTGAGCTTAGTCCTAGTTTTAAGATCTAAGATCACATCTTGCAATGATTTGACTCTAGGCATGAAACAAGTGTACTGATGTGTTAGCTGCACTTAGAGCTGCACTCATACATCACAGGTTGAGAGTCTGTCCTGTTCCTTTCAACAGCACCTTAGAACCGCTGCTACACCAGAGCAATGTAATAAGATTCTGTGTTAGCAGGAGTATGGAAAAGGAGTTCTATTTGCTGCACAGATGGATGCATGCCCCTCTTTCAGGAGAAAAAAGGGTTAAAATGCAATATCAAAAGGGTAACTGTATTGTGCTTTTGTTATTCTAACACAGAAACAACTCTGAGCTTCATGTCTTACTGTCTAATGCAACACTGTGTAAATAAGGGTTTGTCCCTGTGCAAATGAGGTGTAAATTCTTTAGTATAGTAATGTTGGCCTTCATTTTGCATTTTGCAGGCAGAAGAATACCTATGAAAAGTATACCATGCAGAAACAAAATCCTCCCTGATTACATCACAGTTTTAGGAAGCAGAAGCACTAGAACATTTGTGCTTTTGAACTTTGGGGTGAAGTTGGTCCAAAATTGCACTTTTTTTTCCAATACGAAGGTGTAGTCCAGCTCCCTATCCTAAGGCATTTCCACCTAAGCCTATGTTGTTCTTTGCAGATATTTTGTCTAACATTTTTGATTCAATAGCCTCCCTAGAAAGAGTTTTGTGGTATGCTGCTGTTAGAATTTTTAATGATTAACCTGATGTTTGTGGTAGTTTCAGTCTATTACAACTCATCCTCTCCACTGCCAGGGGAAAAGCAAACTCATTGCTTCTTCTGAAGCTGCTCTTTCTGCATTTCAGGACTCAGCACAGTTCCCCTCCTTTTATCATCACCACACCAAAAAACAGTAGTTTATGCAGTCCTTATGCTGTCTTTTTTTGTCAATATCCTTTTGTCTCCCAGCTCGGTCTGGGTGTCTTCTGCCTAGTTATTGCTCCAGGGGAGGCCTTAATAATAGGTTGAAAGCATTTTTTCATAAGATACACATATTATGCTGTTGTTTGTACAGGAAGATATGTGCCCTTTTTCCTTTTCCTTTTTTTTCCCCATAAGGAATGCTATGGTGCTGTTAGGTCATGTTCAGTTTGTGATCTTTTTTACAGAACTGCTGCCCAGCCTTGTTCTGTACAAACACAGTAGATTGTTGCTGGTTGATCTCTACCTCATTTGTAGCTTTGGTGTGTGTCTTTACTAATCTATCATCTAGGCCCAGTGAGAACATTAAATCATCCCTGTGGAACCTCACTAGGCCTATCTTTTTGCTTTGACAGTGAATGATTTTCCAACCAAGTCTGTACTGCCTGACCCCTGGAGTACTTTTGTCTGGCCCACATTTCCTCATTTGCTTTTTCAAAGTAAAATGTCAGTGTCAAAAACCTTACTGAAGTAAAGATATATGACATTTTCTCTTTTTCCCCTACAGCTATTCCCCTGTTACAGAAAGAAGTTACACTGGTTCAACATGGTGTCTTTGTGACAAATCCATGTTGGCCATTACTCATTTTTTTGTTTCCTTCAAGTTATATGAGTATTTTTAGTTTTTTCCAACATTTTTCTAGGAATTGAATTTTAGCTCTATTATTTCTTCTCAAGTATTTTTTTTTTCTTCAGATACAGGCTTTCTTGCCCTTTTGGAGTTTTCTGAAGTCATCACCTTTCTTTTTGGAGATCTTAGTGCTCAGAGACATCTTCAGCCAATTCTTGAAATACACTGGGGTTTTCATTAAGCCCATCTGATCTGAAAATATGTGAATTATCCTACTACTCTGTACAGCAGCCTCAGCATGTGTTCAGGACAGTGTCGTGCTAAGTGCTGGACACCAGTAATAAAGACAGTCCTTTCACTGAAGACCTGATTAGCTGCACATACGAATACGTGAGACTGAGCAGAAGCCCCTGGCCAGGCAGAGAGGCAGCTTAAACAATGAAACATTCTTCATTAGCTTGAAAGATAAAAGTGTCCTCTTGTGCATGTTCTGGCTGTTACCAAATGTTCTACAGGCATTTCAGCAGGGGAGGGTTTAAAGCAGGAGTCAGAAGCAGACAGTGTTTTAGCAAGCCTGCCCTTTTTACACAAATCTGCTCAAGCAATGGAAGAGGCAGGGATAAAAACTAGACAAAGGAATGAGCATTAGGAACAAATGGTGATGAAGAGATCACCTGGACTGCTAGGCTGGCCACTGTGCACAGAGCTGGAAGCACAAGTCATGGGCTGAGGTAAAATTGTTAAAACAAGTGGGGGATAGGCCTCCTGCCATTTGCTGTCTGCCAGCAGCTGGGGTCCACTGGTGTGTTTTGGTGGTGTGTCACTGGCAGGTGTTTTCACTCAGCATGTCTGCCCTGGAGCCTACTCAGAACACCTCCCATCCTGGTGCTACAGCTCTGGGGAAGTGGTGTGAGTGCAGCTGAGCCATGGTTTAAGTGAAACCTTATTTTGCCTTCTGTTTTCTCCCTCGTTTGGCACAGGGTTAAGCTTAAGGACAGTTTTGCATGAAGGCACTAATGGGGTTCAGTGGGGACTGGGCACATTTGGCCTCTGATCCTTTCAGTGCTCAGCTGCAACTGCAGTCAGCTCATCAGCCCAGGGGCCAGGTGGATGTTCGACACTGAGAGTATGGCTGTAATTTTCTGCCTGGAATGCCTGATGTTATGGGACTGGGGCACGGGAATAGGATGCACATCCTGGTGAGAAGGATGACCAGAACAGGGAAGAAGGAGGAGGCTGTGAGAAGTCATAGCGTTTTTCATAGTCAAAGGTGTTTTTCACTCAGAAGTTTTGGAGAGCTCTGGGTCTTGGGCAGCGTCTAAAACACTCAACAGTTCAGAGGTATCATTCCTGGAGCTGGAATAGCTGAATTCAGCTTGGCCCAAAGTGGCTACAGACTAATTACCCCAGCCTTTTTTCTTCTGACACATCTGAGTCTGTTCTTGAAAATGACTATTTTAATAGTTGATTAATAAGTTGTGAGCCATAGGGGGTAATTACTCTGCTAATCACCAGGTTCCACAACCTCACCAGCCGCTCAGATTGCCTCTCAGTGGCAGCTCTTTTACCTCCATAATGCTAAACTGGCATTCAGGAACACTGTTAAAGCTGTGATGCTCCAGTTGAGCTCAGCCTTGCCAAACAGCAATAAGCTACATATATACTCTTTCACACATGGGGCTCTTTGCTGTAGAGATTGTTTCTGCATTGGCCAGCTTCATTAATTCAGTCATTGCCTCTCGCCATCTAATGAGAGAGAAAAGTGCACTGGCTGAAGATTTCATCCTACTACCCAGAAGATTTAAATAAACAACATAAAAATAAAGACTAAAGCCCTCTAGCTCATGTGTTGTGCATAGCCCCAGCTGAGCTGGTTGGCTGTGCTTGCCAGACTGCTGCTGAACCCTGCTGCAGGTGTTCTCTGTCACGACGACACATGTTTGAACCAGGTGCCCTGTGAAATCCGAAAAAGTGCACTTCCTCTGCTTTGTCAGCACAGCTCCCCTTTGCCTGCAAGGCTTTCAAAAGCATGAGGGAAATGACTCACCCAGCAGAATGTGGGAATTATCCTGTTTAGCTGCTCTGCTTTATCCTGTCAGAAACACACGATGAAAAACTCTAGTCACAAGAGACCAAGGGGGCTCCCATATAACTGACAGACACCAACTGTTTGAGAGCACTCAGATCCTGTTATCGAGAGGAGCCTGACCCCTGTGCTGCACCTCCATTTATCATCATTTTAATCCAATTGGAAGTCTTTTCAAAAGTCTCCATATTCTTTTATCCTTCTCCCACTTTCTCTTACCCAAAATATTCTCTTTTTTCTCTTCTTTTTTTTTTTTGTTGTGCACTTTTAAACTCACTGCCCTCCCAAATACTTTTTGTTCTTTTAACTTAGAAAAGCATACATTTTTAGACATGATCCCAGACCAAAATTTCTCTGTTCAAGTGGTATAAAGAGAAGATTACTTCACCAAAATCAATGGAGTCAGTCCAGATTTAGCTGTCCAACTGGGTAGAACTCATCTGGCTAAGTGACTTTTCATTTTTTTCTTTTTCATCTTCAAAGTGATCCTGAAAGGTTCCAGATAACAACTGAAAATAGTTTATTCATACAAGCTAGGGCCCAAATTTCTCCATCCCCTGTTTGTCATTTAGGCAGTGTTACTCTGACAGGTATTTTTTATATTCAAAACAAGAGATGGTTCTTATCCTTGAGGTCTAAGCCTTTCTTCATGAAGGCATTTAAATGCCTCAGCACTTTCAAAGTGCTCAGGGAAATTTTGTGTTTAACTTCCTATATCTGTCTAAATGTATTCTGAATCAGTGTCCAAAAGACTTAGGGAAAAAATGTTGCTTTTGCTATTCCAATTTTGCAGGAAGATGAATGATTCTAAATTATTCTGTCCCTTGAAAATAGTATCTTGCTATTGATATGCTGACAGAGTCCTGACTGTATTGTTTACCCACAGTTGGACCTAAGTCAGGATCTGGCTGTGGTGACGCTAGGATGTGGTTGTGGAATTTATTTTATTTTTGAGTCTCCATTCAGCACAAAGAAAGCCACAGGAGACTGTGGAAGTTGTGAAGGCACCATTCTCTTTTCTGCTACCTGGCTAGTAGGTGATGCTTACATGGTTGTCCTGTGTCCTGGAGCTAGCAAGAACCCTAGGATGCCTCAGAATGCAGCTCTGGGGAGGTGGGGAAGAACTGCTGACACCTGCACTCAGAGCAGCAGGTTTGAGGGATAATAGCACAAGTACCTGCTAAGCAGGTACAGATATGTCCCTGGAGTATGGAACTAGGGTACTACCTAGTTCTATAAATAGTCTGGAGTAGTTATAATGCAGCATATAGCCTGAAGAAATAGAGAGGAAACTGTAGTTTTCAAATTGTTTTGTTTTTTCATTAGGGAAAAAAAAGCAGCTAATAAAATTCCTCAGAAATCAGGAACAGAAAGAACAAGCTTAAGCTCAGAAATTTTTTACTTTGCCTCAAATCTGGCACAAGCTCAGTAAGGACTACAAGAAACATCTTGGTTTTCATGGTGTCAAACACTAGCCACACTTTGTCCTTGTGTGTACTTTGATGCATACATCATAGACCCATCAGTGTTTCTCCAGTGCTTTTTTCCCCAGTGTTATTGTAAAGCTGCTGACAATAAAGTCATGCTTTCTGCAAACAAAACACCAAGACCAAATTCTTTTATCATGGTTTTGTGTCAAAGTATGTATTATATATTTTATCTAAACTGCTACTGCCACCAAAAAAAAAAAAAAAGAAGAAAGTAGTCAAAAAAAGGTAAACTGAGGCTTAGGAAGAGCTGAGGTCTAATTCTGACTGCGCTGTACGATCAGGTTTCCCCTGAAAGCACATTGCAGCTGAGTTGTTTGGCTAGCTCTGATTTCTCATAAGCATTCCTGCCTCTCCCTCACCTTTTGGTGCCAATGAAGGTGTCTGCAGTCAGCATCTCTGATGCCTCAGCTCTTTGCACCTGCTGGCAGCACCTTTTGCTCTGTGGGCGCAGGGTATGGTTCGAATTGTCAAGGCACAGGGCCCTTTTCTGTGAGTAAAGGGGCAGGAGAGCTGGGGCAAGTGCAGAGCTCCTGGGGAACAGTGCCTTCTTCTGTAAAGAAAGAATCCCTTCCCTTCCCTTCCCTTCCCTTCCCTTCCCTTCCCTTCCCTTCCCTTCCCTTCCCTTCCCTTCCCTTCCCTTCCCTTCCCTTCCCTTCCCTTCCCTTCCCTTCCCTTCCCTTCCCTTCCCTTCCCTTCCCTGTTCCAGGTTTCTAGTGATTGTTTATCAGCCCTGGCATGAATAATAACCAGATGTGAAGTTATTCAGATTCTCTAAAAACTTGGTTGGGAAACTTTATATCATTCTCTCAGTTAGTGTTGGGGAAGAAGAGATGGCAAAAATACATCTGAAACATGAAATACCAACATCAAGCAGGAAATTATGTTCAGTCAGACGGCTGAACAGAGGCTGATGAGAGGAAAGGAAGTCCACAACCACTCCCTCTCATGGGATTATGGGAAGCCTGAAGTCTCCTCTCTGGTTCCCCTTGTATTTCCCTGGCTGAAACAAAGCTAATCTAATTTTTTAATATTTGAGATATTAAAATATCAAAAATCATGGTCAAATACTGTGCCTGGCAATACTGCAGGTTTTCCAAAGCCAGCTGTAGGGAGAGGTTTATAATATCTATCTCTGCTAAGCCAGAGCATCCTGCTCTCCTCCTTACACCTCTGTCTTTTACCTTCAGGTCAGCGTCTACTCCTCTCTATTTACTTATTTGTTACACAATATACAGCTACACAAGTTTTCTATCAAGAGTCAATATGTAACACAGGTAAAAAAAACAAATTTAAAATCTGTAAAAAGGAACATCTCCATTCAGCCCATTTTTTCAGCTGGTGAAAAAACAGTGCATAAATCAGTTGCACACCATAAATCAATTGTACACTATCTTTAAAGCATTGCAAACACAGTTATGGATTTGAATGGTAAAAATTTCATCTTACAGGGACATTACAATTGTCAGTTACATGAGGATATTCTTAGAATGTAATGAAAAGGGAGAGCTTGAAATATTTATTCTAGTAGAGTTTAAGTTATTTCCATGTGAACTCTTCTGAATTGATAAGACTGCCCTTTAAAGTAATGTCAATAGAAATGTATAATTTAGAAGTCCTAAACCCACAAAATGCATGAAAAGTTTTTGGTGTCATTTGAAACTTTATATTCATCTGACTCTGAAGCATCGTTGGGTAAAACTGAAGTCTTGCTCTAATGTTCTGGTCATTGTTTGCATTTGCTAACTTTTCTGGCAAAAATGTCTTGCATTGCTTGAGAGTCTCACTGCAACATTGGAATATCCAGGGAAGAGGATTGCCTCCAATTCCTTTTGCTGTGTGACAAGAAAAATATTCTTGCTAGTTCATTGTCACTTTAGCACCTGTGCAAATCTACTTCATAAACTGGAGGCAGTGCAGCTCCCTGTGCTATACAGAGGGCTGTAGAGCTTTTCTTGCTTTCTTGGATGCTGAAGAGATCCAAAGGAATCCAGCATGACTCTGATCCCAAGCTCAGTTTATAGTAGTGGTGGTTGTGAGGAGATTCGTACAATAACTGCCCTATCCAGAATCTGAACAGGTCTCTTCATCAAAAATAAACCCAGAGCCCCAGTAACATTAACACTTCTACAGCTTCCCTTGCTAAGCTTTTAGAAGTCTGCTATGGAGTCAGAAAGGAATCATTCTTAATAAAGAATTCCTTTAACAATTCTTCTTTTTTTTCCTATTCACAAATAGTTGTGAAATTCTTACATTGATTCATTATTTGAAATTGTTTTCCAGTGAGTTTATGAATAAATACTAAGGTTTCAGATTCTGTCTGTTGGAAATATTAGAATTAACACTGCCTTCACACTGTGAAGCACATTACAAAGTTGAATTGCATAACTTGAGCTATACAAATAATCACATATCTAATAACATGCAAATGTTGCAGTACAGACCTTTTTTTGGGGTTGTCTATGTTAGTTCTGTAAATCACCTGATCAAGCCTGGGAAATACAATTACAGTGGATAACCATTTATGATTTGGATTTTAGCTGGGAGGTAAGAGTTTTATAATGCTAACACATACTAAAAGCATAGGTGTAACTGCCAAATATGTGTTTGTAAGAACAGTGTAGGATACTTCTGGGACTTCCTGTGTACCCTGGTGTTTCTGTTTTACTTTTTCTTTTTTAATCTAAAGCATTAGAACTGTGCATACTGATATTTTAATAGTGATGTTTTAAGGGAGAGGAAACATATTCTCAAGCCACCTCTACCTTTAACTGCATTTTTCAGCATGGAATTCATTAGACTTTGTGTACACTGGGAGTGATAAAAGGGTTTTTATTTTGTGGGTTTTTTCTCATGATTGTAACTCAGAAGAATTTCAGAATGTATTTTCTGGTCTATTTAAGAAGGGCATACTTTACCTTCAGTGCTCAGGGAGTGTGTAACTTTCATGACATCTCATAAGTAGACCCCAGGAGAGTTGTAGAAGATTTGGTTTTGTTTCTTATATCAGTGTGAAAACAAATGTACCTGAGAATTTATTAAAGTTTTGAAAGTCACCTGGGTAAACTGGAGAGTTTATTGCAATTAAGTATATTTATTTGCGCATGGTAGCCATCTTAGCAGCTAACCAGTGTTTGCAATCTTTTAAGCTGAGCTGTCACAGTCCCAGTTTTCTCTCTCAGGCAGGTATTTGAGCTGGAATCTTTCCCATGGTTGATGTAGACTGACAGCCAATCTCACAAAAACCGTGGGAATAAGAACTTCAATGGACCATAACTGAGGTTGCCAGAGTTGCTGAGCATCAAGAGTGCAGTGTTGGTTTCAGGGACATTTGCACCTGCTTACACCAGATTTGCACTTCTCTCCAGCAAAGAGGCTCTGCATGCGGCTGAGCTTCCAGCCACAGGGCTCCGTGGGATGTGGCTGTTCTGCCTGCTGGGAAGGTGCTCTGGGTAGGGCCCAATGAGCTGACCAAAACATGAACCAGACATCCTAGCTGTCTTGTAATGGCCCTGCTAATTCATGTTAAGGTAAACAACTTACTTGAAATCAGGCATTTGCTGTAACATATGTTCCTACAGATTTGCCTACAGGCTGAAGTAGTGACAATACAGCGTCAGGTCCAGGGACTCTGTGCAGGGCAAGTCCCTGTGCTTTCAGCCTAGCCAACTGCTCCTCTTCTCGTTGTCTGGTTCACTGCTGCTGAATCATCAATGTAGCTGATAAAACAAAAATGGGGAGCTCATTTATCATTTTTTAGATATGTCTAGACATTCACTTCACTGCCTGAAGTAAGCCAATGGACTGGAAGAGTTCTGCACACATCCTCTTAACACATCTACTAGTAGGGGATATTTCAGCCTGTACTATTGTTGCAAACTCTCTCCACTACAGACTATCTTGAGAGCCTTGAAGTTTTCTCACAAGCCTCTGCATGCACATACACTGCCCAGGTTTGTGTAGCAGGTAACATGGCCTGCTGTGGTCAGCCTTACGCAGGTGACATCACTGTCACTGCTACTACTGTTTACACGTGACTACTATTAAAGAGCTCTTCACTGGAGCATGCCATTATCTTCACTTATTGACTCTTGATAGAAAACTTGCTTCTTTTTGTTTTATCCAGCCTGTTCATTTTGTATAATAAGGGGCAGAAACACAGAAATTCCTTCCAAGAGGGCTCTTCTAGTACCAAGCCTATAAACTGGAAACTCTTCATTCCAGAGACAGCTTTCACATAACCCACCTGGGAGCAGTGTCAGACATAAGCCACTGAGCAGGTGACTCCTTTCCATGCTATCTCCCATCAGTCTCTCTGAAGGATTCCCCGTTATCCAGCTGAGATGATCTATCCTGTGCAATGCGCTTATTGCAGTAAGTCTTGAAGAGGAATGAAGTGATGTGGTAGCAGAGCTGTGGTAGTGCATTCCTTTTGCTGATATTTGCTTTGTGGTACTTTAGACTAGTTCTGGACTACATGAGGCATAAAATTCAGGCAAGAACTGCCCTCTAGAGGTTTGAGGATCTGTTGATGTTTGCATCTGTGAATTCTTGTAGGTGTGGGATGCATTGCTTGCAAAAATGTAAGTCCACTACTTGGCTTCTTGGCTGACCAGAATATTTATATGTCCTTTAAGTCTCACTCTGTTGAAGAGAAGCCCACACAGTAGGTCATCCTCTTGATCAAGAAACCTGCTTGAGAATAAAGTGGTGGCTATAAGGCACCTAAATAACCTTTTCCTTCTGTCTGTGGGCAGAAGTGGCAATTTTGAGGTAAAAATAGACGTGCTAGCACCTGAACAGGCCAAGGGGGTCTCCCAGGCTTAATGTAAAGGCTGGCATCTGGCCTTCTATACATATTGCCATTGCCTCACTTTGCAATGTGAGGTAATTTTGTAGAGTTTTCCCAGGATTGTCATGGCATCCATCCATCCCTCCTTCATTGCAAAGGAGTGGGCACCTGGCAGATGGAGGCTCCATGGCTATCACAGAGAAAAGCAGAGCCTCTCTCATGACTGCTCTCATGTGCCACATCTCAGAAACAGGTAAGTCTCTCTTGCTGTTTGTCTTCCTCCAGAACTGCAAGGCTGTCTTTGGTCAGATGCAGTGACATTTTGTCTGTCTCTGCTGTCTCCTTGAGCAGGAATTGTTGTATCCATCCTTTCCTCTCCCTTGCTCTCTTAACTGAAAATAAAGGAGTCTTTGTTGCTAAGTCCCACAGTCAGCCCAAAAGGACCAGAACAGGCGCTTTTGCCCCAGCCACTTCTCTGTCTGTCAACATGCTGACTTTTTGTAGGTGTGTGCCTGTCAAAAGAGATCACAGGGTGATGCCTCCTGCTTAGCTATGAAATACTCTGAAAAACACCAGAATTGGTGTCCCTGTTGTATTTTTTTCTGACCAACTCTGAACCACAAGATGCATAGAAGTCAGGAGAGGAATTTCATTCATGAGAGCTTTCATGTTCCCTTATCACCTCATATGTGCCTCTCTTTTCACCTTTGGACACAAATGGAGTGCTTCAGATCAAGGCTGAAAGTATGGAATGCTGTTTTTCCTGTCTGTGAAAGAGAGAGGTTTTTTTTGGTTTTTTTGGTTTTTTGGGGATTTTTTGTTTGATTTTTTTTTGTTTGTTTGGTTGGTTGGTTTTGGGGTTTTTTTTGGTGGTTTTTTTTTTTTTTGTGTGTTCTGGTTGCTGTTGGGGTTTTGTTGTTGTTGTTTGTTTGTTTTTAAACCATCATAACCAAACTTATGAGGTACTTACAGAGGTTTGGCTTAAGGAGTCCAGAGTAAAAGCTGTGATGTATGAAGGTACATGCTAATGGTAGGTTCTGTCCAGGCTCTCAGGTTAGAGTGAGAAGTGAGAAGTGCCAGTTGGTGTTATTAAGTCTAGGTAACAGCACACAGAGGTTTTCTTATCTAATTGTCTTACATGTGTAGCATCTAAGAGATGGAGCAAAGGGAATTCATGGGTTTACCTGGTAGGTGCTCTAATACAGTTCCATAAAATGAACAGCTGAACAGCCTTATTGGGATATGATTTATCTCCTCCCTCCCATGTGCAGACAACAGAATGAAACTACAGCTTTCAAAAAGAAGGTGGTCTCTAAGGACAGTGTTTTGCACAAGATAAGGCAAGCTCCTCCTGCCTGATCAGAGACACCAGCCTCTCTGAGAAGGTGGTAAACCACACAGCTGCAGGAAAGTGTAGGAGCCCCATTTTCCCACCAGCCTCCTTTTGTGAGGTGTTGCTGGTGGCTTTTCTTGTGGCAAATGAGAGTGCAAGGTACTGTGTTGTGGTTCCTGGGCTGTTTCTCTGCTCCCTAGCTGCCACAACCTCTTAAGGCTTTTTTGTGCATTGCTCTGTCTAAAGCAATGTCATATTATGAGACACACACTTTGTATCTGCTGATGTCAGCATGAAAAGAAGGAAATCTTCTTTTCACTTAAAGTGTTGTAAATCAGCCCAGTAAACCACACTATACATTATGCTTTTGTTACCAAGAGTTAAATTACAAGGAGAAGTGAATGGCGCAGAATAATTCCCAATATCACTGAATTCTCCACTTCTCAGCAAAATAGTCTCTCACACAAACAGGTTTACTCTGCTCATCCCATTGCTGGGGAGGAGGCGCGCTCTAGTGGCTTTTTGTCTGAAAAATGGCTGCTGGGTGGTGGCAGGGCAGCTCAAAATAGATTCATCTAAATGTGGAGAGGTAGATTGTGAGAAGAAGTTAAGAGAAGTCATGTTATTCTAGTCCAAGATTGTATTTTGTGAACTAATATATTCACACAAATACTAAGGGATTGTTTTGTCTTTATTGAAGGCATTATTAGTTAAACTGTGAGGTCATGTTTATCATGTTTGCAGCCTTATTCCAACAAGGACAACACGGTAACAAACATTCCAATTTTGAAAGTAAGTGTTTATTTCAGTTCCAAATTGCATTTGGTGATAAACACCTCTAGGGCAGTGCTTGCTTCAGTTGAGTTCGGTGGCTGAAGACTGCAGAGTGAATGTGCACTGCTGGTGATCCCTAAAACTAAGCTTCAAAACAGACAAAAAGAGGTTCACAATTACATATCTCAGGTGGTCATTTCTATGTGCAACATATATGCACAAATATGTACAGCTAGGTATAACTAATCTTTCATGCCAGATTTACAAATACCTATAGCTACTGTTGTCAAAAAGAATCTTAAATAAGAATCCAATCATCTGGGACTGTCCCAGGAGAATGTCAGCTAAGAAAGGGGGATCCTTCATAAGTCATTCTCTCAGGCAGGAAGGGCACCCAGAAAAAGGGTTTTGTTTTCAGCATTCCTACCCTCCCTGCGACTTTCATCCCCCTGCAGAACCAGGCTGTGCTCAGGCAGGGATATGTCAGCATGGAAAGGTGGGGCAGAGACAGGGAGGCATGCATGTCACATCTTTTCAATCTCCTAAGCTTGAGCCTAGAAGGTGTCTGAAAATTCAGGAAACCTTTCTCTGATATGGGTCCTTTGGAGAAGGATGACAACAAAGAGAGACTTAGGGGAAAGTTTATCTGGAAACAAAGGCAGGTATGGAAGCTCCAAGGCTCTGAGCTTTTTTCCTTATCCCTTAGAACTCCTGTGGCAACTACTAGCTTTAGGCAGTTAGCCTTACAAGCCTGCTGTGCCAGGACAGTTCAGTTATGGGATGGTTTTGGGAACAGTGTCCTGCTGCAGGGTGATGGTATGAAGGGTATGAGCTGGTTTGCAGTTGCTAGCAAAGATGGTATTTGCTCAGCCCCTCTGAATTCAACATGATCACAATACTTGAAGACTGAGAAAAGCTGTGCTAGAGATACATAACTTGCAGGCCAAGTCAATGAAAGTACAATCCCTTCTCAGCCTGCTTGCCTTTCTTGTCTTCATTTCCTACTAGAGACTTAAAAGTGATGTTACTTCAGAGCTTTTTTGTGGAAGGTGGTGTCTGCGCTCTAATTTGACTTTTGAAGCTGTGGGCTTCAGAATCTGATCTCCCAGAATGCAGTTCTTCCACCCCCACTGTCCACACCATGCATGTATGATTCTAGCTGTATGGCCAACAAACTAATACCTTTAAAGACAACCAGTCAGGCTCAAAAGCTACCACACCTTCATCTTAGTGAAACATTTTAAGACCTTGACTCATAAGACTGATGCAGTTACTGGTTCCAAATGGTCTTTAGCCCTACTCCTGAGTGGTGCTGCTGTCTGTGGAACTGCATGTGAAACAAGTCCTGAAATGCTCAGTTTTACAGCTCAATGTTAATAACAAGATATTACCAGTGTGTTCAGGACATGAGAAATACACTGCAGCACTTTGGGTTCAGCTTCATTTCTATAGCTCAGCTGTTCCTGTCATAGGGGTGGAAGCCTCCAAGGGATATGGAAAGCAGGATTGAAGGGTTGCTACTCTTCAAATTTAATCCAGCCCTTCCATAAGGGCTGGATTAAATTCAACACCCTTCACTTTGTGTTGTCTGTCTGTTGGAGTGTCCAGACAGTACAAGCACTTGAGGAAAATGTAATCAGGGTACTTTGTTGTCTAAGCATCTATTGTCTGTATTTTGCAAAAAGGTGAACATTCATAATGTGAGGAAATGAGAGATTAAAGGATGGCAATATATGAAGAATTGATTATCTGAGCTTCTAAGCAGAGGAAGAAATGGCTCTTCATTTGTAAACTTTTTTTCTCCTCTAATAAACACTGTAAGACATCATTTTGTGTTAAAAACTAATGTATGTAGCTCCTTTTCTAAGGGTAAGAAAAGAAAGAAAGAAAGAAAATGCTTTGTTTCTCAGAGGCACCATATGTACCACATGCTGCAGTTGCTATGGTAATTATTCGCATTATTGAATAGCACTGCAAGGGGTTATACAGAAATGAATCTGACTGGCCAAAGTGCTTGTTAGAATGAGTATGTCCAGTTATTTATAAAAGCCTCCACGAAGCACTTGAGGAAATAAGAACGTGAGGGAGAAGGAGGGAGGGGAAGAAGACGACAGGAGAAGACTTATAAAGTCAAGACCAACACACTGACATAACATCTTTCTTTCTCAGTGGAAAGTGAAATTCCACAGGCCTTCCTGCAGAAGAAAATTTGGGACACAAACTTGTGTTTACTTAAGTTATAAGTTGTTAGCCAGCAAAAAGTAGAGTAATTTCTTCATAAAAATACTGGTGGGGAGCCAAGTTTTGAGGCTCCAGTAGAACATAAAGGGTTAACTTTGATTTGCCAGACTTGACTGTGTTTGTACATTTACTTGTCCCTGGATTAGTCAGTCCTTGTGTGCTGTAAGAGTGACTTTTCAATGGGAGTACATAAGTCCTGAGCCAACTGAAATATGGAGAATCACCTGTGAGATAACAGTTTCTAGCATTTTGAGCTTGTAGAGTTCTCCAGCTTGTTTTCCAGTGTTGGTCAAAGCTGATGTGATTTGAGATTGCAGTCTAAGCATGATCTACAACTGAACGACTATACTTTGGAGTTTCTCTGAAACATAACATTGCAGTTAATGGAGCTATCCATAGAAGAAATATTCCTAGGCAATGCAAATAAATTAACAGGAATTAATTTAGCTAATTAATTTGATTGCTGTAAATTGATAGAATTTTACCAAATGCATAAATCATGTCTGTTATTTTCTATAGGGAGATGATTAATGTGCCTTCATACCAGAGGCATAGATAAAGCTCAAGACCTTGTTGTACTTAAATCTAGAGAAATATTTACTTCCAGTGACTTGAGAAATTATGTCCTTGGACTGTGTGTAGTTAAAGGCATTTCTGTGTAGATTGGCATTTGCAGTGACCAAATTTTGTAGTCTTGGGAAGGAGGAAGGCCACTTAGAGATCTGAGATACTAAAGTTCTAATTAACATTGGCAGCACATTTTTTTGGCAATTACCACCAACTAGAACTCTGCCATGGTTTGCCAGAGTCTCTCTCTCTGGAGACTCACGGGTGCTTTGGGGGTTCACAGCAAAGGAGTACTTGTGGATACAGCAGCAGCCAGAACACTGTTTCTAGCTACCAATGCAAAGCGCAGCCCTGTGGGGGCTGCTATAGGAAAATGAACTCCGTCTCAGCTGGATCCAGTACTATGTCAAAGGAGGACTTTGTGGTTTAAGGGCCCAGTGTCAGAGTGCTGCAGATGGGGTGAAGCCTAGCTTGAGATTTAAAATTGTTAACAAGTCTAGCAAGCTCTGCTGGAGTAGAATCATCTTTTAGTGCTGTGCTTGCACAGCACCCATTATGGTGGGGCTGTGGTGTGTGAATATGTGCTGGAGG
Organism: Molothrus ater; assembly: GCF_012460135.2. NCBI lineage: Eukaryota > Metazoa > Chordata > Aves > Passeriformes > Icteridae > Molothrus > Molothrus ater. Next base: position 13,476,342 of record NC_050484.2, read on the forward strand.
GAAGGAGTCTTGTATCTCTTCAGTAAATTACAATTGTTGTGTCTCCTAGTTAAATTTGCAGGTAGCACCAGGCACAGAGGTTCTATGGGCACACTGCTTAGCAGGAAGAGAATTCAAAAAGATATTTCCAGTTTGGAAATGTGATCTGAAAAACAGTAGAATTCAATTCTGTAAGAACAAGGTAAAAATGTCTGTATCTTATTAGGAATAATCTGTAGCAAAAATGTCAGATGGGGGACAAAGAAACAGATAGAGATAGAATCTTCACAGAGCCAGGAGTCAAAAGTATGGCAGCATTATAAAAAAAAGCAGAACTGCTACCATATATATATATATATATATATATATATATATATATATATATCTATCTCCAAACACACACACATATCTATGGATTAATTAATTAATTAATTAATTGACTATATTTTAAATATCAGCAAATTAGGGGCAACACTTTCTTTCTTATTTCTGCTTATTCAGTTCTTGAAGTAAGTATCCAGTTTGGGGTTCTGTAATTCAAAGTATGGATTGCCTTGGTGGGGAGAAGAGGTGACTAACAGCAACTAACAGAAATTCAGAAAAGATGGCTGGTAAAGACAGAGTGAAGGATTTAAGGTTGTTCAGTCTCCCAGAAGGTACTTAGGGAAGAGATGAGCACTCTACAAGCTTGAAACACTTGCTTCAAAGAAAAGGGAATAAGCTATTTTCCTTACCCATAAATAGAAATTAAGAGAAACAATGGGCTTAATGGAGCATGAGATTTAAGTCATGATTAGGAGACTATTTTGCATTGTAAGGATTGTGGAAGACAGAGTAAAGCTGGAGGCTCCTGTCTTTGAGGTATGAAATTTTCCTGCTCTAGAAAGAAGAGATAAACAGTGTCATCCTCAGAGGTCTTCATGCTCCACTTCCTGTGATTATAAATAAATCCTCATGAGTCCATAACATATAATGTATAATGACTCACAATTCTTATTAATTGAAATTAAAAACTTGCATCAGGGCTGGGCCTTTGGATCCAATTCTTTATGGACTGGTCTGCTTTGAAAGAGTCTCTCAAGGAAGTTATTTACTGAGAGAAGTGGAGCAAGGGAAAAAGTAGAGAATTCCCTGAGAATCAGTGTCTGCCAAACAGAAGGAATCCCATTAGGCTGGCTTAATTTGAGAAGTATTGTAGAAGAACTGTCCCCTCCAGAAAGAAGGTTGTTTTCTAACTGAACATGCATATGAATTACTTTGAATTAGCCACCTTGTCAGCTTTGGGAAAGAGTCTCTCCAGAGATTGAGAGAGGAATAGATGGATATAGACAGAAGCTATTGCCCCATGTCTGGAAGGCCAGATTTTCAGATGAGAAAAAAGAATGTCTGAAGTGTAAGAGAACAGCGCTCCTTTGCTCTGCGCTCTGCAAAGCGCTCTGTGCAATGGCGCACTTGGCCTCCCTACGCAAAGCAAAGGGTGTGAATGTCCGGGAGGAGTATCTCTCTTTCTCTTCCCACTGCAATATTTTTCTCATGAGTGTAGACCATAAATCTGCCCCCATGTCTTAGCTTCATCCACATGAAGTTGGCCTTGGTTTGGGTGCATAGCAGTGACCAGATGTGGCACCCACTGAAGGGAGAACGGAGGTGGAGCCCCACTGTGAGGTCTTCCAGGAAGCAGATGTCATCTCGTGCCACTGAGTGCACTCCTCTGGTAATCAAGGAGATTGCTTTAATAAGCTGTCCTCAGGGGTGTCTCAACACCAAGGACTCTTCTGGCTCAAGTGTTTGTGCTTGGTTGAGATTGGATTTAGAAATTGCTTTTTTCCTGTATTCTTAGCTTCCTCTTTGTGCAACAAAGGAGATGTGTTTTGTCTGAACATGGGATTTGGTCTGCCACCTTTGAAGAGCCTTCTTCCAAGCAGATGGAAGTGAGACTCAGAAAGCAACCCCTGCAGCCAGAGACAGAAGCTTTTTTTAGCTGGCAAGCAGGGAGCTTCTTTTGCCTGCAAGTCTGTGTCCATCTCCTCACCAGCTCCCACTAATTATGTCAGCTTGTCTTTCACCCAACTTCCAGCCACTCCTTTTCAATGCCCACATCTGTGACTACCAATTAACAAACAACAAGTCAGAACAGCATTACCAGGCAGCCCCCTGTAGCCATAATGGCATTAAATTCTGTTGTGACCTGAATGAATGCTCTTTGTTGGACAGTTACAGCCTTATGGAGGCTATAATTACAATGGTATCCTTAGTTCTGCAGATATAATTTAGCAGTGATGTACTGTACCAAACAGGATTACAAGGCAGACCATATGCCCAAATATTCACCAGTTAGATCATTTAAAAATCTTTAAGAAATCATTGCAGCTGAAGCTGTAATGTACAGTGTGTGATTACATGCTCACTGTTAACAGCATAGCTTGTCACTTGCTGTGGGAAACAGGCAGCATGCAGCAGAATATAGCTTTGAGCAGCACACGACATAAATAGTAATCTTCAGGGAGTTCACCATTAAAAACACCACCAGAGACTCCACTGCAATCTGAAGTATTTGGTGAAGCAATGTTTTGCAAAGAGATTGTAGTTTAACACATAAAATATCTAGATAAGGCACTAAAAATGTGCTCAGCTTCCCAGAAACTCAAAGGGCACCTGACAATGCATTATTAACAGCTTTGATGTTCAGTGTTGGGAGGGTGGGAGAGTGGAATCAAGACAGAGGGAAAGCTTATGTTGGGTGAAGAGATTTTGCAGTAAGCTCTCCAAAGCCTGGGCTTGGAGAGGAGTGGAGGCAAAGAAAGCTGGTGACTTAATAGCAAAGAGTGCCCACCAGCCATCACTATAACAATGAAGAGTGCCTGAAAGGCAAATTCAAGTTGCTGAGGGCAGAAATATGCAGAAATATCAGAGAAAAGGATGCCTGAGGAGAGCTGAGAGGCTCAAGGAACTGATAATTTAAATGGGAATTGAGAATGGATTGACAACTTTTCACCTTATTTTGCAACCAGGTAATCATTGCTCTGAGAAGGCCACCTTGAAAGCTTAGGGTAGGCTTAGTCTGTTGCTGAATACCTGTCTCCCAAACCCAGAGTTAGCTTGCTCCCAGGGAGCTCTTCCTCAGGAATAGATACTGACTACTTCCTTGCAATCCAGCCCTCAAGTGGCTGCTTTGGGCCAGAGTAGCCCAGCAAGCAGCAGCATAAAATAGCCTGCTGGGTGCCTCAGAAGATGGGCGCTAGAACCCTGTTACGAGTCCCAAACACAGAATCCCTTCTGCAGGAAGATGGGCACAGGGGCAGGGCTGAGTCAGGATCCCTGTGCTGCTGCTTTTCAGTGTACCAGTGTGCGCATGGGCAACTGCAGCCTTGGGGGCTGCCAACCAGCAGCTCCCCTGCACACTAGATGTACTTTGAAATTTAAATCTCTATTCTAACTTTCCAAGTCTTTCTGAATGAATGACTTTCTCTGGAAAGAATTCATGAGATCTTTTATGGAGGTTGTGTCATTTGCTGGCTAGTGACCTGGAGACATGCAATATATTTCGGATTAAGTTAAGTTGACCTGTACAATCAGAAAGAAAAGGAAACAAAAAAATATTTTTGCTTTAAAAAGGAAATTAAAATGCTTAAAGCTTCTTTATTATGTAAACTTAACACAACTGCAAAGCAGTACCTGTTTTTGAAAGGCTCTGTGGAAAACCTATGTCTTTCACTACTGCTAAAAGACAGGGATCTTAATAGAAAGTACAGGGAGCCAGGCAGATTTTAACTTTATAGCTTTGTGTGCCAAAACTTTCAGACACAATGCTTTGCATGTATGACATCCTGCCCTTCAGTTATTGCCACAAGTTTCCATGACAAGATCTGGAGAAGCACTTTTAAGGGGAAGTGTGTAAATTTTCATATTCCTGGGAAATGAAATATAACTCAGTGCAGATATATCTGGGAGAAGGAAGGCATATGATGGAGAACTGAGCTGAGGAAGAGAGAGATGTGGAGGACTCTTTGATTTTCCCCAAATTCTGTTTTTCAGCCATAAATATATTAATAAAGTAGTTTTTCTTAAGGTTATCAGGATAAGGCATTCTCAAATGAACCAAAAAGAAAATATTAAAGTATTTCAGCTCTGTAATCAAGTGTTTCAAAGATTTTTTGAAACACCTGGAAAATTAAAACAAGGACAAGTCATATCAATCTCACACAATTTTTCTGATTGTATGCTCAATTATCTCACTGAGGTCACTAATGAAATAAAAGATGTGTCTGGACAGATCAGCAATGGGTCCTGCTTAGAGTATTCCTCCAGCTGGAGAGAGCTGCACTATCAGTATGTTTTCTTTGTCAGTGATTTTTAATCATCTGGTACTCATTTCACAGTGATTTCTTCAAAGCTCTGTGTCCATAGCTATTTGGAAGAGCATCAGAGACCCTCATAATGCGTGCTGTCCCCAGATCCTGTCACTATTCTGAGTGGCTACCGATGGGACAAGATGCCATTTGTACAGATGGAGGCAAAGGATGTTTCAGTGGTGAAAATGAGAAATCATGAGTCTGCTGAAACCTTGACTAAAGAGGAAACATTTAGAGATGCTACACTGAAAGTCATCTGTAAAGCCTGTGTTTAGGCTGGGTTGGATACTGAGGGGAAGATCCCAATCAGAGACATCACTTGGACCATGGTCAGGCAAGGGATAATATTCAGAGCAATTGAACAGGAGGAAGTGAGGGAGCCTTGAAGTACAGGAAGATGAAAAGTCTCATTCTAAAACAGCTGAACCACATGCTTAAAATACAATATTTGAAATACAAATTGACAAGACATTCTGACACTTTCTAAGTAGAGTTATTTCAGGTATGTATCATGAACTTAGTCAGAATAGATGGCAAACAATTTCAGGCAAAAAGAAAAAAAATAATGAGGGAGCATTGTTTTTGAAATGCTGGTTTGTTTCAAACAAACCTTCCTCTTCTTTTTTCCATTTTTTTGTACAGATGAAACTAGGTTGTCAAAGTGTTCCATACAAACTCACAGTTTGGAGCCACCTGAAAAACCTCTTCTTTGGCAAACGGTCCTTTTGTTCAAATTGCTTTAACTTGATTTGACATAATGAAATGCAAGTGGGAACTTCCATGAGCATAATGATGCAAAGGAAAAGGAGGAGTTGAAAACAGCAGAGGTTTAGGATGTAAGATAAGAGTGGGAATGAAAATAGTAATATTACAATGTTCTGTGTGGCAAGAAATTGTAAGAAGGAGAGCATGAGGGCACATGGGATAAGTATCTTGAGGGGCCTGATAAGTGAAACAGAGAACACCTTTCTCTATGTGGAGACATGTACAGAAAGGTAGAGCAAGGGAGCTGTGGAAGCCATGGAAAAGATACAGCGAGGATCCTTTCCTCCCATCTCTTTTCATCATTTTTAATACAGCTTTTATGCTCTACACATTCCATGAATCAGTAAAGCTTCTTTTCTTGTCCACTTTGTGAACAATTAATTTTGCTTCTTGCAGCAAAACTGGAACCGAGTGTAATTATTATCTGGTGCCTCTGGGAAGTTACCTGTACCTTCCAGCAGGGCCCTGGGTTTGTCTCAGAGACTCTTCTGCTCTCTTCCTCTGGGTGATGTGGCTCCCTATAAGAAAATTTCCTGAGAGGCTTCTAAACTTCCCTGTAGGGTGGGTTTCTTCTTTCAGGCCTCAAGGTTTTGCAACAACACATTCAACCTTGCTTTCAGAACAGCTTATGCTGGCTCTGCTCTTTTCTCTTCTCTTTGGATATTCTTTTATTCAAACAACTCCTGCAATATGTATTATTTCAATTACCCTGGAGGTTTACACAGTGCTTACAATGAACTGAGCTGTGCTTCCAACTTCTGCCCATTATATTCTGACAAAGAGGCTCAGAGGCAAGGCTATGTGACTGGTGAACAGTGTGTGAGGCAAGGTTCAAAGGGAAGAAGCTTATACAATAGTTACTCATAACTCTTCCCCTTTCCACAGTCTAGCTCTGTCTTTTAATACTGAAATTCAAGCTACAATCAGGGCCTGAGAGACTTTATCTTAGAAAAGGTTTTTGCTAAAGGTAATAGGGGAAATGTAAATTGGCTGTTTGTTTATGCTTCTGGACAGTAAGAACATAGGCAATTGTTATTCCAAACATTCACCTAAATACACTGAAGAGTTCTTCTTATAGAAGATGCATTTAACTGTAGATTATCCAACATGCAAGGGACTGCTTTGTGGGAACTTCTATATCTATAGGGCTTTTGGGTTGTTTCAATGTTTGCCAGCTCCTCAGCCATTGTCCCTTCCCCATCAAAGTTCCGATTGTAACAGCCCTAGAGGCCTGGAAAACTGCCCATTGTAACCAAAGGTTCCATACATTATTTAAAACCAGAGGAAAAACAATTCTTTGCTACAGGGAAACTGTTAGTGTCTCCTGTGACTGGCAGTCCCTAAAAATCAAATGCACTGCACACACGTGGAACATCTCCTGCTTTTCGAAATGAGGATTCCCCAGATGGGTGCCTTTGAAAGCAATTTAGTGTAGCCCTAGTCCTTACATTCATCAGTGGGTGCAATCTGGTAACATCTTGCAAGCACATCTGGCCAGTAGAGAGGATTGTATTATAAATGCCTAACAAAAGATCTCCCTTTCCCGTCTCTCCTCCTTCTGCACTTACTGAGCTAATTACTTCATTTTTATAAAGGGAGAAGCTCATCTCTCTTCATCCTTCACATGCCTACCATCTCTCTGGCTCAATCTTTGAATGCTGTGTGCTTTAACTGTGAAATGCAAGGTAAAAAAGCTCACGTTCACTTTCCAGTTGGAATTTGAAGGCTGGGTATTTTTCTAACCCAGCTTTCAGCTGTTAGTCAAGGGTCAGTTCACTGTAGACAAAAGCTTTCAAACTTCAGAAGAGATAATTCACAACATTGATTGAGGTGCTGATGGAAAGGAGGTCTGGCCATGTTTCCCTTTGGTTAAGGATGACAGTGCAGATAAGAACATGTTAATGGATGCAACCTTTTACCTTCTGACACCTCACTTGGTCAGGATTACCTTATTGTCACCTTGGTTGATCATTCCCCTGAATATCAGGGACTTGGATAGAGGGTCTGTTTCTATGATTACAGCTGAGCTATCAAAAGGAAAGGAGTCTAGGTACAGCCTAACATGGCTATTTTTGCTTTGAAACAATAATACTTTGATGGGTTTTAGATTTCTGAAGTATTTTCCCCATGTGCTACTGCCTAACTTAGTGATAACTGCACCCAGGGTGGGACAGACTACCATGTTCCTACAAAAGGCTGCCTCTTCAAAAAGATATTTGGGGAATAACAGCAGGAGCATTAGCAATCAGCTCAGGGATAGCAGGTGTGCCAGTGTTGTTCTGGAAATTCATTGCTGCTTCTCTACTAATGCTTGCTTGCATGTCGTCTCTTGCACAGCTTGACTGGACAGGGAAGAATTAATACTTTGTATTTAATTAAAAAGCTACTGAGGTAGTAAACAAATTCAGCAAGCAGGTTTTCCTTACCTTCAGAACGAGTTTTTATTATTGGTAATGCTGTGACAACTCAAAGCTCTGCTGAATTTAGGATCTCTCTGGAGTCCTAAGCAAAGAAGAGAAGAGATTTCATAGCTTACACATTCCCTTTGGATAGAACAGGCCAAAATCCTAACCTTTGGTGGGTTCACTTTCCAATCCAGATCCACATTTGGCTGTCTCTCCTGTGTAGGCAGAGACTGCCCTGCAGCACTTTAGGCTGTCATTAGCCATCCTAGTTCTGTGGTGGAGGATGTCTGTCTCCCATACTGACAGACAAATAGACTGTACTGCACAACCATTATTTGTCCTTGCTTTTCCCACCAATTACTTGCCAACCTTTTACCCACCATCAACTCAACCTTGCAATCAATCTTTTTTTTTTCCTTTTTTCTTGAACTGGGAGTTTTGAGTGTGCAAAAACTAAAACCCAAGGGGCTGAAATTTCAATCCTTTATTTTTAAAAGTCATAGGTCCTAGTACAATCTTTTAATCTATGCCCTTTCAATGGGTAAACACCAATGCAGCAATTCTAGGAAAATAAATTTCCTTAGTTCCACTTTGCAGCCAGACATGCATCCCTTATTTTTCCTTCTTGTCATGTTTCCCATAATGTTGATCTGCTGGACCCTCATTGACAGCATTTTCCCCCTTTGCTATATATGCTTCATCAACCCATCTAGATATCTCTCCAAGCATGGTACCCTTTGCCGCTGCCTTTCTGCCCTTTCTTCCTCAGACAACATAAAACCCATCTGTCAGAAAGTAAAATTACTTGTTCTGTGAAGTGAAATCTTCAAAGCCCTTCAAATATATTGTGTATGAAAACTCCTTTCTTCATCCCATTTAGGATTACAGCCAAAAGAAAAAAAAAAAAAAGACAAGAAAGTTCCTTCCTTGCAGAGAAAATAGTTATTAACCTCCAGGATAAAAGCAGATAGAATCCCAATGATGGACTTTTTTTTACAAAGGAATTGTGAGGAAGGTAAGTGCTGAGGACAGCAACAAGCAAGGTGTAGAGGACCAACAGCTCCCATAAAGATTTGTCGCACTTAAATAAGAGAGTAAAATAAGCATTCTAACACTGGCCTACTTTGGAGCTGTCAGAAATTCTAGTTTGCAGCAGTGATTTGCAAATGTCCCTCTCCTGACACTGTGTCAAGTAAAACATTTGCAGTTCAGCAGTTGCATCTGAATGTGGTGACTTTCACCAATATCTAAAAGACATGATTTGAGAAGTGTTTGAAGCAGAGATTTTTGGATTATGTTTAAGTTTCAAGTCACTCAATATTCACTTTTAAAAGAGCAATATATTCATATATTCATATTACTGGCTTTCATTTTGTTATTTTTATACTCATTGAGACATGACAAGGCCGATTAGAATCAGTGGCCCAAAACCAAATGTCAGTAAGTCTCAGAGGGGAGTTGTAAAACACACATCTGAATACTTTGAAAATCTTTGCAGAGAAGGTTCATACTGCTTTAGAAAGGTGAACCCTTGTGCTTCAAGCTTCTTACATGTACCCTATATAAACTGTGTAACAGCAATTTGTAGGACATGATGAAAAGGATAAACAGGCAGAGCAGTAGGATGATTTGCCCAAAATCAGACATCTCCATGAAAGTGAAAAGAGAATATAAAGAAACACAGCTTGAACCACATATGCTGATAAGAGAACTACAGAAAACAGAGATGCAGTGCCACAAAGCTTTGTGAGGCTTAGAGAATACAGTTTGCAATGAGCATTTAAGTCAACACATGTTTTAAAGAACCATATCAGCATCTAACTTGCTTTTTTTACTATTCTTCAGATTTTGCTAAGCCCCTGAGCCATCCAGATTCTCCACATATTTTTATGCTCCCAGGGATAAAACTGGTGTCAGTTTTGCAGCCAGAAGTGCTTTCTACCCTTGGAACTTTCCCACACTGATTTTTTTTTTTTTGGCTATTTGCTCACTTCAGCACTTGCAGGTTTGGCATGTAAGACAGTCATTTGGATCCTCATTCTGCTGCTTTTGCTGAAGGCAATGACAAATCTCTTTTTGGCCTGAGGATTGATATGATCCCTTTTGGGAATAAGCTAGAGCAAGTCCATGTTCCAAGAAAAGACCAAATTATTTAGTCAGTGCCTTGTCCAGAGAGAAGAATGCAGGTGTCCCACACTGCTGACAGTTCCTACCCTTCTGATTTACCTACACACAGGCACAAGACAGCAGCAGGTAGACTCCTTCCTAGCAGAGGAGAAATATTTAAGTCTTAGACAAAGCTGAAAGGAGATAAAAAAATATTTCAAACCAATAGGGGCTGCCTGACCCGATCATATTACTAGTACCAAAGTAATGCAACTCTGCACTGTGGCAGGTCTTGCTCTTTTCAGGGATTCATTTATTAATAGCCTTGGAGGTGCTCATTTTGCTGAGTCAATATTGGGTCACACAGATGCAACTACATATTTATCAGTTTTCATTATTCTGTTCATGGGTTTATACACATATTTGTGATTAAATTTAACTAAGTATATCCTAAGTCCCTACTTGCAGGGGCAGGCAGAAGGGCATCCTGTAAGTTGCTGCAGGAACTTCTGGGCTTTGAGCTGTGCTGATCTCATTTGATCTATTTGGCTGCTGAATGGCCTCAACTAAGCTTCTTGACAGCTTGTGTGGAATAAAAAACACTGTCAGCAGGGGCTTGTTCCCTAAACACAGTTTCCATCAGACCAAGGAATGACAAATTATCTTCTCTTTCCCAATGATGAGAGTATCACAAAAAACCCCTACTGCTGCACTTCTTCCTTATTTTCCAAGATGAGGTAGAGAATAAGAATAGAAGGTGTTGAAGTTAGAGCTGTTTTTCTTTTCTTTCACCTGTCCTTAGGTATCAGTCACCACCTGGGTGAAGAACATGAGCTGTCAGTTGGTTTGTGTGGCACATACACACAGTAAGATCTGCCAGTGGTTGCTGCAGAGAATGGATGTGTTTTCTAACGGAGGAGCTGCCCCAAGGGCAGCTGCTGGTTGTTGACTGGGTTTCCAAGGCAAGCACCCCAGCTCTGAGTGCTCTAGAGGACAGTCTGAATGTGCATCTGACCTCTGCAGTTTGCACTTCAGCTGCAGTGCACTCACAGAGTTTCTTTCCAGAATGCTTATAAATATGGCATTTTCTGATTTTCAAAAGACCTTTAAAACACTACAGGATGCTCCAGATATTCAGGGAGGTTATTCATCCTAGGCATTAACCTAGCTGGGCTGTGACCCTATCTCTTTCTTATAGGGTGACAAGGAGGGAAGAACGAGGCTAAAGCTTTGGATGTGGTGACTTCAATTTCCTAAAATGGAAAAGGCTGGTGCAATGCTGTTTATTTTAACTGAAGGTATTTCCATGGCCCTTATCCCTGTAGCATCTGAACCAAGTCCAAAACTCCATTTTCCTGTCAGGTCTGCAAGGCTGGAAGCAGACAGCTGAGGGATTAGTGTCTGGTGAGTGGATGCAGCTGGAGTTAACCTGTGAGGCTCACTGAAACATTCAAAAGAAGGAGGAGAAAAGGAGTGGATAGTGAGAGTGAAGTTTGGGAAGGGATTTGGTGCTGTCCTTGGATCCTGGCACATGCCTTTTTATAGAGTGTGTCATATCTCTCAGACACAGAAGGATCTTTTGCTCTGAACTAACAGAGCACATTTCTGTGTCATGTTGTTTCCCACCCATCAGCAGTTCCCTCAGTCCTTCATCTGCCCTGGAGAATATGTGAGCTCCTTTATGCCCAGGAGGAAGCAGGGATCTAAATTGGCATGTCCTTGGTATGAGAGATAGCTTGGCCCCTCCAAGAAGAGCATGGTGAAGAAGAGCATATGGTCCTCAGCATGTCCTAAGGGTCATTCAGAAGGCGATTTTTTTACCCTGCAAAAACTGTGGGGTTTGTGAGAAACTACTTTGTGTGAGCCTAGATTAGCAAAGGAGTTTGTGTTCACTTCTCTTTGTAACAAGCAGCATCCTTCTCCCTAACTGGCAATTTACTTGGGGGCTGATTTGCTCTGACCCTCAGAGTCCCATGCAAAGATCTCAGCTTTCAAAAGTACAGTCTCTTCATTGCAAGGTTATCAGGAGGAGCCTGGCCAATTTGGTTTCCATCTTCTCTTTCGGGAATGCTGCTGTCTTTTCTTTTCTGAGGGGTCTCTCTTTGCATGGTTTCCTGGCCTGAACAGAGGCTGTGCTCCATGCTGCTCAAGTCAGATTTTTTAGTTATTTTGGGGGGTAGACTTGAAATTGTTCTACAGAAACAGCTAATCTAGGCCTTGACTCTTACATGACTGCATTCTGCCAACCACTGGCTTTATAATTACCCTCTTTCTTGAGGCTTTCCTCCTATTCCTTGTTAGACTAATTAGCTGTCTTGCCTTGATTTGGACAGTCGAGTCCCTCTTAGTGAGCCTTTCCTAACTTAGCTTCTATCACTGAGGCTTTCTCGAAGGAAAAAATTGTCATATATAGTGGCAGCAGATGAGAAGAAATTGGTTTTGCATTTAAAGAAAGCTATTGAGTGGCCCTTAAATGCCACTGAATAGAGATACTGCTGCATAGTTAATAGAGACCTGGTGGTTGGGGAGGTGGAAAGCCTAGAAATATGAGTTCAGTTCCTGTGTCAGCAAGTCATGACACTTCTGTGGGCCTTAGCTTGCTTTTATAGAACAGAGGTACAGTTTTCTTAAATTGTCAGTGCTTTGGATCAGAGACTATATGCATTTATATGCATGTAAGAGCCCCTGTTTCTGGATCTTAGTGCAAAATTACAAGAGTAATAATGTGAGAAGCTGTCACAGGAGGAAAAGAGCCTTTTCACTGTGGTATTTGCAGCTCCTCTCAATGTTCCTACCACTGACCTATAGCCAGGGATGACCTGGTCTTAGGATGGTTTGGTTAAATCTCATTTCTACAGTGTACAGTGGGCACATGAAAATGCTTTGGACTATGGCAGTCACTTTGTCAAAGATTAAAAGCCAATGCTGTGTGACTGCAGTGATCACTGATACCATGGAAGTGGTGAATTGTCAGCTGATTACCGAGCTTGTCACAGATTTATAGGCTGAAATGGGCTTTATAAAAAACTGCCTGATTAATAACATGGGACAAAGAAAGTATATGTATTTCTTACTAAATTTGAAAGTAAACTAAATCCACCAAAATCGGTTGCATACTACAAATCATGCAAAGACACAAAGTCTGATTTTTAAACTTAATACATGTAAGAATCTTGGCAGTGTTTCATGTTGGTTTTATCTGAAGTAAAGGATTAACTGTCCACCAGTAGCTCTGGCAGTGTGAGTCAGGAGCAAGTCTGAAATTAGGACTCTGGGCTAAGTCCAGAAAAGGCTTCACAATATGTTACTCATTGCAGCATAGAATTTTTCATCACATCAATTTTTTTAAATATCTACCTCCATGGAAAACACAAAGCTGTGTCCATAATACAAAGGGATGATTTTGAGTTGTTTTTTGTGGTTTTTCTCAGAAAAAAAACCCCAGTGTCTGTCATAAACTGTTCTGCCTTTGTCTTAATTCTGAGATCTCTCTCATCTTTGGGCTCACAAAAATTGTGACATATCAAAATTGTTCAGCCCTGTGGTCTCGACTCTAAGAGACAAAAAGAAGAAATGAAAACTGAAGTGTACAGAGTAACCTTTCCTCTGGTACCTCCCTCCTGTATCTGTAATCAGGGGCTTAAGGAGAGGGTGTAGCAGGGCCTGCAGCTGAGCTCCCCCTTCAGGACCCTGATTCTGCACCATTACCATCTGGTAGGCTTGTTTAATTAACAGGGGGAGGTTTGGAATTTTATTACCTACCCCATCTGCTTAATCCTTTGTATTTTCTTTGCATTTTCAGTTAAGTCTAATGACATTTTCAAATCGAGGCCAACAATTGTCTAGAAAAGTGTTTCTCCAAAACAATGGCAGTTATGAAGAGCATTTTGAAATTGGAAGGGTAGCCGTTCCTTCCCCCTTTACTGAAACCTATTTTTTTCCTCATGGCATTCATTTCCTTGTGAAGGGAGTCACGCATATTTAATTGCTTATTTCTGTCTCTCAATTGCTTTTTTGGCTTATCTTACCATCCTGATCAGTTCTGGATATTTCTATTTAATTTTCCAACTGTATTTTTGGGTTTGATTTTTTGGTCTGGATCTGTGAATACTTGCTCATGTACATGCCCATCCTCAGCTTGGGGTGTAGAAAATGCAAGTGCCCTCTATGAAAAGGAGCCACCCTTGCACGGGGAAGTGCAGCAGTTAGGGCAAAGGTTGTGACTACTCTTGGGAAAATATGCTCAGTGTGTCTTTCATTGTGGCATGGCTGATTGCTTTGTAGCTTGCCTCTCTGTAGACTTCTCCTTGCTTCTGCTTATTTTTCTTTTTCCTGGACACTCATGTTCAACGCTGATATTCCAGAGACCGGTCTTTGAACAGCTGCCTGCTACTCCCCTGGGTTCTGACTTGGCTTTTTTGTGCTATCTGAAAAACAAATATGAAACAATTAACAGGAAGATCAAAATCACTCAGTGCTTTTGGAGTCTCTGAAATGATTCTGTCTGACTTAAGTACATGCCAGGGCTGACTCGGTTTTTTTTCGTTTTTTTCTTTTTTTCTATTCTTATCCACTTCAATTTCTCTTTGTTCCACAAAATATTTTCCTCTGTTACCCTGTAACTAAGTAATATCAAAATTTATGCCAGCTCATTAAAAACTGCCAATTACATTTTTGCTATTATTGGAGTAAAATCCCAATATTACCGGATGGAACGTGCCTGGGCTCGTCTGGCCTTGCTGCTGGACCAAAGGCGGCAGCTGTGGTGGTCTCACCCCAGAGACACCCCTGGCTAGCTGGGTATTGCAGCTGGCGCTTGGGACAAGTCCAGGCAAGCAGGAACTCAGGTTTACCTCTGGTGGAAAGGCTTTAGGTGATGGTGAAGGAAAAAGGAGATGGGTCCTGCTGGAGGGTTTGATCCAGAGCTTTATTCCTGGCACACAGACCTCTGAATGTTGCAACAGCTCCAACAGAACCCAAACCGTGTGGTCCCCGTGTCTTTTAAGCCCGGGGAGGGGGGGAGGGAAGGGGTAGGTATGCCACCAACCAGGTGGGAGGGGGGAAGTCTCAGGGGACAAGTGACACCTGGATAGCCCAATGTTGCCAGGGCTGAGAAGCATCTTTTAAACTCTGCCAATCAGACGATGCCCTTGCTGGAATGTTAAGATTGACGGACAGCACTTAGCAAGGGGGCAAGGGGGAGGGGAAGGGAGAGATTGCTGGCACACCTGAGGGAGGAACTGGGATAGCTGAAACAGGGTATTACATCACACTGCAATATGCTATCTCTGATCAATCACTCTGCCAAGGCCCAGTGAAGATTTGGGACCGGCTGGTACCATATTTTTTTCTGCTACTGGCCCACTGGATGATGGTGCTGAAACCCTTTCTCCCATTCCTGCTGCAGTTTCTGACACTGCTTTATCTGTTCCAGAATCACATGAAAAAGAGAATTCTAAGGCAGAACTTTATTGTACAGATGGTGATGGTTGTTTTATATAATCATCGTGACAGAAAATTGTGTTTCAAGAGAATTGTTTGGAGGGTCTGTTTGTTAGCAATTGTTTGGAAAATTGTTTGGCATGCTTTCCCTTTTTTTTTTCTTTTTTTCTTTTTTTTTCCTGTGGGATTCAGGTTTTTTTTTTGAAGAATATTCTTCTTTCTTTCCAGCGGAAATGTTGTAGCCTTTTACAACAAACATGTCTTACGGCTATGTCTTTACCTTGTCACCTTTATCAAATTCTTCATGAGGGAAAATTATAAATTCTCTCCAGTGATTTGTTTTGTCAATTTTTAGTAAATCTGAACTCAGATAATTTGAAACATAACCATTCCTCACTCCTTCAAGCTCAATCCTATCTTAGTTTTCTTGACTAGTGCATGGAAAATTTACCCTGTGAAGAAGGCAGTTGCCCACAGCTGCTGCAGAGCTGGTAGGGTCAGGAGACATTTGCTCAGGCTCAGGGCTGGAAAAACATGGAGACTGGAGACACCCAGGAAAGGTGGGGGAGGATATGCAGAGGTTTCAGCTGTCCCAGCTTTGTAGATATGACTTAAATAGACCAGGATGAACAACCAGGGGTCCCACTTTTAAACACACTTTTCACATAAGAACACCTCTTACAGCACCTTCCTCTCCATACCTTGCTCCAGCCATTCTTATTCCAGGTCCTGGGAAAGCCCTTGGCAAAAGTCTTTCCTTTGCTGCAGGAGTTGGTAGATACATTCTGAAGGCACTTTGGTACTTCTGGTTTGACTGGGACTTCTCACAGACAGCAGTCAAGGTGAGCCAGAATATAACAGCTGTGTGAAATGCTGGTAGCATTGTCCACTACACTACGGAATCCTTTGCTTAAGAAGAAAGATCTAAGTCATCAAAAACTTAAGCCAAGATTTTTAGTTGTCATTCTTCTCCCTCATGCTGCTTTGTGGGCAGTGATTTGTGCTTGGCTGGCTGTTTCAGACGTAAAGCCTGCTGAGTTTCTTCCTGGAACATCCCGACACAGTAAACAAGGGAAAGCAAAGCAAAGGCAAAGCTTTTCCTGTGCAGCAGCTGGAGGGCCTGTGCTTTCTCACTTCTTCGTGCATTCTTACCCCTGACCCCAGTGTGCTATCCAGTTCCCTCTGTCAGGTTCTCCTGAAAGCTGTGATTTCCTCTCCTGACAGGCAACAGGAAGATCAGAAAGCTGTTGGGCAACCTTTGCTCTGGAGAGAATTGGAGGGTTATTAACAAAGCATGCCTGACAGGCAGGGTTTAGGAAATAGTGATAACATCAGGAAGAGGGAAGAAAGCAAACAGTTCAGTAGCTTAGAGTGTGTTTGTCATTGTAAAATCAGCCCAGGCTAGCACCTTTATAAGCTGTCCTGTCCCTTGCAGTGTCACTGTCACAGGCTTGGTGCTGCATATGAAGTCACACCATTTCCACCAGCACCTGAGATGGGTTCCATACCTGAGATGGGACTGTTCTGAACAAGTCCAAAGGTTGGAAATGTTTTGGCTTGGTTTCAGCACCACAGAAGACAATAAAATGACTGAACTTATTTGGTCCTTGGGTGTGAGGATGTGGCAAAAGGGTCTGCCTCCTAACCACTGCAAGGAGAAGTCACCTAATTTACAAGGAAATCAAATCCAGGAATGGAGCTCATGTCACTAACATCCACTAACCTGGCTTGGTAAAAGCCAGCTAGGACATTTAATTGGGAGCTATGAAATCCCATCCTCTGGGCAGTTTGCAGCTCAGCTTTTGATATAGGCTTTTTCTAATTATCACTGACAGGCAGATCGAGGGTAAGATTATACATTTGAGTTCTTGTTTTTTCCCTTCCCTCCCCTTCTTCATATCATGTGTCAGCTCTAGTTTCCAAATACATTTCCATGTCAAAGCACTAAACTTCATCCATCATGAGCACATTTGTGCAAGTCCTAACAAAATAACCCTGCTGCCATGTCTCTCTGGGAAGGTGGAGACTCCAGTCATAATGTAATATGACAATGGAGGCACCATGAGACTGGGTAGTGAGATTATATCTTTTCCATTTGTGCAGTAACTGTTGTTTAGCATGGCTTGTCAGTCTGTCAGATAAGGGCACACAGCCATCTATAAAGAATTATTAATGAAGATTCAGACTTTTTTTTTGCTGGAAACGGATCACTCCACCCTTCATTTCACTAACTTTTTACATTAGAAAACTAAAAATAGCCCTGAGTTTATAAGGAAGGACCTTCAATATCTGGCAGGTTTTGCCTTTCCTGTAGTCGGTTCCCTAGAGAAAGGTTAAATACACAAACCCTTTTCCTAATGGTCTGAGCTGAGCATTTCAGAGCCATAAACATGAATACAAGGTGTGTATCTTTGTTAAGCACATTCAGTCCACCAAGCCCACTTATCATCCAAACAAAAAGCAAAGATGAAAAAATCCCTCCAGCCTCTGATAATTTACATTTTTGAGGAAAATGGAATTTAAGAAAAAGAAGTGCTAATCACGCCAGCTTGGATAAATTTGTTGTTGCCAAATGCTGTACCACTTTCACCACTTTTCCCTGCCAATGTAGCTCGGTCCCTTCAAAGCAGCCCTGCTGTCACAAAGCTGGGATGTGATGGAGCAACACCTTCCCTTTGTTTCAGGACATGTCAGGGAATGCCAGACGCATGAGAAGTGTGCCAGGGCTGAAGAGTGTTCCACAGGTTCCACAGGCAGCTGTCTGTTGATGATCCACATTATTGCTTTATGACTTAGAAAACTTATTTCTACACATGACCTTGACGGGGCTTGCCTTCTGGCTTTTGAAAATAAATGGTTGAAATCTGGAAATATTATTGTCTGTTAAAGAGGGCTTTTTTCCTTGCTCTCCCCCACAACACAGAGGAACTGTTTAGATCCCCAGAACTTTGGGGTTTTGGATGGGAGAAAGTATGTGTGGTTGTGGTACTATCTTCCCGTTCTCCATCAGGATGAGAGTGAGATACTCATCTGCTGAGGATGAGCAGCCCTTTCCAACAGACATATGCCAAAGGCACCAGAAGAGGTGTGCAACAGGATGCCACCTCCCTAAGTGACCAGTGAAGCTCCCTGTATATACATGTACATGTGCACACACACGCATCTACTTCAGAAACCACATAAGAAATGGGAGATTCACTTTTCACCACCATTGGAGGATGGGATAGAGCTCATGTCCAATTGCACAATCCTTAGATGTGCCTTTGCATGACACAGGGCAAAGTTTCCATGCAACAATGGCCAACACAGAAATCCCAAGAAAAAGAAAAAAGAGCAGACTCTTCTCTCAGCTAAAGAATCTGAATGTGGCTCCACACAATTTAACGTAACTAACTGATCATCTCAGATATACCAGGACTGTATTTTACCATTAGTGCTTTCCAAAACCAAATCAAGTCAACAGAGTGCTCTGCAGTGCAAAGCAAAACAAAACCACAAAAAGTTCAAGTGTAGTCACCAGAAAAAAATTTGCTAAGTACCAGCAGAAATGAGGAGTTAATGGGTCCCATATGTGGCAGCTAACCTGGGCTTTATAAGATTTTCCATGAGATTTCTAAAAAAAATTTCTATAGCAGCAAATACGAACAAAAACCAATTTTCTTGTTAAACTGGACAGCTAACATTAAAGCTGCATTTTTTTTTTCCCATAGTTGAGTCTATAAATACAGGCTAACAAACCTGGATATGATTCTCACTCTGAAAGACCGGATGACAGCCTCTAGTATTCCTGAACAGGAAGACACTTAAAGCCTTAATCTGCTTTTCAACAAGACAAGATCTGAAACAGTTCAGAAAATATTTACCTTTTACCTTACTCTACACCTTGTGGAGATTTAGTGTTTTAGTCATCCTAGATGTTTTTGTATTCCTACCTTGCAGTTAGATCACATGCCTTGCTTCTTGTACAGTGCACACACAACTCACATAATTTGTTGAACCTGGTAATGCCTTCAACAGATGTTCCAGTGTTGCTGTAGCACTCACTGTGTTTAATCCTTACTGGGATGGTAATGTATTGTCTTAGAATGTAATAAACCTGGGTTTGGTTTGTTTTTTTCTCCACACATTTTAAGTGTGCTTGGAGCAGCAGGGATAAGAAATAATGTTTTCATGTGCTGACATGAATTCAGTGAGAAAGGTCAAACTACTGGAATTCTGTTTACCATTGCATTAGAGGAGGATCAGTAGGTTAGGTCTGAAAACTAAAAAGCAAAATGTTTCTCCCAATGATAGCCTGGAGTGCAGATGTGCTGGGGTATTTTAACTGTGTGATTCTGAGGGCTTAGGCTGGCAGAAGTAGCATTTGGGGAATTTTGAGCTAGAAGTCTTGACAAGAATGTCTCCCACCAAGGAAAATTGGTGACAAAAATACTACAGGCTGAATCAACATCTTTTTCTCTTGGTACCTCTGCAGTTGCCATGCTGGCATTCAGAAGATTGTCTTTTGATCATTTCCATGTTTTTAGCACAACCTCATATACAATTAGGAGGGCTCTTCAAATGTCTCTCACATTCCTGCAGGGAAGCTCATCAGTGTAGAAGCTAGCAATCACCCCCAAGAGCAGGGGAGAGAGAGTTTCTGTTCCTTTGAGACCACTTGCAGAACTTGCTTTAACATTTTTGGGGGGACCCTTTAGCCTCTATAGAGGTTAGAAGTTTAAACATAATCAATAGATGACTTGCCACATTATCACATTCTCAGTTTCTCTGGTCTGAGATTCTGGGTGGCTTCATTTATTTCTGTCTGTAGCCTTCTGTGGGATCTTCAGGTGGAAAGCTCTCAAAAAGTGTGAAGCGTTTCTGCTGAAGAAAAATTATCAGAGATGAATAATGCAGCAAAGTGTGAGGGCAAACTGCAGGTGTTTATCTGGGAGATATTATTTTGTTGAGTCACCCTATATTACAGTCTGAGCTGACCTTGGAGATTTATCTGTTCCTGTATTACTTTCCCAGAAACAGGTAATAAAGAGCTGAACAATTAAGAGCAGCCTACATTTCTGTCAGGGTGGAGATAAATGGAAAGAGAAAAAGAGAAGTTCTGTGGGTAAGAAGATGCCATGATGACAGGCAAAGTGGAGAATCCTGCTAGACAATCCTCAATAAAAAAAAACCACAAGAACAGCCAGGGAGGCCAGCATGAAATTGTGTCAGTGGGTGATGTAGGAGGAAGATATGGGTACAGGTTTCCCATATCTTGCTGTGCTGTAAGGGATGTACCAAAGAACATCTTTGTCATGCCTCCTGGCAAAGCCGTGTGGTGACTTCAACAGGCATGGGAAAGATAGCTCAGAAGCTGAGGCCAAGGAAAGCTGAATCTCACAATTGAGAGACTGACTTATTTGGCCAGAGTTAGCAGCCTGTTCATGCCTTTTGAACTGCCTTGGGACTGTAGGAGGGAGGATGACTGTAGGTGGAGCAGGTTTCTCTGTGACAGGTCACTGAAGCAGCATAGAGCAATCAGTGCTGTAGCTCTCTGGCATGATGATGAGACAAAACACAGAGGAGCAAACCCAGGCAGGGAGCAGGCCCAAAGCCAGACATGATGGGTGCAGTCTCACAGGATGCATCCCACAACACTGCAAAATGCAAATACCACAAAATGCAAATACTGCATGAGAAACCAGATGGAGCCACCAACTGGAGTGCCTGGGCAGGAGGTCCTGGTAGCACCAGCAGTGGTGGGACAATGAGCCACCACAGAGCAATGTGAGCTTGAACTCTGAGCTAGTGTCTCCAGTTGAGCATTGGGAATGCTTCTCCTGGTGCTTTTTCGGGTTGCCCAGTTTGGGCCAGGCTTTGGTAACCCATCCAAACACCCTTTGTAGAAATAGATTATTTCTTCCAATTGTATCTTAGATGCTTTCCCTTCCTCACAAACATGGCTGCTACTCAGGAACATGGAACTTGTCTGGGCATTTCTATTCCTTTCAGAACAGGCAGACAAGAGTTTGTTTCCTTTCTCTAATAAAACACTTGGCCAGCTTACCTTGGGCCAACCATTGCAATTAATCTGAGTTTCTTCTAACTGATCTATTTCTTAATTATTTCGTGACCTCAATAGACTCTGTTTGTATAGAGGGGGAAGAAAAGCTATGGGAAATTGGGGTTTTATTGGGTTTTTGTTTGTTTGTTTGTTTCAGGATTGGTTTGTTTGAGCTTATCTGTGGACATTAGCCAGGTCTTTGTCCAAGACTGGCTGTAAGTGAGCAGAGCATCACCAAAACTAAATAACCCCCATTGTTAGCCTTCTGTCACTATCCCTTGGCACATAGGTCTAAGTTGGAAACAGCAGAGGCTGCAAAGAAAACAGATGTTGAAAATTAAATTTGCAGGCTGACAAGGATATAGGAAGATCACTGTACAAAAAGAATGCTTCCTGGATGATCACAGCCAGTCGACAGAAAAACCTACACACTGTAAGTGGAAGAAGGTGACAGTCTTTAGCATTTTACTATTCAGCCTTTACCATATTTGTGGTTCTGCCAAATCCTGTCACCTCTTCATTTGCAGTGATTCTGGAAACTACTCTCTCTTTCTGAGCCTGACTGAAAAATCTTTAAAAGCAGACCTTTAAACATCTCTGGCATTTTGGTTCATCTTTGTGGATCCTTTTTTGTGTCTGATCTTTCTTAAGATATTTTCCTGCTGTTTCTGATCAGGCTTCTTCCTTTTTTGAGAGCCCTAATTGGTTCCTTCTATTGTCAAGTTCAGTGTTTTCATCTTCCCCTACTAACTGCACTCAGCTCTGCCCCAGTGTGCCTCAGCCCATCTAACATCATGGCAAACATGGTGCATCAGCTCAGCAAGTTGACAGACACAACATCTTTTTTCCAGCATAAAACTTCCTTTTTAGAAATGTATATGTATTACAATTAAGTGCAAGGGTAAAGTGCCTGACTGTGGGAGAAGAATCAGTATTTCATAGGACTCTACAGTTTCATTAGTGGTCTGGAGAGCAGGGGGGAAAGTAGCCTGAAGTGCATGTGGCCACAAGTTGTGCTGTCCCACTGAATGTATTGTCAGTGCTTCCATATGACTGAGAACCTGTTTGGTGGAGGACACAGAGATGAGACAAGCTGGAGAAGAAAGGATCTACACAGCTCTCTGCAGAGTGGCGTGTGCTCCCTACGCTGGTGGACTGACCGTGAAATACCACAGTGACACCAGACAAGCTCCAGATGCAGAGACCAAGGCCAGCAACGGGAGGAGGTTGCAATTTAGGATGTGTGAAGAGTCAGTATGATCCATCCAGATAATGCAGATATTCTGTCTGACATCTGAAATTATGTAGCTGGGGAAAGATAACGCTCTCTCTAGGAGAAGAGACAATGATTGGTTTTGGTGTAACAGATCAGAGATTAGGCACTTCCATCTGAAATCTGCCATGCTGGAAACAGTAGCTTCCTGTCTTGATGCTGAATATTTGAATTGGAGATTGTAACAGTCCACAACATCCTCCTCCATTTATTTCTAAAGAGAAAGAATTAAATTTTCCATCCACCTTAAGTTAATTTTGAACTTGAAAACACTGCTACTTCTTTCTTCTCTCTCTGATCATTTTCTTACTGATGAATGGAGGAGATGGAGTAAAGCAAACCAGAAGGAGCAGCAGAGGCTCTGCCAGCTGGGGACATGTGGGGGAACACTGATTTAGGAGAACTTGCTGTTGACCTCCTGGGAGAGTTTGTAGCAGTGTCTGTATTGCCCTGCTCTCTGGTGTAGACAAGGAAAAAAGAACTGAAGAAAGTGACTAGCAGGTCTCCTTTTCATCTCACACATCGTTGCTACAGTTTTGTTTTCCCTTGAAGTGCTATTAATGAGCAGGGTGCTATATAACACTCAGCTTGCTATATAAAGCAAGAGAGCCAGGGAGCTGTAAATGAAAAGTAGTTAAGGTCTGTTTTGGTTTCCTCCCGGCCCGAGGAAGCAAGCACAGCTTTAGTCTGTTTTTACATCTGCTTCATCAATGCACTGCACAGATCCATGCCCAGAGACATGTTACAACCTCACCTCCCTCTAACACACCAGCACGTGCACCAGCATAAATGCAAAACAAAGAATTGGGTTATTTTGTGTGAAGTGGATTTATTCCTCCCCCTTACCATTCCCCACAAGCCTCACGACCCTTTTGCCCCCCTTTGGCAAACCCCTTACACTTGTACTCTGGAAAAACAGTAGTAGCTAACATTTTTGCCTTTGGCAATAAAACCACAGGCCTCGTAAACCCCAAATGGCAAAAAGACATTTCCATTCCAATCCCAGTTTTAAATTAAACTGTAATGAAAAATCAGCAGTGGCAGCTGGGACCAGAGACATTGATTGTCTCGAGGAACAAAAAAAAGGGGAAGGAGGAGGAGAGAGGGAGAGACTGCAAGGAAAGCTCAGCCTGGTAATAAAGCAGCTGGTAAACCTTGAAGTAAAAAGAAATTAGAAAAACAAATGTAGCTGAGAGGGAAGCAGACGCCCGCCCTTCGCCACGGCGCACTGGAGGAGGCCGGGCGGGAGCGGCAGTGCAGTGAGGACACCTGGAGGAGCCGGGAGCACCGGGCTCGGCTCCTTCCCGCCGGCATGGCCGAGGGCCTGCGGCCGGAGCGCCACCGCACCGCGGGGACAGCCACCGCACCGCGGGGACAGCCATAGCACCGCGGGGACAGCCATAGCACCGCGGGGACAGCCATAGCACCGCGGGGACAGGCACAGCACCGCGGGGACAGGCACAGCACCGCGGGGACAGCCATAGCACCGCGGGGACAGCCACAGCACCGCGGGGACAGCCATAGCACCGCGGGGACAGCCATAGCACCGCAGGGACAGCCACCGCACCGCGGGGACAGCCATAGCACCGCAGGGACAGCCATAGCACCGCGGGGACAGCCATAGCACCGCGGGGACAGCCACCGCACCGCAGGGACAGCCATAGCACCGCGGGGACAGCCACAGCACCGCAGGGACAGCCATAGCACCGCGGGGACAGCCATAGCACCGCAGGGACAGCCATAGCACCGCAGGGACAGCCATAGCACCGCGGGGACAGCCACAGCACCGCAGGGACAGCCATAGCACCGCGGGGACAGCCACCGCACCGCAGGGACAGCCATAGCACCGCGGGGACAGCCATAGCACCGCAGGGACAGCCACCGCACCGCGGGGACAGCCACCGCACCGCAGGGACAGCCACCGCACCGCAGGGACAGCCATAGCACCGCGGGGACAGCCATAGCACCGCAGGGACAGCCATAGCACCGCGGGGACAGCCACCGCACCGCGGGGACAGCCACCGCACCGCGGGGACAGCCATAGCACCGCAGGGACAGCCATAGCACCGCGGGGACAGCCATAGCACCGCAGGGACAGCCATAGCACCGCGGGGACAGCCACCGCACCGCAGGGACAGCCATAGCACCGCAGGGACAGCCACCGCACCGCGGGGACAGCCATAGCACCGCGGGGACAGCCACCGCACCGCGGGGACAGCCACCGCACCGCGGGGACAGCCATAGCACCGCGGGGACAGCCATAGCACCGCGGGGACCCCCATAGCACCGCAGGGACAGCCATAGCACCGCAGGGACAGCCATAGCACCGCGGGGACAGCCATAGCACCGCAGGGACAGCCACCGCACCGCAGGGACAGCCATAGCACCGCGGGGACAGCCATAGCACCGCAGGGACAGCCATAGCACCGCGGGGACCCCCATAGCACCGCAGGGACAGCCACCGCACCGCAGGGACAGCCATAGCACCGCAGGGACAGCCACCGCACCGCAGGGACAGCCACCGCACCGCGGGGACAGCCATAGCACCGCGGGGACAGCCATAGCACCGCAGGGACAGCCATAGCACCGCGGGGACAGCCACAGCGCCCCGAGAGGGGGACATGGGGCCGCTTGGGGCAGGCAGCGCGCAGCACGCAGCCAGCCGGCAGTGCTGCTCCGCGACTCCCGGTGGAAAGCAAGCCATCAAAACTCTCGGGGTTGTTCTCCATGTGTCAGGTCTTCAAAAACTCAAAGTTTTCTTTGGCAAGCAGACGCGCTTTTTTTAGCCCAGTGGGAGGTTATAACACGAAAGACAGACCAACTTTGCAAGGGGTGCGGGTCTGCAATGTGAGATTTGTTTGAGGGTTTGAATTTTTTTCTTAGTAATGTATAAAGCGATTCAGCCACAGACCCAACTTGCATTTTCCTGGCATACCTTAAAGAGACAATTGCAAGAATATAATACTCCATCTTGTCGTCATGGACGGAATTATAACATCCATGAACTACAAAAGAATTTATAAGCTTTTGTTTTTCTCAGTTGTTATTATGTTTTGTATTTCATCACCCCTGCATGAGACTGAAGGATGAAAAAATGAGAAACTTTCTGCTCTAAAGAATTTGCAGTGAGAGAAAGCAGGCCCTGGCAGAGGAAGTAGCTGTGCAGGGGAGCACAGGGGTGCTCCAAAGGTCATGTAGCACATGAATAACATTTCTAAGAAAAGAACTGAGGTCTCTGGAGAATCTTTTTAGTGCCCCATGCGCAGGCTTTCCAGAGCCTCTGCCCCTGCTGTGGCCTAATGTAGATCTGATAGGGTGACCCTGCAGGGTTTCTGGTACTTGCATGCTGTGCAGGTTGGTGCTTTACTCTCTCAGACAGATGAAAGTGTGCCTGTGAATCAGGTGACAGCAAACAACCACAGGGTCTCCACACACTGGCCTGTACCGTTTTGCGGTCAGCACACACAGGTTACAGGGGGTGCACATCCACATTTACTCTGCCAGACCTCCATGGGAGTTGCAAGTTTTAGTCCTGTGTCTTGTAGACCACAGAAAGAAGTGTCGATTCAAAGCAAATTTGTAGTTCCATTGATCTTTAATTTTGAAAAGTATTTGGAAAAACAATGAGCTGCTAGCCAAGTGTTTGCCCTATATTGTGTGTAAGATACATGGTCAAACTGATACCTGAAATTAAGAGCCCAATCTGGGTTCCTCTAAAAGAGTTAGGTGGCTAAATCCTCTGGAAGTCACAGAGTAGGAAGCACCTGAGGAGCCCAAGCTTCCAGACTCTTGAACACCATAAGCTTTTGCACTGAAGCCATAGGAAAAACCCTTACATATTTGAAAATTAGACTAATTATATTTGCATTAAAATAAGAGCTTAGATCTCACATTTAATTCAGAGAAACTGTTCCCCTACTAAGAGAAGTCTGAGCCTATCTCTGCCTCAGTTCTACTAGATGATGGTAACTGCCGTGGTGTCTACTTGTAGAACATACTGCAATCTGTTATAGGATAAGAGAATTAGATACCCAGTTTCCACAGAATTGATTGTGCTTCATTCCTTGGCAGTCTTTTAGAGGAGGAAGAGGAAAAAATTTCAGATGTGATTTCAGGATATCTCACTGCTGTATCCTATTCTCTGTTCTCCACCCTGAGATGCACACAAGCAAACCTCTCCTGTTGAGCTCTCACTCGTGTGTGTACAATGAGTGTGGTGTAGGTAAGGGCAGTTCTGCTAAACAGTGCCTTGGCTACCACACAAACTTCTGTTTGGGTGAAATGCTTAGGATGCAGGTGATTCATTCAGCTCTGGGGAGCTTCTGCTGGTGCACATCACTTGGAAGTGTACACAAGAATTCAGAAGTGTGTGACCATTTGATCTCTGGACCTTTCAAGACATTGGACAGACTTTGCTCAAAATGTCTATTCCTAATGGGATTTTTAGTCATACTGTAAAACAAAGTGTTACCTTTGCTTGCTTCTTTACTCATTGTGTTGGCCTTAATTTTACTGCTTCTGAGCTTACACTTTTGGAGGGGGAAAGAGAGACATTCAGTCAAGGCTGCAGCTATATTTCACAGCTGGGTTTATCTGTGCTGTTTGTTTGCTTTTCATACAAGCCATGTTGGTATATTTGCATGATAATGCACTTTTGAAGGTGCTCTTGGATGGGACTGAGTCCTTTTTGTTTGTACAGTGGTTTGAGCCTTTCACAGTTGTGCATTGGCCAGAGGCCAAAATTCTGCTGCCTGTTCTATGCCAACAACTTCCACTGACTCCTAAACAATACAGAAGCCCTGGGAGCTGCCTATGGCTGTGTTTTTCTGGAGACAGAGCTTAAAACTCAATCAGTGAGTTGTTACTTCTGTACAAAGTTGTAAGCAAAGCAATCCCAGAAATCAAAATAAACTCTTGTGAAAACTTGAGACAGATACAATCTCTATTGTTGCTACTTTGGTGAACTTTTGCTTTTTAAACACAGCAACTTGGTTGTTGAGACCAAATCTGAGGCACCATAACTTCTTCCCTATAATTATTTTCTGTTGTGGAACCTCTGTAAAAAAATTAGTATGAGACTTCTCTGTGAAAGGTCTACAGACCCTGAACCATATCAAAGAGGTTTCCTGAGTTATTTAAATTACAGGAGGTCACATCTAACCCTGTGTTACCCAAGAGATCTAGTGGGAAAAGCTTTTTATGCTGTGGAAATTACTCTGGGCACATACAAACATTCCTGTATCTTTTGGTCTGTGGTTAGGGCTCAGAAAACAGTGCATCTATTAGCTAGAAAGACATAGAATAGGGGGAAACTTGGATCTGTTTGTAGTTCTGTCAAAGCCAGTGGCAAATGTCCCATCAATTTTCCAGAGATCAGATTCAAGCCTTGACAGGTTCAGCAGATAATGCTCATAAAGGGCAGTGGGTAAGAAATATCTCCCTGAAAGCAGAGTCCAGAACTGGGCTGCATGGACATTCAACATTAGAAATAGGGTTGGGATCTCTTGGGACTGCTGACTTTCTGATCCATGCCCAAACCAGAGACATGTCTCTTAAACATTCCTCTACACAGGACAGTCATAGATTTATAGCACAAACTTTGAAGAAGGGCAAGTTCATTCGGATAGCATGAACATTGAAGAAGGGCAATTCCAGTAGTTTTCTGAACTGCTGGAATTGATTTTGTAGATATTTCATCTCATCCTTGTGTGAGTCAGCATATCCTTGCTCAGCCTTTCCTCAGAGTATTGATTCTCCAGTTCTTTAATCAACTTTGTGGCCATTAGCTGGACTCTTCCACTATGTCCATGTCTCTCCTGGATTGGGGAGCCCAGAACTGGACACACAACTCCAGGAGTGGCCTCACCAATGCTCATGAGAGGGGATGGATGGCCTTGCATGATCTGCTGGCAGTACTTTGCTTAATGCTGCTCTGGCTACTGTTAACCTTCTTTGCTGCAAGGGCACTGTTGGCTAATGGTCAGCCTGGTGTCCACCAGGAGCCCCAGGTTCCTTTTCTGCTGATCTGCTCTCTAGCTGGGCAGTCCCCAGCATAAATTCTGACTCTGTAGGAAACTTGGTTTGTTGAGGCATTGTTCTTTGAAAGCCAAAGCCGCATTCTCTCCCACCTCCAAGTTTGTTGGGACTGATTTTTTGGGGTTTTTTTGCTGAAAACTGACAAGGAATTCAGCTGAAATTTGCTGCAGACAGTTGTCTCTTGATCAGGGAGAGAAATCAGATGTTATTTTAGAAGCTCAGAATTAGCTCATATTCTTACAAATACAGCAGATAACAGCTTGCTCAGTGCCATTCACACAGCTGTAGGGGAGAATATTAAAAACCTTTCAAATTCTATTTATTAAACTTCCTAGACAACTTGTCAGAGGAAAAAAAAACCCATGTCTTCAGCAACTCCATTGCCTGAGCTCACGTGAGATGCCATGGTAGCAAAAGAAATGTCTGCAGCTTTACTGGAGAAAATGAAGTGTTTGAGTGATAGAGCAGGAATTGGGACTCCTGCCTCATTCTGTCACTGCCTTGGACTATTTCTGAGCAGCTCTTACCTGGGCAGGGCCAATGCCTCTGCTGCCTGACCCATTCAAGTAGTCAAGATGACTGAAAGACTGATTTGTCCAGAGTTCATCTGATAGTGATGCATGATAACAACATCTGGCTGTTTTGCATGTACCAAGTGATTCTGGATGGTTAAACTGGTTTGAGACCTTTAGAGTAAAAAGAACTTCATACTTACAAAGAGCTCATGTTTTAGCTATCCTGTACCAGCAAGTTCTTTGTAAAATACAAGTTTAATTGCTTAAAAAAAGAGGTATCTTCCCTCCACCTTGAAAATAAAAAAGGTTAAAAATCTCTGGCATATTCTTCCTTATTTTTCAAGAAAATTTGGCTCCATTTTTGAAGCTGCTCTAAGTGAACAACAACAAAAATGTTCATAATTTTCACAGACAACTTTGTAGAAACTCAAAATATAGGTCTCAGCCTTTAAGACTCTTGATCTATTTCACAAGTCATTTCAAGTTCATATCAAACTAACTGACTCGCAGGGTTTCTTCTTTTTTTCCTCTTTTTTTTTCCAAAGCTGTATTTAAAATGAGTCTAGTTCATTCCCATTGGTATGGTGGTCATAATTTATCCATTTTCTTTATCTAAGAGGAATGGGAGGGAATAATTTGACAGAAACAGTAATCCATTTGAGAAAGCCGAAGGCTGTTTGATATTAATCCGGGAATGATTAATCAAAGAAAGAGAAGCCCTTCAGTAATAAGCAAAAAATGAGGTCATTATCTGGGCAGCAGAGACCAGGGAGCACTTAAGGATATGCACTGGGGTCAAGAGTGAATAAGGAAGCTGCAGGAGTTTTCAGTCCTTTAGAACTGAAATGGCCTTACTGAGTTAGATCGAAGATGCCTCTTGCTATGTTCTTGACACTGTCCAGTAGCAGATATTTTGGAAAACAGGAAAGTTGAGAGTATTCCTTCCTTGCTATATAACTTTTCAAAAGTTGCTGGATTAAGGACCTTGTAAGCATATTAATCATTGTGTTTAAAAAGCACCATAGGTATATCTGCCATGAAAATATCCAGTCATATCTCAAACCCTCTCTACTTTTTCTACTTTTGGCCTCCACCAATTATGATGGCAATGAACTGCCCAGTGCAACTGGGCATAGTGTGAAGTAGGAACTGCAATACAATGCCATCAGTGATGCTGTTATCCCAGCTTGACAAATGTCAGACTCAGGAAGCACCTTGCATTTCTTTAGGTCATTTCTCCAGTGTCTGTTGAGGACTGACAGTCTGTCTGCTTCCCCACAAACCTGCTTCTACAAGCTTATAGATAGCACATGTGTTCCAGTAATTGGTGAGTGCCTCAGGCCTCATTTTTGCTGTATATTGGTGCTTCCAAGTCAGTGTCTGAAGGGGATTGGCTGAGAATGAATGCAAAAGATGGATGCTCAAGTACAGGTATAGTGTCCAGAGGTATAGAGTACAGAAAGTGATAGGAAATGGAAGGACTGGATGGCATAAAGAGTGTGAACCAGAAAGGTGAAACCAGTTTTGAATGATGTGCTGAATGCCCTTGGCACAGGTACTCCTGAAAGCAATCTTGCTTTTAGTTCAGAACAGACAGGGTGATAAAGTGTGGGTTGTGGACTCCAAGCCTGAGCTCTCCACCAGAGGATCAGTAGGTCCCAGTCCAGTCAGTCTGGTGGTTCTTTCTCTCTCTGGGAGATTTCACCATTTGTGTGGTATGGCTTGGAGACCAGTCTGATTCCTTGTCCCTCTGAGCATGCCTAGACATGGGAATGAGCCCTTACTCAAAGACAGAAGAAAGTGCTCAGAGGATGGTTTTGTCTGGACTTAGACATCCACAAAGGTTTGAATCCTGCAGCAGTGTCTGCCCAGGCACTGAAATCTGTGAAACTGAGCAGATGCAGGAATTAAGCCTGCACTTGGATCCAGCCACAGGAACAGGGACCCTTCTGGGTCAGAGACAAGTTGCAGATAAATGTGCCTTCACAGGCCCAGGATTCATGTCTTAGCGGTGTTACACTTGCAAGGCGACAGCTGAATGCATCCAAGTCTCCTTGAAGCCCCCCTCCCTTTACGCTGCATATATTAAATACAAAGCAGATTTCATCTGTAATAATTCTTAAAAGTCAAAACAACAAGTGCATTTGTTCCATCTATTTTTAGGTTTGTCGCTTGTTTAAATCTTGGGTTCTTGACACTGCTTAGATCTGTGATAAAGGCAGACAGCAAGAACTTTATCATGCTTTGATAGGGCTGGTTTTTGTCACATACTCTCTCCTTTGTCGTTAGCCTTAGAAGACAAAAAGCTGGAAACGATTCATTGGGAAATAACTGAAATTTGTTCTGTCAAAGGAAGAAAAAAAGAAACACAAAGACAATAAAAAATGAAAAAGACCTTTGAAACTGTCTATAACAGTCGCCTCATGATGAGGGGTACCAAGCCCTGGAAGTGACTCAGCCCTTTCCAGAATCAGGCCCAAGAACAGCTTGTCTGCTTTGCACAGGAGTCTAAACACCTGCCCAGATCCTGACAGAATAGCACAAGGCCTTGAGATGGTTGTTTGCATCTCTCCCCGAAGCCTCAGATGTATACATCAGATTCTTCCTGATGGGGAGGGAGATACCAGCATCTTTTATTCACTAAATCCTGCTTTCCCTTCACTTCTGTGTGAGGACATGAACTATCTTCTTCTTGTCTTCCACAAAAGTCACTCACTCTTAGCTTCTGCCTTCTTGTAGTGAGCAATGAGCCTTCCTGTAACCTCTTCCTCTCTGTTCCTCACAACAGACTGAGGGGAAAAGGCATCCATCCTGGTCATGCCAGCTATATATTCTGGTACCACACAGTAAGATAAAGGCAGGCCCTGTGCTGGGGTCACTCTGCTGTTTGCCATGAATCCCACAACCATTTGCCCTGGTTAAGGCCTGATGTTCTTTATACAGCAAGGACTGGACCAACAGAATCTAGCTCACACAGACTAAACAGCACCTGCCATGGATGATGGAGGAGCACTGTGAAACCCCTGCAGGTACCTGATCCTTGTGCATTGCTCCAGTGATTGTGCTCTTTGTGAGATTTAGAGAGAGAAATTACATTTTTTCTCAGCTCAAAGGGAAGACTCCTGAAGAGAGGGGTAAAGGACTAGTTGCTATTTTTCTGCTTTTTTGTAGTCTGTAGAGCCCTTCCTGGGATCACAGCACCTTTTCACCTGAAGGACCAATTTTTCTAGGTTGATGGAGTAATTCTGACTTCTCTTGAACTCCTCCTGTGGTCTATTGTACTTTTGGGGTGTCTGTAGTGCAGATAATAAGCCTGCATTTTAAAGTGTCTGAGCTTTATTAGTAAGGAGCTGTGCTTGGTTTGCATGTACTGAAGTAGAAGGCAGGTTTACAAATTCAACCCTGAATGGACATTAGGGAGGGAAGAGCTTTGGGTTTTAGAAATTATTTGGAGCCTGTACGGGCTTTTGATACCCTAGGAAATAGGTGGTCTGGAGGCACTGCTTTTGCAGTGGAGAAAGGGTTTGCTTGTTCTTTCACATCTATACTCTGAACAGCACGATGTGAAAGTTTGGATTCATAGCTCTTCATCTCAACCAGCTCCTGGCAGCAACCACTCCTACAGCTCTGCAGTTGAATAGGACTTCTATAAAATGATGGTTTATTTACCTGATACAAAAGACACTGAGCTGTGACGTGCTCCATTCCTAGCCCTACTCATGCTTCGTGGGTACATAAGAATTTTTGCATGGGCACATAGTGATAGGACAAGGGGGAAGAGTTTTAAACTAAAAAAGGAGAGATTTAGATTAGATGTTATGAAGAAATTCTTTACTCAGAGTGTAGTAAGGCACTGGAACAAGTTGCCCAAAGAAGCTATGGCTGCCCCATCCCTGGCAGTGTTTAAAGCCAGGTTGGTTGGGACTTTGAGTAACCTGATTCAGTGGGTGGCATTTCAAACCCATGGCTGAGGAGTTGGCACTGGATGATCTTTAAGGTGCCTTTCGCCCAAGCCTTTCTATGATGATGCTCTAATTCTATGACATGTGAAGGTCACTCAACATCTGGATTTCATTTAATTCTCCCTGAAATTTTATATGAGAGAAATGTCATAAACTCAGAGTCACACTCCTAGCTCCTACAATTGAGTTACTTTCATCTTCTACATGCAAATACTTAATTTGTGCTTGCAATCACATCTCTTGTTTCTATGCAATTAGGTGCACACTTTTTAGAAACCCAGATTTCTAAAAAAAATAGCCAAAACCAGCTGTAGCTAACAACTGGGTGGGCAAGTTCTTCCGTGTCTTTTTATTTAAAACAAAACAAAACAAGGGAGGGAAGAGATAAAGCACATTCTTGAAGGGAGGCCGTGAAGCTCAATTTCTTAATACTTGATAATTATCTTTTAGTGACAGAGAGAAAAATGCATTACGACACATGCAGTGTTATGACTTGCACTGACTAAAAGTAGCATGTGCCAAGAACACAATGTATTAAAAATGCCTGTTACTGTTATAATACCATCGGCTAGGATGGCTGTGAAGGATTTGTTTTTATGTCTCAGCCTTTAATTTCAATATGATTTTTAAAAATTCCCAGAGACTGTTGCAGCTGCTACAGCATTAACAGTCTTGAAATAGAAATGTTACTTAGCAAGATACAGCTGCAGAGGAGAAAAAAAATTCCCCAAACAACCCCAACATTTAGATTGATTAATCTACCAAGACTGTTATTCGTATTTTAAATTAATGTTGTTTAAACCAAAATCTGTTTGCCTTCCAGCGATTTTATTTAGTTATGTTTTTCCTGAAGAGGTAACAATTTCCAAGATCTGCATAAATAATGAATGCCGCCCAAGCAGCTCAGCAGCTCCTGCCGCTTGTGGGCTCCTGCTTGTTTCAGTGTGAGAAACTGAGCCACTGAGATTGCTCCCCTGAGGCTCTTCATCCACAATGGTGTAAATAACTATTCCTCCTTACTTTGCCCTTTCTATAATGTTTCCACCATCTTTGGCCTTTCCTACGTACAGGGGATTTCATACCGTCATTATTAGAGGTTGGGAAAACACAAAGTATTTGCACGTGTCCAGGTATAGAAGACATAAGGGAGCAATAGGAGAAGTTCAGCAGTTCCCAGATTGATTATCACCCACTCCAGCTCTGCTGTTCCAGAGCATATTTCTGCTCCCTTTGCTTCCAGTGCCATAAAATCATTGTTATCTCATGAATTTACTGGAGTCCTTCACTGTGTAGGTCTTGCATTACAAAATCCTGTCTGTAGCTCAGTGTCTCTTCCTGCACCTTAGATAAACAAGGGAATCTCTCTAACAACTGCTATCAGAAGAAGGGGTCTCAGAGAGGGCAGACAATTCTTCTTCTCAAGATTTGTGGAGAGCCACAAGACACCTGTGGTGACTTGGGGACAAGGTGTGAGAGCTCCTTTGCCTGCCAGGCATGGTGAGGCACGATACTGGTCCCTACTCAACTGGTGTCCAGGTTCAAAGTGAAGCCAGGCTCAAAGCTGGCCCTGCACGTCCCTCAGCCAGAACTGACTTCTCCTGGGGCCAACAGAGAGCTCCCTGTATCACATGGCAGAGGCCACCTCTTCTTCTGTCCTTCCTCTAGAGATGCCATTGAGAACAAATGACTCTGAGCAGACCCAAAGGTGCCTGACTCAGGTACCATCCCTGCCCCGCAGCAGCACTGAACCTTCCTCAACTCTACCTCAAGCTGGCCCTTCATGCATGGGAGTGTGGAGAGTATCTTGCTGGAGGAACCTCCGTTTGGACATTATCCATGGCTGTAACCCCACACAGCCTTTCACATATGGTACTAGTGAGATGTGGTTAGGAAAGGAAACAAAAGAATAACAGAAAGCATCAAGCGGGGAAGAATTTTCCTTCCAACACATCCTGTGAGGACTCATTCCATAGTGCCTCCATCCACAGGAAGATGAGAGAAACGTGACTCCTGAAAAAAATTGTGCTACCACAGGGGTGTTCCTGGAAGCACAGCATGAGAACGGGCAGTCCCAAAAAAACAATGTTTCAGACCTCCTGACATGCTCTGATATCCAGGGGATTTCCTCCTGCAGCCCATAATATTCATGGATTTTGGAGAACTGTTATCCCTTCTGGTCCTGTGAGACCACCTAATTTATAGAAAACTGAGAAAACAGGAAATCTTTGGCATTTCCCAGCCCTCTCACATTTTTTGTGCTGATGCTATAATTCCATTTTCATGATCCAGAGAGAAATACATCTTTTGGTCAACTGATTATCGTGTAGCATTTAATACTACTCATGTCATTGACTCCTACAGTCATGCATTATGCAGGCAATCGTGCTTTACCTCCAGTACAACACTTAGAGAAACCCAGCTGGATTAATATTTTATTCCTTATTTAAAAAGAACTGCCCAAGGTTATCTTATCCTGTCAGACCTTACTTTCTCCCCTCTCTAAATAATTCCTTTGCCCTCATATTGTTTCAACTTTTTATGTAGCAGCTCAACATTTCTCTCCCAGCTAATTTATTCCTTGAAGTGCCTCATCAGTTCTTTTAGTTATTCTGTTCTTTGTTGATGACATTCATGCACCCTAGCTCAAATAGGCTACAGCAGCTTTTTCTTCTCTCAGAAGTTGCCTGCAGTACTTTAATAAGTCCTATAATCTCCTTTTTTTTTTAAAGAATGCAGATTCAGTTTACCTAACCTTTCTAAATTCTGCTGTGTCTGAGTCATCTCTGTTGCCCTCTGGTACTTTTCCATAATATCCTTCTTTTATAAGGTGCTCAGAAAGGCATACAGCATCTCAACTGTGACCTCACATGTACTTAACCAATGCCATAATAATTTCCTGTGACTTATAATTGATATTGCAATATTAATGTTTCCCATGATTTTGCAGAGCAGTGAGGTTACATTCCTTTTTCTTAAGGCTTCCCCCAAATGCACTCTTCCAAGTTGGCCCACAGTTTTCTGCTGTTAACCATATAATTCCACTGTCTCCTTATGCATGTCTGGACAAGATGCTGGGAATCCTGCTTCTCTTTACCTTTTCTGTCCTGTTGGTTGGGACCCCTCTTTTAAAAGTACAACTGTCACCTTCCATATATCCTTCATGTTGAAGGGTTAATGTTCCAATAGTCTTTTTCATTCAGCCCTGTTCCCCATGAGTTAGAATGTCTCCAGACTCCAGAGATGCCTGTGCTGTGTTGGCACTGAGTTAGGTATTTACTGTCCTCTGGACAGGACATGATCTGAGTCTCCTTCTTTTGAATCTTGTATTGGATCTGATTGGTAGAGAATAAGCACAGAGTAGCTCTAACAGTAAGGAAAGGAGTAAGTCTGGGGAAAGAATGAGAAATTACTGAGTTTCAGTAGTTGTAGAAGTTGAATAAAACATAAACCTATGCTTGATGCCTTCTGTAAAGTGCAAGGAATTCTTGACCACTCATCACCCAGCAAACTGCAAAATTCAAAGGATAAAATCTGGCTCTTTGTGCTAGAAAATATATCAGATTTTTTTTCAAGTGACTCTTGGCTTTACCAAGGCTGAGAGAATGATTCTATAAAGCTAAAGAGTAGAATTTATGACATATTACTATTCACCCTCACAGGTATTCAACCAGGTATCTCTAGCCTCAACATTCTTGAAGGTAAATTTCAATGTGGATAAAGGGAATCCCTTTCAGTTTTACAAAGTAATTGTGCATATTTATGTAGACACTCCAGACTGCAGACTCCAAGTGCTATTAACCTACAAGGCAGCCACTCGTGTGTGTACATAATGTGCTTTTCTGGCTTTCCTGCTTGAACAATAAGTACACAACTATGCACCTGTACACATGGCCTCCTTTTATTCATATAATTACATCCCTTGAGTAGACATTAAAGCAGGTGTGTTTGTTGTTTTGTAAAAAACAGCCTGCCTGGCTGGCTGGCTGAAGAGCTACTGACTGAGGTTTTGTTCTTACTCAGTGCATATGACAGCGCTGCAACCAGGTCACAGGTCTACAGCACATACGTAGGTGAAAATATGATTTGTTCAGAGTTTGATTGCAGCTCCCAGTCTATAATCACTTCATCCTCAAGTGTACTTGTTACATAATTATCAGGAGGCCTGTGGTGACAGGGCAAAAAAGGACACTTAAGAGGTGGAAAAATGACCTGTGATCTATTCAAAGGAGTGCTTGCTAATTAATTTCACTGGAACTCTGTGCTACTCTAAGACTTTGAAGACTACTCCAAACCTACCAGTAGCTAAGCAGGATTTCAATGAGTGGGATTTCACAGCATTGCAGAGTGGCTGAGGTTGGCAGGCATTTCTGGAGATCATGTAGTCCACCCCCTCTTCTCAAACAGACTGCTCGGGACTGCCCCATTGCACTCCTAGTGAAAAAGCTATTTCTTTGTTTAAATTGAATTTCCTATATTTAATTTGTGCCCATTGTTTCTTGTGCAGCCACTGGGCACCACCGAGAAATGCCTGTTTCTGTCGTCTTTACATCAGATATTTATAAAGACTTAGAAGATCCCTATGAACTTACCCTTCTTCAGGCTAAATAATTCCAGCTCTCTTAGCTTCTCCTTGTACAATAGATTCCTTGATCCCTTTATTATTTTTGTGTCCCTTTCTCCACGTAGAGGAGTTGGTCTGGTAGCAGCATCACATGCTTTGCTGGGCCCTTCTCAGAGCAGGTGGAGTGAGAACCTTCTGCTTCACACACAGGAACACTAAACTAGATCTTCTTAGGTTTCCTCAGTAGAAAGGAACAAACTGCAGTTCCTTTGTGCTTGTGGATTTGTGAACTACTCTCTGGGTTTGCATAACCAGTTTGATTTTGCAAACTTTCTGTGAACTTCAGCTATGCTTTATTCAGGGATGACTCATGCTAAAAACAGGCCCACTTTTCTAGCTACATTTCTGGGAGCTGAAGACTATCTGTCAAAACCTTGGCTGCCCCAGATGAATGCCCTTTCCCTAGACTGAGTCCTTGGCTAGCTTGGATGGACATAGCTGCACTGACATGAGTGAGTGCTCAAGGAGCAGGGCTGTTTTATTTTCTCCCTAACCTCCTCTCACTTTATTCCCTGATTCTCTTCTACAAGAGATGTTCGTTGCCCTCTGACTGTGCAGCACATCACTCTCCCTTTCCTTCACCCCTTTGTAAGATCTTCAGCCAGATCCTTAACTATCATAATAGTTCATTGCTCCACTGAGTTTAGTTTGGCTTTACTTGCCAGAGTTGTGCCAATTCTTAACAATGGATGACTTAGCCCCTTTTTTTTCACCTCTTGTTACACCATCCCCCTTGTTCTTCTTGGATATTCAAGTCCTATGGTGCTTGCTGCAAGAAAAGCATTGTCCTTTCTCCCAGCAATTTCTTTGTGAATAATGGAAAATAAATATCCATTGATGATGCGGACATCTTACTGGAGTTGTCTGACTTATCCTCATCTGGCCAACAGGCAGGCATGGTTCAGAGTGAGTTTCCTAGTACCTCAGGACAGTCATGAGACAACATGTTTTGTGCAATTTTTTTTAAATTTCCTCTGTAACTACCTGTCTCCAGCTCTTTTAAATTAGATTTTTTCCCCATTAATTAAGGTCTGTGGCCTTTATGAGAAAATTAAAGGAATATTATCTTTTTAAACCAAATTGGTCTTTTAAAGGTCTAATAAGTAAAAGTATGACTAGAAAATTAAACATAATATTTCATCTTTGTCTGCTGTGCTCATTAAATATTTAATTAAATTCCAGGCTGAGGTGACTTGATGGTTGAGAGGAGGGGGTTTTGAATCGCCCTTGCATCCACAGAAATCTTTTTGAAGGACTAAGGATTTTGTCAGGAGAGCAAGCCTTTAAAGCCCAACTGTATGACACCAGTGCTGTTGAAACAGTGAATTGTAACTCATTAATTCAGTCCATCTTAACTAAACCTTGTATTCACCTTACTCCCTCTCCTGGCTCTGCCTAAAGAAGTTAGGGGAGGAGGCTGACTGTAGCATATCCACTTGTGTACTCCTCTGATTTCTAGTGTCCTCCAGGCCTGGCTGACCCAATGGACAACTGCTGCTCTCCTCTAGTTCAGAAGGCAGAGTGAGAGCTTCTTTTGCTCAGCTCTATGGGGCCAGAACTTAGTGAATTCAGGTAATTCTTCATCTTCTTTCTCATTCCTTTTTTCTGGAACTCTCCCTGCTGCTGGTGTCAGTCTGGTCCACTCCAAATTCATTTGTTTTTATCTCCTTCCTTGTGATGCCAGGCAAACAGAGACTCACCACAGTGCTGCCTGCACTGGCCAGAGCTCCTCAGTGCTTGGAGGCTGGGAGCAAGCGCCAGATATTTAGTTTGTGGTCTCAGGAATGCCAGGTTAGTATGAAGTAAGTCTCAGTGGCCCTGTGAATACAGTGCCACAGCCAATATTTTTTTCATTTCAACATGCCCACCACTTGTTCATGTCCAAAGTGTATAATTATGAAATGAAGACCATTAACCATTTCCTAACCACCCTATACAGAAATTCATAATCAGTTCAGACCCCACTTGAAGGGAATCCACATTGGATAAGAATCCTCTCATTCTGGAGAGCTGATTTTCATTTCAAGTGTATTCCTTATTGATTAAGACCTGTCTTTTTTTGTGCTGACCTTACTCTTCAATGTAAACAGTTATTTCCTATGGGGATAGGCCTGTAAGAAGGTGTCAGTACACAGCAACCTGCTCCATAATTTTCTCCAGACCTGCTCCAGTCTGAAACTCTACCTTGAATGGATTTGGCCGATATTTCAAGGGAAGTCTCAGTACTTACCTGCTGACATCAATGCTTCCTTATGTTCTCTGGAAACCTTTCACCCAGAACTTCTTATTTTTTTGCCATATCACATATTAGGAGCCATATTACATTGCTGGTTGTGATGGTATACAGTAGTGATCATATACAATATACTCAGGCTTTTCTCCTTCTTAGTAATTTCCAGCTAATGAGCCAAAGCTTGCAGTAAGTTCGGTTACTGGTCCTTAAGTGCATGACTTCACATTGCATAACTTTATTTCATTTCTGATTTTTGAGTTCTTCCCACTTAAGTTACTGATAGTCTTTTTTTTTTTTTACTGACAATGCCTTCTGACTTTGTGCATCTGTTAATCACTTCTGCATACACTGGCTCTTCATGCCAAGGTCATCAAAACACAGAAGACACAGAATGAGATTGATTTCAATAGCAGCTGTTGAGGGCTGACCCTAAGAAACCTTCTACCAGAAATATCTTCTGCACAGAGGGCCAACTGCCTCATTCCCTTTAAGAAGCTGTCACAAGTTCTCTTACAATGTTAAAGCTGTCCAATTTCTACACTTAAACCCATATCTTTCTATGTGGTATCATATTAAATGAATTGTCGAAGCCAAATTAGTAAAAAGCTAATAATTTCCTTGAAAAGTAAAACTTCTTGTTGCATTTTTTGTAACTTCATGTCAATTGTTTTTAATTGTAAAATAAGTTCTTTAACCTTGCATAGCGTAAGGATCAGGTTAGCCCACTGCTCTGCTTGAAAAATGAATGTAAAAAATGTTCCTAGAGTGTGAAGTTGGTTTGCTATGCATTCATATATATATTGTTTACTATCTAGATGCAAGGTCAGCACTTAACAAGAAAGAATGAATTCTGTGTGCTAGTGTTACGACTGAGAGAAAGTAACAGAAACAGGCAGAATAAGCTGGTATTAAATGCTAAATCATATGGCAGCTCATGAGCTCACCTTTCACCTCTGGGAAGCTGGTTTTAATAGAACTCTATTGGAGGAGAAAATATATGCCTTCAGCTCCTCTGCAGTTATGCATACCCCAGGCAGTTGAGGTGTGTTGCTGGGAGACACATGCCAGAGCAAACAGGTAAAGCTCTTGCAGATGCAGCAGCTTGCACAGGGCTCCTCTCTGTGAGGCCTCTGCTGCCAAGGCCTATCCAACCTCATCGAGGTCACATAAAGCAGGAGCTGCTGCAAGGAAGGAACTGTGCAATCTCATTCACTCACTTTGATTTGACTTGCATATATATATTGGGAAAATTCACACACACAGACAGCAGTAAGGCTGATGTGTACTCCTCATACATCACTCTTCCTGTTTCCTTCCCACCCAATCTCCTACCATCATCTGTTTTTCAGGGGTTCTGCATCAGACTGATCCCGAGAAATGGCTGATCTCTTCCACTGTGCCCTTTCACAGCCAGCCTAGATGCTCTTGCCTGTCTCAGTCTCCCTTGGGCTATTATTTGATCACTGCTGGTCGGGCCTGTCAGTTCCTCTTGCAGGCAAGTGATCTGCCCAGTCATTTAATGTCCTTTATTTTCTGGATTACATTGCTCTCCTGAGTACGTTGCCTGACTTGCATGAAGCTCTATCTTCCTTTCTGCCTTAGTTTTTCAAAGTATCAATCACTCCACAACCACCTTTACTGCTATTAACCTTCTTCCTGTCTTCCAAATCAAAACCCATTTCTCACTTCCATATGTCGACACCAGCAACAAACATCAATTAAATGTCTTTCATTTTTAAAGCACACAGCCTTGCTACCCTTGCTTATATCTTAATACTTCCCATATGCTTCTCATCAGACTCTAAATTCCTCTGTTTGCTTCCTCTGAGAAGTCATTCTTCATTATAATAAGTTGCCCCAAGTAAATTTATTCATCATCTTTTTCTATGACAGCCACGTTCTTTCACTACGGGAAATTAAACACTGTACCATATGGCCAGAGCAGCAAACTTTAGTACTCACTTGCTCAATTGTTTTAACACTTTGCCGCCTTCGTACAACAGTCTGTTTGCCACTAGAGTGTCAGGCTTCCTCCTGACATATGCATTAGGCACATTAATAGGAAGGAGGAAATTAAGTGAAGTTGACAATGTGAAGAAAGAACAGTATGATCCCATTAAGTTCCAAAAATTCACTATTTCTACTATTTTTCACTGGATTGGGGGAAAAAAAAAAGCCCCTTAAACTAATTCCTCAGAACATGCTATATCATTAGCCTGCTGTGCCACCATATGACACCTTTCAAAAGCAGAACAATGTGAGAATTCAGAAGTCTGGGGACAGCATATACATGGCTCTGCTGTGCATCCCTTTTATGAGCCTTGTACCATCATTAGCCTTACTTTGCAAGCTGCAGTTGTTGCTCAAGCCTCACTAAGTCCTGTTAATTAATGGCACACTGTGCAGTGCCACTAGAAGCTTAATTTTCTCCATGTTTGTCTCAAGAATTTGGCTCTCATGACAGAAGCTTTTTGATAAATGTAGAAAATTGCATGTAATAGTTTAGGAGGCATACAGACTTCCTTCCCTGGAGTCCTGAAGTCTTTTCTAATGTTGGCTTATTGAATATCTTTCTTATATATTCATGGATCTCTTCTCAGGAGATAAAGACAAATTTTAAAATTTGAGGTTGAAGACAGGTAAAGGCTACATGCATTTTATTTCCTTGCATGAGAATGTAATTATTTTGCTTTGGTCATTATCTACCTATGGGCCAAATCTTAGAAGGTGACACCCCTGCCCCTACAGGGAGGAGAATTACAACTGCTTATGTTAGGGCTGAATTTGGCCCTTCTCTTCAAAATTCCATCTGCTTATTTATTGAATTTATATTTTGGTCAGGCAACTAGGAAAAAAATCTGTACATTCAGCTACACTGAGCTTCTATTCCTGTTTGTGATTTACAGCTGGGAGTCATGTGAGAGCTGAGCAACCCCCAGCTGATGGCTGTCAAGCTCCTTGGATGTGGCTCTTTGCTCCCTCACAGCAGAGGAGCTGTGACACACTGCTGGCTGAGGCTCTGCAGGTGGATTTCCTGGGAGCTCCTCAGCAGAGCCCAGGCTGCTGGATGGAGCCACTGGGTGAGTCTGCAGAACTTTAGATTTCCCTCTGCCTGTTGCTCAAGCTCCCAGCTCTTTGATTTTGTCTTATGATAGAGGATGCACTTTTTTTCTACGACTTCCAGCCTGGTGACCTCAGCAGCTGTGTGGAGCAGCTAGGGATAGTCTCAGCAAGGCAGCCACACCACTGGACACAGAGACACATGGAAAGATTATGAAGTCAGTGTGGCATGTGACTCCCGTGGGCCACTGCTATTTATACTCTGTCAAATATCCAGCAGGCATTTTTCTCAAAAAATGTTTTTCTGAAATTATAAGGTTTTGAAATTATCAAACCTTTACAAAATTTTATTGATTTTTTACTCTGCTGAACATGGAAAAAAATAATAGCTTTACCAGCATTATTTATGCATCAGATAATACGTAGTTTTGCATTTTATCAGTTCAGTGTTATCCTGTGGGAACTGAACTTGACTACACTATTATTCCTGCTGTTGTAAGTTAAGTATTGACAATGTTCTCAGCAGTTTATTTAAGAGGAAAAAAAGGTAAAATAATACAGCAAAAAAGCATTTTGCATCCAGCATGGGGCTGCAGAAGTCACTGTGAGTAACCTGTGATCTTAAGGAAAAATCAATGCTAATTTCTGAAAGCTCAAGATTGGTTTTCAAGGCTGTTGCTAGGGGGAAAGATTAGCTGGTGCTCCTGGACTTCCAGGCAGCTGTGGGCAGCTACTCAAATGGCAGAAGTCCACGGGGTCCATTTGGGCTCTATTTGTGTAAAATCACCTGGTTTTGGCAAGATTGCTGCAGGTTTAGAGCTCAGCTCATCTAATATAAAATAACAATATCGAAGGATCTCCATTACATTTCCTCTTTCTGGATCCAGTATTCACCACTGGTGTGTAACAACCAGTAAAATGAATACCTGAAATGAAATTAATAATAAGCAATAAAAGGAAGCCTTTCAAAAGTACTTCCTGTACTTCAAGTAGTGATGATTTCATTCAGTGCAAGATTTCCTTTATACTGTTTTTTGTATTATCTCTAATTCAGAGTTTCTGCATTATACATGAAGATGGATTTGGGAGCACAAAGAATCACAGGATTGGAAGGGAGGTCATCTATTGTGTCCCTTAGCCCAAAGAAAGGAGGGAAGTATTATACTTGTGCCATCTTGACATCCTGTAATAGGGACTGTAAAATCTCCCTACTCTATCTGTTCCAGTGCCCTATGCCCACAGAGAGGGCTCTTCCCAGTATCTTACCTAGGTCTGCCATGCAGCAATTTTCATAAGTGTATTACTTCTCATTATATCCACCAGGAGAAAACAGTTATCCCTTTCAGTGTGACCCAGACTTTTATGTATTAGAAGACTTGTTATCACATCCTCTCCAAGTCCCTTTCAGAATAAGCAATCCAAATTTATGTCACCTCACCCTGTAAATCACATGTTTCTAGACATCTGATTATTCTTGATTCTTTCCTTTGGGCTCTCTTCAGCTGGTCCATGTCTCTCTAAAAGCCTTTTCCTGCCATTCCTGGAAGACTTGATGACACCTTCACTTGAAG
Source organism: Molothrus ater (assembly GCF_012460135.2). Classification (NCBI taxonomy): domain Eukaryota; kingdom Metazoa; phylum Chordata; class Aves; order Passeriformes; family Icteridae; genus Molothrus; species Molothrus ater. Next base: position 13,520,705 of record NC_050484.2, read on the forward strand.
CAGTCAGAAAAAAAATTTCCTTTAAGTACTCTCCGTGGATAAGTGAAAAGGCTGCTAAAAGGGTTCACATAGCTGTTCTCAGATTTAAAGTATAACCCTCTTTGAATAGCAGTGGTCTAGTGAAAAAAGGAAATTATGCAGCTCTGAAGTGTATTCATTCACCTGCAAAATAAGCTGCCATTATGACCAGATAAAGACATTTCTGAGTGAGTCAACATGAATACACATCCACATGAAATTAAATGAGTCCATTGCATCTGTGCCACTGAATAGCCGAATAGAAGAGGCAAAGTGAATCAGGGAGTTAATGCATTCACTGCTGGTAGAGCAGCTCTGAATAGTATTGCTTTGCCAGTCATTGTGCAAATGCACAGTACATGGCAAACATTGCCTTGAAGACCAAACAGCCTCAAGGGAAAGAGCAAGCAGTGGTAGGAGAGTTTCACAAACACAGAACTGAAACTTGGGAAAGGAATTGATATGCCGAGGACTGTTGTAGCAAAGAAATTTCCTGAGTTGCCCTCTTGCCACATCCATGGAGCTTTTCCCCTTGCCATGAATGAATCCCTGCCATGTCCTTGGAGTTTGCATGGTGCTATCTTCACAACCTTGGAGGAACCCAAGGCAGGGTTTCTCCCAGAGGATCTAATGAGCACACAGGTGTCAGATTCACCATGAAGGAGAGCAAAAAAATATTGCACAATACCTATGTGTACAATCTTCTTTTAATTGTCTCTGGGTTTAGAAATACTGAATTGTCAAAGGGAAGGCTGTGACATTACGTGCAAAGATGAGATCTCTTCTGCATTCTTAGTCTACACCTGTGCCAGCAATTCGGCATGAGATCCAATTTCTCTTGACTCAAATGGATAAGCAGGGTTCCCCCTGGCTGTCATAAAGCTCTAGGAGAGAGGGAGTGCAACTCAGAGGTTTTTGTACTTTGAATATTATTAATTTTCTGCTAGCAGGGATTTGAATGGCTCTTTCTAGGACTGTCAGCTGGCTTTATGAGGTGTTTCTTCATTCCAGTGGGTCTCTTTTGGTCACTTTTCCCCTTTCTTCTTTTCCATCTATGGGTCAACAGTTTAAACATTGCAGATACTAAGGATGTTCTACCTCCAATGTCTCAGAGTTACTTGCAGCAATCTATTTGGATACAGTCTTGCCCTCAGAAAGAGGAAGAGCTGAGCAGCCACAGATAATCAGGCCAGCTTCCTTGTATATTCTCAAAGCTTGTAACTTGTGGCACAGGCAGTCAAAGGTCTCCAGGAGACACCCAGCTGGTCTAGTACCATGCTCACTCCTCAGTGTGAGAAGGAAGCCAGCTCACCATACAGCACACCACCAGGGATTTGTAAAGTTCGCTCTCCTGCCATGAGGTCTTCATGGATATAAGCTTCCATTTGGTTTTCTTTTCTGAAAACTGTGTCCTTTTAATAAGCATGTTTATATGAAATTTATAATACTTCACTCTTTGATTGCAGTTTAGCTAGCTCCTTCCAGATTTCCCCAAAAATCTGAAAAGCACACTTTTGGGGTATACTGGGAGCACACAGAGTAGGGGCCCTTCTTCACAGAAAAGAATGCATGACTGAATTGTAGGCAGAGATTGAGATGGGAAAACAGCCACCCTTGGCTGCTAAATTGAAGTTGCAAAGCTCCAAATCACTGAGCATGAGCCCACTCTCTCCCTTGTTCCCCTGCCATCTCCACGTCCCCCAACCCTCACTTGTCTCCAGATCCTGGAGTTTGCACAGTGAAAGTTAAGCCCCTTGGTTTTAGCAGTTGCAGTTTGAGAGAGGGACACATATTTTTGCAAGCTTTTCCAGGCTTGTGGTTTGCACTGTATTCCCTCTGAGCATAATTAACATAGGGAGGAAATGAATCTTGCAAAGTTAGTCTAAGTGTGTTCCAATGCTGTTCAGTTCAGTTAGCATTACTCATGTTTTCAGAGGGTTGGGTAGCAGGAAAGATGGCATTTAAATGTGCTGTATTTCCTGGTCACTTCATCCAAACTAAGCACTGGTACAGAATAAAAACCAACAAAACCTGAGAAGCCAGAAAATGCCCACTGCAGGGAAATTCCATACTATACTCTTGTTCCTCTAATAAGGAACCTTTTCTTTTCTCTTTTTCCTTCATTTTTTCCTCTCTAATGCCATACGTACAGCTTGAAGTTATATTGGAATGTATAAATCTCATGTGAGCCGCAAAGCATTAAGCCACCATTATCCTTTTAATTTAATTATCTCAGTTCCTAGCCTAAAACATTTAAAACTAATTGAACACCCGAGGTTTTCCTGTGAAGTTTATTTCCTAAACATTATTGAAGTACTGCTGATAAAGCCAAAAGGTACAAAGTCAGCACTTCCTAAAACAGCCTGATTTATTAAAGTATAAATGGGAGGTTATTTATAAATAGGATCCAAATGCCAAATAGTTCTTATCATTTTGTGTTTCCATGCCATGTATCCTAGTTGATTTCCAAGAGCAACCACTTAACTTCCATGAAGTTGGTCCAGTTTTCCTTTCCCTTATAATATCACTTTAAGATGCTTGCCAGTTTGCTCTTTTTAACTATTAATTTACATTGTCTTTTGGCATTTTCTTTGTCTTGATTTGAACTGTTTGGCTTTCCTAGTTCTTGGTGTCACAGGCTGTATCTAAGACTTCATTCATGCTGCTAATGGTTCCCAAATGTTATCATGTTACAAAAGGCTGTATTTTTCAGTAGAAATGTATTTTATAGTCTTGGTGAAACTCATAGCATAAAAGACTCATGTAGCTCAGAATGATCATTATATTTCTTCCCAACATGTGAAACCAGTAAAATAGTTTCACATGCATACAGGCTGCTATGTAATTAAAGTTAGTTCTGCCTCTACGTTTTTCTCTATTACTTGAAGTTGGATCCAGCTGCAGAATTTGGACTAGAACTTAAGTTTGGTGTTTTCTTTTGGTAGGTTTAAAAGGCACAAGCTGTTGGGGCTTTTTTTCCAGAATAAGGAATGGCACTCATGCTTTTAGCATTAAAAAAAAGCTTTGCTTTTATATAAAGCAAAATACAGTTGAGAAGAGATGGAAAGGTCAGAGGTTTCCAGCTTTTATGTGTTTTGCACAGGTAGTTGCAACCTTAAGCATAATGGCAACTATCACCCCAACAATCAATGAAGTTCTTTTACTACTGAAGATCTGATAACTAATCTGGGCAATAACAAACGCTCACTCCCAATTTCAAATTTAAGTCGGTGAGCTTGTAGCTGAAACTAAATGTAGACCTTTATCTGACAAAGAGCTAGCTGTGTTGTTTTCTCAATACAACTAATTGAAGTAGGGATACAAAAGGCAGAGATTTTAAAATTTCATAACCTGCTGGGTTACCTTTCCAAGTAGTTCTGTTGAAGTCACTAAAGCTTAAGCTCAAGATCAGCAGTCAAGATCTGGCCTAATAGATCACTGGGTCTTTGAGCTGGCCATGACAATGGTATTTGGTAACCGGTTTACATGTAATATCAGATTTCAAGTGAAGAAAACCAAACTAAATCAGGTAAGTAGTGAAAAAATGAGTCTTTCCCTTTTTTAAAATAAATTGCCAGTAGTTACCATAGTAACTGCTAACAGTAGAGCTTATTGAGTGTCTTTATTATGAACTGCAATGTAAAATATTCCTTTTTCTTGGGAGAACTAAGGAATGTTCATCCAATACAATGGATTAGATAATTGTTGCTTCTGTATCAATTCATCTGCAAGACATGGAAGTTCAGCAGGTGGCTCAGCTCCTCTCCAGTGGTCAGCTAAGATCTGCAAAGCCAAAGCATGATTTTTTGTCCCAGTTAGCTGGACTGTTTGAAGACAGAATGACATAGAAGACCTGGAGTTTGTCCTGGTTAGTCACCTCCTGAAGAGATTTCTGCTAGTGAGATATGAAATGTAGGGGTTATGTGTAAGAAGGCTGAGCATGTCCCATTTCTTAGATCTCTCCATCTAAAGCCATTTCCCCAAATTAATTTGGAACTGGAAAAAGATTCAGGAAACCAGACTGAAGGCCAGGAAGCAGTAAGTCCAAACTGCAGCAAACCCTCAAGCCACAAGTTGTGTTGGTGAGCACTGGCACTGCAGCCTGAGGTGTGGATATAAGACATTGAGGATGGGCTAAGAGGAGGTTTATATTATCCACCCCTGCCCCCCCCCCCAAAAAAAAAAAAAAACAAACAAAAAACCAACAAAAAACAACTCCCCAGCCAAATATAGTCCAGCTTTTACTTGCCCCCTTCAGGAGCTCTTGCCACATTTTTTTTTCAATGAATCATCCACCAATGCTTTTCCAGTTCAGTTTGTCTGATACAAATTATGGGACTTCCACCACTGCTATGCTGAGGCTACTTGCAGCTTCTCAGGTCTCCTTTTTCAGGCATTTCTCCTGAAAATCACCCAGACCATCTTGTTCCAGTTTACAGCTAGCCTTTTTCATGAAAAATATGGTCACCAGTGCAATTGTTACCAGAAGTATAGATAGCCAGCAAGGATGTAAAAGAGTGGCTAGATACAAAGACTGAATTACTCTGCCATTCCTTAACCTAACTGCTCTCAGTCAGGTTATCAGTGGAGATAATATGAGAAAACCTGGTCTGCTCAGACAAGTGTCAAGATGAAAGTCAGGCATGCTGGGATCCTCTGCTGTTATAAAGAAGTAGAAAGGAATGGCAATATCTTGGTTTGCACATCTGAAAATCCTCAGTCTTTGTTTTTCAGTCAGTTCCCATCAGAAGCTGTTGACCATTTTGGACTATTTCTCTAGTCATTTGTAGATTGACTCTTTCTCTTTCAAGCTTTATGCCTTCTTAAAGTGAAAGGAAAGCCATACCAAATATAGTTAAGTAGCCATTTCCATGGTCAACTTTTGACCAAATTTTTTAACCTGAGGTCTTTTAATCTCTCATCATAAATCAGTCACTTTGTGATTTCCTAATCACATTTGTTCCTTCTCTTTTAATTCCCTCCCATTTGCCAACACCTGCCTGGATCTGAGGTGCCCTGGAGAAAAGGCAATGTGTACTGACTCCTCACCTTGGCGCCAAAGGAGGAGGGACCACTACCACCCTGAAATCCTGCACTTTATTGCTATTGGGCGTGGAAAAATCCAAAAGGACAGCAGGAGAGACAAACAATATCCAGTGGAGGTGTGCTGCATTGAGCTCAACTGAAATCTGAACTTTATCATTTGTTCAAGTCAGGAGAATATTTGGCATACATGGTTTGCTGTTACAGCTGATAACAGTATCCTTTCAGGGAACTTATCACAGGGAAGTTACTATAAAAATGATACAATCAAAGTAGGATTGCTACTTTTTTTTTTTTAAAGGTTGATTATAGCCTGATCCAGTTATATACATTTACTGTCACATATTTCTGCATGTGCAGTGGAATGCAAGGCATGAGCATACAAACAGAGAGCAATCCTCATTGGAAGGGACATTTAGAGATATCTGGTTCAATTCCCTCCCAAAGCAGGACCAGCTTTAAAATTATACTACCTTGCTCAGGGCCTTCATTTTCACATTACAAACATTTCTGATAATCTCTGATGAGGACTTCTGAATAAGCAATCAAGGGTTTCTTCAGAAAGGCTGTTGCATGTTTTCAGCACTGGGACAGACCTTTCTGAAGGATTAACCCATAAAGGTCATCCAGTAAGTGCTCCACTAATAAGACTCTGCAATTACTGTTAAGAAAATGTCCCAAAGCTGAGAAGAATATACCAATATTGCACCAGAGACCCATCAAATTTTGCACTTTAAGTCTTCCAAGATTTCTTTTGCCATAGTAAAAGAAGGTGTGAGATCACAGGTGTCTGTTGGAATGGATGTGTATCACCAGGGACCATGGAGGAGACCTGAGACCACTTTGTGTGGTCTCAGGAGCTTTTCTACCTTGGGCCCACCTTCTGGGCCCAAGGTGGCAAAGCCATCTCTGGATCACTTCAGTGAAACTTATTAACCTCTCAGTTTCTTTAAAGCTTGTCTCTTTTTTGTAATTTTGTGATCCAAAAGTTCAGTTAAGGGGAAACCCTTTGAGAATGTGATGTGACACCACACTGCCAGAGATAATTGGGGAGCCAGACCTGGCTTTGGTTCTGTCTGGTCAGATTTTGTAAAAAAGACTTCAGAATCTTGCCAGAGCAGAAGATAAAAGCTGATGTCAAAAGAAACAGTGTGTTCTCTCCTACTTTTTCTTTTGACGATGTAAGTCCTGGTTGTTTAATACTGCTGGTAGTTAAGCAGGAAAGTTTTCTGTAGTTAACTCTTTGCAGTGACAGATATTAATTAGTTTTACTTCGACAGCAATTCTTCAGTAATAGTTCTTCAATGGCAATTTCTATTTGACTGATTTATAAGGGCTCTTTACCCTCTATTAAAAGACAAGTTAAACTTGAACTTAAATCTTATTACTCATAATAGGAGCTTGGGAAAAATAGTATAGACTTCAGACTTTTAAATTTTAATTATGAGTGCATTTAGTAGTCATGAAAGTGAACAGCTAATTGCTCTGGTTTAAACTAGACAAAATGCATGTTCTGTACAAGCTTCATCTTGTAGTTCAGCCACTGCACCTGAACCCTGAGTCCTGTTAATCCAATCTTGAGGGGTTTTTGCAAAAGGACAGCCAGTTTGTCAGTGTGTTTTATGAGTTACATAAAAAAAGAAGCAGAGCTAGGATCACCAAATTCTTTCTTTATCCAAAAGCAGGCTTTGAGCTTACAGCTGCAGGAGGCAACTGCTCAGGTAATAGCCCATTGTTCAGCAGCAATCTTTTGGTTCTGCAGCTGAAAACTAACAGGGGTAAAATCAAGTGCTTAACCATAAAACTAGTGAATTTTATGTAATTCTTTTGAAGAAAAACTTTATTAATCCTAATAATATTTTACTGTTGTATCCATTGTCAAATACTTTGTCTCTTTCTGGATCAATATTCTATGAACATATGTCTGTTCTTCATATTTTTTATTTTTCCTTCTTTGGAGATTGGGTGCTCTTGGATGTGATAATACATTACAGCTTGCAGTACTCAAAATTAATGGCCAGAGTATCAAGAAGCTTGCCATAGATGTTAATAATCCTTTTGTGAGCTTTTTTGTTTTTTACTTCCATCTGTTACCACAGGAAGGATGACTTGATAATAAACCCTGTCTATACCTTCACCACAAAACGAGAGAGGAAATGAGATGTCAGCAAAAATGCATAGTGTGACACAATCAAGTTTACAAGAATGCACAATCAGTATTCTTAGCAGTGACTTAAAGCCTCTTACAAATGTGTTGTTGTAAATGCCCATATATCTGAAGAATGTGGGACAGTTGCAGTAGGCTAAGTTCATCCAGGATGCTGCTCCTCAAGAGCGATGGTGTCCACTGAGACCCACGTCATGTCTGGTGTGTTGATTTACACTCTAATGCAATTTAAACTTCACCTTCAGGCTGAGATAGTAGTATGCAGGGTTCTACAATACTGAGAAGCTATTGTGTGCTTTACTTTGAAAAATTCTGTCCAAATGGTGTATTTGTCTTAACAAGATCTCCACATTTCCATCAGTTGTTCCAAATTTCCAAGTCAGCCTTCCTGGTGGCTCTGCTGGCACAAAATTGAGATCCTGTTCTCAGCCTGCATTGCTCTGGGCTTTATTCCAGCATGTAGCAAGAGGATCGATACACTCCATAACTACCTTCTATGCACTCATACTCTGGGGATATCTGAACCCCAGCAGACATCCATATTGCCTTCTTCCATCTCACGAGCTCAGCTCAGCTGGATTGCTCTGAAACCACATGCAGGTGGCTCCTAATTTTAATATCCTCTACACAATGGCTATCATCATGTGTATGAGAGAGAATATCCCACTCCCCTCTGAATCAATGAGCATCTAATGGGTTTCTGAGCAGCCATGAATGTGCAGTGCTACATGAATGTGCAGTGCTACTTGAAGCTGAGCAGCTGCAAGTCTTCAGGTGTTTTTGCAGGAAGGAATGAGAACCTGGGAACATAGGACATTTGGGGGAAGACTTACTTGTCCTATAGTGTGGTTATAGGCTTTTTTACCATGTTGTTAGCTAGGTGAACCCTGCTTTCAGGGCTAAAACATTCCACATTGGAGGCCTCTTCCAAAAGACTATAGTAGTCTAACACCCAGAGCAAGCTAGCTTGTGGAGAATAGAGGACATTTTCATAGGTTATTGATAGGAGTTTCAAGACCACACTCTGAGTGTTTTCTGTCATTCTGTCAGTGCTATGTAGATTCTGTACTTGTCCCTGCATCTTTCCTCCCTCCAAGAAGGCCCAATGTGGAAAAAATGAAGCTTCCATTTACTGGCCCACCTAGATGTGCCATCAGGCCCATGAAATCATTTCTGCTAAATGTGGCCTCACAGTTTCTCAGGGCTCAGAACAGTGAATCTAGATCCATGGAAGTCTTACATCTCAGGGTACCTGAATATAAGTTCAGGTACATTGGTTTATTAACCTTTGCTGTGTAATCTGTATGTGCTGCAACATCTAAAAAGCCTTCAAATGTATTTTTGAAAACAGTGTGGAAAAAAATAAAAAATCTTCCCATGACATCTTCCAACAGCACTTAAAATTTCCATTAATATTATAAATTAATTCAGCACATAATCTGCTGCTGAATCAAAACTTCCAGCACTGTATTCCAACTGCATTAAAAGCTGTATTTCCATTAATGAGAAGAATGAATCCAGCATATAATATATTGCTGAATCAGGATTTATGCAACAGGTTAGTTAAGAGGCTACAGTCAACTCCTATAACTCAAATACCTGAAGTCTGACCTAATGCTACAGCCACTGCAATTAAAAAGCCAGCAGTAGATATGAAAAGCATGTCTATCTGTGGAGGAAAATCTATTTCTCTGAACCGTGACTTGAACAGGAAGTGAAGAGGTTGGAAAAATAAGTTCTGAAAGTCAGACAGTCACCTCTTTGATAAAACAGGCTACTATTGCAGCCTGTTTTCTTAGGAAGATGGCAGAGCCTGTAAAAAATTTAGTATTTCTGTTTAAAATTTTAGTATCATCTTATTTTGCTTCTTCAAGGAAGCATACAAGAGAAAGTACAATCAAAGTTTAAAAAAATAGAAGTTTGAAAGATAATATAGTAATGTGTTCACATTTTTCCAAAATTGCCTTCAGAACCCCGTTTTCTGAATGTCTGTGTCCCTTTCTCTTATATTTTGTTATTTTGGGAAAATCCTGAACTTGTGATGTTTATTTCCTAATTTGTGAAGATGAATACTCTCTTCAAGCAGGGCATTCTTCCTCTGATGGTAGGAGTAACAGATAGAGGACTCCTCAGAGATCTCAGCAGCTCTCTCCCAGTCCAAGAGACATAAGGAGGCAGCAGTTCAGTTTTTGAGAGGCAGAGATCTGGTGTAGCTAACAGGTTCCCTGGGAGAGGAGAGAGACCCTTTCAGGCTTATAGGACACAAGGAGTCCTGGCAGGCATTCCCCTTTCTTGAAACTGGGACCTGCACTTGCAAATTCTGTCCCCGTGCAACAGGTAGTAACTTGGAGGGAAAGAGAAGGACCTTGAGTGTTTTGATTTAGACTCCTCTTTCCCCTCTCTCTCAGCAAAATGCTGCCAGTGGTGACACATACCTGTGTTGTCCCTCCCATGAGATAGCAATATATAATTCTACCTGAAGTTGGCCATTACAATTTCACTTCTCTTTGATGAGGCTGAATTTTTCAAACAGGTTTATTACCAAGTTTGATATCTTGGGAATTAGCATTACTCCATCTCTGTCTTTATTATCAGCCCCATTATTTCAGTCCCCGTCTATAACATTCCTTGCTATTAATTTCATCTTTTTGTTATCATTCTGCACCATCATCTACATTTTTTGCATTTCCTTTCCTATTTTTACTAATGCAAAACTGCTTTATCATTCATTTAATACTAAGTCTTCTCCCATCCACAGCTTTAATTTCAGCTGGTCTTGGTCTTCTCAAAGTGCTTAGACATTCTCAGTAAAAGGCAGCTGAGGATGTGCAGTTCCTTGCAGGCTCAGACCCAGACATGAGAGGAACTTCTGTGCTCTCGAGATGTATTAAACTAATTGCTTTGACTTTCATAGACTTATTGTGGGTTCAAAGGGCAACAACTGGGCATCCTATTTGAGAGTTTCAAGGGAGATGGAGGAGCACAGGAGAGCCTGGGAGCAGGTTTCAATTATTTTATTAGACAAAGGGTTAAGAGTCATGCCTGGGAGGAGAGATGAGTGTTTCTTGACATGGGATTTGGAGTGTAGCAAGGAGGACTTGAGGGCTTTTTGATCTGGCATCTTTCTCAAGTATTATCTCACTTTTCTAAGAAAGAGAAATGAAAAAAGGGGAAAGGATAGAAACTGTCTCCTAGGCAGGAGATCTTGTAATCAATTCTGACACCAGAAAAGACCTTAAGAAACACTTGTGTGGGTACAGTTAGCAAATCCTGGGGCAAGCAAAAATTTATGCTGAAATGATAAGTAGTTTTGTTCACTGGGAACATGTCCCCTGTCCCGATACTTCCAGCAATGAATTAGGAAACAAGATTCCATGTTTTGGACAGGCTTATGTATTAAGAGTTATTGCCTGGAAAGGCCATTAAGAAAATAACTGCAGTAAAACTGTGAATCAATTATGGAAGAATATCTGAAATACAATTTTAGTTTATAGATGCTTTCAAGCAATAAAACATGATGAGTTAATTCTCTTTTGCCTATTTCTAGACCTGCAAAGATGAGGTTAGAACTTGCAGGTTTCTGGCACCTTGTCTGTGCTGAGTCCACAGACAATTTAAATTCTACAGCATTTACTGTGCTAATGCATGGAACATGGTAAGTGTTTTAATATTGCTGTTCCAGACTTCTGTTTCCCCAATTTACATATTTTAGTCTCCCATTATGAACCACAAATAACCACTGTAGAGGAAAAAATTACTGTGAAAAAATAGAAAAAGTCCAACAAATAAAGAAACAAAACTCCTGTAATTTGTGTAAATTGCAAAATATTGAATGTAACTGGCTATCTGTTCATTGACATCCCATAGTGTGAGCCTGGCACAAAAAGGTTTTCTGTTCACATCTTTTTAGGCAGCTTGGATTGTGGGTAGTCATTTGAACAAAGTTGTCTACTTAGCCTTAAAAATAGGGAGTGGAACTGTTTAATGCAAAACCTGGGACTAAATTGTAAAACACGTGGAAAATAGTACAGCAACTACTATTACTTCCAGCAGTTTTAATTCAAAGTTTCTTCAGAACAAAGGCTACAAAAGAGTCATTACAAGAAATACACCTCAATAGAGAAGAGGTACATGAAAAACCATAGAAGGGTGAGCTATATTCAAGCACCAGTCTCATACTTGTAATGAAGGATAAGTACAATGCAGTGTATTCTCCCAACGCTCACAATGTGAGTCAGGATGTCCATGAGTAGGTGTTAAGTAGAGTATGATAACAATTTAGCTCTGTTCCTACCGCCTACACTACAGCAGTATTTGAATACTACAGAATTGTTAGTGGATTTTGTCTCTCCGATGTTATTCCCCCTCCTCCTCCTAAGGCAGGGAAATAACCCTTCTCACAGGCAAGTAGGTGTTAAACCTGACAGAGAAAATGGGGTTCTTTGGTGGAATGGGCGATGTGCGCGCCTGGGTGCAAGCCCACTTGTGCGGCCTGCCTGCCACTGCCAGTACCTACAGGCCTGATTACATAACCTGCATAAGGCCACACAAAAAGTTGATCCAGAAACAGAATTTTCTGAGCCAGCACTGAATTCCTCTTGCAGAACTGGTTTTCTAAATAATTTAATTCCTTCTAATAGAACTAATTTCTTTGCCTAGTTCTATGAAGAGCATACATAGGGTTTGGTCTCCATGCAATAAATAATATGGCCCTTAGAGGGTTTCCTTTATGGACATTAGGAAAATTAGAGCCTTGGAAAGTCCAGGAAGGTTTCTTCTGAGGCTTTCCCCTGGAAAGACTTGTGTATATTGTCTCTGTATTCCTTAAAGCATTAGACATGAAACCTTCCTTTGTGAATTTTTCTAGTGAAACCTTCATATGATGAAAACAGTGAGGACATGACAGCTACTCCTATACGATAGAATATGAAACATTGCCTTTTTTTTTTTACTACTGCTATGACTGTTTAAATTGGATAAATTAAGTCCTTCACTGGGTAGTGAAATTTCATGTTCCATAAGTGTTAAAGTGATTCAGACTCCATGGACCACTACCCATTAAATTTTGATTTTCTTTCTTTTATTTTATATGCTATCAAAACAAGGAAAACTAAAAGGCTTCATTCCAAAAACACTGGAAAATGATGTCTGGACAATGGCAAGAGTACCCGCCCTTCCCCCTTTGTTTGTTTGCCAAAATAAACTTAAGCTAAACTGACACAGTTTTGTGAATGGTATTTGGCTTGCAGGAGTTGCATCTTCTGGCAGAAAATGGCTCCAACAACAGTTCAGGCAGCATTCTCCAGCAGGTTTTCTGTGTGTAGAACCTCAGGACCCCTGCAAGGTGGTGGCTTTGAGAGACTTGTACATACTCTAAGTCTTTTTCAAATCAGCTTTTCAAGGTGCCCTCTTTCTATGCAGCCTCTAGATAGCTGAAGGGTGATCATAGCAGTAAAAGTTATGGTTGTTACAGCTCTGCCTAAATCAGAAGAGTGGAAGGGGGTGACCTGGGGATATAGAAGTACACTCCTGAGCCAGACCAGGGGTCTGTCATTCCATGTTCTCTCTCCAGGAGTAACAGTAAAAGCAGTTATTTAAGGAGACAGTGGAAGCTTGGCCTTTGTCTGCAGTCCATAGCCCTTGTATTCCCTGATCAAAATCCTCCAGTGGTAGCAAATACCAGAAATCCTCTACATGTTCTGTAAAGAAGCAATTTATTTTATCTGTTTTAAATCAGTCTTATATTGGTTTCATCAAGCACCCTTTTTTCGAGTTACAGGACTTGGTGAAAACTGTTCTGCCTTACCTGAGGAAGTGCTGTGTGCAGCCAGTGGAGGTGGAGAGAGGAGGAAAGAGCATACGGGAGTTTCTTATTATTGCCTGATCAGAGAATTATGTAAAGATATGTTTTTTAGTAGATTAAGTAAACTAAAGCTCTAGCAGAAGCGAAGTAACATCATCTCAGTAGCTATGTCCTGTCCCTGAAGGCTAGCCCAGCATTTTTAAATTCCAGAATGAGGGAACCAAATTAGTGGCTCAAATGTGGTCATTCACTGCCTGCATGAGAGCATGTGGGCCCTCTGCCAAGTTCAGAAACCTTGTCTGGTACTTAGCCTAAATTTTTCTTTCTTTAGAATTATTTTTGTATATGCAAGCATAAACCCATAGACCACAGTAAGTAAGTAAGTAAGTGCTTTTCTTTCTTAATTTTCTCTGTATATTTATCTTGTCTCATCCATAGCTGTCACGGTGTCAGGTTATGTGCAGCACAAGGGCTTTTTTTAGCTTGTTCTCTATTCACTAGATTCTCCCTATCCTATGGCAATTTTAGTTGTGTTTTTACTTCAGTCTGATTTCCCTGAATAGGATTTGTCTCTTGGCTGTCTCATGTGTGTTTTATTTCAAGAGATGTTTGGTGTCTGGTATTTCTCAGCTCTCTGACTGGTTTCTCTTAAGGTTCATGAAGATTTCTAATTCCAGAGACGCCCATATTTTTTTTTATAGTCTCACTGCTTGAAGCAGAGGCCAAGAGACAAAACAGAAATAAAATCAAATATATGCCTGTGAACTACCATCTCCTATTAGTGGCTTTATGCAACTGTCTTCTATTAGAGGCTTCATGCTGCTGTTACCAGAGATGTTTCTGAATCAAAACCTTGGAATTAAAACTGTGGAGCCCCGGGGGGAAGGGAGTTGCTCTAGATCTGAAATCTTATGCTGAGTCCCTCTGGCTTCTCTCCACCAGTTTCCTTTGAGGCACGTTTCGTCGAGAAATAAAATTCCTCAAAGGATGCAGTGTTAGTGCCCTCTTGTGGGAGGAAAACGGAGACGAGGTGCAGGAAAAAACTCATATAGCATTGGGACAACGTCTAAAGCAGATCAGAACAGATTATTTTGGCAAGAGATGGAAATGGGGAATTCGCTCGGCTATGCAAAAAGACTTATTTCAAAGATTTATTGATGGACACCGGAGGAGTGTTGGCCAAATGAGATTTGAACAGATTGCCTGTGTCAGGTCTGCCGGCTGAGGTGTGTGGCAGGCACAGCGGAGCACAGCCAAGGGACGCTGGCACCGGTGCCACCACAGGCAGCCTTGTCCCCTGCAAAGTGCCAGCCCCCACCGAAGCAGGGGTGGCTGTCTGAGCAAGGACTCACCTGGGTCCTTGGGCCTGGCCATCAGTGTGGGGCCAGCTCAGCTCATCTGTGGCTGCAGCTTTGCAAAAGAGGCTCAGAGTCCTCTGGTACAAACTTCTTTGGATCTCGTTGTGTGCCACTGATAGGCCTTGCATTTCATCAGCTCACATGGGTTACCTCTGGACGGGGACTGTATATCTCTTCGTTTTATCTATGTAATCTTTGTTCTTGACATCTTATACTTACATCTTGGTGCTCTGGCTTTTTAAGATCTCTTCTGATTATGTGGAAATGAGTCCCTAAAGTAACAAACAGAAGTGTGGTTCTCTCCACATTTCATCTTGGTGTATTTCCCATTCTTTTTTCCTGCAGTCAGTCATCTCTTAGTGAGTTATCTGAGATGTCTTTGGTTTCCTTCTGCATTTAACAGTTCTGGGTTTAGCTGTTTGAAGAAAATGCCCACGAATGCTGATCAATTCTTGATACAGGAAATTCTCTGTCATAACATGTGGAAAAGAAACAGTTGCATCTCTCTGAGGTAACAGGCTTCCACTTTCTAGATTCCACTTTCTTTAAGCAAAGAAGCCAGTAAGCCAGCAGAATCCAGCATAAAAAGACATTGATGAAATAGAGAGAAGATTATTAAATCAACATTAAGCAGAAAACAAGTCATAAGCTCACGTCTAAAGCCTTGTCCCAGGCTTGACAGTTATAAGATTTCACTGGAAGCTTTTTTCTGGATTCAAGGTTTCTTGAAGATTTCAAACCCCTGGCTTAGTTCATTTACAGGTGAGAAGTGTCCTTCTTTCAGCTGGTCCCAGGCTCCACATTTCAAGTTCAGTTAACTGAGTGGGCTGTACTTTCAAGCAGAGTCCTCAAACCTACTACAGGCTTGGCTAGATCTCAAGGTTACTTGTAAATATTCATAAGCAATAGCTGTACTGTATGACCAATCACCAGGGCAGTGGCATTGTAGTTCTAAATCAGCTTTGAGTTATATCTGACACTATTTGAAGTAGAAGCTAGGGGAAAGTAATATCTGCCATTCAAGTAAACAGAAGATGCCATTTCTTCAACAGAAAGATAGGAAGAATTCTTCTTGTGGGTGGCATGGAAAGTGATGTGTGACATTTCAATAACTGCTTGCTACTTATTTCTTAACCCTGCATTACAGACATAGTGTGTTTAAGATGGGAACCTTCACCAGGCACTCAAAGACTCCCATTGTGGAATGGAAGGAGATGGGAAGAAGGAAACAGGCAAACTATTGTGCTGCTGTCAAATCTTCCAATATCTTCTGATATTGAAGGGATTGTTTACTCCCCAGTCCTTCTTTTTTACTTTCAGTAGCACTTATCCTGCAGTAAGGATAGAGGAGTAAATCAGGCCTACCCTTTCTGTCTCTGCTCTTTTCTATGGGATGGGTTCTGCCACAAACTTCCTGCCAAGGCTGGTCACCTTTTGGCATCCAGTTTGTTCCAGCCATCTGCATCTCATTATCTATTATATACAGTCCTTCTTCAAAGCATTTCACTACAAATGTCAATGTCTTGTAGCATCCTTATCTGCAGAATGATATGTGTCAAATCTGCCTTATCACAATCTGCCACCAGGGTTTTTACATGTGTAATTTTCATTATAGTTGACAAGAGTGATATATACAAATCTACCACATAGCAAGCAAAAAACCCTGTTTTAAATAATGAGAGTTGTGGAAATACCCTCTGTATACCACAGCAAAACTAACATAAGATAGAAACAACAATACCTATTAAAAGTTAAATATGCTATGCTAAAATGAAGACTATTAAGGCTGCTTTACAAACCTATACTTAGGTCTGTCTGTGGTCCGTCTTGGCCAAGTAACAGAATATTCTGTAATTTCAGGTTTAGATAATTAGATGGACAAGCCAAGAGCCATAGCAGACAGTAGTAGCAGCTGTACTGTGTTACAGGATGAAACATGAAAAAAAACAATTGAAGGAACTCAGGAAAGGACTTAGTGAAAATTTTAATCAAAAAATAAAATTCTGTGCAGTACCCCAAAGGCAGTGAGCTTGATTCAGCTTGTCACCAAACACTCACTCAGAGTCAACATGTCACACACTACTCTGGCCACAGAAATGTTTTTACTGGCAACGACAATACATGTAACAAGGCACAACTTATATTATACATATCCATTAAAGAGAGTGAAACTATTGCATTAGCTGCTGACTAAAAGCTTCCCAATTTGTTATTGGCTCAGACTGAAACAACACAAATGGTGTCAGTCTGGTGCCATGTATGTAGGAGCGCTTCAAGGCACAGACTGAGTTTACAGGATATGAGGCAGTAAGCAGTTGGGTATCAGAAAACAGAATTAGGACAGGAGCTCTAATCTGTTATAAATATAAATTGTTTGGCTCTTTTCCAGGGCTTTTTAGACATGAATTTGCTTTCTGGGTTCAGTTCTCACAAACTTCCTGTGTCTCTCAGGCAAGTTTCAGAGCCAAATGCTGATCTTCATGTATTCCCTTGTAAATTCCCATTTCTTCATCTGTAAAAAGGGAGAACTTTTCTCACACCTTGCATTTTGCCTGTTTGTCACAGAAACAGATGCATACCATGCACCTGACAGTGAAATCTTAGCTGGTGACTCCATTTACTAATACAATACCATACTGTGATCAGTACTCACAGCAGATTAGAGCAAGATCAAGCTGTGGGCCCAAATTACAAACACTGTGATAGCAAAAGAGCCATGTAGCACAGGCACATGTGCAGTCATTCAGAAATGAGATTGACCAGAAGGATTTACCCACACAAATAAAGGTTCAGGAGTTTAACCCTGAAAGTGATCAACCTGTAAAATAAATTTTCAAAAGAAGTGGTGGGATTTCTCTATTTCTTGATAATATTTTGAAACATGTTTGCAGTTATATTTCTGGATGTCTATGTTAACCAGACACAAATTTTGTCTACCATGCAGAGACAGGCTAGAGAAATTCTACATTCCATCCATTTAAAGAAATCAAATTAATTCAGTTAATGTGGTAAACCTTTCAAGTCACGCAGGTCTAAACAGGAGAGACAAAACATAATGGAGACTCAGAATGAAGAACATATGAGGAACATTGGAACATGAACCTGCAAAAGACCATGAAAAATTTGCTTCAGAGTAATAGCGACTTAGTGTCAGTATTTCCAATAGACACAATATTAATAATAAAAGCAAAGAGAGACCAGATTTGTGCAAAGTATGCAATCTCCTTCTCAGGATCTGTGTGCTCCTAACTCTTCTTAAATATGTAACAAAGTGCATTTGCAAAGACACCTTTCATTTAGAGTTAAGTCTATAAAGAATTTAGAGATTAAAATGTATGTTTTTCTGAAAGCAAATAACCTGAATTCAACAACACGCCTGAGTAGATTATAAACCTATTCTTTTTCTTTTCAATGTTGAATCTTTCACTGAAGGCAACACCCTAGAAGTTCTATCTAAAACATCTTTACTGTTCAGCTATATTTATTAGGGGGATGAACATCTATGAGTAAATTTTTGAATAATGTACCTGAAACATATTTTAATCTTGAAAGTCCTGCTAACTGAGAGGAAAGGTGGCTACATTTCAATATCAAAACTGGGACACTTTTGCATTGACATGTTTTAGGACTATGAAATGTTTCTGTGAAAGAGAGAGATTCTTCTTGTAAAAAATTAGTATATTGTTACGCACTGGAAAGCCTAGATGTGGCAGTGATTTACATCTCTTTTTCTGAATAAGTATTTCAATCGTATAATATCTGATCTGCAGTTTTCTCCCAGCATTGAAAATCCCTATTAACATTTACTCTCTGAAAAGGAATAACTTAATGAGGACTAGGCATAACTGCTTTTTCTCTTGCTTCCAAATACTAATCATCTCACCAGAAACCCAGTGCACAGGTTGGTTTCAATTGTGATAAAGACTGAACGCTCTGTCTTCGGGAAATATGATGTAGCCCCTACTTTGAAAAGCTTGATGTGAGAAGATGAGGTGTAAAAGATTTTCCTGCACAGTGAGAGAACATCATACAGAATCTGGGCTTGCATGAACATAAAAATTCAGATCATACGGGCATTTTGCTAGAGAACGCACATGCGCTGAATTGCCCCATAGCTGGTACAAGTAAGAATGGTGCTATTAATTTGGCCAGCATGATCTCAGTTTGAAGGGTAGCAGAATCTGGTATGTAAAATAGCTTTTCTTTCTGTGAAAATCAGAAGGAAATATGGAGAGAAATGGGTTATTACGTATTAGTGCGTTCCAGAGTTCTTTGTTTAAAGTAATTTTCCCGGTGTTGTTTCTGTGGAAGACTATAATCAGTTGGCTGGTTTTGTCAAGATCTTTACTTGTGAACAGAAAATAATAAAATGCTCTCTTTTGAAATAATTCAAGTTTGAAAAATTCAGAGTGAATAATTTCTTCTCAAACAGTAATGCCTGTGCTCTATTTATGAATGGCTCTGTTCCCAGATGATTTGTGCTCATTTGTGGCATTTCTTATTGGTGTTAGCCAGGGAAAGATTCTTCATGCAAGGACCTCATGAGTAGTAGAAAATGATAAAGCTTTGAGGAAGCTTTTTTTCAGTACTTTCCAGAAGGTGCTTGAGAGGAGCTGAGATGAAAAGTTAGAAAATAGTAGGAGATTTCTCTCTTTCTGGAGTGAGACTTGAAGGATTGCTGAGAGCTCTTGGGATGAAAGTAGATTCTAGGTAGCTGGAATTAGGGACTGGGATACACAGCTAATGGGTGAGTGCTACGATGAGAGCTTGATTTCCCTTCTTTTCCATACCAATTGCTTTTAGGAAATGGGCTCTTCAGGGACCAACTGCTCTGTCTCACAGTCCTCTTGGAGGTGGATGGTTTTCAGGAGTGAGCCTAACTTTGTAGGTCTTTGTTTGGAAGCAATAGAATGAGGAAGGTCTGCTCCATGAGCCTGGCTTCAATCCATGGTGCTGAACACAGAGCTGAACACGAAATACTTAACAAGTAGTGCATGAAGAGGCCATCAACTACATCAGGCCAAGAGAGCTGGTTTGTGCATGTTCTAAGCTATGTATCAAGTCTTGTTCTGGAAGCTTGGATAGTGATATTTAAGAAGATACAACTGAAATTTCTAAATTGTGATGAGTCTGAAATTGGTAACTTGACAAAAAACAGAAGGATAATGCTTTCTGAGGGAGAGACAGTATTGTCTCCTCACTAAAACCAGCTCTACAGAATTAATTATCTCTACTGGGATGTCCTAGAGGCCATTGAATTTCAGCACAAATTTCTTCAGGGCTCAGTTATACTGAACTGAATTCTGGAATAGTGAAAAATATACAGAAAAACACAGCAAAATATCTTTTGTGAGTTACTTGTCACAGTACTTCATGGCTGTGTATTGTATTTCTTGCAGAGTGCTGTTATGTAGGAGGATTTCAGATTGCTGTAAAGTACCATTCTGCCATGAAGTCACAGCAACCAAAATTACCTATTTCTGCAGTGTTTCAGAAGTGTTTTGTCATGTTGTTTTTTCCCACCTGCAGATAGAAGAAGACGCTGTAAGAAAACAGGAATCAAAAGAACAGATGGTACTGACAGGCTAAAAAAGTTGGGGCTGTTCAGCTCAGAAAAGAGAAGGTTGTGGGGAGACCTCACAGGAACCTTCCAGTGTCTGAAGGGGGCCTGCAGGGAAGCTGGAGAGGGACTCTTCAGGAACTGTAGTGACAGGACAAGGAAAAATGAGTACAAACTGAAAGAGGGGAAATTAGGTTAGACATGCGGAAGAAATGCTTTATTGTGGGGGCAGTGAGGCACTGGCACAGGTTGCACAGAGAAATTGTGGATGTCCATCCTTGGATGTGCTCAAGGCCAAGTTGGATGGGGCTCTGAGCATCCTGGTCTAGTGGGAGGTGTCCCTGCCCGTGGCAGTGTCATTGGAACTAAATGATCTACAAGGCCCTTCCAACTCAAACCATTCTTTGATTCTATGACCCAAGAGAAATAGAAGGAAACAAAATGTAACAGCAGAGTGTGAGGAGTACGGGCATCATGGCAAGGAGGTTAGTGCATGGAATATGTTACAAAGTGTGGGTACTGTGTCGTGCAAATAGATCTGTCAGGGAAGTACCTTTATACCAAATTAACATGGTAAGAAAGTAATGAGAAAAAACTCCCCAGACAGTCCTGCTAATAAGTCTTATCTTTGATCTTAAAGAGCTTAAAGCAGTTTACTTTCCATGCCTGTGTAAGCCATTTGTACTAGTAAATCAGAAGTGCATGCTCCACATCCTGTTACCTTCAGATCTGCCTCAATAGCCACAAGCTGTGTAATGCCAAAAGACATGCCTCTATCTTAAAGAAGAAAAAAAAGCCCTGAAGGTCCTTTTGATCTAAATTGAATCTCATTCAAATCTATACAAACCCTTATGTCTGTGGCACATAATACATGCCTCATGTCCTCGTTCATTGCATTCAGAACGATGTCCTGTGGTTTCCTTGTCATTTTTTGCAATCAAGTCACATGAAATAATTGCTGCCTACCTTGTTCTGATAATCTCAATACCGCATTTTCCTGTCACACAAACAACTTTTTCAGGGTGATTTCATCTTAAAGTCTGAATCTGGCAGAAAGGAAACAGAATGTGAGGTGTTTTTGAACATTTGACTACACCACAGTGAGAGTTTGTTCAAGTGCCACATACTAAACTTAAGTGTTGGGATCAAAGTGAGGTAAAGGAATGATATAAGGAACTGGACCATGTCTTCTTACAGCTCTGACACCATCAGTAACCTACCACCCAAAGATGTGGGTTACTTCAGTTTTAATTAGAGTAGTAAATTTATTATCCGTATACTTCCACTTGGAAAAATTTCTAGCAATTCCAAGATGGGCATCTTGGGCCCAGACTCCCAGCCTCCATGTTAATTTTCAATCAGTTCTTCTCCTTGCATGGGAAGAGGGCTGGTGGCTGCCCACTTATGCTTTATGGCTGTGGGCAACACAAAAGTGACTGGCTCAAATCCTTTGGTTCAAGAATGGCAAGTCATTCTGGGGCACAGCTGGCAGAGGCAGCAAAGCCAGAGTCAGAGGCACTTGTCTGCTGTCAGTTTGTCTGTTCCCAGTACAAAAAGGTCACGCAGCCCTGGGTGCACTATTTTTTGCTTCTCACTGTTAAAAAAATGTGACCACTGGCCACAGCTAAAAGCCACCATCCACTAGCTGACCATGATAGGGACAGGATGTGTTAAAACAGAAGCATCTCCATCATACAACTATTTTTCTAAGTTTCAGCAGTTTACTTCTGCAGGTAGCATTGATGTCATCGAAATAGTGACTCAGTTACTGTGATTCTTGAGTTACCTGAGCTGAAACTGGCAATGTGTACACCAGTAGAGCCTGTTTCAAATTTGGTTTGGAGTGATCTGAGCACATTTCCCCTCCCCGACTCTAAAACTAGATTGAAACTGTCACCTGATTAAATCAAATTATGAACCTTCCTGAGAAGAGAGCTTAGACCAAGACTTCCCCATGTCTCACTTAATATAAAGACTTAAATAAATAAATAAATAAATCCATATTAATCCAAGGCAGCACACCCACTACACCAGCTTTTCCCCTGTTTCAGCTTCCTGGGTTGAAAGCAAGATCTAGATCCTGTCCCTAAACCTTTCACTCATTTTGAGGCAGGAGCTGTCTGTTGTCAATAAGCAAAACATCTTTCTAGAACCTGGGGGAATGGGATGAGCTGTGTCTTACATCATCTTCCTCCCTGGTGTGTCATATTGAGGGGAAGGCACAATCCTTCTCCCTAGGCAAGAGCACACCTGCAGCTGTGTGTAGTTTGCTGTGGGTTGGACTCCAGTGAGGTCAAGCTGTGGTGCTGCTGGGAGCTGGGTGCTGGGTGGTGTGGGAGCCTGGCCAGCAACTCCCTCACTCTTCCTTTGGTCATATTGGAGCTGAAGTTTATGTGTCCTAAACAGCACAGATTTCTCTCAGTGACCTAAACTCCAAGTGCACATGTGGGAGAAGAAACTAATTGCTATTGAAAATAGCAATGGAGAGACACAGATAGAGCCCAACTAAATCTGTGACAGTTGTGAGTAGGAGCACATTCTAGATCCAGACTGCTCCTAAGCACCCAGCTAAACTCCTTCAGATAGGAACCCTGAAACCAGCCTGTAATCATTGCCAGTGGCACTCATCAGCAGGACTAGACATCCTTTGTCACTGTTGTGAGCCCCATTTTCTGCCACTGCCTTAGAGCTACCCGGTCTTAGACATCCTTTAAAAAGTCCTTTCTAAAGGAAATGAAAATAAAAGGAAGGGAAAAAGGGAAAGCAAATAGGAAGGGAAGGGCCTTCCTTCACCAAAGGAGGCTATATGAATGTGCTAAAAAGAACCTTGAAAAAGATTATTAACAGATGTAGGCCAGTGACATTTTCAAGGCAGATGGAATTATTAGAATGCTTGAGAACAAGGTGCCAAGTAAAAGATTACCAGGGGAGACTGTTGTCTCTTTTTTCTTTTAAGAATTAAAAATAGCCAACTAGAGACATGGACAGGGTTTACATAGATGAAACTGCTACAGCTGTAAAAGGAGTAAAGAAAATAGAGAAGAGAGAACCTGAGCAGGGGTAGACCATTGTGGGACAGGTTAATTTTGCCTTGTTGATATCGTGTTGTTGCAATAGTAGATAGGGAGTAAAGCTTGCAAGCAATTAGCAAGAGAATTAGCTGAGGTGGGATGCTAACTTCAGCAGCTGGATGGAAGTCTCAGAGGTGTGTGATGTTTGGACAGAGATGCTTTCAGAAGACAATACAAGCAATGTGAGCTTTTACTATACTCTGTGCAGCAAAGTCTGTGCTGGAGTTTGCCTATAAATTGTGAGCTCAGGTTTTACAATCCCATCAGTTACATTCTTGAAATTTTCACATTCTTGGAAAGAGGATTTAGTGTAAATAAACTATCCCTACAGCTGAAACAACACCTCTGAAGGAACTGCTTTTTAGATCTCCTGAGGGAGGCAAAAAATGGGCATAATTTATGCTACTCTGCTGTTATTCATCCCTTCAGGAATTATTGTTCCACATGAGCAAAGGTAGGACAAGTAGGCTAAGTTGCCTGAGGTACTGTTGAGCAGTGAACAGATGGTTGGAAAAAAGATGTATGACAGTGCTCAATTTTTTTTTTCCAGGGATGGTAAACTAGCCCTTATTTAAAGTAATTTTGCTGAGGGGCTGCTCATGAATTCCTCTTCACCGCAGAGATTCACAAAACATCCCTCTGATGCATATACATGGACATTGTAGTGATGTGGCATGTGGGAGACTTTCTATACCTGGGTTGTGCTGCTTACCTCTACATGGAAAGAAGTGCATGCATTAAGTTCCTGTGAGTTATGCTGACACCAATAAGGGCAAATAAGGCCATTGTAATATTCTTTCTTGATAAAGTAATGGTCAAACTAAACCCTAGGTTGTCAGAAAGTCTTTGGATTTTGAATAATAATAGTTATTCATGTGGTAAAAGTTGTGAAAACCCTTCCATATGCCAGAACTATTGCACAGCATGTCTGTCAGTGGGTTCCTGATTCACTGTGATGAGGGTGATACATGTGGGACACACATCTGACATCCTGTCTCACAAAATTGTACCCTTTCTGAAAAAGAGCTAAGCCTTGTGCCCTTTCTGAGATTACTAAGCCTTGTGTAATGATAGGGCGCTTTGAATAAGGTGGATTCCATCCTCTCAGGGAAGTGTTCATGTCTGATACATTAAAATAAAAAAAAAAAGCTAAAAGAAAAATAAAAATTTACTTCCCATTATATATACATGTCCTCCTAAACTGTTTAGAAGTGGGGTCAAGACCTGGAAGACCTGGGACCCCCCCATTTGTGAGGAAGAAGTAGGTAAGAAAAAAGATGAGAAACTTCACATTGGTATTAGAGACTTCTGTTAAATGTGGTTGTCATCCACTGTGGCTTTGAAGTCAAAGTCTGAGCTAGAGTTGTGTAAAAGCACATGCACTGATTGTTTCCCCAAAAAAGAATATCACTAGAGACCAGAGGCCACAATGGTTGAGTTTTCTTTAAACAAGCCACAGGCACCCTGTCAAGTTCTAACATTCAGAAATGGTCCAGGCAGTGTGATTCAGACATGCAGAGAAACACAGAAATCACAGAATCACAGAATAAACTAGGTTAGAAAAGACCTTTGAGATCATGGAGTCCAGCCTGTGACCTATCATTGCTTTATCAGATAAACACTGAGTGCCTCATCAATTCTCTTTTTAAACACCTCCAGGGACAGTGACACAACCACCTCCCTGGGCAGCCCATTCCAGTGCTAAACCACTCTTTCTGTGAAGAATTTTTTCTGTATCTAACCTAAACTTCCCCTTGCACAGCTTGATGCTGTGTCCTCTCGTCCTGTTGCTGGTCACCTGGGAGGAGAGACCAACCCCCTCCTGGCTACAACCTCAGAGAGTGATAAGGTCCCCCCTCCTCTTCTCCAGGCTAAACACCCCCAGCTCCCTCAGCCACTCTTCATGGGGCTTGTGTTCCAGACCCTTCACCAGCCTTGTTGCCCTCTGCATGTATTCAAGCATCTCAACATCCTTCCTAAACTGAGGGGCCCAGAAATGGACCCAGTACTCAAATACTATATGCCTTGTTCTGCTAGGAAGAAAGTTCCATGTTGGTGTCATTAGGAACTATCACTCTGTTTTGCAGGAGCAGGTGACAAAATGTGGGAGGGAAAATATGTTAATTCGAAGGCCACAAGTTCTCTGAAAGAAACTGCATCACCTTCCTAAACCAGAAGTCCCTTTTTAACTCTGTCCTTCAGTGCATGGGAATTCTCAGTGTTCTCTTTGAGATGTATGACAGACACTATATTGCTGGGGTTGAATTTGTTTGCCCACCTAATAGCTGCCTGGGGGAAGCTATAGTGCCATGTTTCACATCTTTCAAAATATGAATCTACACCAAGCCATGCAGGGACATACCAAGGCTACGTACTGGTAGGGCCCTGAACACTGTTTATCCTGAAATCTTTCTTCTCCTTTGTGAGGTTTCCTTTGTCACTGATGTGATCTCTTCCTGTTGAGGAATCAGGCTCTCCTCAGAACACAAACATCTCCTAGGCAGCAATTAAGAGCCCTGTTGAGCCAATCACAAGTTATACCTGTTATTCTGACACCATTCTAGAAACTCTGCTTCTTCCCAAATCATGCTGACAATGCCATACTATTCCTCCCTCTGTAAAGGACCAAGGTAATGAAGTTTTTTCATAATCTCAAAAAGCCCTGTGGCAATAGGCTTTAGAGCCTTCAAATCCCACATCCTGTGGAGGGGAAGGAGGGAGAGGGTTGCCTCTTGTCATAGCAAAGAATTTGATCAATGAGCCAAAGGTCCAGAGGCTTTATGCACACCAGACCACCCTCCTCAGTGTAGACTGCTCAAGTCTACATCGTCTTTACCCTCACGAAACTGAAATCACCCCAGGAACTGTTAAAATGGGGAACTATGAGAATACAGCTCAGCACTTTGTTCCTGTAATGTTCTTCCTATGCTGGAATTATTGGAAAAAATAAAAAAGTATCTCCCTGTCATCTCATAGATCCAGGATTTTAAATAATTATTTTTTCTGACTTTTTCAGGTGTTTCACCTGAAGCATAAACCAGAAATAATTGTTTATATGTCATTCAGAACAGACTGATGATAATAATTCATGTATGCATATGTATGTGTATATATATGCAAAATATTACATAATATACAGAGAGTATTTGTTTATATATAATATAAAATAGTGATTATATTTTTTTCCTTATCATCTGTAACTCTAGTACACACAAGTGGCATTTATACTGAAGTTTTCAGCTATCAGTCAAGCCAGTTCTCAGAAGCCAAAACCACATATGTGTCTAAGCAGTTTGTAGAACAGCAATAATGTCTACAACTAGGATGTCTCAAAGGCACTCTGGGCTGGCTGCTTCCTTCTCACTCAGGCAAAGACAGGGGTATAGCAGCAATCATGGCTATGGCTGCATATCTGGTGTTATCCACCAGCTTTTCTCACTGAGGAAATCTTTCACATCTGAGTAACATCTGATCTAGAGATCCACTGATGAAAGCACTCTGAGCACATGAGAGTACCACACATTAAAAACCAAACAAAAAGGATCTTTATCTTATTGGGAGAAAACCATCTCAATATTGATCTGCACAGGGTTTGGAAATTATATGATTTTACCGTGCATAGACTTTTAACAGATTACCCTTATTCCTAATTTTTATAATTATGCACCATGAGATCTCCAGTTGACATAATGGACATAGACATGGTAGCAAAACATAGATTATTGACTGTGTTAGCCTAAGGTCACTGGGCACGTTTTCTTTTTATGTGAGAATATTAGAAGGGCATAGAGTCCATAATGCCTTGCCTCCACTTTGCACTGCTCAGGTTGTTACCACAAGGGTACTGAATCCTGAATGGGGGCTTCTACCCTTGTCCTTCTTCCAGGAGGGCACCTCTGCCTTGAGAGATTCCTTGCTTTCATTGTCTGTGTCCATGGAGGGAGGGAACCCACAGGTGAAAACCCAGGCTGCAGGATGAAAGGAAATAGCCAGAATAGGAAAACTCATCACATACAAGCCTGAATACAATTATGGGGCACCCAAATGTATCTTGGGTCCCAGAATATATTAGGGTGCTCTGTACCCACCTGTCATTGCAGGGGGAAGGATCTGTCATGATTTCTTATTATGGGGACCTTGCCATGACAGTTGTGCAACCTCTGCTACAATGATCAGTCATATCTCAGGAGTCAGGTAACAAAGTTGTCTTGTTCAGTTTTCAGCTCAGTTTGGAACTGGGATTAGGGGTGTCCATGAATTGGAAGAGGAAAGGAGCATCAAGCCCATGGAGCACAGCATTTCTAGGCAGACCCTGTTCCCCTCCCAGCTGTGCTGCACTAGCCAGATTCAGAGTTTGATTCCTGCTTTACCTTCTGTTTGCTCCAGTTTCAAATATCCATAGGGGTCACTGAAGTCCTTAATCATGCAGCCTGAATTCTTGCTAAGGGATTCCTTCCCAGCAGCAGCAGAATTGCCAGTATCTGAGGGGAAAGTACTGAGCTGTGAAACTGGAAAGTGGAATTTGCTGTGGCTTATTTGGGATCTTCTAAGTTCCCAAGGGAAGCTCACAGACTCTTAGTTGATGTGATATTGAAATGACTTCTAAGTTCTACACAGTACCCACACTGTCTGCATCTGAAGTAAGTGGACTCCAGTTGCCCAGATACATCCATCACAGTTTGTACTTTGTGGTAAACAGGTTTTGACACAAGGGATGTTTGTAGTGAAGCCACACTTGCTGTGTCTTCACAGAAAATGCAAAGGCAGCGGCTGAAGTGACATTTCTGTGGCTGTTGCCTCCAAGCCAAGTGAGAATTACTCATTTATAGCTGGGCTAGCTTGGAGCAGGTGGAGTTCAGCAGATGTGTGTAGATGGGGAAGACTTGTGATTTTATCCTATTTAAGTTATGTGTACCAGAAGGCCTGAAAGGAGGGGTAAGGGTCTTGCTATACTTGCACAGCATAATACTCCCTAACTGAGGAAACTTCAAATTAAAGGCAGGAGACAAATCTGAAGCAACAGGAGGGAAAGAATGAAACAGACAGAAAAGAGATCAAAATTATTTGAGAGAAGTATCATTTATCTCCCTTGATTTTTCTTTAGGAAAAGAAAGAGAATATATATTTGTTTGGCAGTGTGATGGGCTTATAAGGAAGTGTGCATCAATTCTATGCTCCTTAGAAACACTTCTGCATATTTGATAGATTGAATTATTTGATCATCAACATCTCGATGTGCTTAGATAACATACAACTTTCAAAAAGAGATTTAGTTTGTAGGGGTTTTTTGTTCCTGGAAGCTGTGTGGTTTATCATTCAGTTAAGTGCTATTTTCATCTTGGTAATATTGAAGTTACTATTCTCAAAATACACCCAATCTTGATAAAAGATTCTGACTGTTGCTTTACCAAAGATAAGTGTTGCTGAAGTTGCTGATTTTGGTCCCAGGCCATCACGAGAAGCTGTCTGGGTTTGTTGAGAAAGCAGACTGCTGGTAGCAGCATATGCTTGCTTTGAATACAATCAGGGAGAGAGTACCATCTCCTAACAGATCTGCTTACTCTGTGCCTTTAGGGTTGTACATGTGTAGTTTCATTATGAAAATATTTCACTTATTTCATGTTGCTGGTAGCCCCACAGAGCAGAGGCACACTGAGAAATGCTTTTTTGGCTGGCCTCACCAGCTGAACTTCCAAACAAGGGCTTGATTGTCCACCTGTGAACTCACATTGCTATTATCTTCTGTGTTTTTTTGCAAACATCATTATCTGTGATGTTTTGCAGTGCTGCATGAATACCCTAAAAATTGCTCTGTATATGTTCAGTGGACTCTCCTGGAATTACCAAAAGGTGCAGGTGTCAGCAAAATTGTGCTGTAAGCCCAGATCCACATATGCAAAATCACAGACCAGCTGATTTCATGCTCTTTGCATTGGTTCTCAACCCTTGTTGATGTAGAAGAGACAACTGTGTCCCTTCTTTCTCAACAACTGTGTTGAGAAACGGGCTGGAAGCAAGAGACTGTTTTCTGCCATTTTCAGCCGGGTTATTTACTGTGCTGAAGTCTCTTGCTGGTAGTCAGAGAAATCTGTGAAAATTTATGGTCCTGCAAAAACTTGGAGAAAGTTAGTCCTGATTGTCCAACCCTTACACAGGATCCCAGAGTGCTGCCTGGAAGGGAAATTCCCAGGGACCTCTAATGGGGGGGGAGGGAGACTTCAGTGGGAGCTTTACTGCAGCGGTGCTGGAACTGGCCTGAAGAGTTAGCAGTTACCACACAGAAACCAGAGAAAACCAGTTTGACTCTTCATTTTATTTGAGTTCATCTTAAGTTACCTCTGCGAATAAAGGGACTGAATCTTAAGCAAATCTTAAATCTTTAAGCAAATCTGATAAAAAGCACAGAGCTTTATCAAATTTTTTACTACAATACAAGTTCATCCTGAAAGTAATGTGAAATTTGCATTATTTTGACATGAAATCAAAAGTAGCCAGATGGGGCAAAAATTATTCAGAGTTTACTTTTATTTTAAATAAATTGGACCTGAATCTCAACCTTGGTTAAGAAGACCAAATCATTTAACTTTTGCTTAGTTTGGGGTTTATTAAAGTTTATCTGTACAGTTTGCACTGAAATAAAGTGCCTTTGCAAAGCGTTACTTGAATACGAGTTATCAACAAGTTTGACTCCTCCTCATCCATTTAGCCTCCTAGAACTTTCCCTTCCTCATTTCAGGGGATGCAGTTCAGTTTGCAGGCATTGAGCAAACCCTTCCTGAAGTTCAAGCAAAGGATAGTCCTCGTCTGGCTTGTAGAGCAGGGCTCGTCTCTTCCACCCTGCTTCCTGTATGAGCAGAGTTACGTGCAAAGCCCTTTTTTGTCTTCCTTCCCTTCAGAACTGCAGCACCATGAGCAGAGATGCCTGCAGGAGAGGAAATTAAGCATTGGTATCACAAGGTCCCAGGTGGGAATTCTGCAACCCAGCGGAGTGAGGTAGCAGAAGGGAGAGAAGAGGAAGACAACAAGACCCCCCCTTCTTCCTCATACGCATGCCTGAAACTTTACTGTACCCCACTAATTCTGGAGTCTCTTTCCTGCTTCCCTCACTCACTGAAAGCTTACTGCCAGCCTGAATTTTGCCTGTATGAGGGGCAGTAACTGGGGTAGCTCTAACCATGCTTGGTAGTTTCCATACAGCAGTATTAGTCTCAGACACAGGAGAAACACTGGTGATGTGTAAGATGCCAGACTATGATGTATAAGATGGTTGCATAAAACTCTCCCAAAGTTCCAAACTTTCATAGGTGCTCCTTTGCCTTTGGCAGATATGGGCCATTGTCTCTCTGCAGGCGGAGTGTAGCCAGCATCCAGATGCAAAATGCCTAATTAGGTGATTTATAATGGTGTCAGTAGCATGTGACTCACCCAATGCAGAGCATTTTGCTGAGCATACACCTGGTTATCAAATAACCCCTCCCATGAGGGGAGATTTAAATGACCTGAAACAGGCTGAAGGTTCAGTGGGAGAGTATGGGAGAGAGAAACCTCTGTAGCTCACTAATCACTGGCAGTCACCTGGGAAAGGCAACGCCATAGTTCTGGTTAAAAATCTGGTTTTCGTGCTTTAACCCTGAATTCTTCACACGAAGTTCATTAGCAGTCCTTGGGATGGCACTGTGAGGTGCAACCATTAGACTGCAGAAGATGCTCCATCCCTTCTCCCAGTCTGTGACCCCCTGCAGGGGAGTCACTGTGAAGTGCTGTCCCCAGGCCCTTGGGATGAGACGCCACAGTACTGCAGGCAGCTGTGGCATCCTCTGCCCAAGCCAAGCAGCTGGATATCGGGTTGGAGAAGCCTGAGTATTTCAGATCACACAGGACACCTATATCTTACTGGAGAATGAGCCATATTCTAGGTATATGTCCTATCCACTTTTTAAAAATCCCTTTCTGACATTAAAGCCATTTATCCTGTGACAACACTTGTGAATTGAGCTGCTGGAGTATGGCTTCAGGGACCTACCATATCTAGGCAAAGGAATAGCACTTTTCTGCTATTGGGTTCTTAGGACAACATCTCTGAGCAACTCAAAGTGCCGCAGATGCAAGCAAGTCCTTGGTGAATTGTTCAGTGGCACCTAAATGTCGGAAAATTACCATTGTTGCCCTTGCTCTAGACTCAGATTCATTATCTGCATTTGCCATCACCACAGAAAGCAGAGAAAGTGAACCTTAAAAATTACTAAGAAAGGATTCCATGGCCATGGTGGGATGGCCACCACTTCATGATGGAATACTTTGATGAGCCATTAAAGTGTTCTGACTGAAAGCTTGCATTTTAAAAATGTGGTTTACTCTACTACCTTAACTGTAGTGATGTTTCTCTGCTTGTTTTTCTTCACAGCTCTTGTTTTTATTGGTGTCTACTGATGGAACACTTTTTGTCACGGAAAGGGAAATGGGTCACCATTACCAGAACACCATTCAAGTCTCTGCAAGATGCTTTGGCTAGTTCTAATTACAGAAGGAGAGCTGGGATCTGTGTGCTGAAGGCATTTGGGTCACTTGGTGACTTTTGTTTAATAATTGTGCCTAGTGGCAAGATTTTTCTTAAAACATACAGAGGCCTCCTTTCTCACTAAATAAAACATATGTTTTCTTCATCTTGACTGAAAAGGATATTTCTCTTACTCAAATTTTCAGTGGAAATTATGAGTCATGAGCCACTATTCAGCATGGGTGGCTGTTTTCTTTAGTATGTCTCTATTTTCCAGTAAAGAGCATACTTTTTTTTTTGATCTTGAAACAGAAAGATTACCAACAGAGTTAGTAGGAAGATAAAAAAGGGTCTGATTCATCTGGGTTGGATTCCTGATGCAGATGAAACTTCCTTTATCTTTTGAAGCTGGTGATGGTGCAGTAGGAAATGCTTCATACCACTTTGCCTTGACAGTGTGAAAAAGAAAGAAGGAAATGCAGAAAAGATGCTCAGCAGCATCTCTTGCTCTGCCTCAATGTGGCTCCTTGGCCAGGCCAGCCTGCTGTGCTGTGGACCACTGAGGGTGCCTGTCTGGCTGACAGCACAGCCCTGTCAGGGGCTGAGCAGCTCCTTCACAGATGGAAAACTGTGGGAACAGTTTGGGAGGAGTGTCTACATCAGACCCTCACACAGATGAAGGCCCAGGCCAGTGACTGTTTTGCTGAATAAATATATTGGGCTTGAAAGAGATCCTTATTCACTGGCTGCATGTTTTAATCAAAAAAACCACCGGGTTTTGAGTAAAAAACATGGCTTTTTTCAGAAGCAAAGTACTTTTTGCTCTGGAAGTATGCCTTAAAGATTGCTTATTGTAGCCTACAGAAAGTCTGTAGGTGATAGAAGTTGCTGTCTGGCTGAGGTTTTGTGAATCAACAGAGTGGATGTCAGATATTTTTCTGAAGCTACCTGTCCCCACAGGAAGTACTTGCCAACTTCTATTGCAAATGGGGCTGTGTCATGGCCGTGAGATATCGCAGCTCCCCAGATAGTAAATCCTTTCATTTAGATTTTTTTTCCTACGTTCCTCAAACCCACACAGCCCTCTAACACAGCTGTGACAATGTCTTTAACTTCTCTTGCATGACCACAGTATAACCAAGCAGGGTCTTCTGCCAGGCCCTTCCCCTGAGTTCCCCTTTCCTACTCAAGTGAGCCACTGTAAGGTCCTGCTGCTGCCAGCTGGTGTCCTGGAGCACTACCCTGCTGCAGGAGGGGAATTCCTGCTTGGGCTTCTGAAGCACAGGCATTAAGAAGAGCCAGAGCATGGAATGAGGTAGATTTTCATGGAGCTGTGGCTGTGACTGAACAGCAGAGACACAGCCAGGAGAAGGGACAGAAATGCAAGCATTGGTCTGACTCTCAAGGATGTAGGTAGCAAGAGCTACTAAGATCTAGCTCCGTTTCATGAGAGCAGCAGCACTAAGCTCTGGTTAGGGAGATCCTGTTGTTCCTTTGGCTCATGGTGCTGGTCCTGCCCAGCTGTGTGGTAACCCCATGAAAGGAGCATCAACACAGGCAGTTCTGCTGGCACTCAGCCAAGTGCTTAATGCAACTTATGCTTTGTTTCACTCAGGCCCAAAAGAGCCTTAATGAACAATTTTTTTTTTTTTTTGGGGGGGGGAGTGTTCAGTTTGTTGTTTTGGGTTGGGTTTTGGTGGGGGGCAGGCTGTTGTTTTTCAGAGGGATAATTGCTTGACTGAATAGACAAAAACAAGTCCCTCATACTTTGTGGAGGAAAGTGGCCAGCTAAAGGACTGAGAATCCCAGTTCTGAGTTTCTTCCTCTAGTGTTTGGCCTCAGGAGCCTGAAAAGCCTATGCAGTGCTCTCATACTCCATAGATTATGTTCAAACTGCCACCCTGGGAAGCCTATGTGCTCCCTCCTGCTCTCATCAGCTAGAGCTAACATAATTTCCACTTTTCTCAGTGTTTCAGAGATTTTTCCAGAAGAACCCTAGGGCAGCAAACGAGTCTTCCTTCTCATCAGGTGAAAAGGGAATTCCCCTTTGCAAGTCTTTGCATGATCCAGATGTTAAATCCTGGCCTCAATTTTGAGAGATGCAGTACAATATATAAGCTGTAGTGAAAGTTGCTGCTGCAGAGCATTGAGACAGGGATGAAATATCATTGGTGATGGATTTGCCCACAGTGTGCTAATAGCTGGGAGGAGTGTTGCAGGATTTAATACGTGGAGGACATTCAATATTTCAAAGTTGTTAATGTTTGCAGTTTTTAAAAATGATTATGCTTGATGTGTGCAGCAGCTAAATCTTTCTTGTTGATAATCAGAGCTGATTTATCTCTTTTTAAAAATTGATCTCAAGCCATACCAGATCTTATTCCTCCCAAGAGGAATTAAATAGCTCAGGCATACTCATTTAGATGAAGTTCACCCCCTGACCTCTTATTCATATCTCCAGTTCATACCTGTCCACTTCATTTTGCCAGAAAAGCTGTTTAATCCTTCCTATTCCTCCCTCTTCTCCAAGCAACCCCACTCACTGAATTGAACTCCTAATCACAGAACATAAATACAAACTTTCATCTCTCAAGGAAATAGGAGATTTTTATCTCAGTGGGTAGACTGCCATAACCATGATGGACTGGACAACTTAAGGGACTTGGTATATGGAATATCTCAGTGCAGTTAAAGTCAAATGAAGGCAGAGACTTAGATCCAGCTCCCCAGTAACTCTTGTATGGGCAGAAGTCCCTACTGACCACATGGATTTATTTTTAACTATTTTCAAATAGTTTAATCTGTTTGGTAGGGGTTTTGTCCTGTATTTTTCTTCATGGCAACTTATAGATTCAAATGTAGAGGGAACTTCCCACCTTATAAAACACTTAATGAATAATGTTGTGTGATATCTTCAGTAGTAATTCTCATTTTGATTCATTTGTTTGCTTTACTCAAGTTTGGGAGCCTCTTTTCCTCAGCCTTAAATAAACTTCTTAAAGCCTGTAAGAAATATGATAAAATTTAGAGCTATTTGAACTTTGAAGTCAATGAAATACCTATACTAAGGGAAAATGGTCCTCTTAGTGTCATTTCATTCCCTATCCTATATATTAGATATGAAACTGCAGTCTTAAAGCTAATCATTAAATTCCAAGAGCATTCATACTTAGGTTAATAATTCAGCTTGGGAAGATAAACTTGAGAAATATATATCAAGGTTTGCATTTCAAGATGTGCAGGTGTTCAAATTATGATATATTTATAATTTATCCTTCCTCCAGAAATAGTCTTTTCCCAAAACTGTGAGTTTCCAAAGATAGATTTTGCTTTTTGAAATAATGACCTGTTAGAATATCAGGCTTTTAGTTTAGTCTTACTGACTGTTATTTTTTATTTTCTTTTATTTTAGTCCTTTCTTGTCACACAGTCTATAGACTTGGTTCATGTTATTTTTACATAGTTTTTTCTTTTTTTTCTCAGTTTGTCATCCTTTATCTTCTTCCAGCTCCTTTTGATTTGGAGGTATTGGAAAATGGCAGAAAGAAATTGAAAAATGTCCCAAAATAATCTGGGACATTATAAGCATACTGCATAAGAGATTAAAGGAAAGAAAGAAGATATGGGACACCATGAAAAAACACTTTTTCATTAAAATAATAGGAAATAAACACATGCAAACAATGTCATTATCTCACTATTTAGAAACAGGTCCAAATTTTTGGGTTTCAGTTTTTAATTTTTTTTTCCTAAGTCCTTTTCCTGTTATCCACTAATATGCTATAGAGGGATAAACTGGCCTGCACTCTCTCCCCATTATGCTGTGGATTTACTGAGATTAATTCTTTCACACAACGCACGTGCATGGATGAAGGTTCTTATGGACATATATGGCATAATAAAAAAACTGTTTTATTAAGAATAAAAATATCTTTTTCCAAAAAGAAAGGAGTAATGGAACCTGAAACTTCCACAAACTTTGTTATAATGAATATAAATTATCTATCTCTCCAGTGCAGGATGTATGTATTTTGAACTGCTTTGTTCAGACTTCCATCATTTGTTGCTTATCCAGCTGCATCCTAAGGCAAACCTCAAGTTTTTCTTTTTTCAGAAACTCTTTACTTCTTGAATTTCCTTCTCAGTCTGGTGAAAGGTTTCAGAGGATAAGGCTCTCCACTCTTTATAGGATCTTGCATGCAGTTTTTCTCATAGATAGTAGATGTTAGCTATTTTCACCAATAATTTTCAAACACAGTAATGTCATCAATATGTTTTATAAATTGTGAAATCAATGTATTTATGGATGTACAGAGGCAAGTTTAGTTTGCTGGGGAGGTCAAGTAATTTGTCAAAGAATGGTGGGAGAAAATGTAATGTGACCCAATACACCAGGGTTCCCCTCTCCATCTCTGCCTAGGAGCTGGTTAGCTCAGCAGGGCTGTGTAATTGGCAGTCCCTGTCTGATTTGATGCTTTACTCATTTTCAGAGTCACAGTTTGCAGTTTGCACTTTCTCTCTGCAATACTTCTGTCTATCCAGGTGTTTGTTGAGGAAAACTCTGTTCTTGATGTACCAGCTTATTTCCTCCTTGTCCCTATTTGCCCTATCAAATTTGAAACCAGCCTTCTGTATGCCAGAAAAGCAGGCTGTTTATCTCTCTCAATAGTATCCTCTGACCAGTATTTGGGGTTTTCTAATGTATTACAGAGAGGTTTAGAATCAATGTACCACTCTGGTTCCAGCAGCCCAAAGGTATCTGGCAAGATATGCAGGCTGGATTCACAGCTGGTCATTTATGATCAGAGTTTTGATGCATTTCATATGGAGCATGAAGGGTTGATCATTTCATTCATACTGAAGGCTCTGAGCAATTTGAGGCAGGTCAAGTAACCCCTGAACCCTCTGGGGAAGTTGTAAAGATTTCATGTCAAATGGCAAGAGGAAGATAATTGTAATGCAGAGTCCATGAATATCCTGACCATAGGGACTGTGTTGCGTTTGTGCTGCAAGACACGAAAAGGAGAGATTGTGCCTCCTAGTTTAGACACAGATCTTGTAGGTTTGAACTGACCTAAGAGCAATTGCAGCCTTACAATATATCCATTTTGTAATATATTCCTCTGTTAGTAAAAGCATTCAGGATTTCATTAAATAAGAGGAGCCCCAAGGTGTGAATGGCAAAAATGTATTGACAGCACAAATACAAAAAATGCAGATGCACATAACTGAGACAGAATGTCACAGAGAAGTCTCTGCTGTACTGTCTCAGGTTTTGTCCCCCTGCTAAACTAACCCTAACAAAAGGGCATGTGCAATACAAGGCAATATGGCTGTACCACAAGCGTTGGCTTTGGAGGTAGTCTTTTTTTTGTCTCCAGTGGAAAGTTTATCATAAAGGAGACTAGAAAATAAAAGTTCTTTCTGTAGCAGCACTACAGGAATCTTACATTTTCTTCAACTAAAAGCTGACATCTTTAACTTATTATCATTTCATGTCCGTGAGTCAGTGGATCAAGCAGGGTTCCAATTAACAAACAAGGCTAGAGCAAAACACAGCTCAGAACAGTACTACAGTGGGTGTCACATGACTGAGCACAGGGCCGTCATGAGAGCTCAGGGAGGCTGGGAAAGATGGGGAAATGCTAATTTCCCATTGTCCAAGTTCAAGTAGCTGGAAGACTGCTTCCAAAATTTCCATGCAGCAAGGAACATATACCTAGAATAGAAATGGAGAATCAGTTATGTGCAGCACTCATATGTCTGAATAAGTCCAAATTCTGCTTCAGTTCCGTATCCAGACCTGCTTGCGTAGTAGCTTCTGTAGGGCTTAAGTAGCAAAGGAAGCTCCTCATTCTCTGTAGAATATTTGCCCTTAGCCAGTAACACTCATAAATCTAGTAAATCACTTCCCCACAGAGATTTTTGATACCATGCATCATCTCAAGAATCTGAACAGAACAGTTTTGCATCTCTTCCTCATGCGTAAGATCATTGCTTTTCACAGACGTGAAGCAATGGCATTTCTAGGAACCAGCCTACCATTATGATTCGAAAGGTTTCCAGAGATTTTGCTTTTAGTTTTGTCTTCTTGCAAGGTGGCAGCACGATCTCCATTAACAAGCTATTGTAACAATCCCACCCAGGCACCCAGCCACCCACCCAGAATCAGTGGCAGACACAGCAAGCAGCTCTTCCCCTCCCAGAGAAAGCCTTGCAGCAGACACAAGCAGAGGTACAGCCAGGCTTTACACAACCTCAGATTCTTGGTTTTTTAGCTGCGTTCACTGCTGCCATGGGCATGTATTCACTGTTGTACTCAAGGGAGTTGGATTCACAATTCTGATTCTGTCAACAGAGAGAAAATGCCATGAATTTATTTTGTGGTCACTTACCTTTGCCACTCCTGCCTTTGTTCATTAAGTAGGGCAGTTATTCTGTTTTCAGTGGGAACATTAATGTCAGAATGGACATGTCAAACTCGCACAGAAAACTTGGAGTAAAACAAACTGAAAATTAAAAACACACATTGCCCAAAAGAATAGCTAATGTCCTTGGTATTTCTTCTTTCCTGAGTAAAATCTAAGTGGTTTTGCAGCAGAACAGTGTTGGAATTGCTTCACTGATGATTGTTTCCCCTTCTTAAAGAAAACTATCAGGTGAACTGCTTACGAAAATATTTTGCTGACCTGTGCAGCATTTCTCCTCTTTCCTTTGGTTCAAAGCCTTTAAATCAAGAAACAATTCAGTCTTAGAAAAATTAAATCTGAGCTACTGTCATAAATGACTTGAATTCCAGTGGTAAACAACTCTGTCTTTTTGTCAAAAAACACAGCACTGCTGAATGAGTATGTGCATGCCCCACTCTCTAAATCTCATTAAATCAATTCCCCATCCATGACCTTTGGAAGAAGGGTTCTGCATTATGTCATATGTTTGCTTACCTTGTTCCTTAAGCAACAAGCCACAACACAGCAGACACAGGAAATGGCAAAAATGATCACGCCAATAATAATCCATGGCACACGTCCAAGTAAAAAGCAGTCCTCCTTATCTGAAGATGGGGAGACAAAAAAAAAGTCATTACTGATAATTTTCTTTTTTGCCTTCTACAGATAACTTCAATTCTTCTCCCTCTTCATATTAATAGATTAGCAAAAGTGAACTCTGAAGAAGGATTTTGCTGAGGTGAATTGTCACCTTGGAAAAGTGTATTCAGTAGGAAGCAGAAGATGGCATTTTTTCAGAAAGAAAGGGGAAACTGTTGGTACACAGCACTGAAAGTGTAGACTGAAAAGAAACCAAGCCAGGCTTGAGAGCATGCTGAGAAAGAAAATTTAAAAAACCAGAAAAATCCCAACCTCCAACATGGTATTTCAGATCTGAACAAGGCGTAAGCTTATATGCAGTAAGTACCACAGGTGATTTTAAGGGCAGCCTGACCAAAAGAAGGGTAGACTTTCGCACCCCCTTCACTGGATAGAGAGGCAAGCTGGGGTACTCAAGATTGCTCTTGCCGAGATCTGGGTGAAAATATGACAGGGTATGAAACATTTAGAAAAAGCTCTGAGCATCTGGCTCTCCATACAAGTGGAAATGGACACTGCAGACAAAACCAAATGTCACAGCTTAATTCTGAGAAGCTTTTTAAATATAGAGAGGATTGAGATTCAACTTGACTAAAGCACATAATTGCTGTAGCATTTCAGCTTCTTTGTTTATTGCTGGTGTTGGGAGAGAGGAAAAGAAAGCAAGGGAAGGACAGCAGGCAGTACAATGCTGCAACTGAACTGTATGCAGAACCAAGAATTGGTGTGAGCAAAACCACCATTAGCTCTTTCAGTTTCGTACAGTAAAGAGTCACTGAATGAAAGCCAGGTCAAAATTAAAACCTGGACAGTTAGTCTTCTGGAGTTAGTCCAAGCCCTTCTCAGTAAACAGCCAAAAACTGTCAACAGCTGTGGATCACTTCTGCTCTAAGAGGGGCCTAAAGCTGAAGGTCTTCACAGAAGTGAGCACCATCTTCTTCACGCCTCAATGGCATCCGAGAGTTCCATATACCACTACTAGTATGGTAGTAGTTGTATGATTTTCTTTAATTCTAGGCTTTTGAAGATGGCTCTCAGAATAGATTTTTTTACCACTGGCTAGACCTAATCTTAACATTTATACTCAGCAACTTTAAAATGGACAAGAGAAATTGCTGTTGCAGGCAAAGGAGAGACTGCAGTACTCTAGAAGCTGTAATCAAGCTAACTTAGGTGCCACCACCACCACCCAAAGCTGAGCATAGCCTGCAAAACCTTCACAAGAATATGAATCAACATGGATAGAATGTGCTGAGCAGTGTGCCAACACAGCTCCGCTGTCACCAGCCCCCCCTGCTAAGTAGTTTTAAGCTGCCTTGTCATTAGCTGTGTGAACTCTAGTCACATTCTTCACTGCAGCACAGCTATAGCCAGTGTCTACTTATCAGTAAAGTGAGGCGAGGGGAGAAGAGAAGTAAACTTACCTTGGACGTACAAATAGGTTTCTTTCAGACAGCACTCTATGTAAGGAGGGGGTAAGAATATCTCCAGGCAGTATGTATAAACGTCAATATGTTTCTTCTCCAGATTTTTAAGAATGAAAGTGGTGCTGCTGCTTGAATTCTGTGTCTGACAGTAGGTGACATTACTTTTGGAGATAATTCTCTCTTTGCTCAAATGGAATGCACAGATTTCCTTTTTTTCACGCCCTTTGAAGAGGGTCATGCTGAATTCACTCACATTTTTGGGGTTGGGGAATGTGAAATTGAAGTTTCCATTTTCAAATTCCACCATCACCTGGGCATCAGAGAAATGGGCCTGATCTGAAGACATGAAAAGAATAACTATAGTTACACACATAGCAGTGAAAAGAATCCTTAAAGTGCTAAGAAACTGATTTAAACAAAAAAAAAATGAGCCATGTGATTGTAATTTAAGGCATGCAGGTACTCAGAATGGCCTGGTTGTGAAAAGCATCCCCACAATGAGATACCACTGCATTACTCTGGTTGTGCCAGACATTACTGATAAAATAAATGAGACCTGACCTGTTACCTGCTCTAAGCCTGGAGAGATTGCTGTTAGCATTAGATCAGTGAACTTGATAATATTACTTACTGCTAAAGCTACTAAATGGTGAAGTTACTAATAGTACTTAAAATTTCAGTTACTAGAAATTGTTTAATGGCCCCCCTGGACCAAACACTGTATATACATATAATCCCTGCCTCAGTGTCACATTGTCCTGTTCACAGATAAAACAAGTAGGACAAAGATTTTATGATAATAACTATCTCTGGTTTATGGTTTGTAATCTGTACCCTACTGAACATACCATTATAAATCGTTTAGATTAGAAAAGACCCTCAAGATCAAGAAGTCCAAGCATTAGCCCAGCATTGCCAAGTCCACCACCAAACCATGTCCCTAAGTGCCACACCAACATGTCTTTTAAATTCCTCCAGGGGTGATGATTCTACCACTTCTCCAGGCAGCCTATTTCAATTCTTGACTACTCTTTCAGTGAAGAAATTTTTCCTAATATCCAGTATAAATCTCTCCTCGTGCAACCTGAGGCCATTTCCTCTTGTCTTGTCACTTGCTACTTAGGAGAAAAGACTGAACCCTACCTTGCTGCAGCCTCCTTTCAGGTCGG
Source organism: Molothrus ater (assembly GCF_012460135.2). NCBI lineage: Eukaryota > Metazoa > Chordata > Aves > Passeriformes > Icteridae > Molothrus > Molothrus ater. Next base: position 13,561,906 of record NC_050484.2, read on the forward strand.
TGTAGAAAATGGCAAGTTCTACCCTGAGCCTCCTTTTTTTCAGGCTAAACAACCCCAATTCCCTCAGACCCTCCTTTCCTCAGCTCTGTTGCCTCCTCTGGACCCACTCCAACACCTCAATGTCTTTCCTGTAGTGAGGGACCCAAAACTGGACGCAGGATTTGAGGTGTGGCCTCACCAGTGCCAAGTACAGGGTGACAGTCATTGGCCTGATCTGCCTGGCCACAAAGTAATTGACAGAGGCCAGGATGCCACTGGCTTTCTTGGCCACCTGGGCACAAACTGGCTCTTGTTCAGCTGGCTGCTGGCTAGCACCCTCAGGACCTTTACCAGGCAGCTTTCCAGACACTCTTCCCCCACCTTGTCGGGCTGCCTGGGTTGTTGTGACCGAAGTGCAGGACTTGGCACTTGGCCTTGTTGAACCTCATGCAGCTGATCTCGACCCATTGACCCAGCCTGTCCAGAGCCTTCCTGTACTCCCACCTAACACTTCCACCTAACCTGGTGTTGTCTGCAAAGTTATTATGACCTTCAATTACCCTCATAGAGGTCATTGATAAAGATATTAAACAGAACTGGCCCCAAAACTGAGCCCTGGAGAACCCCACTTGTAAGCAGCCACCAGCTGGATGTAACTCTATTCACCACCACTCTCTGGGCCCGGCGACCTAGCTAGTTTGATGATGTAGATGGTACTTTAAAATGGGATGTGAATCCCAAGCTCCTACATGACTGCCTTAGCCACAGGACCTGACTTGTCTTTGTGGAATAGATAGTGATTTGACACATGGCATTTCAACCTAATTACTTAGATGGCTATGGTACCTTTATTGCTCAGATAATAAAAGGCGTAGAGGACAAATGTTACTCTGTGTGTGCATCCACATGCAATCCAGAAATCACATTTGATCCTCCCAAAATCTCTATGAAAAGCTCTCAGATGTTGTGTGACTCTCATTTTACAAACTTCTTGGAAAAGGAAAGAAACTGAACTGACCAAAGATGCCCCACTACCTCACAGCTTGACTTTGTAAAGTCAGCAACCAATAGCACAGAAAACTCGGTCAGACAGAAATATGTTAAAGTGTGCAGGAAAAAAATTAGTTTTTTTCTTTAAGGGCAGAATTTTCTGATGTAGAAAAGCTTTTAAAACTGTAAACCAAATTAGGCAAGTGCATCTTACCTATATTTTTGCATGCACATGATGAGCAGCTGTCCACTCCTGAAAAATACAACGTTGTTTTCTGTTTAAAATTTAAGAAGAGCAATGCAAGAACAGGGGGTTAACCATGCAGTGTTGAGATGCTGAAGCTATTTTATAATTTGTATCATTATCCTATCTGATCCTTTCTATGCTACACTCCAAAGTCATATGATATAAGAATGAAATATAAAAATCAAAGTAGAAAGAAAATGCTCAAGACAGGAGTTTATGTTGATCATACATATAACATTCACAAATTCTTAAAACACCTTTGCAAAGTAATACATGTACTTCAGGAATAGAACCGACATGAAAGTAAAACTTTTTCATCAAGATACTGAAGAAATCTGCCTGAAATAAAAAAGTATATATTTGATTTCTCATGGGTCCTGATTTTGCAATAAGCCAACATTATACTTTTCCCAGACTAAAGTACTCATTTCCATCAATGTTTGTTCTGCTTCCCCGACTGCTTGACACAATACCAAAGCATCTTATAATTATCTGGATCATGTTCCAAAACATACATAAAGAGAACATTCAAACAATGCATATGGTTTTGTTCCTTTTCCAGTAGCAACTTATTCTCTTATTGTTCATAAGTGATCTTCGTTACAGAATACTGACACATTTTTAATAATTGTTCTAGTTTTGTTTTTTAAACTGCTGCCTCCATCACCACACACTATGGCAGCACTTTGATTTGTATGTCAGTACTGGCAACATAGCAGAGTTTGGTAGTGTTTCATCTTTTTGCAGTGCCCTAAAATTAAATGTTCAGACAGATAAACAGAAAAAAATTCTATCTGCCATTCCTGTTTTCTGGTAGCCTGAGTAAGTTCTTCAGATGCTGCTTAGAATGAAATATATCTTCATCAGGATTTTATGACACTAAGGAAATACAGGGCAAATACTTAAGGACTTTGGTGCGCTGTCCTATTTGTGTTACAGCTCCATGGTAGTCTAGATAGATCCACACAGAGTAGACCCCCAGGTGTGCCAGGTATTGCACTGATAGCATGGTATAGATAATCTTTTTTTTCCAAGGCATCTGTTATCTTTGACATTAACCTGTAAATGCACAGGAACAGAGGATCATTCTCTTTTGGGTACCTTTGTATGTTCTCAACTCTTTCAGTCTTTTAGTGCTCATGTTTTTTCCTTTTTTGAATTCTTGCTCCTCAGTTACTGCCATTGGCAAGGGCACTGAAATAAATGATACTCATTTAAGATACCTTTAGTGTGACACACAAGCTGATGGACTTCTGGAAGACACTTTGTGATGCTCTGTTAGAGAGCAGTAAAAACTGTTATCCTATCTTGACTGATTTACCATTTCCCTAGTCATCAAATTCTCCCTGGTTTAGTGTGCACAGTCAGCACCCTTATCTAATTCTGTGACAGTTCTAATATCTATACTTCTCTCAGGACTATTACTTAAGTCTATGATACCAGACAAGGTATTTAGCATCTTGTACCACTGGTGTGAAGACACAGAGAAAACACACAGCTTGCCAAGCCACAAGTGAAACAGAGCTCTAGAACCACTGAAAACACAGACAAAAAGTGCAAGCCCTTAAAATTTTATATAGTCTGAAAAGATGAAAGCAAAGGTCAAATAAAGAAATAATTCTTGATGACTTATATGTGGCATGATGAAAGAAAACAGTTGCTATGAGAAAAGCATTTGAGATAAAGGTCATTTAAAATGCTCTGTAGTTTGACATCCTGTAGTTCAGTAACACATAACTTTAAAATTTGGCCAAACACCCAACAAATTATTTAGGGAAGGGAAGAAAAAAACAAATGTACGGCCGAAGTTAGGGAGCATGATGAATGCATAAACTTATCTGATACTTTTGAGAAGCACCTACCTGAAGTTGAAACATCTACATTTGTCACTGATCATCTGAGAGGAAAGGCAGAGGCTGACTCTGTCAGGGCAGCTACAGAGCCAAGCTATGCCATATTCCTTCAATGTCTCAGAGGAGCCTGGGACAACTCTCTTCTGAGCACTAAAGTAACAACTTCAGATCTGTTTTCTCGGTTTGTCTCTGAGAATAGTTCAATTTCACTGTTAGCTAATGAAATTGCCCTTTCATAACATGTGGGTTAAAATGTTTGCCAGAGATCATGGTTTTAATCCTTGTTTTTAATGAAAAGGGGCAGAGAGAGGTCATTAAGCATTTAGTTCATGTGACCTCGTGTCAAGCTGAAAGATTGTTTTGTATTCTCTCCAACTCAGAAGCCTAAAATGATTGTTTTCAAGGAACACTCAGTAAAGTATTTCTCTGAATGAGCATTTTGGTAAATGTGATGCAATTAGTATTCCTCTGAAACAAGTAGCCATAGAGAAGAGTGTGCTTAGCATAGGATAAAAGCAGCACATTTTAAAATTAGATTAACAGTGCCTGAGATTAAAACACAAAAATGTCTAAATGGATGACCACAATGGGTGAGAGCTGATATAAATTTCCAATCACTAGCTATTCTGCATCAGTTCCTAATTTGAATGCACTTGCTGAATACTAAGAAGTTGCTCATTCCCCTTCCCTGTGCCTGACTGCTGATCTTCTGTGCCCACTTGTATCCATTCATTCCTAGTTAATCATATGGACCTGTAGCACTCTGTTGTTAATGGCTGGACATATTTGGGATGTTTCTTGCCAAGCTCCAGTCAGAATGAATGTACATTTAGTAGGATGTGAGATAGGAACCTGGGATTTAAACATCCAGTAATATTGAGATTCCCTGACTAATTCTCCCTAATTCTACCTCAAAAATATGTGAATAAAAGTCTACATTATGGTATTGTTGAAATTGAACAGAAGAATTTCACTGGTTCAGCAGTAAAAATGCTTAGTTTTGGCCGAAAGATTCCTTTTTGTTATTTTTCATTAAAAATTATTATTTTACATATAAAGGTTTGAGAAGAGGAAACAAATCTTTAGTTTGTTTCCTAGCAGTGTCACAATGTGGAGTTGCAAGAAGTTGTTCCTGGCTCACCTGATGTGAAGCAGAGTGCCAAGACAAATATTGTGGTTTAGATATAAATCAAATATATTAACATGTATGAAAGCTACATCTTGTTATGTTAAGCTCTGAAGGAGACCTTGTGTGTGTGTACATTTCTGTATAAGTGTATTTACAGTCATGTACATTTCCACCTCACTTTCATTTTTACTGCAGCAGGAAAGCCTTTTGGCAGAAGTTTGGGAATTTCTGTGGTAGTGTGCTTGGATACTGACGCCAATGGAAAGTGTGTTATTTTCATTTTAATGGGATTGCAATTTTGAGCTTTCTAGCTATTCTTTGGCAGACCCAGCACTATTTGAAGACATAGAGAAAACACCATTACACATTTTGGTCCTAACAGAAGTTTTAAAACCACTTTCAATCACTTTTCAAGCTTGGGGTTTAGGCCAGGAGAATAGAATGATGCTGCTTTGTTTTCTTGCTGTTTGTATGATCTGCCCCAGCTCTCAGAAAACTAGCTAGCTGATGAAAAGAACAAGCACAATTTCACTTGTGTGTGTTTGCCTCTGAAGATGAGCAAGGAAATCGCAGATCCTGCCTTTAAAACAAACATATTTGTTTTGTTCATATTAAATGCATAATGAAACTGCACATAGCTTTTAAGCTGCTATAGTTTCAAACTTCCAAGGCACTCTGAAAGATGACACTGTCAATTTAGTGTCATTAGTCCTATGCCTAAAACTAACATATTTCTATCTTTCATGACCCAGGATTAATTGGGGAAGGAGTGCTTGTGGGCAAAGCAGTAATGGCCCAATTTATTCTAGGAAGCCATCTTTAATCTGAATAATTTCTATGGTATAACTTATGATGAGAAATGCTGAAATTCATATAAAACATACCCTGAAAGAATAGCCAGTGCTGATAATATTTCAGAAGCCCTTCTAAAAATCGCCACGGTTTCCTGCTGTATTGACACCAGGAGATCAGTGGGTGAAGAGTGATAATGCTTTGCAAATGTTGGTGTGCCAAAGCTCATGTGCAGTTTCATAGCAAGGGCCTCTAGTGCTATGGAATCCTGCCTCCAGCTCTCTACTCCAAAATCCCATTGCCTACATTTCTCTGCGGGCAACAGAGACACTCCCTGCTCTTATGAACAATTTCTTTATCACAATTGTGTTATCAAATCATAATGCACATATGAACACATATATATCACCTCCTGTGACCTATTTACATCCAGAGGTCACAAGTTATGCTGAGAACACTGTAAAACAAAAAACATGAGAGATACCATTTCTTCTTACATGCAGTCTCTTTCTCTTGTCATCTCTTTTGCCCAGTCTCCTGCCCAAATCCTATCCTCCACATTTGAAGGAAAGGAGAAATGCTGGTATCAGACAGAACAATTATTTGCACCCTTAAAATTACAGTATATTTCTTCCCATGAGGAAAAGCTTTCTAGATAGCTTCAGTCATGTGTAAAAGCATGCTGGTCAGGTATTCGTGCTAAATTGACTAGATGTAAAGTAGCCAAACTGAAATAATTTTTTGTTAGTAGATTTAGGAACAACTTTCCAAGGAGAACTCTCTTTAGAGATACTGATTACAATTACTCTTTCTTGTGATTTCCCCCATCTTTTCAATCTATCTGAAAACTCATCATCCATGTTTAAGGCTGGACTGAAATTGGTGCTGTCACTGTGCACCTTCTCAAACACAGCATAGGAATTCCATGCTTCCTTATAATTCTGTGTTTCAAGCCTGCACCAAAATGATCTCATCTACTTTTCCATGCCATATACATTTTTCATTGTATAAAAATTCCCTGCTCAAATGAGAGCAGGTTTAATATTGATAACTTGGTTTCTCTTTATTATTCACCATCATGCTGCTATGGGATCTTATATCCATCGAGGGAATCTGGCTTATATCCATCAAGGGAAGCATTACAATCTCAATAGCTAAAGGGTAACACTGAGCAGATGAGCTAAAGAACATAAACAATGTTCTTGCAGTTTTTAGTTTCAGAGCAAACATTCCTATGCTGGCAGGAATTCTCTTCCCACCAACTCTAGTGATATTGAAGTTGAGAGCAGTCTTTATACAGCCAATACCCTCCATTACCTTTATTCCTCTAACCCCTTGCTATCATGCCTCATCTACTATCTCCCATCATTGGCTAAGTCATATTCTGTAGAGACACCTACTGCACGGAGAATAATCAAAAATGTTACTCACCATACAGGGCTTCAAACTGAAAGCAAAGGACACAGAAAGTTACAGCAACTGCCTTCATGCCTGCCTGACACAGAGGCATCAGCCTTCTGTCTCCTATGAAGATGGGGAAGAACACATGGGTAGAAAAGGAAGTGGTTTGTGGGCTCTGGCAAAAACTGTAAGATAATCAGAATGACTTTTTAATTTAACATTTGTCCCCTGACTGTGTTATAGCTATGTCAGCATTAGCTGTTGCAAATACCTGGTTTAATGCTGTTTTTTTTTTCCTATCTAATGGTTTGTTGTCACAGACAGGAGGATGAAAACTTTCTGACATTAATTTTGATGTTCACTTTGCAAAGACTGATTTCTGGTAAAGTCTATCACAATAGAGGCTGCAGTCATCTGCAGTAAACTTCTGCAGATGGCCCATGGTCAGCAACTAATATTAACTTACAGTACATATATATTTGTAACTGACAACCTGGTTTCTCCCCACCAGTTTCAACTGGTTTTACATAACTAATGCTCTTGCTCTATGTGGAAACCACTAGTTAGTGGGGTAGGAGTCTCTCATGTGTCCTGGTCCTGAAATCCATATGAAGAACATGGCCAAAGTGCAGAAATATCCCTTCAGCCCTGTGACTTCTGAAAGGTTCACTGCAGCATGACTTCCATTCTGGAGATCAGGCTTGTTTTGCCTGAAGTTTCATGAGAAGCTTCATGTGGCTCTGTGAGAGGAGATCTGACTCAGTGCCCTAGAGCCTTAGGTCAAAAGGTTCTCTCCTTCCCTCTTCCTTGCCTTTGTGCAGCAGACTCTATCCTGGCCTGTTATCCATCTTTATCCTGGGAATGTTTTAGGACCCTTTGTAACATGTTCTACAATCATTTAATTCTGGCTGCTTATTTATGTCTATAATACTAAATTTAGTGCAGAAAATATGCAAGAAAACCAGCTTCTAAATCATGTTTAATATATTAGATGAAGTTTGCATTTCTGATTGCATGAAGATAAAACACAAAGGACTGCTAGTGGTGCCTGACAGACACTTTTGGGGTTGAGTCTTTGTAATGGTCAAATAATTGGAAAATAACAGGACTGTGTTACAGATTCACTGCTACTCTATACTGTGTGAGTAAATCCTCACAAGTTGGTTTACTCTTCTTCAAAAAGTGATTTAATGTCTTTCACTATTACTGCTAAGGATCTGATCACATGGACATTGGCAGAGCTTTATTTTCTTCAAATCTTTCAAAATCCCTGAAAATCTATGCCTTTTTTAAAATTACACTTGGAAGTAAAACTGAGTCAAATCAGGTGTTGATCTAAATTTTCAGCTCAAGTCTCTGGCACCAAAATTAAGTAACTCTAAGCAGAGAAAGTTTCTGCAGTATGCTTTTAATTCTAAAACCCAAAAGCATATGGTGGTTCAAACAATGATACACCTACAAAACATACATCTGACTCCTGAGTTTCGCCTATGAAGTTATAAACTATGTTAGGATGTACTGAGGTTCCAGGTAGGATCATCTTTTCCATCTCCTATAAAAGCTAATAGGAAGTGCTGAAAGAACAGACCAACCCTCTCCTGGGACCTCTCCTGACCTTTACTGCCCCCCAAATAAGCTTAAGAGTGGTCTCCAGAAAAGCCTATAATAAGAAGAGCTGCTGCTGCAGAGAATTAAGGGTGGAAGAGAATCATGTGTCAAGTACCCCTATGCACATCCTTGGGAGAGCATGATTGACAACACACACCAGAGACTGAGTCCTACAAAGCCTATCACTGACTGGGAAGGCCAATAAATGTGTAGGGGAATGTACTCCATGTGCAAAGTTTTGGCTACTTTTTTATGAAAACACGCTTTAAAACAAATCAGTATTGTTAGGGTTCCAAAGTTTGTTGTCTCTCTTTAAAAATTTAAACATTTTGTTAGAAAAGTAATTTTGTTAGAGGGGATTTTTTTTTTAAACAAATATATTTATTTTGGAGCAACTTATTCCTTCCATCCCTCCCTATGACCATATCAGTTACACCAAGGCTGATTAATACACATCTATTTCACTTTTGGGGGAAGAATAGATAGGAGCACAGCTTGGCTGATATACATCTTGCTGCAACAATTGAAGAGAGTCTCACTGTCCAGTTTGTATATGTCAAGTCCTCTCTCTTTACTATAATTATAGCTTCAAGTCTACAATCACACCTTCTCCTTTTCTGCTTCTTGGCACTTGGGATGGCTAGAACACACTGACCCCTTTATTTCAGAAGGGTCGAGCCCAGAGAATACCTTGCAGTGCATTTGGCAGCACTCTCAAGTTTGATCCAAGCAGTGATTCCAAGTGTATTTGCTGATGAGCTGGCAGAGCCAGGGGCACTCGCAGCATATATTCACAAGTGAAGAGACTCAAAGTCAAGCTCTGTGCTCAGTGTGAGGGATGCTCCCCTTCAAGTCCCACACCAACGGAGGCTCCTCCTCTGCCTTTCAATCTTTCCATCTTTGCCTCACTCCCCTGTCAGCGCTTATCTACTTCACAAAGACATTGTTACTGCAATTTTGAAGTGCTTCTTCTAAATACCACAGTTGGTTACGGTTAAACACCTGGAACAAGTAGTATGTTTCCACAGGCTTCCTACAACTGTAACTATTTTTGCTCACAAACACGTGTTTCCTTTTTCCATCCTCACTCATTTCTCTTCTTGATTTTCACTCTCCCATCCACCTATGCCTCTCAGAGTTGACTTCTTTCCTCCTCCAACCTGACTGTCCCCCAGTCCCTGAGTACCCCGCTCCTCAAGCAGTAGTTTCCCTTCACCATGTGCAGTAACTCCTGTCTGGAACGTAGCTTTTCCTTCACCTCATGCCCTATTCCTTCTTCATGTCCTACTCCTAATGCTACCCTATAGTAATAATCTCCTTTCCTTCCCATCATCTTGCTTCTGACTGTTTGAAAACTGGAAAATCCTTATGTGAATTTTTGTGCCTTAAAAAATGCATTCAGCAATACACTGAGTTCCAAAGAGAAATGAGCTTGCTCATCCCTTAGTCTATACACCAGTGTTCTCCACTACACAGTCTTCAGTGCTTCTCCCTTCTAACTCCAAGTAACTTGGAAAACAACACTTCTGCAGTTTCCCCAAAGACACAGCAAAGAATTTCCCTGTGTGTATGATGTATATTTGTCTTTGCTCTGTTTAATCACATAATTACTGTTATCACTCAAAACATATGTCCATGTTAGCAAAATGATACTGCATGGTCCACTGTGAAACCAAGGTGCAGTGAAGAATTTTCTTCTATCTCACCAGCAGTTTTCCACTTCTGCTCACGCATGAGCAGTTGCCCACAGCAATATTCTCTCCATAGAATGTTTTGCAGTTCTTTCTGTAGACTGCTACAGTTCATCCACACAAATTATATTCCCTTGTCTCCTGCTGCTTCTCATTCTTTGCTTCAATATCTGGCCTATATTCTCATGACTCTGGGTCATTCCCTCAGGGCTGGAGCAGAAAGCCTCTACACTCATGGTTTTTCATTTCCTGTCCTCCTAATTGAGAAGGGGAATAATGACTTTCACTATGCTATTTTTAGAGTTCTGTGATGGCTTTAAATCCCACTTCCCATCTGCACCACTCCCCATTAGGTGTGTAAACAAGCTGCAGTCATTCAGGATGCGGAGATTTCAGGCGAAAAGCAGCTCATGTGCTCCCTCATTTGTTCTGATGGCTCCTTTGCTGTTATATTGGTCTGCTCGCTCCCCCAGGCCTGTGGGCATGCTGTAATATTTTCTCCATCAATGTGCCAGTAGAGGCAACTGGGGCTCAGCTCAGCCAGCTTGGCAGCCAGGCAAACCCCTCCCTGCAGTGGTGTTGATCTAATGAGACAGTCCCCTTTGGGGTGGGATTGTGTGTGGCTTTGCTTCTTGATACAAGCTCAGTTACCCCATTAATCATCACATCTTTTGGGGATTTGTTTTTATTTTTTTCTTCTGATGGTGCTTGAGAATATTTGTCATCAAGTTTTCTAAAAGAAGGGAAACAAAAGTACGTTAAGGAGTTTAGCCCAGCTCTAAGGCTTGCAAGAGCATTGACCTATAAATTCAGTCCACAGGCGCTAAGTGGCAAATTCAGTCAAGTCTAAACAGGTTGCCTAGAGAGGCAGTAGATGCCCCCTCCCTGAAAAAAAACCTGACCTAGTCGAAGATGACTGCTTATTGCTGGACTAGGTGGTGTTTAAAGGTCCCTTCCAAGCCAAACTGTTCTATGATTCTAAATGCCTCTTCAGATCCTGGGACTAATGTTTTGGACTGGCTGACTCAAGGCAACTGAGAGCCACCTAGGAAAATAATGTCTCCGTTTTATCTTAGGAACTGCTATGGCTCTGTGTATCCATCCCTGCCTCTCCTGCAACACTCTTACCTAAAGAGGTGCTGAACACTTCTTCAGGATGTGGGGTGTAGATAGAAAGGGCCCAGTGAGGCTCACAAGCATGTGCTGGTGGTGTGGACTGAGACCCACAGGGTGGCTGGGGAAGGTTTACTGTCTTCAACAACAACAAAGGCAATGGCCATGCTCCTGCCCTTCGAGGTGTACTAGGAAGAGGACTGTGAGCAGCAGGTACTTTTCACTGGCATATGCCAGTCTGCGGGAAGTCTTTAGGAAAATACAAGGGCTGTAGATGGCCTGTGTTCATGGGCAGTGTTCCAGAAGGAGGAGTGTATCTCCTGAAGCCATTGCAGTTTCCTATGGCTAACATGCAGCTGAGTGGGACTTTTTTACAGGGCCCCTTATATCTAGAGTTGGAAAGGAGGTCTTTCAGAACAGGTGGCAAATGGGTAAAACCTGAGTGAAGTGCAAACCTGGAGACCAAGACTATTAGTGCCTGGCACTAGGGGGAGCAGTGCATGACAGATATATGTGGATGTGCTAGGTAACCATGAAAGTTATTCTAGGTGTAACAGTGACAAATTATACAGATTTTGTAAAATTTTCACACACAAAGTCTTTCAAAGCTTGCAGTAGGGTGGGAACCCCTATTATATGGTTATCTGGTCAGCTGCCTTTAAGGAGTTAGGATGGAAAGAACGACATTGTGTGGTGATGCTTGGGGTTTGTGGTGTGGTTTTTATCTCAGCATTGTTGTGAATACTTTTTAAAGGTAAACTCTTGCTACCAGTGCCTTGACAATGTTAGAAAGAGAAACTTTCTGCAACAGAAACAGTCACCAAAGTTGTGATGCATTCTTGCAGATAACAGATAAATGAAAAGTTATTAATGAAAATTGCAAGGATGGGTGAAGCAGCACAAAGCTGTCTTGGACTTCCAGAAGCACTAAAGTGGCTGGAGACACACATGTGCTTTTCCCAGCTGACTTAAACAGCTTTTGGAAACCCTGTCTCTCAAGTGTATCCAAGCCAAATTTCACTATTGTTTTTAGTGGTTAACTGGAGCTGGACTTAGACAGCTCAGGCCTTGATGGATTTGGGGAGTAAAAAACGAAATCACAAACATGTAACTAAGCCTCCTCTATCTTGTGTCTGTCATTCAGAATCGCACAGGTTACAGCCTTGGGAACAAAGTTCTTTGTACATGCAGGCCAAGGCTACCGAAGGCAGCAGTCCCATCTGCAAAAGGTGAGATCCCTCGCTCAGTCCAGCTGCACTCTAATGGGTGCCAGAGCGAAGACAACCAAGGCCAGGTACCCTGCAGTGTCAGCCCCGGGCTCCTGCCTCGAGGGGCCGGTGAAGGATTTTTATCCCCTTCCGCAGGAGAGGCTTCCAAGAGCTGCCTTTCAGGCCGAGCTCACCTGGGCGCTGTGACACGGGGGAAGCAGCACTGCCGAAAGGGCTGTAGCCCCGGTGACCGCCCAGCCCGGCCCTGCAGCGGAGCCGCCGGACCGCGGCGAGCCCCGTGTCCCCGGGCCGCGGGCGGCGCTGCGGCTCTGCGGCCGCGCGGGGGCGCTGCGGGCCGGCGGGCTGAGGCGGCGAGCGGAGCGCGGGGCGGCGCCGCCGTGCGGATGGGGCCGGGCCGAGGGGCTGGGACTGTGCCGGGGGATGGGGCCAGGCCGTAAGGATGGGGCCGTCCCGTGCAGCCAGTGCCTCACGGGGGGCTCGCCCTCAGCCCGGTCTCGGCACACCCGAGCTCCTGGCTTGCAGTGCAGCCCTTTAGGGTCATCCTGCACGGCCTCGCATCGGCCCTCACGAAGGTACGACTGCTCTCTGTGGTTTCCTAGAATCCCACACCAGCCTGTGCACGTGGCTTTATGTTTAAAGGGCTTTATGGTTTTTCTAAACCAGAAAGAAATTCTGAAACCGCACAGCAGAGAGCAGTGCAATGTCAGGGTCGCCAATGCCTGCGCTTGGAGGGACAGAACAGGTTTCTCAGGGCTCAGGAGGTTCTGAAAGCACCATAGCCGAGAAGGTGGTTTGCTCTTTTTTGTAGGTATTTGAACATTGTTCATCTGTTCTTGCTAATTTGATGAGAAGGAGCAAGCTGTAAAAACAATCCTTCCAGCAGGTCAGGAAAGACCAAGAGGTAATGGAGTTGGAATAGAAGTCACTTCTCAGGGCATCACTTACAAGTGTGTGGCAGATGCAGTCTCAGAGTTGCTGTGGTGAAGAGTGAAGGAGGAACTCCCCAAGGCCCTGCAGAACTCGGCAGAGTTTGCTGCCAATCAGAGTAACTGAGATAACCAACTTTAAAACCAGGGGTAAATTCTCTCTTGCAAGAGAGAGGATGGGAGTTGACTATAAACCTTTCTGACATGTTTTCTGTTTGTCCCAGAGTACTTTTAACCCAGTGAAGCAGAGCATTAAATAAAGCCTTTGGTGTGCTTCAGGATCTCACTGTAAGGGAGGGGTCTAGGCACACTTCTTCCAGCTAGCTTGGACGCTGTCACTACACAAAAAGGAATTTGCAGTAATAACTAGAGTGACAACGAGCAAAAAATAGAAATCAGATATCTATATTCTCTAGAAAACAAGTGATTGAAATGACAACTCTAAAACATGACTTTAACCACAGTGATCACACTGCAGATCACCATAAGATATTCGGATGATTTGGCCTTTGTCATGTAAAGACTGCAGATTTCCTCACTGAAGGTGCCATGCACCTCTCTGCTCCTGGGAGACACAGCACTGGAGCAAAACAAAGGAGCTCTGCTGCTGCCAGGCTCATGTCTTGATTAGGTGCCCTGTGTCTCTAGTGCACTCTCAGTACAGTTTAGGGTGGAATATCCAAACCAGCTTTAACGGGATCACAGTACCAGCCTGAATGCAGGAAGTATCTAGTTACATTCAGGCAAGCTCCCCAGTAGCTAATACACCTTTGTGCTCAGAATAAAACCTCAGCAAGCTCTGCTCAGCCTAAGCTGTTCCCAGCTACTATTAAGTTGGTCTGGGCAGATGTATACACATTGTATAGGAATGTGCAGTTCCCTGCTTGTCCACAACTGACTGAAAAGAACACGTTTTTCATGCTACATCTCTTTGATCTCTACTATTTGTTTGCTGGTCATTAAAAGTGAATGTTTGCTTAGGGGGCTTTTGTTGTCATTACCCCAGTAATGCTTCATTTGGGTCTGTAGCTCCATGTGATCCTGAGTGAATCACAACAAAGCGCACCCCTGTCCAGAGTAGAAGTCAAGCAGCCTGCTGGAGCCTGCTGCAGCATAGCAAAGCTGGGAAATAGAGGTGTCCATACTGTGTCTATAGATATTACAGAATCCTGGATTTTCTGCCTCCTTGTCAGAATCAGACAATGCTCAACCTGAAAATGTTTTTAGGTTATGAGAGTCTTTCAGCATTACCATATATCTTTCCTCATGTAATATTCTTCACTAGGTACCCACCAATGGATACTTACCTGAGGTAAGATACTAGGTTTTTTTAATTCTCAACTGGTACAGCCTTTACATTTATACTCACATTAATTTAGATGACTGTCAGAAAAGATGGAAGTTGGTGATTCTCTGTTCTCACTGTGTTGATACTGCTGCTAAACATTATTGTTACATTAGCATCTGGGGCTAATGGTAGTACTGTTCACAAACCTAACTTCAGAATTCCTCAGGAATCACCTTCTGGCTGGAAGCTGCCTTGCTTTGCTGCCAGGCCAGGAATGGAGCTTGTTGTGACCCAAAAATCTGTAAGCGCTGTTTTGTTGGTGATCATAATGTGATGATGAAGGAACAAATGTATTACTTTGTATGCTGGGTGTCTTGCTGCATATTCAATCAACAAATATGGGATTCTGTTGTTACAAGACCATGGATTTATGCTATATTGATTTAGGCAGGTACTTCCACAAGCCATTGGTGATTCCCTTCCCTGCTAGGTAAGAAAAAAGCTGTAACCAAAAAAAAAAAACCCAACCAAAAAAAACCCCAAAAAAAAAAAAAGGTTACCCAGTCACACCACTCTATTTCTCATTGGGTTGCTGTGGTTCTGTGGTTACACTGTGTTTTCTAGTGACATCAGTGAGGGCTCTGTAGTTCTTGAACAACTGACTGTTTTGGTACTTCTTTTGCTTGAAGAAAAAAAATAGTTGAAGGGGGAAAAATATATTTGGCCATTTGCATCTTTCCTTCTAGTTACGTTTTCATAAGTAGGTTATTAGTGCTAGTGGTTACAGAGAAGAAAGTGGTGATTTTATTATTAGCTTTGTATCAGACAGGTACAAATTGTTCTAGTTGATATGGAAACATAACTGGCTTTCCACAATGAAAATAACATTTCATTGTTTCCAGACTTTGAAAACTACCCTAGATATCCCCTTTGGTCTATCTAGGTTTTCCCGTTGATTTTCAAGGCTGTTTGTGTTGCTTTGAGTTCTTTTATTTCCTCTGTAATACAGAACAGCTGATCATCCTTGTTAAGGTGAACTCAAAAGTCCATAGGGCTTCAAAAAGTGACAGAGTAAATTCAAGGAAGAGAAATCCCTTGAGGCTGTTGAGGACAAATTCACCACCCTTTGAAGTGCCTGAGCTGCTGGTGAAGGAGGGCTTCAGTATTTTAGGAAGGTTTCATAGGATGCTATCATTGGTTGTATACTCTTCCCTGCCGCCTGCTCTTGGGTACTGCTGGGAAGTGGACAGCGGCTGCTGCTGTGTCTTTTAGCATCATTCCCACCTTTTTCTTCCTGCCTGCTCTGTCTGGTTGTGAATGGTTCCTACAGACACTGTAGAACAGATCCTGTTTTATTAATATTCATTTATATTGTACTCTTCCTGATTATTGCAAATAATGATCTTACCACATATGAAATAGAGTTACTGCTGCTGTGCTCTTCTGTTAGGCTTCAGTAGAACTGAGAGTCTTTTGGTATTCCCAGTGAGTTAACAGTGATTGCAGCAGGATTGGGAGCCAAGGGCACAGGCTGCTGCGCAGTTCGCCAGTTTCAAAAAGATGAACAATGATACTTCATTATTAACTACTTACAAACAGTACAAATAAGATGCATGACTGCAGTAGATGTGTGACTTGGGAAGGGGAAAGAAAAGCTCAACACAGTATTACCAGCACAGATAAAACTCCAGCCAGAAACACATTCAAAACACCAATCCTTGGTAGGTGGCAGCACCTAAATCATTGAAAAGATTTTCAGATCAGAGATCTTTCTTGCACACAAAGGAATGGTGCTTGTTGGTTTTGATCCTTAAACAAACTGTTCCTTCTGTAACAAAAATCTGCCGGGTAAAGGATGTTGAAGTGTCTGAAAATTGTTGAAAGCAGTGATTCCTAGTTCTGTTACAAGATAGATTCACAGTACTCGTTACTAAGTCTGCTGCTGATCCATGCTGTAACAGGACAGTGTTGGTAATGGCATATCCTCTTTAGAAATCTCAATGGACTTTATTCCAACAAACAAAAATATTAGTACATTTGCTATTAAACTTGCAAACTTTCAAGATAAGAATTTCCCAATCCGTATCAGTACAAAATTGCCACCTTTCATGAATTATCAGTAGACGTCAAGAAGTTCTGCCAGCCTTCAAAGTTTTCCATGAAAGTGCAGAGAGTGAGGATGGTCAGTGCTCCAGGTATGCTCCTGCCTTTGTGTCAGACCAGACACCAAAGTGTGTGTCTAACTTCCCAGCAGTACCACAGCCTTGGGCAAAGGCATCTCCCTCCTGTCTCTGGTGCTGAACACAAAGAGCTACTTTGACCCAAGGAAGGTTTTGGCATGCATGGTTTAATTGCTGCATTCATGCATGTGTACACATGCACAGAGGTTTTTTCAGTAGGTGGGCATTCTCTGTATGAGCTTTCTGGACAATTCTAGTTAAGTGAAGGTGACTAATTGCATCAACTCACCCCTCACTGGAAAGTGTCAGCCTTGTACTCATACATATCTAAGAAGAAATCAGGGCAGGAACTAAAGAGGGCTCTGCAAAGCTTGTAAAATCTTGATTTGAAATTTTGCTGGGGTAATATTTTTAAACATTTTATTACAAAAGGGCCAAGCGATCTCTAGCTATCACATATCATCAATGCATCAGTTTCATGCTGAAAAAGCTGAAAGTAGCACTTTAGCAAAACATGGAAATATTTTCTAGGCAGAAACTGGCAACACTGATTTTCTGATAATTTTTAGGTTTTACTTCAGAATAGTGTAAAGACAATGTATTGCTGAATAAGTGACAGGTTTTGTCAAGAGTTTTTTTTGTAATAAAATGTGGGTGTAGATATCAAAGGAAGCCTCCAGGCATACTCAATATCAAGTTATGCATATTTCATAAGCATATTTCCAGATTACCATATTTTATTGTATATGTTTAATAGATTTCAATCCTAAATCTACTTTCCCACACTACCTGTTTCACATGCAACAGGCCATTTCCAGCTTTTGTTCTTCCAGTTCTGGTGCAGAGACAGTTTCACTAAACTTTATCATATTGTTACTATTACATGACATAAGACTTTGTGACTTATTCATGAGCTTAAAGCCACATGAACAAGCTTTTAGTGTGAATCTGATGGTTGGCTGCATGTGCCAATGCTTTTCATCCATATACTGGCCTCCATGGCTATTAAATCAAGTAAAGAAAGGATTAAGTTAAAAGGAAGTTAGAAACACCCAGATAGGTCTAACTGGCAGCATCCAAAGTTCTATTTTTCATAACAATGACTTGAACTTGGAATCATACAATGGTAATTGCTCATAGCATAATCAGATGAAAAAGGCTGACTAGTCAGTCATTGAAAAGTAACTGGACCTTCATTAGCCACTCAGATGTCACAAACAACACAGAACAGTTCTGGTTTAATTGTAATGTGGAAAGAGCAACACAAGAGTTTTTGATACATTTGGACTAATCTGGATTTTTTTATATTAAATCTTCAATATCTTTTTTCTTTACAGTTTTAACACTCACATCCTTAATTTCTGTTCTTCTGCAAAGACTAGACTTAAATTTAGTTTTAAATTCCTACCTAAACTGAAAATCTGAAATTTTGACAAACTAAGAAGTTGGGAAAAAATAATTTTCTGTTTGGCAAAAAAAGCTGGTTTGTTATGAGCTTGATATAGCTAAATATAAAGTTAAACACTATTTCAAAGAAGTCCAAGTATTTGATATAAAAATACCAACTAATTTCCTTTTTTCCCACAATCTTTCTATACACAAAGATTTGCCAAAATAAATATTAACATATTTACTGTGAGTGGAAGAGGTTATTAAATTCAAGTACCTCATGTCTCTAGAGCAGATTAGGTGCTGAGTGTTCTATGTTCTGCATGTTGAAAAGTAATCCAAGAGCATCTATGTTGCTGAATCTAAACCAACTTTTTGAGGGAGAGCCATTTCAAAAGGTGCCATGTTTGGAGGTGCTATTCACACTGTGTGCACACAGGCTGACTCTCTCTCACTTCCTGCAGCCTCTTCCTTTTGCTGGCTGACCTCCATGGATGCTGTGAAGGTTGTTCCCTCTCCTGCCAGTCATCCACCCTCTGGGTAAGACACAGCCTGCATCCCCTTCTAGTTCAGAGATTTGTTGGATGAGACACAAGCGATCAGGTCCTCTGGAGCATCCAGCACTGGAAAATAAACCAAGAAAACAGATGCACACACTTAGCATAGGGAATGCCGTCCTTCCAGGAAACATAAAGCAACTGCTTAAGGTGTATTTCTGACTGAGGCATCTGAAGTACCAGTGAAGCTTCTCTGTCAACTCCCATGAAAGAACCCCACCTTCCTTGTGACCAGTGACAGTAAAGCAATTGCTCTATTTAATCAAAGTGTGTAGAAGCCTGGTCTTTTTTAGTCATAAAATATGAAGTAAAAACATGATAAAAAATAAAGCAAGTTTTTCTGAAAATTGCAGTATAAATGATGACATTAATGTGAGGAATTTTTTACAGCAGATATGTCCCTGTGCCTTACATAAGAGAGAAGGAATAATATGAGTTTGCAACCTATTGGTAAAATTATAATAATGATTCTATGTTATTGCAGAGAGATGAAGAGGGAAAAGAGCTTAAGAGAGGTTTTATCTTAGTGAGAGAGTACTATAAAAAGAAGACCAGACAAATAGTCATATATACAATATGATATAATTAATTAGTTTGGCATTATGAGAGAAAGGAAAATATTAATAATTTGTGAAGCAGACAGTCATCTTTGTTACAGAATTAAAAGTGAGAGAACTCTTATAAATGCTACCCACACAATCTAACACCTCACCAAAGCTCAACTATGAAACCAACTTATTCTGCTGATTAGTGCTGTTCTAGCCATCTTTCCTGCATGTAAAACATTAAGTCAGCCAGTTATGAAGCTGTCGAATGTTTCTGAAGTGTCACTTACCAGAAAGATTTGATAACTTACAGAGAAATGAACTGTTTTTCTTCCTGATCTTGATTAAGTACTGCTAACATACCACGTTTTGTGACAGTTTCAATTGCAGATTATTTTTGGTACTTGTTTCCCCACCACCGAGTATTTTTACGACTTTTATCCAGCTCATTGCATCTACATTTTTTATCTGTATGATGCAAATAAATTGGACCATAGTACCACCAAGACCCTTTGTAGCACAGGAAAAGAGAAGGCCTATTTTAAATCACCTATTTGTTTGGCTTCAAATTAAGTAGAAAGATGACAATAGCAAGAACTAGCAGCTCTGTCTAGCAGGCAAAAGGCAAGCTCTGAAAGCATGCAAGATGAAAAAAGCTTATCAAAGCTTCTACGGAACTTCAAATACCTCAGCTTTCCCCACACAATAGCACATGGAAAGAGGTATATGGAGTTCAACTGAAGGCCAACAGAGACCCAACTTTTAATGTGACTTTTCACAGGGAGGAAGGATATTGAAGTATTTCTTACAGCTGATGATGTTGCAAGTGCCCAGCACTAAGTGCTGTGGAAGTTAGTACATATCAATCCCCTCACACTTTCCAGTTTGCAGAGGGAAGACTTTCTAGTTTGCACAAAAGTAAGCAGTACTTCTGCTGGCCCCTTTCATCACTAGTTCAAGGAAGATACAAATTCCCAAGGAGAAACTCTACAAACAAGACTAAGGTGTAGTAAGATAACAATCACCCATTGAATATAGAACAGGATTAATCTTTTGCCTGTCTGTACTGAACTATAAGAGTCTTTGGGGTCTGGCTACTGAGTTTCTAGTTTGAAAAAAACATGGAGTATTTGCTCAGTGTATATATTTTTATTTATATAAAACCAACAATCCTATATTTTTCATGTCAGTGGCAATCTTGGCCCAAACTTTAATATTCATATCCTATAGAAAACCTAGATCCCAGGCACTGATCTGTCTGGGAAGAATAAAGCGCTCTGCTGCTTGTTCCAGCTTTCCACCCAAGCTGCTGCATCACAGGCTAGACCATGAATGTTAGTAAATCCCACCCACAACACAGCATAGTCCAACAGATGTTACCCTGTTTCAAGTTTTCCCAGTTGTATCATCTGCGCTGTTAGAGGATGTGGTCATCTAAAAGTATCATCTAATGGAATCATGTAATTATGTGAGAAATTCCATTTTCTTTGAAAGCAAGGTCTTGCTTTTTGCTGAATGAAGCAGACCAAACTGGATGTTTTCATATGCTACTCTCTAAAAACAGCAGTCAGAAAAGAATGAAGAGGAAAAGCTGTCAATGAAGAAACTGAGATCTTTTCATTCAACTGAAACTTCATAATCACTAAAAAAAATGTTCAGTGAAATATAAAAATGTGACTGTGATTAAGGCAGCTTGCTATAAAAATAGAAATAGAAATAGAATTATGTTTGAAAAGTCAAAAAAGGAAAGAATAGTGAAATTTTGAGGAGGTAACAATCTTTTAGTTCATGGAAACATCTGCCATGTTACCCCGGCTGCAATTACTAATGATTCCCAATGAAGTTTTGTTCCTTTCCCAAACTTTTCCTTGCTTCCCCCCTCTAGTAAACCACAAAAATTTTTAATCTGCCTTCAGGCACAATTTTTAAATATCCCCTTCCTGTAATTTCTAAGACCTTTTATCAATAACTGTTATGTGCAGGGGCCCCACTGCTTAGCTGTGATAGAAGCTACCTCAAAATAACTTTTCCATATTCAAGCAAGAATGCAGTTTGCAAATGTCAACAATAAATTGGTTTCAGTAATGCATAAATCCATCTGCTATGCACCAGCCTTCTTTGGTTTGGATTTCCTGTTACAACTCTTGGATACATCATCTGATTCCTGTTTATGCCTCTCCTAGGGGGAGAGCTCTTTAGTCATGGTTCAGACTGTTCCTGTCACAGGCAAAATCATGCATTTTTTGGTTGATTTTTCAGAACTCGCTCCCCAGCAATAGCTTTTATCTAGTGAAAGCCTGTTATATCTTACCTTCCAAGGTACTTTGCCTCCAAACTTTACCTCAGTTCCTCACACACATACTCACACTCTTTGGACCTACAAAGCTCAAAATCAGTACTGAAGCCAGGAATTGTATCAAATCTGTTAGGAGTTACCTGGCCAATGCCAGCACTGGTTATTGGAAAACAAGAAATTAGACCCAAGGGAGTCTTGAGCAAAAGTCAGGACATTAGGAAAGATAGCAATAGGTCAAAAGTGTCTGCTCTTGCATGACCTAGGAGTCCTTGATGATTTTTGTTAAAATTTATTAAGTATCTGTGGAAAATGGCATTAATGGACTTTCCCTACAGACATCAAGGCCTGACGTACTAGTGAGTTCAGATTCATATATTCCTTCAAAGAGTGGGGAATCTCTAAACCTAAAATGATAGACTACTCATTGCCTACTCACAGAGTAGCTGTGTGGGAAACCTTTTTCATAGGTTTTTCTCTATCAGATAGGACTCTGAAATTTGAAAATGACAAGGAAAAAAATAGTTCAGATAAAGAAGTGGATGAAAATGAAAGTAGAATATTGGGAGCTGGGAGTGGTGCATGCATATGCTATTGTCTTTGATGCAGACCTGTATACCTGTGAATTCCCACCCATCCAGGCAGAAACTCACACTCTCTGTTTCACAAACAGGCCAACAGATCTCCTAAAGAGGTGAAGAGCACATCAAAAGAAGCTCTTCCTGAACCTCACCAAGCAGTATGGTCTCATAATTTGGCTGTCCAGGTAAGATACTCAGTTGTGTTTTAAAACTCCCCGTTCTAATGAGCAGAGTTCTGAGTTCAGAGTTCCTTTCATCTTTGCTTTGCACATTCTTCCCAGAAAGAGTCATGGTTTCCTCTTTATTGCATTTTCTGGGATGTACACTGATCTAGCATTTTCACCTTTCATTTTGGTACTGCTGCGATCTCACAGAACAATTTATTTGACTCGTACATATAACAATTTTGGAGTGCTGATAGTGAAAGATGCTTCTCCCGGCTATCAGGGAAAAGCACAGACCTTGAGGTTCTGGGAAGCATACAGGACAATGGAAATTTCCTGAGGTCTGGGCTCTTCCCTCACCAGAGCTAGCTGCTACATGAACCATAGGGAGGTAGGTATAAATATCATCTCTGCAGGTACTTAGGCTCCACTCATCTCTGTAGTGCCAGATATGAATGATGAGAATATGATTGTCAATAAAATCTGAACTGAAATCTCACTTTGGTCTTCACTGCCACATCTGCTGATTTGAGTGCACCTACTACCCTGCCAGAAAATTCAAAAGGGGAACCTGGCTTAGAACAAAAAGTAATAAAGCATTATATAACATTCTGCTCAGTGGTAAGGAAAGCCAAAGAAAATTAAGCACTACAGAAACAAGAGAAGGTTGGAAATAGTAACAACTAAGGAGGAAGAGAAGATCGGAACAGAGAATCTGGGCAAAATAATGTCTTATAAGATAATTAATAAACACCATAATTTTAGAGATTAATAAGATAATTAATAAGCATCAATAATTATTTAAGTGCAGGAGGCAAACACAAAATGTTGCTACTACCATATGTAAGACTATTGTTTCTGTTCTGCTCTCCCAAGACCTTCACAATTCAGCTATTTTAGTAACCTGTTAGTTACTTATGGCAGAATTCTTCCCTGGTTGTTGCAGACTGAATGTCTCAAGGAAACACAGGTGTACCAAAAGGAAATTGTCCAGGTGGATGCAGAAGGCCTAGTTATGGTCAACTTAGTGGTCA
This sequence comes from Molothrus ater, assembly GCF_012460135.2. Classification (NCBI taxonomy): domain Eukaryota; kingdom Metazoa; phylum Chordata; class Aves; order Passeriformes; family Icteridae; genus Molothrus; species Molothrus ater. The sequence continues at coordinate 13,584,895 of NC_050484.2, forward strand.
GAAATAGAGGTAAATTGGAATATGCACAGGTTCTGTGGTGACACAGATTCACAGCCAGCTGTGGCCAGATGTCATGATGTTGTGGATACAGATCCAAAGCATCTCTTCACCCAGGAGGGATAAGCTTGGAAAACAATGAACTTGAACTGCTTTTAGATTGCTTAAGAAATGTAAGTATAGAGAAATTGTCAAGGAAAGGAAATAAAAGAAACAGTTGATTCCTGACTAGAGCTCAGACACATGATTCACTACTTGCTATGGTGGAAAAAAATTGCCCTGGATAATTATTCATGCTTCCTACAGCTTCTACAAGTGGATCCATGGGTCAAACCTATTTTTCATCATGGAGTCATGGAACACACTTGCCTGATCAGGCTGCACCTCAAAGGGCAGAAGTTCAATCATTTTGCAGTGACAATAGATATATGATCTTTTACCATTTTTTATCCCCAAAACACTGGATTGTGAAAAATTGGGGGAAAATACCAGACTAGTGTCAGAATACTAAAATACCTTGAAAAGAAAGATATGTCATCAGATGCTACTTTTGCTTAAAGCAGCACTTGTATATCAACACTGAGAGAGCAGTTAGCACCTGCAAACACTGGCAAATTGAGAATGTGAATGTGTCTTTGCACAGTTGGAGGTGGTGCCAGATGAATGGGCAAGAGAGGGAAATCAGGCTAAAAGAGCTATGAGATTTGGTGTTCTGGGAGCTGTTGCCACTACAAGAACATAGAATAAAGGGCTCTGGGGTTTGGCTGCACAGCTGTGCAGCCAAGAGGATGGATTCACAGCTGTGAAACAGGCACATGCTGCCAGTGTTTTGGATTGCAAGGTGAAATTTTGATAGCAAAGAATCAAATTAATAGATAGTAGCTGAGAATTCTGAAATTGTTTTAAGCTCCAGCAGCTTTGTGTGTTGACTGGCATTTAGTGAGTGAGAGTGTCAGAGTGGTGCAAAGAAAACAGGATTTGAAACTAGGACAAGGTTTTTCTTTAAACATGTACAGGAGGTGCTGTCAAAGACATTAAAGCTACCTTCTGCAAGTGAGTAACTCTGATGGAAGTGAAAACATGATTGGTAGAGTGTCTGAAGCACATCACAACAGCTGTAACTAGACAAATAGAACTGACAGATTGTAATGGTGGCTGGCTGAGGAGGAAAGCTGAGAACGGAAGTGTTGGCATGAGCACACAGGCTGTCTCTGAAGGGCAAAACACGGGGTCAGAGAGGATAGGTTCATGTTGTCTTCTCTGCTTTCTAACATGTAGCCACTTCCTGTTTCTCATTATTCTGAGAATAGTGAACAAGAAATGAACTCAAATTTGGGCAAAGCTTCAAGGTTTTTATTGAATGGTACATAACTAATAAACAAGATTTTACACTGTCAGTATTTTCATGGAAAATAGACTTTTTAAATACAGCAACATACTTCTGCCTTTTGGATAGATGCTAATTTAGCATTTGTAAAACACAAGGCCCCAGCAGAGCTGGAGCATTCTCCCAACAAGAGGGCTCCTGCTGGTGCCTTTTCTCTAACCAAACTGTCAGCACTGGCTGAGAGACCATCAGTCAGCTCCATCACAGCACTTCTGGGACACAATGCTACTCAAGAGAGCTAAGATCAGGCTTCTAGAGCAGCAGTGTCATCAGTGCCAGCCTATGGGGAGGCCTCTGTGGAAGTGCAGAGCACTAATGCCAGAAATGGAACTAATAAATATCAATGCAGGGAAAAAAGTCAACATTCCTTTGTACATTAGTGTGCTCTCCTACTCTCCCCCCAGACTTGTGGATCAGCCTTGCAATGACACACAAGTCTCTGTGATAATAGTGTTTGGATTTCAGTTGATCAGTAGGCATGATGAAATTTGACAGTAAGATGCTCAACTGCAACAGCAATAGCTCTTAATGCTACACACTTACATATATATATTACATATTGGTACAATACATCTCAAAAAAGTCAATGGCCTAATGTAGCCATCTTTATGTGATAGGGTTAATCTTCAAATATGAATACATATGCTATTTATTTTCCTCCAAACCATTGAAGTTACAAAGAATATTCTCTCACCTTCCTGTATGTCTTTTGTAAAAAGATAGTTAATTTATTTCTTTAACTGAAATGAATTAGCAGGCACTCCATCCCAGCTAGGAAATGGTTTCTCTCCTTCCTTGTTACAGTTAACAGTGATGTGGAATGGAATCACTTTTTTCTCTAGCTTTTCAGAAGGCATTTTCACATAGACTCCAGTAGTGAGGCATCGTCTTCTCTTTATCTGTAACATAAGGGAAGAAAGTAAAATAAACAGGCAAACACAGCATAATCATTGAGCAGCACATTATAGAGAAACCAATGGATATTCTTGCTTTACTGAGTAGAATGTATTCTAGGCACCTTTCTCTGCTTCTTAATAGAAGATCTGTTAAGAGCATTTGATGGAGGATCAGGATGTACAGGGGCTATTTATACAAAGGGGACAAAAAGAGTCCTGCCATTCATTTAGCTCCTTGAAGGTGCTTCTGCTTCAGAGTTCAGTGTTGGTTCAAAGCTAGGAGTGTTCACACCTGACAGCTTCATTTACCTTCTAGGGACAAGGACTGATTGAAAAATCATTGTTTGGTTTCAAGATCAGGTTCATTTCTAGCAGACTATTAGTGCTGCACACCCCTGCTGGAAAAGGCAACCCAGGCTTACATTTTGCATACTTTTGTGCAGACATTTCTAGCTGTGAAATAAGAAATGCTTGAAGTTACACTTCCCCTATCCAAGGAGAAGGTTGTTTAAATTTGCTTTGCAGAGGTGAATGATGAGAAAAGGAAAAAATTAAATTCTGGGATTTTGTGCGACTCATTTGTGAAGAGAGAGTACACGTGAAGACTGTTGCCTTCATTCTCAGAAGTATCCAGGATTTTGCCTGGTTTTAAGCATCCAGCCCTAAGCCAAGGCTCAGTCCAGCTGATGGAAACTGGCTGCTGTCTAGTATGCTGGCAACACAAATGAGCCATAAATAAATATAAGTAGCAGGCCCAGCAAGTTCTCTTATTTTGCATTATTGTAATAACATTGCACTTGCAAAGTGGAACATCCCACTGGGTTTGTTCACAGTGTTCTTCCCTGTTCTCATTTCTTTCTCCTTGTCCTCATCACACAAAGGGGTATTATTAGCAGAAGGGGGCTGAGTTGATGGGACTTACCGCTTTGCCCACAAGAATGGCTGAGATGATGACACTGTAAAGAAAAAATCCTGAGGCAGTAGCTCCTAATACCCAGAGGTATATGGCAGTGTCTGGACAAGGTTCTGGATCTAAAACATATGATATCACACATGTCACGTCACACATGAGTCTCATAAGGAAGGCCCTAGAGTCAGTGAGTCAGTCTCTACACTGCTTTTCTCTTGCATGTGCTATCCCAGGATACCACCAGGACTGAGCTCTGAGTCGCTGCCTACTCAACCTCCAGTGAAAAGAGTTTTTATCTGTAGAAGAGCTCACACCTTACTCTGACTTTTGCACTTCTGTATCTAACTGCCTAGACATAGGTGTACACTGCATGGTGTTGCTTATGCTATCATTCCTTGGCTATGACTATGCTTGCTTTGGGCATCTGCAGGGAGACCTGGAAGAAATAAGAGCTAATCAAGATTTTCAGTGCTGAAACCAGTATTCACCCTCACTTCTTACAAACAGAACTCTGAAGACCCTTGAGATGTAATACCTGCTCCCTTAACTTGGAAGTATCCCAGTACTGTGAACCTGCTTGCCTTACCAATGACATAGAGATGTGTGCCGTTCCCCTTGTTCATGAAATAGGGTGGAGGGTACATCCGCTCCATCTTGCAAATGTAAAGCCCGGTGTCATTTGCTTGCAGGCCAGCCAGCGTGAGGGTCACATTGTTTTGGCCCGGGGTAACATGGCACTGAATGATCTTTTCCACAAAGACTGTTTTGAACTCCGTGGTGTATGATGAAGCACAGATTTCTGTGATCTGGTCACCAGTCTGTTTAAGCAAAGTCACTCGAATTTCCTTTGCATTCCCGATGTTCTTGTATTTACACACCAAGCTGGCAACTCCTTGCCTGTTGGCCAGCACAATTGCTGGCTGAGTCACTTCCATTACTGTAAGGAAGTAAAGAGTGTGATGGTAAGTGAGCAGTCAAGAAAGGATCTGGAGTCATTTACTTCAAACCTGTACAGTAGGAAGGGAGTTCTGCCACCTCCTGTTATCCATGGGTGATTCCTAGAAATGCTGTTTTCAAAGAAGGGACTCCTAGACCACAATTCACATTAGCAGTGCAATAATATTCTTTAAAAAGTTCAAGAAATGCTTTGAGTACTAAAAATTATATTATAAATCTCAGCAATTACTTGTTGCTTAAATAGTAGGTTATTTGGCCCCTTAGGCAATAAATGGCTTGCATGCTTCAGTTTTCCTCAACACCATCTTCTTAAAGATACTAAAAAAAAAATAGACTATAGATGATAAGGTTGAAATTTTAAATTTAAAATCAGACTTTTAAACCACAATTTCTGCCTAGTAGAAATATATTTACATTTAGGAACAAAAAAGTTGACATCCTGTATGGAACATGGAACAAAATGATTTAGGTAGCAGTAAAACTGAATAGAAAATCTGTCTGCATACTTTTGTTTCTGATCTTTTCTCTCCTTACTTTTAACTAGCTACTCCCAAGCCACAGTATACACAGCAACAATATATACCCCAACCTAATATAACAGCACATAACAAAGCCTGAGGAACAGACTGCAAAAAAAATCTTAACGGGAAACTATAGTATCATGTAAAACCTCACTGACAGCTTTTTGCAATTTCTATACTTTATCATGACACATGATGAGATGGCACTGTCTTTTGCTTTAGTAAGCTGTGAAGACTCAGCATTGTTTTTTCAATCTCATTTTATATCAGTCCATTTTGGAGCAGGGTTTATCTTGTCAGTTCTGCAATGCAAGAATTCCATATGAAGAGCAGAATTTCTCCATGCATTCAAACCCCTATACCCATGTTATCAGCTGTCACAACCTCACTTGCAGGACCTGGTTTTTCAAGATGTTTTCTTCCTTCTGGAGCTACTCTGAATGTTGCCCAGTGTCCCTGCAGATAGTACTGCTCTAAAGTCTGTGTCTGGTTTTCCAGACATCTTGCAGTGCACCAAGACCTCGCTCCCATTAGTCCTGTGTGTCACCCTGTTGTACCAAGTCTGTCTCCTGCAAGGACTTGAAACTGAAAACAAGTCAACAACCCCAGATACCTTGCTTCCTTCATCTACCCACCTTCAGCAGTGGCAGTGGCTGTGCAGAGAAAGCCCACGATGACCAATATTGAGAGCATTCCTGTGCTGGGACAGGCTGAAGGTGCTGATGCCTTTAGGCTTTAAGACAAACTGGAACTCTCAGGACTGGAAAAGAGGTGACACCTTTCAGGATACTGAATCTTCGAAATGTTTGAACCCACACAGAGCCAGTGTGTATATATAGCTTTGATCCCAGATGCTGTACCTGAAAGTAGTACGAAGCTTTGTTTTGGTTTTACGAGAAAGGAAGCAGTGGGTTTGATTAGTACGTGCACAGTTAACCTCAAACAGCATGAACAAAAACAACTATTCAGCACATGGAAAATATATATTCAATCTGAAACTGCCATCCATTCTTCTTTAAGAACTGTGGGAGGAAAGGTAATCATCATTAGAGCAGTTCAGGCCCTTTGGAGGTGCCAGCTTGCAGAATCATAGCACTTATATTTTAGCAATCATCAGGTATTTCCGACCAGGATAACATAAGAGAACTGTACTTCTGCCCAGTGTGGCACAGTGAATCCCTGCAAACTAGATTTTTTATGGATCTCTCCACCCCAAATTTCTTTGCTTGCTTTAATATTAGTGCTTTTGATGTTTAAAAATTGCTACCCCTTCTAAATACTGATTACACTTGCAATTACTTCATCTTTTTGTATCAGCAATGTGACTTGAATCATAACCCAGTCTCTTTAAGCTTTCCTGTTTCCAAGAAAAAATTATCTAAGTTTATAGCTAATGACTTCCACATCTATACAGAGCTTTGATACCTATGGACTTTACTGCCTAACTACCTTGACATCAATGCTGAAAAACACTGCAGGAGCTTTGATTATTGCTATCACTGCTTAGAGCACCTGCGTCATTTCAAACCTCAGTGAAACAGCTTTTGCTCATGGACCTTTTAAAAATCATGTAGGCTCTGAAAATTGTTTTGCTTTTTTATGTGATAAGCTGTCACATCCCTGAATCATTGCCTAAAGAATTCCATAAAAATGAGAGGTCACTTCAGCTATCCTGAAGGTCGGCATTCTTTATTTTTAAACCTACACTTTAAGAAGTTCTTTTAGAAGGTGTTTCATCATTTATATATGTAGATCTAGCAGATTGCAAAGACCTGCTTTTGCTCTGTGACCTAGAAAAATTAACAGCATTAGTTATTGAACACTAGCCAGCCCAATCCAAAGATCCAGGATAAATACTTAGTCTTCAAATCACATAAATAGTTAATGATATAAATAAGCTTACTGCTTCCATACCTAGGTTATGCAATATTTGTTTGTAATGACAGCTTCACAGTCGTTTTAATCTTAACCAGCATTCAAAACAGAACTGATGATAAAAATACTGCTATGGGAAAATGAAAAACTGCACCCTAATAATGAGACAGGCACATACTGTATTACTGGTTAGACAAGCTTAAATCAATTTTAATATTAAATGTAAAATAAATGCTGTTGCAATATCACGCACCAGAATATCAGTGACATTTATGGCATGAAATTACCAGTTTATGCCTGACATTTTCATATCCAGAGTAGTAACTAAATTATCTGCCCTTTGTATCTTTTGGGCTTGGGTTTTGCATGCAGTTAAACAAATGATGCATTTGAGTTTCATCAACTATGGTGTCATCTCCTGATAATTGATTGAGACTGCAAATGGATGGTGCAATTAGCCACTAAACACTGGCAAAGGATTGCCATGTAAAACTCAGTGCTCATGCCACACATACCCATGGGATCTTGCCCTGCTAGAGTGACAGGCAGCACTCTGGCACTCCTCTCTCTACTGTTTGAGACTGCTCTAGCAATCTTTGTTTCCAGTGGTACTCATGTACCACTGGAAACAGTGTACTCATGTTTCTTGGCTGTTTTGTTCTCAGGATGCATTTTCAGATCCACAGCTTTTTCCTTTTTACCCTTGTTCCTTCTTAAAAGCCTTGTGTTATGATAATTACTCTTCTAAGTAAAGCACAACCTGTCTCCCTTTGGAGTCTCTTGAAGTCGTCTCTGTCTTCCCTGCCCAAGTGAGCCCAGGCTGCTTTGGTTATCCCTTCCAATGCATGATTACCTTGCCATGGTGCCTTCTACCCTTCCTAATCAGACTTTGGCTCTTGAGTTAATGTATGCAGACAGCAGGTAGATCATGCAGTAGAAGAGATCTTTTTCCAAATAAGATCTCATTTTCACTGCTCCCATCCTTTCCAGCTCAGTTACAGCATGGAACAAGGTACTGATAACAGAAGGTGTTCTCCACTAAAATGAAATCCGCAAAAATCACTAGAGACACCTTTTCTCTCCTCTGTGTCCCTTATCTAACTACTCTTCAGCTGGTCAAGAGTCTCTGGACTTCTGCTTGCCCTTCCTTCCCTGAATATATCATATGAAAAGTGCAGGCCATGCTTTGTGGGCTACAGCCACTGGACCTATCTTACCTAGTTACTGCACCTTCTTGTCTGTGTAGTCTGGAATCTTCCTGTCCTGACTCTTTTATCTTGGGAACTCTTCATCTTTCACCCTTTCCCATGAATGGAACCTTACACATGGGTTAGTGACCAGACAAGGGAATGGCTGAAAGAAGAGCCCTAATTTTGACTCTGAGATTCAGGTTTTTAGAGTGAGGTTAATCCTCAGGCTGTTTCTAAAAGCTTGTGCTTTGTGTTCCAAAAGATCAGTACAATATTCTTCTTCCCTTTAATGCACTTACTTATACTGTAGTTCTCTTTGTTCTTAGGGGTGTTATTAATTCCCATGTCACAGAAAACCTTTATACTTTACATATGCTACCACAGCAAAGTGTCAGAGCAGGGGAGAGGACTGAGGTCTTGCAGTGCAACCCTTAAAAAAAGGGTTCATCTTAGGAGTGGCTTGGGCTTCACGACCTCTTTGAACTTAGCTGAGGGAGGAACACGCAGTTTTACACTGGACTACACTACTGTGATTACTCAGATTGCTAGGAAGTTAAATAACTAGGTTTCTCATATAAGTTTCTTTCTCATTTTGGGTTAGTCACTTGCATTCTAGTGATTTGCTTTTCTTCACTGAACACTTATTAGGGCAAACCTTCCTGCTGATACCCTGTCAGAATTCCCATTGCAAAATGTTTTTATTCACAAAATTATTTTCACACTTGTAAGCCTGTCTCATGATGCCCATGTTTTTTTCTGTGACAGGAACTTGCTTGGTAAATTGCTTGAGATGTAATGGGGAGAAGAAATTCTTATAATTTGCATAAGTATCTGGTTTCAGGATATTATGCTAAACTCAAAATGTGAGATCATGTCTTACTATGTTGAACAGTTCACATTTTTACCACGTTCGTTTGCCACAAACCTATTGGGGTTTCAAAGTGCTCTGTCATTTGAAAAAAATCCAGACCTCTAAGTGGTATGGCTGAAGAAAAAATTTTTTGCACAAAACAAGAGGTAAAGAGAAAAGGAAATAACAGAGTGACTGGAAAAATACTGTTTCATTACTATTAAAGGACTAAAACCTGGTTAATTTAAGTGAAGGCCTAGATATAAACAAGTTTGGTGGATCAGACTTAGTTCCTGAAGGAATCACAATCCACATCACAAAACTACTAATTTTTAAGTCTCTCCTAATTGTTGCCTTTTTCTCAGCTTTTAACCTGGTTTTGTAAATGCTGCTCTCCAATCCTAAGCCTGTGCCCTCAATCCAGCCTCAGAAGAGGTGAGAACAGCATTAGCTGAGGAATTCTCTTTCCACTACTTAGGGCACAGGGGGTTTGGTGTTCTTGTGAGTTTCTGCTGATGAATAGATTGTCCAAAAAGATTTAAGATGGGGGTGAATATTTGAGTGTCGTTTTTCTTTCTGATACAATCATTGGTATTTCTTTTCTGGAAGCTAGGTTTTGTTTCCCCTACAATAAAGTCAATTATATCCAAGCTTTCCTGATATTCACAGCATCTATAATTATCTAACACAAAAGTAAAATTTCTTTCCAACTTTTTAATGCTACCAGTTCTCAGTTAGCCTTGAGTGTCTGCATTCTAGCCCTTACCTTGCTGGGTTTACTATATGTTGTCTTGAGCCATCTATATCCCAGTAGCAACCAGGCCTGTGTGAATGTATTGCCTCCACCCCATCCTTATGTAGCTTATGGTCATAATGTAAGATCTGGGATGTATGGAAAGAGATACAAACAGAAGTAAGAGGAAATTGAGACACAGGACTGAGAAACAACACAGGCAAAAGGTCTTCACACACTGACTTCCTTATTCTTTTCCAGTTTCCTGCAGGATATTGTGGCAAGGGAAAGATTTTAGGACAAATTTTAACAGAGACCATAAGTGTCTTGGCAGATGTTTAACAACTTTCCTTTACTGCAAGGAGTTTTCCAAGGAAGAGCTCCACATATTTGTTGTTTCTAGACAAATCACTTGGGATTGAGCACAGAATAAAGCAGGTACCTTCACCTCAAAGCAAAGACTGAAAACTAGTCTGTTTTCATGAATAAGCAGAGAAGAACCAAAGGAACCCCCCAAGTCTAAAATTAAGATTTAAGTGTATTCCATGACTGGAGAAGTTCTGGAGAAATGTTTTACTTCTGCTTTCCTTTATTTCTTTAAGCATTGCAAAAAGGAAAAACAGCAAGAGGTAGACATATTTCTGAGTCTCTGGCTCTGACATTGCAGCAGTTTGAATTTAATAAGGGACACAAGAATAAATAATAAAGTTTTGCTGAAAACATATAAGAAATTACATTCTAATCGAAAATGAGATGGGTAAGAAATATTTTAAAAGGGTAGAGATGAGGAGCATAATTAAGAGCCTATTTCCAGTTTACACAGGGTTAATTAAGTCCCTGATGTGTAAAAAAAAAAAAAAAAAAATTATGGTATTTCAATCTAATAAAATCAAAACAGGACTCAGGAAAAACATAGAATGAAACCTTTATAAAGCAAAGGACTCAATGAAGTTTACATAAAGGGGATAGTGCTCCAGCTCAGTAGACTTATGGAGAATCCAAATGTTTGAAAGACAGGAGATCTGGCAAAGAAAGGCATTTTCATAAGCTCACAGAGTGAAGTTCATCCAAGGAAGGGCATGGAGCAGATTCTAAAGTACTACTTTGAATTAATGACAAGTGAGTAATGAAGGTCAACTTCATTTGCCAAAGTCTAGAGGCAATTTCGGAAGAGTGGATGTGAGCTGATAGTTAGAATGGGATGGGCTAGAAAATGAAAGTAAATTGAATTAAGTTAAATTAAGGGAGAAGTCAGAAATGTAGCAGAAGGCAGAAGTCACTGGATAGGCATAAAGAGAATGACAAGGTGTTGAAACTGACAGATTCACGCTAACATTTGGAATACACAGCATTGAGCCAACATTTGTCAAGGCCAGCAGAGATTGTTTCAGCAGTTGAGGTGAACAAGAATCATGAGCTAAGGCTTCTATAGGTATTTGGTCACATTCAACTTTGTCCACCTTTTGTCTGATTTGCCTTTGCAGGGACTAGATCTCAGAAGTAAAGCACAGTATGCATCTCTTCCCAGGGGCACACTGAGTTTGGGAAGACAAGCCACAAGCCTTGGACATTTCAGGGGAACAGCTTCTATGTGGAAATCTCAGATGGCTTGTAGTGAGATGGAGGCAGAGAAATGAGAATACCAAGGGGGGAAAGGATGTTCTGGCAAAAATATGAGTGGCTGGATCAGTGAAGGGTACATGTAGCTTTTTTTTGCTTTCAGATGTCACTGTTTGGCTGAGTGAAGTATATTCCGAGATAAAACCTGCCCAGAAGTCTCTTATGAGTGAAAAAACATTTCAGTGAAGACCAGATAATGCACCACCTGCATCTCTGTCAATAATGCTCTTTAAATTTTTCATGACAGAGCTAGGCAATACAGAAACTCAGCACTGAGGGATGGGGACCATTTCAGAATCCCTCCTTGCTATAAACCTTGCCTTGCTTTCCTGTTTCAGACACCTTCTCCTTGCCTCTTTCATTGCAGTTTTATTTACCAAAATCATAGAATGAATAGTGGCTTTATCACAGATTGCTTATTCAGGGCTTGTATGAGAATGTAATCCTGGGAATTATGTCTAAGATCTGTAGGGTTGATGTCCTGATTTAAGGAACTTTAATGTTCAATCTGTTTGCCTCTGGTCCATGCCACCACATGTTACTGACAGTTTACAGTGATGTATGTAAGGATTATGAGTTGCCATTAGAATGGTTATTTAATCATAGGCTGGGGGCTCTGGAAAACAAAGATACAGATTTTCAAGCAGAGGATTGTAGAATAAATTCCAGACTTTGCAAGAACCTTTCTGATTTTGAAGTGTAGCAGTTGCATAGAAAATTGTCACTCCATAAGGCAGACATCTCTGCAAATGGGATACTATAGCCAAACAGTGGCTTTATGGCTGGCATAAGCAAACTAAAATGAGGTCCTGTACCTCCCAAAATGTATCAGCTGCAGGATTTATTGTTCAACACACTCTTCCCCACAGAATTTGATCTCATGTATAAAGCCTTACTCTTGGAGTAGTGATGACTCAAACTCCCTTTGTCTTCCCTAGTTTATGAAATAATTGAAACTGTATTTCTAGGACTTAGCAATTGCCCTTTCCCAAAGTGCCTACCAGGGCTAAGTAAAAAACAAATCCCTGAAATATCTGAAAGGCCAGATGTGCAAGGGGAGGCTGAAGTCTTTCATTAGCCAAAGTGAAGTTTGAAATAGCTGACAAGCTCAGAAGCTCAGAAGCTCCTTCTTACTCTCCCTCTTTGCTGGCAGGTATTAGCGCTCCCTACAAGGTTTGTTTTTCTCATATTCTTAGACAGTCACATCATAGCAACTCTTAAGGATATTAACTGGAATGTGTGAGTGTGGCCAGCTTGCTCTTCTGGTTATTTGAGTACTGGATAATGCCTGCTGTAAGGCCTCTGACTGCAGTGAGCATTTAACTTAAGTGGTTCACCACAGCTCTAGCTGGTTCCTCCCATGTCATACCTGAAAACCCAGCTAGGAAATCCTACATTTTAAAATTCAAATCCATCCTCTAAAAGAATTCTGTATGGTCTGACAACAGGGATGACACACTACAAGGTATGATAGTGATCCATTTTGTTGGCTTGTGTCCTAGGGATGAAGAGGAGAATCAAAGAAGTTTGCAAATGTATTCCTAGAGGGGAAAGAAATTATGAAAAAAGGCTGCAAAACTAGTAAGAGAGGATGGGCTTGCGGGTAACACACCACTTGGGGAATTCTTCTTTTCAGTATCAGTGAGTTTATATCCAGTACACACAAAGAAAACAAATGGGTTGGATGGGGACCAATAACAATCAAACTCTAAGCAATATAGGAAGACATTTTGAATTTTACAATTTTGAAGAAATGTTGAAGGAAAAAGGAAATTTTTTTAGAAAATGCATGTACCCATTTTCATAAAACTTTTTTTTAAGTCTCCCACAATATAGTTCATTTTAAAATCATTAGCTCTTTTGCAAAAAAAGACCCAGCGGTATCTTAAATACCAGCAAAATATATTTTTTCTTTTTTGTGTCTAGAATCAATAATAGATGAAAGGAGGAAAAGGTGAAGGGAACCTTTTTCAGCAAAAGCAACTCTAGCTAAGCAAAGCTTTCTTGAGAAAGTTTCACTTCCTAAGGTTTTTTGCTATGTTTGCTCATTTAAATGGCCATTGTATTAACCCACTTTTTGAGAGTTTCAAATGTCAGCAACTAACTGATGCCGTTTAGAAAAAGTAGAAGAAAGCAGACTGCCTGGTTCTCATTAATCTAAGCACATCAACAAATTTGCTGCCACAGCCTTGTAATTGCTGTTCCTGCAGTACTACGTGCTTCGTGTATCAGCCTGTGCTGGGTTATTGCCAGGGCTCAAGATTCAGTGAAAGTACATGTATGGTATCTCTGTATTAGACACTTGGGCTAGAGGGGTTAAGCAGGAGACAGTCTCCTTCATTACCATTCCTTCAGCTACTGAACTACAGCATTGCCCATTCCTGCTTGAAGGGATTTAACTACAAATGCTCTCTAAGAGCACTTTTCTTGCTGCTCTTTTAATACTACGTCCTGAAACAGAGTAGTTTCATTTTCAAGCTATTTAATGGTAGATTGTGTAGAAGTCATAATGCACTGAGCTGGCAAATGCAGGCTCTGGAGAGGATGCAGCAATAATTTCTGTCTCTGACTTGGCAGTGACTGGTTAGTGTTTTCTTAAACTCCCTGGGCCACTGAGGAGCTGGAGACACATGGAGCTGCAGGCTCTGGAGTCTTGAGAAATTTGTATTTGCCTGATATACTGTCAATCCTTGGAATGGGGCTTTTGTTTTTGAAGTAAACTTCTGCAGCCAAAAGTTTAGGACAGGAGATTGTAATACACCTCAGGAGCTTGGCCAGTACAATCATATTCTTTAATAACAAGGAAAAAAAAATCAGAATTTCACATTTAATAATTCTCAAAATTTTTTTTCAAATTAAATTATTTTCTTTTTCTTTCAAAGCATTATTTTCCTTCCAAAACCCCTCTATTTTTAAATATTCAACAATATTTAAATAGTCACCATCCAAATCAGGTCTTAATTGGTTTAGGATTAAATGTCTGTTTTGAAGCCTCCAAATTATTATTTGTTTTACTTTTCTATTCACAAAAAAACCTTTTTTTTTTTTTCCTTTCAGTCTGACTGAAATGAGCCCTCTTGACTTTCCAAATTTGCCAGTGAAACACAAAAACTAATTATTCATTGAGTTCCAATGAACACCCTTCATAAAACTTCTGAATTATGCAAACGAATCACCTTCTGGGAAATAGTTATAGGTCATTTTATGGTAGAAGCTTGAAATATGACTCAATGACTCTCACTTGCACACTATAACCCTCCTCACTCACTTGATTATTTAGACTTTTGCCCTGTCTATGGTTTTGAGCTCATTGCCATCCTCCTCCATACCACCATCAATCTTCTCTAGTTTTCTTTTGCTTCCAAAAATTGTTCTTTATCTTTTGAGATATCAAATGCTGCCATCCTGTGAGGCAAATGTAACTGAGAGGACAGAAATGGTTACATGACTTGGTTCATGAAATTCCTTGTAAAACCTGTTACTACTCGGATGGTGTCAGCAGAAAGGACAAGGAGCAGCTGTCCCCACCTGTCCCTGGGGTACCCTGACACCCCCAGCTAGCACCAATACAGGGATGACAGGGAGAGCAGGGAGAGCAGGCCTGGTCTGCCAGCTGATGTTGCTCAGGATCTCTAGCAGGGCAGGAATTCTTTTTGGCAATAGGTGGAGGGATTCTCTTCACAGAGGTCTGTCCTTGCAGGTGAACGCCTAGGGAAAACAAATACCAAGAAACACACCAGAACTGAGACACACAAGGTCAAACTGAGGGACCAGAGGCAGAGGAGGGAAACGAAGAAGCTTTGATTTCCCCTACCGTTTGCACCCACCCCGATTTCTTCATTTCCCTCTTCTCTGTGCCCTGCGACTGCAAACACTGCCACCAGTGAGTGTGGTGGGAAGCAAGGGCTGCCAACTTCCTCTTTACTGTCAATCAATGCCCTCCTGAAGTGAATCACTGTCAGTCCCTCCCTAGCAGTCTCTCTGAAGGACCCTGGCCTCTTTCACCCTTATGCTGCCAGACATTTCAACTGACCTTGAATAGGAACACCTCTGCTTCTTGCTTTAGTACTGCTGCTTGCAATTTGCACAAGAAATGTTCTCTTTCTTGCACTTCTCACTCATATATAGGACCAGTGAGACCTCAGGGTGGTATCCCAGGTACCCCAGCTGGGCACAGGTCCTTCCCTTTGCACTAAAATGGACAGCAGCCATCTGCATGCTGTTTATATGGAAACCCATTTGCTCAATGATTAATCCATTATTAACTGCATTTTTAGTTAACCTGGATTTGCTGTTACTTGGATTCACTCAAATAAGTGCCCACAGTTTCTTCAAGGCTTTTCCTCTGTTACCCAGTTTAATAGCAAATGTCATAAAGGCCACATCAAGTCTGTACACTCCTAGCTGTTTAAATGTCTACCATAATTGTCCATGTCATTGTTGGACATTTTCTCCCCTTGATGGGTGGAACTTTCCTACAGGAGTGTATGCCTACAGCAACCAGCAGGAAAGGGAAGGCAGATGATAAGGTGTTTTGTTGTCAAGGGTAGATTGATACTTCAATTCCACTGCCAGTCCTTGAAGATCAGGCAGCAGCGGAGCTTAGCCAATGGCACCTTATCCTCTGAGTTGCACTTCACGGACATTGTGAAGCCCAGACAATCAGCATGCCTTAGTGGCAAATCATGTTTCATGTAACTTGATTTCTGGTGAAGATATGACAAAAAGTTTGTCCTTTTATTCTTGAAACTGCAGACAGCTCTAATTTCCATTGGGAATTCTCAACTTTCAAGAGGAAATTCTCCTCGGGGAGCAATGCTGTTTACCAACCAACTACCTCTGCTGTTACATTGTGGGCACACATTCAGTGCAGGCACTGTGGTGCTGCTTTTGAGCTGCTAAAAGATTCCTCTTGTGACAGTGACCTTACACAAAGCAGCACTAAAACTTCCCTGCAAAGGGAGGACTTGGCCTGCAGCTGGAGGTGTGCTACTGCCAGATCTCAGTTCTTATCTCTTAAGCTAAAGTAGCTATCGCTCTCCCACCTCATCATTTCCCTCAGGCAAGCCACCACCTTTTAATTGATTAAACTCATGGGATTTTACTGTATAAATTATTCTGATCCAAGTGAGAAGACACTGCATAGTGCATGAATTGTCTCATCACAGAGAGAAGGAAGGCTCCCTGTCATGTGGGTGTGGTTTCACTGACAGCCTGATCCCATAGAAGAGCAACTTGTACCAGAATGGGCAGGATCATTCCCTGCCCTCCCAAATCCCCAGCCAAGTAGCCCAGTGCCTCTCTCTCCCTTGTTGTGGAATTAGCCTTTGTGCAGCTGTGTAAGATAAATCCTTTCTTTGCTCCAGTTCATGCCACTGCCAAATTTGTCCCAGTGCCACCCCAATAGAGTGGTAGTACAGCTGGAGACCACAGAAACAGTCTGGATGGTGCTGCTTTTCCTTGATGATGCTGATTGAGATCAGGTAAAGCAGATCATGAAAACATGTTGTAAAATACTGCCTAGCACAAAACACTCCTGACAGTCAGACAATTCCTCAAGGCTTTCTCCTAAACCATATATGTTTTGTTTGTGTTTGAATCTTTCTGAGTCTTGACTCTCCTACACACTGTATGTAGTACATCTAATATACAGTGTAGATAATTAAATCCTAAACATGCAGTCTATTATATGGCTTGACACACAAGTGTGATATGGCACACACTTGTGAGCAGCATCACCTCAGGGAATACATGGATGGAATTAATCTTTGAAATTGAAATTTATTTCTGCACAGTTGCCTGGTGTGGCACTTGAGGTCTACTCAGCTTTGACTTCAAAGGTCCTCTAAGCAATGACTGCCATCATAAAGTTTTCTAGCAAAATGGTAATTTTGCTCTGATAGAAAGGGCTGAAGGAGGGGTTGTGAACAATATCAGAACTATTTAATTTGAACAGGAAAATGTCTTCCAGAAACACACAGTTCACTACAGAGACAGACAGACATATTAAGTGAATGTGATGGGGTTAAAGCAAGGCTGAGCTCTCTCTCCAAAGGAAAAGGCAAATCTGGGCATGTTGAGAACCTCAGGAGGGAGGTCAGGGAAAAGGAGCTCTAGGTGCCCAGAATTTCACTCTAGTTGTCTTTGTTTATAAGGTAAATGCTGTTGGATCAGCCATAGCCATAGGAATGATGGAGATGTGAGGAACTCTGCTACTTGTCTCTGTGAACAGCAGATGCTGCTTTGGCTGTTTGCCGCAAGATACTTGTTTCTGGAATGAGTGGATCTGGGCTCCAGGAATATCCTGTCTGTCCCCACACCATTCTCCAGCAGCCATGCCTGAGTGTTGTAAGGTATTTAAACTCAAAGATCAAGTGTTAGTTACCAGCTGACAGTTCTGGCAGGGGGACAGCCAGCCCTTACCCTAGGGGCAGCCAGCAAGTGCCTTCACTTGTGGAGTGAGTATGTTCCAGTACCCCCTCCAGCCAGATAAGCAGTTTGGATACAGCCACCCAGCTTTGGAGGCTGAGAGGTTTTCACAGGAGTGTCCTTGGGCCCATTTGATTTACTAACAGAGACAGAGCAAGATTTAGCCCCAAGGAAAGGGTGAAAAGGGCACTTTTCTTGCAAGCTTTCTGAACGACGTTCCTGTAACTCTGGCGATTGGAACCCTGAGGCTTTATAAGGAACTCACAAGGCTCTCCCCTTCTAGGAAGAACATACCTTTTACCTTAAAGAGTGGGCCTCAAATCTTAATAGCATTGTTAGTTTTTCCTCTAAAATACACCCACACCTTTAAGAAGCATTTGGACAACCCTCTCAGGCACATGGTATGATGTATGGGGCCCTCCAGTACAGGGCCAGGAGATGGACTTTGATGATTCTTGTGGGCCCCTTCTAGCTCAGGATATTCTATGATTCTATGATATTTATCCTTCACATTTATGGTGTTGTCATCCTCTCATTAGGACCAGGTTTGTAATCTTCTATCTAGTCCTTGTAAGTGGGGCTGCAACAAGAAACAACAACTACTGACCATTATAACTTGACAGCCCCAAAGAAAAGAGAAGATAAAAAGAGATAGGGAGTGAATCTAAGCCTAATTTCTCTAAATTTAGCATCCCTCCAAAATATTCAAGCATAGCCAATTAGGTAAGAACTCTGGTGTAAATGTGTAATGAAAAAAATAACTTAGAACTAAAAAATGAGTTGAGTGTGCAATAATGTCCTTATCAGGCCTCCTTGATAGGTGAACAGGGCAATATATATCTTTGGCCTTTCCTCTTTGGCAAGAGTGTTATGTGTTATCATGCAGTATATTCTTAGAAAAGCCTCTGCCATACCTTCCTGAAGAATTCATTTCCCGCAAGCCTCCCCCTTTTCAGTTTGAGAGCTGTGGGTTTGTACAAAGCGTCACTGTAAAATAGGTCTACCACAGCCAAATGTCACTTGACATGCTACATTCTCAGAACCAGCAATACCGTGCCCTTGGCAGGAATGATGATCAAGGGTAACTATGAAATGCGTGTGAGCCAGACAAGTCTTTCCTTTCGTATCCTCCTCAGCACCAGTGGTTTCTGCTTTAGTGTGGAATGGCTGCGTGGCTGGATGCCCCTCTCAGGTGCCCTCCAGAAGGGAATGTGCTCTCTGCTTTTTTTACTCAGTGTTGCTCACAGTAGTGCTGGGCACAGAGCTGGACACCAGAGCTGAAAGCTCAATGCCCTTCTGCAGGTCACAGAATATTTGCACCAGGGTCCAGTCACAGAGATTTGCATGGCCTCAGACAAAGCCCACAAGGCATATCATGAGAGGTGCTGCGTGAGATAGGGAAAAGGTGCTATCAGTGTCATGGGGTCCAGCCCAAAGCTTGAACAAATCCAATACATCAAGTTCATTTCTCACTGCACAGTCACTACACCATTCCCCAGTAAGCAGGTGAGGCATGGAGAGTGGAGCATCCTGGCAGGTGTTCTGGTGGGAGCACCACACAGGAAAACAGTACTGGCTTTGTGTCTTGGCCAGTTTTGTGCAGAGCCCAATTCGCCTGCCAGGGAACATTTCATCATTGCTCACTGCTGGTGTCTTCATAATTTACAAGGCTGAAGGCTCACTGCATAAGAATGTGAGCTGAAAACCCAACCTTTATCAGTAGTTTGGGAGCTCGTGGGAAATGTAGGGAATATTTCCTGCTATCCTAGGATGGAGTCATTCTTTGTCTTACAGAGTCTTAAACTGGGAAGTAGAAGTGTAAACCTGGAATAGTTGACTAAATCAAGTAAAGCTTATTCCTGGGGTTTGTATTATTGGGCTTTTTCTATTAATTGAGACAAGTGAGCACTATGGAATGAACAGAGCTGTGAGAACTGTGGTGAACCTTCTGAAGCCTCCAGTTACCTCATTTGGCCTTCATATAAAGAATGAGCAAACAGACCCCTGACCTCTTTCTCTCCTCCCCACATCCTCTTATGTGGGAAATATCCAAGCCAGTCCTGGGAGACCTCTAGTACTCCACACTGATGTCACTGCTTTCAAGAACATTTGTCACTTTTGGAAATGCATCAAATTCCTCTGGACCCTGGGGAAAGGCTGAATGGGATCTCAGCTGAAGAGGCACCTCCCATCACCTTTTCCCACATGCAGTTTTCCTCAGCACAGCTCACAAAGTGCCCGTGTTGCACAGAGGACTGCAGCCCCTTGTGTGCAGCAGCCCATCAGAGTAGGTGGTTTTCCAAAAGGGACACACAGCTTTTCTTCCAGCTACCTAACTTAGCCTTCTTCTGCTTGCAACTGAACAGTTAGATGCATGGACCAAAGCTGAGGCGAGGCACATCCCAGAATCTGTGGGGTGCTGCTAGCTAGCTCCCTGTGGGCCTGTAAAGGCAGGAGAATTTTGATCTACACGGATCAGCAGGTGGAGAAACACTGCTTCTTGAGGTACCAGGGACTGTCCCTTTCCTAGCTGCCCTCCTGTCCCCAAGTGCATGTGGCAGAAGGGCTGTGAATCAATATGAATGTGAAGAGAGCCAGAATGAGCCCTCGGCTGCTCAGGGGGGACGGTGCGTCCCGACGATTTGCAGACTCTTGGTGCAAAACAGCAGCTCACGGCTTTCTCACGGCAGAGACCCCGGCGTGGCCAGAGCAGCCGGGGCCGGCGGGGCCGGGGCGAGAGGAGCGGCCGCAGCGGCGGGTGGCGGCCGCGGGGGGGCGCTGGCGTTCGGTGCCAGCGCCGCGGGCAGGGAGAGCGCGGCCCCGCCCGGCCCCGCCCGCGCTCCCGCCCCGAGCGGCATCAGCGCTGTGCCCGGGCACGCACCGGCACGGCACGGCACGGCACGGAGTGCGTCTGTGTGCCGCGAGAGGGAGAGTGCTCGGCGTGTGCGAGCTCTGCGGCAGCGCATTCCTCAGCCTCTTGTCACTGACTGCCGCCGCAGCTCGGGAACAGGAGATGACAGTGTGAATGCATCTTTCTGTAAATTGTGGATGCTGCTGAAGTCCACTGCTATTCCATCAGCGCACCCACAAGCAGACCTACAGCAAATAGCAGCGTACTTAATCCACATTCGTTTATTTAATGTCCATGACTCAAAAGCTCCTGTGCAAGAATAAAGATTACTTTTTTCTTTTTAATTTTTCTTCCCCCCCTCCTCCCCCAGGAACTGCAGTTATGTGCTGTATGAACACTACAAGTTTAAAGGCAGAGAAATGGTTTACAGAATTTTTAATATCATTTCAGTCATTTAAAATCACTCTGCCTTGCACACTTGTATCACTTACACTTAGTAAAGCAATTGAGTTTCCAAGTGTTAGGCACACAGTGATCTATTTTTTTTTTTTTTCTATAATTGTTGCCATTTTATTCTGAAGGCAGTAAAGACATAGGTGTACATTACATTTCAGGATCATATTCTGTATTTTCTCATTTCCTCTTTTAGGATTAGATGCTCCTTTTAATTCCCGATTAATTTATTTCCTTCTGGGATTTTTTATTTATCTCCTTCTAGCTGAAAGGCTGCCTATGTGTTCAAGGGGAAAAGCTGAAATTCTATGCAGACAAGTAAAAACTGAAACAGCAAAGAGCTGTTGCTTGTGCCTTTCCCACTGTGACTACTTCAGGCAACATCTCAGGTCCATTTGGGTGTTTGTAGATCTTAGGGGATGGCTGGGCTTGGATGAGCAGCATACCCCCATCCCCAAATACCATGTAAGAGTTGCTGTACCACTGACATGGTTAACTGAGCAGTCATAGTACAGACACATTTTGTGAGGCCACTTGAGCTAAGTAGCTCTTTGGCAGCTGTCTGCTCCTGTCGAGCTCTGCATACTGTAAAGCCTTTTAATTCCTCTTCTCTTAGCAAGCGCTCAACCCCACAGAGTTTTTCTTCTAAATTCCTTTAACTGTGTCAAAGAATAAAGAAGTCTGCAGATGAAGTATTTCTCTTCTAATCTGAATTCTCTGCACCAGCTTGAGCAGTCTTGCTTGGAGAAGCAGCAAACAGTTTTCTACCCACCTGTGAGGGAGCACCTGCTCTGCTGCAGACGGATGTCAGCAGTGAAAGCTTGCTACTCCCTGCCCAGATCACTTTCCCTTGCCAGCTGATGTTCTGCACTAGGGCAATGATATTATTCTCTTAGGATTTCTGGCAGAGTACCCAGCTCAAACTGAAGATCAACCAAACAGAAGGCAGAGTGGAGCAAAAGGTGGGAAAGTGTTTTTCTGGGAACTGCCTAAGGCAGGCTGCTAGCCAGTGCAAATGTCTGTAGTCCAGGTAGTTCTCCAGAGCCCCCTCAAATCATCAGAGAGCAATCATCTGTTTACTGATGTCAGATGTTAGATGAAATGAACCTGGTTTCCTTAGCCTCTCTCATAGACCATTAATGAACTCGCTGTAGTGCCAAGTATAGATCTACATAAATTACTAAAATTAGCAAAATGCAGGTCATTTTAACATGTGATCTGGCAACTTGCAGTCGTGCCATTTTTGTGATTGAACAAAACAACCAGGAAAATGTGAAAATGTGAAAATGTGTCTTTGTATCATCCTGATAAGAAACAGGATCACCCTGATAGGAATGAAAAAATTGAGTTCAGAGAAGATCACAGAATCATAGAGTAGTTTGGGTTGAAAGGGACCTTTAAAGATCTCTAGACCAACCCTTGTGCAATGAGCAGGGATATCTTCAACTAGAACAGGTTGTTGCTCAGAGCCCTGTCCAACCTGACCTTGGATGTTTCCAGAGCTGGGACATCTCTCTCTCTGGAAAGCCTTCCACTGTTTCACTACCCTCGTTGTCAAAAATTTATTCCTTATATCTAGTCTAAATCTGCCTTCATTTAGTTTGAAACTATTACCTCTTGTCCTATTGCATCAGATCCTGCTAAAATATCTGTCCCCATCTTTCTTGTAGGGACCCCTTTAAGGCTGCAATAAGGTGACCCTGGAACCTGCACTTCTCCAGGCTGAACAACTCCAGCTCTCTCAGCCTGTCCTCATAGGAGAGGTGTTCCTCCTTCTGATCATTTTTGTGGCCCTCCTCTGGATGTTCTCCATCAGGTCCATGCCTTCCCTGTGTCAAGGACACAGTACTCCAGGTGCGACCCCATAGGAGCAAAGCAGAGGGGCAGAATCCCCTCCCTCATTCTGCTGTCTTCACTGCTTTGGATGCAGCCCAGGACACGACTGGCTTTCTGGCCTGGGAGCACATGGCTCATGTCCAGCCTCTCATCCAGCAGCACCCCCAAGTCCTTCTCAGCAGGGCTGTTCTCAGTCTGTTTGTGCCCTATCCTGGATTATGACAGGGCTTGCCCTGACCCAGGTACAGCACCTTGCACTTGGTCTTATTAAATCTTATAAGATTCCCATGGGCCCACTTCTCAAGCTTGTCCAGGACCCTCGGGATGCCATCCCATCCATCAGGTGTGCCAACAGGACCACTCGGCTTGGTGGTGTCTGCAAGCTTGCCAAGGGTGCACCCTATTCCACTGTCCAGTGTAACTGAGGAAGACATGCAATATTACAGGCCCCAGCACAGACCCGAGGGACACCATTTGTCATGATGTCCAGCTGAATATTGAGCCATTGATCTCTACCCTCCAGATACAATTGACCAACCAATTCCTCATCCGTTGATCAGTTCACCCATCAAATCCATCTCTCTCCAATTTAGAGAGACTATGTCAAAGGCCTTACAGAAGTTCAGATAGATGACATCTGTAGCTTTTCCCTTGTCCCCTGACATAGTCACTCCTTCATAGAAGGACACTAGGTTGTCTGTGTTGATCTGTTCCATGATCTTCCCATGCACTGAGGTGAGTCTGACAGCTCAGTAGATCCCATGGTCCTCCTTTCTATGCTTCTTAAAAATGGGTGCAGTATTTCCCTTTTTGCAGTCACCTGGGACTTCACTTGACTGCCATGTCTTTTCAAATATCCCAGAGGATGGTTTGACAACTACATCAGCCAATTCTCTGGGACTCTGGGATGCATCTCATCAGGTGCCCTAAATGGTCACAAACGTGATCTTCTCTTACAGTGGGAGGCACTTTGCTCCCCCAGTCTGCCTGCTGTGCAGCCCACCCACTCAAGAGATGTGGGAAGAGAGCTTTCCAGTGGACACTGAGGCAAAAAAAGTTTTTGAGTAGCTCAGCCTTCTCCTCATCCACTGTTACCAGTTTGCCAGGGGGCAGTGTGCACTTTCTTTGACATTCATGGAGATTTGGCATCAAATCAGGGCTGAACCATTTCTAAGTCAAACTGTTAATGAATACAAAGTGCCCAGGTGTAGAAGACAGCTATTACATTTATATTACGTGATGAAATTAGTATAATTAATTGAGAAACAAATAAATACACTATCTCCCATGAATTTTATGAAGTGCTCCTTCACTGAGGATCCTTTCCCTATTTTCTTTTTTTCCCACATCTAATTTTCCAAATCTTCCACCAGGGTGTTACTTTATTGTGCACCAGAGGAGGGAGATACGTATCCACAAACCTTCTGAGAAATAAATTTAGAGGAAATACAAAACAACAAGCAAGTCTTTCTGCACCACTGTCTGTGTGAAGAGACTGTTCAGTCTCACACCTGTTAAATAGCTTAGTTAGGGATTAAACTAGTGCTAGCTACTGAAAATGTAGTGAGCCACATAGTGATCATCACATGGTCTTCAGGTGCTGCAATGCATGAGTGAGTCTGTGGGAATCAGAGCCCACTGAGTGTCAAACACAAATGACAATCAATGCTGCTCTAAGTCCATCTTTTTAATTGCTTTGCTGGCAGATAGATTCTGCACAGTCTCATTTTCTCACTGCAGGCTGCCTTTGTTTTTTCTCACTTTCTAATCAGATAATTCAGGATGGTTTGCAGACACATCACTCTGCAGAGATATGTACACCACTAAAAAGGTCTCACAGGTTTTTTTTCTGCAGCGTTGGAGTTGCTCCATTCTGGTGACTTAACCCTTCAAAACCTAAAACATCTCAATAGAAAAGGAAA
Source organism: Molothrus ater (assembly GCF_012460135.2). Classification (NCBI taxonomy): domain Eukaryota; kingdom Metazoa; phylum Chordata; class Aves; order Passeriformes; family Icteridae; genus Molothrus; species Molothrus ater. The sequence goes on from NC_050484.2 coordinate 13,609,322, forward strand.
CAGGTTTTACATATGTGAAGGTTGCCATGTTGTTTTTGAGATAATGGAGTGGTTTCCACTTTCTCTCCATTTTCCTTGTCTGAAAGTCATAAAAAGTTGACTGTCAGCCTCTTCATTTACATTAAAGACTCAAGCTTCAATGTATCTCCTGAAATACTTTTCCAGTAAGAGCATCTGAAAAGTTTTTGCAAAATTATTTGCTTTATTCATATAGGAAAAGATAAGATGACCTGACATTTTGACTCCTTCCAAGTGTATGGAGAAGTCAAAGGCTTTTAAAAGAAACCATGTCCTAAAAACTTAATGGATTATTTAGGTGGCATGCATAGTTCAGCCATGCAGGGCCTACAATGGTCTCTGTACATCTGGTGGTTCAGGAGTTCTGATTTATTTAAGCTGCTTTCAGGTACTTGACCCTGGAGAATAGAGATCTCACATTGATTTGTAGGTTTGTTCCTTCAGAGTACCAGATCTCTTGAAGAGCTTGTGTTTGTCCTTCTTTTTTTCTTGTAACACCAGAAGTTTGTTCTGATGTGCCACTGTTCTTTGTCTCACTCTTCATAGTGAGACTTCACCTTCTCATGATACAGCTGCTGTTGCCCAGTGGATGGCTAAATTTCTTCTGAGGTTTTGAAGGAATGCTTCCTCCCTTGGTTGTCCCCTCTGTGCACAGAACTTGCCAAGCCATATCAAGAGGGCTCTGTTTCAGTGGCAGAGACCTCTGATTTGGGGCAAAAGAACCATTACACAGCCTCTGTGTATTTTTGTATTAGCTCTTCAAAGCAACTTACATGTTGCCATACTATTTCCCTTGGGGATGGGGTTCCTGCTATAATGTAGAGATATCTTTTCCGCCATGTCAGCAGTGAGATTCTGTATTTGTTAAAGAAATATCAGCACATGCTGACATTGCAAAGAGGGCACAGTACTTGTGGTTTCATTCAGCATCACTGTAAGCAATTTCCCTATTCTGTCAGTTGATGTTTGTGAGTGCAGCTGGAACCTGGAGGCCAGTGGGCTGGAGATGACAAATTTGTTTTGATCCATGGAAGGGAGGGTTCTTCTGAAATCAAAGTCATTGGTGTTGAAATCTAAATTAAAATGACCCAATTGCCAAGGCTTCCTCAGTGCAGGAGGTTAATTAGGCACCATACTTGTCCTGAGCCGTCCTTGCTTTGAGAGAATGAGTAACAACATGAGCTGGAGTCCACATACATAATGTCATTAGGTTTATTGCTCTGCTTTTACAGCTCGCAGTAAAGAGAACTGTTGCAATTAATGAATGAAGTGAATACAATGCTGCAGTCAAGATCTGGGTGAGGCATAAAATACAGAGCCTAGTTCTGCCAGTCACATACTGGCAGGAGAAAGCACCATAGTTTGTCAGGAAAGGAAAATGGGATCAGCTCATCAGTGAAAAGAAATCTCTCCCTCACATGTATCAGGCAGCATCCTACTAAAACTCTCCAGGAATGATATCTGGGAGCAGAGAGGAAGTTAATGAAGGCTCAGAGGAAGAAAAAGACTGTTCAACCAATTAGCCAGAAACTGGAGACACTCCTCAGCATATTGCTGGCTGCAGCAGGCAAGTTATATGTGGTGTTATGAAACAAAAAAATGTTTCCAGTTCCAAATTTCACGCTCTTGCACCAGTGTAAATCCCAAACAGTCACTGCTGACTGTTCACTGTTGTGTAGCAGAGAGATGTAGATTGTGTTCCTCTTCTTAGGCATTAAACTGGTGTTTGACTGAAAACAAAGCCAGCTAACCCCAAAAGGCAGTAACAATATATATTCCTCTTTTCATTCCTTTTTCACTGGTTATACAGACAATTTAAAAGTAAGCAGCTACATATGTCAATCACATTACAATTCCTTACATTTTCTTGTATTCTATTTCCCAGTCAATCAGCTGTCATCTGTTTTGTCTTTACCCTCTAAACTCTTCAGGGCATGGAATTTCACTTTTCACCTTGTATAGCATCGAAAAAAATTGATCTTTGATTATTACTGTAATATAAACTGTATTTGTGATCACAGTTACTGCAATTGCATAAAATGAAAATCATAACTATTATTTCTCAAAGCTCCTGTTAAAGGCCCTGAGATGATTGCTAGCTAATGATAGAAACACATTGCTTTTAGGGCAAGTTAGGCCATCATAAAGGCTTAATATCTTCCACTGGAGCAGCTAGGTTTGCTGGAAACCAGACACCACTGCCAGATGGAGCACAGGTCTGTGTGTTTCTGTTCTGTTGCAAAAAGCCTCATGAGTTCTGAGTCCCCCAGGATGACGCAAGAGAGTTCCTATGATCTAGTTTGCAAGAGGAGGGACTGATGCATTCGGAAAGAAAATGTCTTTAGGCATGTTTTTTTCCATTAGAAAGGGACACACTTTGCCAACCAGAGAGCAGGGCAGGCAGCAGTCACCGAGCAGGTGAACGGTTTGTGCAAGGAGACCTTACACCGAGCAACGCTGGGGAAATAGAAAACTATGCTGGCATAACTCTAAAAGAAACATTAAATTCTCACAGAACTGATTATATGTGTAAATGTTTACCCCCTCTCAACCATGCACAGATATTTCCCATAGGATAAAGCATTTTCAGTATGTTCTAATGGTGGGAGTGGGGGGGAGGGGCAGAAGGGGTGTGAGTCTAAAGCTTCCTTCTGCCCTTTGAAAAGCACTCATTTGTCTTCTGGGTTGTGTACCTGTGCTTGATCTAAACTCTGTTCTTCCTCGTTTTTCCCCAGTACCATGATGTTGCAAATTTGTTGCGAGTCAAGCATCAGCAAATCTCTCTCTCGTGGAACTATTTCAGAGCAGTGCTGTGCTTGAATTCAGTGTGAGGGGATCACCTGTGGTTTCTGGGTTGTGCAGTGAGAGAGATCACTTACAGAGCTCTCTGTTGATACTGTTTTCTTGGCTTCCCTTGATGTTGACATGTACAGCCATATAAATAAGTGATAAAGTGAAAAATAAGCTTTAGAAAGACCACAGCTCTGATGGCCAGATGTGTTCCAAGTGGTAAATAAGAGATATGCCAGAAAGGAAGTGAAATGCGTGGAAGAAAGAAAATGAGAATATTTAGGTGTTTCTGTCCCAGCCCCTGCAACTTTGCAGGTTTGGTTTTATACTTTCCCCTCTGTTGCTCTTAGTGCTGGCATTTACTGAAGAAGGGAATGAGGAGCCGACAAAACATCTTCTGAAGTTATCACTGTCATTTGCACTACAAAATGAGGACCTTGACCAAGACTTGGAGTCCCAGGCACTGTACAAAGAGTCACAATAAGGAATATACATAGAAAGTGCCAATGAAAGCTCAGAGGCAGTGCTTACAACAAAGCTCACCTATCTGCTTACCTGTGTCATCTTTAAATTATCTGTGTCATCTTTACATCATCTTGCTTCTGCCACGACTTTCTGATGACCTCCCAGTACAGGTGATCTTGGCCAGCAAGTTGTTGAATTGTAGGGACAGCAGGTACCCAGAGGTACAGGGCATCTGCAGGAATAGATGAAGGAATAGACATCAGTCATTATTCTTGCTGTACATGGATTTGCTTGCAATCTGTGCAAGAATAAATTGCAGACTAATTTATCCTTTGCATGCAAAGCAAGTTCCACAGTTTGAAGAGGGAATGTATGCCAAGGATGCTTCTCAATACCCTGGCAATCTTCTTGAGGAATAAAAAATGTGAGTCAGTCTGAAGCTCCTGCTCCCAAGTCAGACTCATTACCTTCACTTGCCTTCTTTCTGTGTAATGTGATGTATTCCCAATCTTTCCTGAAAAGCAGTGGAACAGATGACCTTCACAAGTGTCCAACCAGGTGGCACAGACAAATTCTGACACAGATCTTTGACTTTCTGCTGCCTTCAATTTGCCATACTCTATTATCACAGTGTACAGCCATGCTGCTTTACTACTTTATTCCCACAGCAGCAGACATTCCTTTTTTCATGGAAATGTGTTTCCCAAACCTGTCATCTGATAGTCAAAGGTTGTGATCCTCTGTCCATAGTGCTAGGGGACAATTCGACTTATGGAAAGCCTGTGAGAGATGGACAACTGTGTGACCAGAGGAAAACTCATTACAAAAAAATCCCAACCCCAAAGCTTTACAATGAATGAATGATGAAATTATTATCCCCTCTAGTTCCTGTGGAGCACCCACGAGATGCACTTGTACGCATGGTGGGTGCAGTGGGTGGAGTTTACAAGCAGTGTGAAGAATGTTGCAGTTGTGCTTTCTGTCCTCACAACTGCTGAGCTTCATACGTGTGCATAAGCACCATACCTCTGCTTGCCCCTTCACTTCCTTTTTGCATTTCTCATCTCCTCAAGCAAGGACTGGCACATCACTCCCGTGTGTGTCACATGTATATGTCACAACTCCAGCCTCCAGTCCGTCCTAGTGCCAGCCCAAGTGCTTTCCACTACCCTAGCAGAGATGAAACACAGAGGGGCCGGGCTTCAGCTGGGAGAGGAGGGACATCAAAGTGCAAGCCAGCGTCACAGGGATGATGAGTCACCCAGGTATGCACAGCAACTACAGTGATGGCCCTTCCAACAGCCACAACATCCTTTGCACTGTCTCTTGGTTTCCTGTTGCCAGCACAAAACCAGTTTGCCTTTAGCAAGTAAAACCCTTTGTTTCTCTATATTTTCCAACTGTCTTGGTTCCTTTAGAATTTTACTGTGTCTTTGCAATCCATATGTGTATGAGATGCTAAACTTGGAAAGATTACAGCATGAACTCAATCCTAAGGTATCTGAGAGTGCTACTCAGCTGCTTCTGCTCATGTCATTCAACAGAGGCAGCACTGAATTGATCAGTCCCTCAAATTTCACAGATTTTTGGTTCTGATATTTTTCATCTACTCTTCTGTAGTCAAAAGTGCTAAACTTTAGTTTGTTGACCCAGATTGCAACCCAGCATTTACATTAGGGAAGAAGACACTCCCACACCAAGTTGCACAGATGTGCAACTTCCTCACACAACTAATGATACATCAACTGGATTCCTTCCCTCAGTAAACGAACACAAGAACTTGTGGTTTGCAAGAACAAGGAGTTAATCTTTATTGACCAAGCATTCATTATGGCAGCTATCGAGAACAAGTGAGTTTAATTTTTATAAAGAGGTCTATTTAGTGGGGAAGGTGAATGTCATATTTTGCACTTGGGGCAAGAAGGGTTATTCAAGACCTTGGTTTTCCTGGGCAGTAGCTGGGGCACAAGAAGAGTGCAACATGCACTTTTGATGATTAGAATAGCTGTAGAAGTGCCACAGGGAACCCACTTTCTGCTCTGCAGTCAAAAGGGATGGTTATCAGTGTTGTCACTGGGCTTAGTGATAAAAGTCTTATGGCTATATATCTCAAGTCCAGGGCTAGAGGAAATTACAGCAAATTTGGAGGTGTAAGAAAGTCTTACTTCTAAATACAGATAGTCTGAATTTATAATTTTTCTGTTACTCCTTATATCTCAGTGGCTGGTTAGTTGGCCCAGACAAGACAGCCAAGTCAAACATTATTAATCTAGAGATACCTTAGATGCAGTGAGCATACTGTGCTCGATGTGCAATTCAAAACATATGCTCACTTGTTTGGGTTTTTTTATTTCATAGTTACATACATACGTAATAATGTAGAGGAAAGACCAAAGCTTGCATCTGTGTTTGTACAGTTGTTTACATGCCCATATGTGAAGTATCCCTCAGTATCCAACGTAGGAGATGCCTTTCCTTTAAATCTCTTAACTAGTGATTTCTGTGTAATGTATGCAGCAAGCAGTGTTTAACTGTGTGCAGAGGTTCGTTCTGTTACAGGCACAAACACGCAAGAAAAACCAAAATTCTCCATGGACCTAACTAGTGTCATGAACCCAGGGCTTCCAGTTCCTGCTAGCATCCATCAATAGCCAACCAAACAAAATGTTATTCTGTAAACTGATTGCACAGCAGATAGCTTTTCTTGTTGCAAATCTCCATAGTTCAGCAGATTGGAGGAGGGAAAATCAAACTCCATGCCCTGGGAGCCAGGCTATCTTAGTGATTTACAAATGACCTCAGTGATTGAAGTCATTCTGAGCACTTAATATTGCTCAAGTCTCTCTGTCTCCCTCTCTCTTGCACTCTCTCTCAGCATAATAAAGCTAAGGAAATCCAGGAGACTAAATTCAGTGCTGCAGATTAGTGACAGGAAGGAAACTGGATATGCATGAATTAAACAAGACCATTTGCCTTTTTGGATCTGCAGATATTTTTCTCTCAGAAATGCAACCTCTTTTTTTTGCAGGTGACACCCACACATCTCCTCCACTTACTGGCGATGATAAAAAAGGAGATAAACAACTGGAGCTCGTGCAGTTAGGCTTAATCTTTGTATGTCATCGTCACCAAGCAAAGCCACAGCAGTAGGAAAATAGAGCTGGTTTCTGCTGCTCGTTTCTAACTGACATTTCTTCACCAGGTTGCTCATGTTACCTGGGGACTCTTTGAACTCCACTTTGTACCTGCAGTCTTTTTACAGCATGTGGGTACTGCTATGCTGTGACTGGACTGAGCTGCACTCCATATGTACTCTGCCTATACCCCAGTCCTCATTTTGTCTCTGCGTCAGTGGTTTGAAATCAGATTGCAGAACTACAACATAAATGCCTTAATAAAAGTAAAAAAAAAAAAAAAAAAAAAAAAAAAAAAATTAAAAAAGGGACAATGAAGGAACGCTGATTTTTAAAACTTCATACTTCAGGTTAAATGTATGATTTGTAAGTAAGTAATCATTTAGTACAGAAAAGAGAAAAGGCAAAAATAAGGATATTTTAAAATCTTTTTTTGCATATATATGGCTATTTTGACTTTAATGTCCTGAAATAATAACTTCATCCTTCCAAGAGCTGCTTTTACTGGAGGAAATCCACTACAGCTGCAGTTCGAACTAATGGATTTCTCTAGTTGCTGGAGGAAAGCTCTGAAGTTGCTTAACTTCCCTTTTTCTGCAGACAGCCATTCATCCATCCTACCTTTCCAGACAGTTTGCTTGTCCATTGCCCTTTGAACATAATTTGTGCTTTCAACTCAAGAGTTTCTTGGGAGTCAACTGTGCACCCAAGTCCACACACAGGACCTAACCTGGCTTTCACCATCAATGCAGCTTATGTCTCAATGATGCAGAGCAGCCAAACAGTAAAAAGTACTTCTTGAGGCAAGAAGGACTAGGGAGTTTTTAGGAGTTGTTTCTAGTGTATGGCTAGGGAGAGGCAAAAATCTGAGCTGTGTAGTACATCCTGCAGCTGGTTTGTTCATTTCCATTCCCTGAGGGACTTTTCCAGAATTTCACTGAAGAGGTTTTAGAGTGATTTCTCCTTTAACCCCTTTTGCTTCTTCCATCCTTACTGGTGAACTTCTCCCTTACAGGGCTGGACTTGAAAGTAGTGTCAACTGTGTGTGTCTTCAGGAGGGAGAGAGGTTATTCCCCTGCTGTCGAATTCTGTATCTTCATAGTCTTACACTTTTTTGTTGTTGTTAAGATAAAGCACTGGCATTACTCCAACAACCAGCTAATGAGAGAAAAAGCTACAAAGACAGGATAATGCTCCCAAAGTCGTCATTCCACCCTGGACTTCAGCCTCTGTCCCTAAGTATCAGGAGCTGATGAGCTACGCAAACTGATAAACAATTTCCTTTCTGCAGCCAGTTTTGATTTGTCTGGGGAAGATTGAGAAGCCCAGGAAGAAATGTGAGCAATCTACTTAATCATTTTCACGAGGAAAAAAAATAAATCAGCTCTCATCTTGACCACTGGTGTTTGAAGATTAAAGTAGCCCAAGGGCTGTCACAGGCAGCAAGCATAGCAGGAAAATTAGTTCATTCTGACTCACGACAGAGTGATCTAATTTAGGGGGGCACTGAGGAGGCTGTCGGGCACTAATTTAGCTATAATCTAAGCTAGCCTGATTGCTAGTTGTGCCCTGCTGCAGCCCTCCCATGTGAAGGGCTCGAGCTGCTGTCGGAATCTGTCGCCGCTGAGCGGCTGCTCCGGCCCTCCCCGGAGCCTCCCTGCAGCGCTGCGAGGGAGCGGGGCCGGCCCCGCTCGGCGTGGGCTCGGCTGAGCAGGGGAAACGCAGCGAGCTTAAAGAGCCGCTCCGGTCACACGAGGGGGCAGAAGGGAGGCTGGATAGGAAAGCTTCCTTCGGGCATTTCCTGCCTTTGATTTCTTAATTTCGCAACCTGATCTCTTGTCTTTTAAGGTACTTTACTATATAATTTATTAAGCTTCTTAGAGTAAAAGAATATTATAAAAAATTTGGCTATTTGATCCTCCTACCAGATTGAAACCACTGCGTTAATTTCCACAAAACTGTCATAAATTGCTTGCTTGCATTTTTGATTTTGCTGGTTAGGTAGTAATCTTTCCTGTCTGAAAAACTAGATTTGTTCTAACCCATGAGAACATTTCAACCAATCCAAAATAGTTCCCTTGAAGGAATAAGAAGACAATAAGAAAAGGAATTATGTAGCCCCATAATGATACAACAGCTATGAAAACTATGACATTTGAAAATTCCTCATCATTTCAATCGTCAGATGAATGAAACTGAAGTGGTCCTGGTAAGTTTATGTGACCTAAAGTTACATTTAATTTTTAATAAAACAACAACAGCAGGAGCAGCAGGAGTGGCAGGAAGTAAGAACCAGTGCCTTGATTCTGAAGATCCAGTAAGAAAAAGCAAAAAGCAAGCAAACAAAAAACCCACCATGAATTTGAGATCATTCAACTTTTTGTTTCTTTGCAAATGGGTTAATATGAAATTGGCAGCCTCCTAATACTCTGTCAGCCAAATTGGCCACATCATACTATCTGCATGCCCTTGAGGCTGGAATAGTAGCATACTGTAATGTGATGCTCTAACAAAAGCACCTAATTGGGAAGAACAACCCATTTGCATCAAGATAGGCAGCTTGTTTCCTTCTCACAGCCACTTAAAGATACTGACTTTGGCTACAAATTACTGCTTAATGCTGTTTTCAGCCTTTCCCAGTCTTTACTGAACCTTAACAAAGCTGATCCTGTTCTCAAACACCCTAACCTGTTTTCTGGTTAATATGACTAACAAAATTATGTCTTGGCCTGTGATTCATCTTGCATAACGCATTTTCCAGTCACACAGCAAAAGCCTTGCTGAGAGTGGAAAGATTTGATCTTTAGCACTGAAGCCTTTGCCTGTGTGCTCTTAAAACTCAAGCTTTTTGTACCATATTTTTATTAGTCAAACAAACCATCAGTAGCCAAAGTTGCTTCTGCTGTCCGAGCATGTCTGCAGGCATAATGAACTTGGCCATAGCCAAGAGCCTGCTATGCACAGGAAATGAAATGTACAGAAATTAAATGCACCGTGGGAAGCATGTGGTATGTGGGATTCCCACGTGGCTGTTTGGCACAACTGAAAATCTGAAGATGATGGGAAAAATCAAAGGGATGAAAGACCCTCCAAATCCTTCAAACAGAAAACATGTACCTATCCAATCACCACATGGCTTCAATCTCCTATGGCAACTCCCTACCCTAAGCTGAGGAGGAATGTGGCATACAAGACAGTCTTTGTGAAGCAAGTAACCAGTCAGGAAGGAGTACATGTGGAAGGCTCAATGGTGTTAGAGATTAACAAATAGGATGGATTCCTGAACTGCTGAGTCTGGAATAGCAATGAAAGGGAAAAGATGATGCACAAAGAAGGAAGATATGATATTGTTTGGCAGAGATGCAGGATTCACATTTATAGCTACAGAAGAAATAAGAGGCATTTGGGGAAAATGTTATACAGGAGGATGATATTGGAGTTTGGAATATTCAGACTAGAAGGAACATCCAAGACTTTTGGCTTTAGTAAGCCTGACCACCCCAATGGGGAAGGTTCAAGACTGCAGAGATAACACAAGCTACCTCCTTGGCATTAGTCTTCTAGGGCTTTGGTTCCTGGAAGCAAAGAAGAGGCAGGCTGTATTGTGCTGTGCTGGAGACATGCAGAACAGGAATCAGCATGCAGGGGGCTGGAGCTGCACAACCCTTGGTTGACCCCTTGCAACATATGTTGATTGCTGTTCAGATGTGATGACAGCAGATCAGATGTTCATTTGACACTGACACCCAAAAGCGGGGGAAAGGAGGATGAAAAATTAAATCACTCTTTGGCAGGAGTATATTTGCATTTGAATTTAAACCTATGTGTAAGGCAGAAAACCCTATTGATTTACCTCTGCCCTCCATGAGGCACAGTTTCCAAGTTCAGAGCTGCAGCAGAGGGAGGTTTCTTTTTACATCATCCCATAAACAGCATATAGACCCCAAAGGCATGGCCAGGGAGGGACAGGACTGTCCTGGCATGTTATGCATTGCCTAAAACCAGATGGAATAAATTAGGATTGCTGCTTGTAGACTCTGCTGATCCACATATGCAGACTGCAAACACTTTATTTTCATCCTTTACAGTGGTGGATAAAAGCAATTTACTGGTATCCCATCTCCAACAGTCTGCAATTCATGTCCCTGTAGAGCTTTGATATAACAGCAATGTCCGTTTTAACACAGTGCTGGGATTTCTCATGTCCTGATTCTCCTCATTTTTTCATGTTAGGATATTTCCCTGTATCTCCCTTCCTTTTTGGTCAGTTGAATGAATTAATACTTGTTCCAGATGTTCCAGGTCTTACTTTCCAGTATCATGTCCTGGGAGCTACCAGTATTTTTTAAATATGGAAAGTAGAAAAGTGTTAGGAGAAGGTAAGCAAATTATACCAATATTTGTTTTAGAAAGCAATAATTTCCTCTGACTAGCCTCAGACCTAATACATTCATTCAAGATTTAATTTACTGTATCTATTTAATAATTTTAAAAGGAGATTGCCAAAAGTATAATAAAACTCTAGGGATATATATGGAATGAAATAGATGCATCTATACCTAAATACGTATATATATGCAGTTTATGCAAAGAACATCCATTCTGTTTTGTGGGTTTGATACACATTTGCCATCTCACCTTATACTTGTACTAGAAGTTGTGGTTTTCCATGTGATCATGCATGTCATTGTGTCATTGTGCCACACAGTGACAGCCTGGAAATTGGCAAGACAGTGCCATACCCTGACAGAGAGCTGTGCTCAGCCTGCTGCTCTCTGCTGGAAGTGGCTAGGTGCCCCAGCACAGGATCACTCATATCTCCCCTCCAAGTAAGGAGGGAGGTGGCAAGGCATTAGCATCCCTCTGTCAGTGCCAGCAAGGAGGGCCAGGCTGGGACCATGCAGCGATGCCAATGTGCCTGGCTCCCTCCCCTCTGCTCTGTGCATGTGCTCCTAGCTGCCTCAGCTGCAGTACAAAGGTGCAGTGAAAAAATTGTATGTGGAAAAATGTCAGCCTTGGAGTGTTTGTGAATGTGGTGAGGGGAAAGGAGAAGAAATAAATCAGACTTTGTTTTGAAGTCCTTTGGTTCAATCATAAGCTTTTGAGTTTGCTGAACTGAACCAGACCAAGGCTCTCAGGGCCTGCCAGGTTCATGACTGGATTCTCAAGCTGAGGACTCAGCACTGCCTCTTGGGCTTTGTTTACCATTGCCATTGGGATTCTGCTGTCCCTGGCTAGGGCAGGGGGCACCTCAGAGGTGGCACTCAGAGGTGGCTGCTCAGAGTGGCACAGCATCCTCCAGGAACATGGTTCATGGTGATATAAGACTCAGAGTGGAAGATTTGAGGCCCAGTCAGCAAATTTTAAAAAAACCTTCCAATTTGGAAGTGCCAAAGTTGTTTTCTTGGCTTAAGACATCAAAGTAGATTGTTGTCATTCTCCACATCTCTACTTTCGCCCTGCCTCCTCAAAGAGAGAAAGAATATTCTTATCCTAGCTTGAAGGAAATTAAATGTTGTACAATCCAAATTTTATTTCAAGATGGGAATGTGGTTTTTTAAAATTGTTTATTCAGCAGTCTTTATAAAATAAACATTGTCTCCTCAGTATGAAAAGGGATTTTATGCCAAGGCAACCCCATTTACAATTTAGGATGTCCTGTTATTGTAAATATACTAGATTGAAAGAATGGATCACATTTTGCTAATGACTTTGTCCTGCTTTGGCATGGAGCAGCCCTGAAGAACATCTTTAGAGAGAAAAGCAACTTCCACATAACACAAAGTTCCTCAAAGTGCCCAGAGCAGATCCTGAAGATGTCTGAGAACTTGCATGTCCAATTTACAATGCTGAGAATGAAGAATCCTCTCACACCCCAAAAACCAGTTACTTACGGGAAAAAAATTTAAGTGGTCTTTAGTTACTCATAACTTGACCCAGATTTTCGGAAGAGCTCTGGTACAACCTAGGAGCCAGAAGATGTGCATGAATTTTCAGGAGGACTCAGGAGAATACCTTCTGAAATCTCAAATTAAAAAATAAAGTAAAAATCTTCTCAAAATCTGAACTCTCTGTTTCTAATGCTTCATATATGACTTTGCATTCCCTTGATGCAGAAGGCAAACAAAAAAGAAATGGGGTTGTTCATGATGAAGACATCTTTCTTCCTCTCCCACTTGTCTTGATTTTGTCTTCAGGTTGCTTGCTCTTTCTGTCCGTGGAGTTGCTTGGTCATGACTGCAGATGGCCTTATGAACATTTACAAGGTGTCCAGCCTAAGGACGCTTATGTTGAAGGTTTACTAGTTTTCTATTAGCTTGATTTGTCCTGGCAGATCAGTTGCTCCATAGCGCAATAGCTTGGATGCCTTCTGACTGACCTTTTCCTCTTTCTTTTAAGCATGTGTTTTGAACTTCAAACTGTGTCTTTGTCTTACAGAGAAAAAAAAATTATTTTTTACATTTTGCCAGGTTTAACAGTAACAATACAGGGAAGGAAATTAAGGGTTAAATCTAAGGTAGTAATAATTGGAAAAGATCAGAAGTTCTGCTTCTTCCAACAGCTGAGGCAAAACCACAAGTGCTAGGAAGAAACCAGCTCTGAGGTCTGATGCCATCTTTTCATCTTATCCACTGACAACCCTCAACACAAGCTGGGCCTCATTTTCAGCCATCATGGAGAAAAATTCTTTTTTTTACTTCCCCCCTTTCTGTCCCCCCTTTTTATATTGGTTTGTTGGTCTGATATTCTTTTAGTAGGTCAAAGTTTAGTTAATACTTGCTATGGTGTAGGTGTCTGTAATCAATAGCAACAAAGACGATGAGAAGGTGAGAGGCTGTCCTTCCTTCCATGCCCCAGAGCACGTGTCTGCCCAGAAGCACACGAGGCTCCTGTGGGATCAGGGCTGCCAGGACCGATAGGCAGTGTAGTCCCGCGTTGGTGCATAGGATGGGTAACCTTTGTTCTTGTATGGAGGGTGCCGGGGAGTCATGTTCATGTAGTCACTCTGATGGTACATATGCTTCTTGGATTTCTGCTGTGGGAAAGGGAGAAGACAACTGTGAAAACTCTCATGTTAGCTGCTGACAGTTCTGGCCCTAGGTCTCTGTTCAGGGAAGCAGGCGTATTTGTAAGGCGGCTTTAGGTTTAAATACATTTACAAAAGAAATAGAACACATGTTCTCATCAAATAATCTATGGAATTTGCCCAACCTAAAAGCAAGTCTCCAGCTTATCTGGCGGGAGATTAACAGTGTTAGTTCTTCAGGTAAAGGAATGCTACACACCAAGGATACAAACTGATGCCTCTTACCATCATCTTGCCTCTCTCATCTGTGGAATGATTCAGCAGAAACAACAGAGTTTGAGCTGTGAAGGCTATCCTCATTTATTAGGAAGTAAAGAGAAATTAGCTTAACTCAAACAAAAAAAGAGCATGAAAAATCAGCCCAGACTATGGTTTTCCTATTATTTACAGCAGTAAGACACAATGTATATGTTGTCCTGAACCTTCCTTCAAGGAGTGAAAGAATCAGAGCTGATTTTAATCTTTTATGTCTCCTAATCTGGGCCTCAAAAATCTTATTTCCACTGTTGGATTCCTGCTTATAATGCCCGTGTGTGACAAGGGAAGAATTGGCTCTTTTTAGAAATAAGAAATTTAGAAATAAGCAGAAGACAGGTGAAATAATTTGCCTAAAATCACAGAGGAAATATGTGGCTACAGCAGCATTTCAGCCTCTGACTGCTGCAGGCTGTGCAAAAGCTTGGTGTTTTTTACATAGCTTAAGGCTTTATTGATCAGGGGTAAGTAAAGTGCTTCCATGCTTTTTCCTTTAATAGTGATCATACCCTCTTTTGTGATCTCCTTTTTACTGATATTTCCTTCCCATGTACAGAAATAGTTGCATATGCTGCACTATACATGCATATGATGCTGTGGAATTGGAGGAGGTTTGCATTAGAAAATCTGATGGATGAATTATGTTGTATGTGCAGAGTGAGGCAGTTACTATGAAATATTTTAAGCTTTTTAACTTTAATGTTATATATATGCAAAGGGTTGAATGTGAGTTACATACTGCTTAAGCCATGTAATTCAGTCAGTGCGTGTAGAGCATTAGATACAAAGCTTTATCTCTGTGTTCATCTCCATAATACAGGATTTCTGATTCACCTAGGAGGTATTTTTGCATGGGAGAAAGACATTTTGCTAGCATGAGTGATTGTTGGGCTGTTACAGGATGAAAGACTGCTACGTTTGCAGTGGAAAGCAGTTTTCCTTCAGGGAAGGCAGAACTGTATGAAAATAGACAAATCTTTAGCTGCTTTCAGGAACTGATCAGGCTTGCCATGTCTGTCGAGTACCACAATTTTTTTTTTTACAATTCACAGTGTCTTCTAGGCAGCTGTATTTACATTCAACAAGACTCTAAATACATCCACAATCAGAATACATATTATCTGAAAAATACTACCAGCAGTAATAGCAGCAGGTAAAAAATGATGCAGCAAACAGCACACATGGCAATGCAGCCTTGTCACCCTTGTTGGGGACAGACATGTTAGTGGCAAAGTGTGAAGCCATTAGGTAGCAAATGAATAAAGCACAGAGAAAATGCTTCAGATTGTAAATGATGGATTTGAAGCTATAGCATCTCATCTGCAGCACAGCACTGTAACACCAGCAGCTGCTCTAGTAATCCTCTCAGCTCTCGTCAGTCAGCCTCTACAATAGGGCACAAAGAGGAACCACTTAACTGGCCTTTCTATTTTCCTGCGGCAGTGCCTCCTTTGATTGTTTTCCATTAGAAATAGCCACAGATTGAGAAAGTGTCCTTTTGTGAAACACTTAGCAGATCTTAAGCTTCAGCTAGCAGTGACAGTGGCTTTCTGTACACATGCAACATTTAACCTGGCAGGGACTCTGGACCCTTTATACAGGCTACCTCATAATCGTTGTGTTGAAAATTGCTATTTAACAACAAAAATGGAGGGGAAAGTCAGAGTGCAAGGAATTGAGTTCTATATGTTCAAGTCTTTCTCACATGGAGTAAGTAGTGTAAATTGGCTCTGGAGATCACAGTCCTAAGACTTGCCCTTAGGAAGGAAAATGTCCTTCTGCTTAGGAAGGAAAATGTCCTTCTGCTGCCCCTGTATCATGCCAGGAGGAGAACTAGATGCAACTCGGGCAAGTCAACTCTCCAGAGAGTTTAAAAAGCAAAAATTATGAGCCATAAGGCTGTCTCAGCTTTCTTACTGTTGATGTACAGACAAGAGACTATTGAGATCCAGGTGCTCCTACTCCCTTGTAGTCAAGCTGCCAGAAATAGTCTTGCTGAAAGGCACAAGACACCAGTGCAGATGGTCCTGGGCTGAGGGCTCTCTATAGATTGTTTTATTGTAGGGGAGCTCCTGTCAGTATAGTCTCATAGGGTTTTGCCAGAAATGCTTGTAGTTCTAGATTTCCCCGACGGGTTCAGCTGGCAGAGGTGTCCCAGTATTGCTGGTGTGCAGGGCACTGCCAACACTGTGGCATTACCATCTGCTGTAGGACTCTACTGCAGAGGCCTGACAGCCCACCTGGAGAGCATCTGGTGTTTCAGCTCTTTTGGGGTTCACCATGGGTGTGCATACATAGCTGGGATGAAGAAACACTGTCATCCTCTACTGAAGGGGTATCAGTGAGTTAGTGGTAAGCATGGCAAGTATAGCCTGAGAAATGAACTACTAGAGCATACAGAACAAAGGAAAATACAAGTTTCTTACCCAATAGTTAAAAAAACCTGCTGTTATTAGCATACTGTAGAGTGCAAGAATTCCAGTCACTGTTGCCAGAATCCACAAAGGAATTGTAGACTGAGGCTCTTGTATTTGGGTGGGTGTCTCTTTAAGGAAAGAGCAAAGAAAACTTTAAGTATATGAAATTAAAAACATCAATTTTTGCTTATTTATTCCTTGTTCCAATGTGTCGTTTTTACTAATCATCATTTTAAGATCTCTTCTTCAGGAAGTCCAGAGCAGGAATGTAGTTTTACCAGGCAATCCAACTTTTTTTTTTAAGGCAACAAACTGCCTCCAGCCATTATGTAGGGAGTGTATATAGGGAGGATATTGGCCTGCAGAGGTTTCTCAGCTTACCTTTAACATGAATGACAGTCCCGTTGCTCTTCTCATTGTAGACATATGGGGGTGGATACATGACCTCAATTTTGCAGAAGTAGATGTCAGTTTGGTTGGCATTCATGTTCCAAAGATTGAAGATGACTTTGTCTTTATCATGATCCCCCTGGCAGTTGAATTCTTTAGTTGAATTGCTCCTAATTTTGGTTATGTTCCACGAAATAAAGCAAACTTCAACTGAACTGTCCGTTCCTTTGTGTAGCGAAGCTCGAAATTCCTTCCCTGTCCCATTGTATGTGTAGTTGCAAACTAGAGTTGCTGTTTGGTTAGTTACAATGAGCAAAGGATGCTGAGCCACTAAAATCTTGTTTTCTGTAAGGGAGGGGAGAAAATGAGAAGAGCACTTGTTTATAAAATATAGTGTGAGATTTCAGAACCCCACATCCTCCCATGCAACTCTTCTCCATATCTCCTCTCCCCTGCTAACACTCCCTACCAGGGAGTACAAAACCACCCATCTGCAGAAGCAGTTTCTCACAGGAACTACTGTTGCAGCAATCCACCTGCATGTAAATAATATTACACAGTCTCTAGGGGAGACTGAGATCAAGAGTGTTTTTCTTCAGAGTCAGAACACTAGCAGAGAGAGTGTCCTGTGATTAAGATGTAACATCAGAGCTCAGAGGCCTAGTCTGCACCTGTGTGCTTGTGTGTATACCTAAGGCCCTCTTAGTCTATCCTTTACTCTGCCAGCAGTTTCCTGGGGAACATTATGGAGTGAAAATACTATGAATTGACACTGCAGTCAGATAAGAGAATATTATTTATACATTTTCTTTTTAATTCAAGAACTCCTGAAGAGTTTGCAGGTGGATTTGCTGAACCATTTCAAGGGTTTGGACCTTGGGCAACGAACACTAAAAGCATGAACAGCTATCATTTTAATGTAAAATAAGTAATTTCTCTAGCCAGAAGCTGTAGTAGATTCTTAATCTCTCAAAGGACTCAGGAGCTGACTAATCTGACACTGCATTGGCACGTAGCATTTGAAAAAAGCCTGAAAAAAGCATGTCACATGAATGTATAATTGAATTTTAATTGACCAGACTGATACATAAACAGGAAATGTTTTCTGACATGTAGACCTCTGTGCTATCATCTGCCAAACAATGAAACATAGCAAGGACTATGCAGAATGACAGCTTCTTCCAAGAAAAGCCATCCTGTACAAATGAGACCCTTCTTTCCAAATGATGACACCTAAGTAAGAGGAAGGGAGTTGTGGCTCTTAATCTAGAGACTTGTCAAAGCTTTTATATGACTTTATGCAAGCTCAGCTCATATGAGGTCTGGAAAGTCTTTTACAGATCCCTGAAAATCACTATGGCTGTTAGAATGACAATTGTGCCTCTTGTCCTCAAAATGTGGTGCCAACATAGATTCTTTCTACTTAATCCATGTGGCGAGACTTCAAAAAGGCTAGTAAGGGAAATGAAGTGGGAAGGAGGCCAGAACCAGAATGCCCAGAAAATTAGTGTTTAAAACTGTTTTTAACAATATTTAGGACCAAATGATGCTTACTGTAGTCATGACTGCACAAAAAGATGAAGTATCCCAGCCTCTTGAGCAGGATACTCCTTTGGGATGAATGCGAAAGTAAACACAAGAGATGCATAAGATGGCTAGGACTAGTGCTAGGGTGTGGGTAGTAAAAACAACCTTTGGCTAGCAGGTTCTTCTGTTATCAGCAGAACTTGTGAAACTGCTGAAGTTGTTAATTCTCTTACTGAAAGTCTCCTTTACCAGCCCTTGCTTCAAATGAGAGAAGGAGATGTGAGACAGGGAATGCTCTACTGCCTATCTTTAGCAAAGAAAGACTGTAGCCTACCCTCCTTGTGTCTCTCTGCTCAGCATTGTAAGTGCAGGAGTGGAGGAGAGCTCATAACAGCTCTGAAATTCCATGTCCAGGCAACCAAAACACTGTGAAACTTTGATTGAAGGATAACATTTCCAGGCCTTCCAATAGAAAGAGACAAGGATCTTTGAATCCTAGGACAGAGTGGCTAAGTAAGAGAGTAACTCAAGGTGGTGCCTGTGGTGAGTTTTCATCAAAATGAAGACATTTCAGCAAAACAATTTGGTTTCCTTGAATCAGCATTTTCCGACAAAAGCTATCACATAGGCTTATAAGGCATTCTAGTAAGGGGTGAGGTTTGGATTCCACTGCTTTAGACAAGGTATTTGATCATATTTTTGTTGGCCAGAAAAGTGATCTTTGGCCCGTGTGGCAGTTTGCAAGTCTGCAGTAGAATTTTCCACCTTTAGCACAGCTGAATTCTACACATCTCACTTGAGACAGAGTTGTTCTACTGTTTTGCAGTATTTGTGCACTACTACAACCCTGATTGTCACAGGGAGTGAATACACCTTCAGGTGAGACCTTTTCTGTCTCAGAGTTGACAACCAAAATAGGGTCCCAGAACAGACAGAAGCGTTACACTTAAAAAAATGCTTGCCTGTTTTCATTGCAAGTACTTACAGAAAACTAATGGATATTTATTGCTCAGCCTGATCACATTTTCTCTGTGGCTAGAGGAAAGTCAGAGAACACTGAAAATCCCATCCCTGAGGGACTGCCTTCAGATGTTATTTAGACTCTTCTGCAGACCCCAATGACTTACCCCCCTCTCTTCTGGTGTCATTAGCTAACCTGTATTCCTGATGATGATGATGACCTGCGAGTTCATGCCTTGAACTCCACCGTTTAACTGCAGCTCTGGACTATTTATGTCCCTGCCATGACACGGTGCTAATTGGCAACTAGTCTCTTTTGATACACCCACCTAAAATGATAAATTTCTTCAACTTATTTTCACCTCTTGTATTTATAATCCACTCTGCTTGCCTTGTGTTGCAGGCTAGGCTTGATAACCCAGCTCCATGCTGCTGATGCTGGGATGGAGACTGGCTGAGCAGTGGGAAATGCTCATTTGCGGGTCATTAAATGAAGACAGCTCCTACATGATTGAAGATAAGCACCCAAATCTACTTTCACAAATTAGTTCAAATCTAAATTAAAGGAGATATTTTTGTTTTCATTTATAGGAAGAACTCATTAGCACCATATGAATTGGTTGGGCGGCAATGCCAACAGGGGCAAGGCAAGCTTACCCCGCTGGCATGCTGAAGAAACCCTGCTGTTGTCCTCCTCATTTGGACTTGGAGAATGTTTTGAATTGAAGAAAGTCAGTCATACTAAAATGTGTGCTGGATTCATGGGGATGACAGAGTAATGCCGAACATCCCTCACTTCCTGGGTGATCTGAATAGGATTTGACTACGTTCTTAGTAGGATCTAGCCCATTCTGAGCAAACATGGGCTGAGGCTGCTTTTGCCTTCACAAAGACAGTTTTTCCTAATAAATGTCACTTTGGGTTTGTTAAATGGTGAAACTCTGAAACATGTAGTTGGTGTTTCCATTCCCCTAAGTAGGGTTATGATTGCCACTTCAGAGCTGTGTTCAGCCATGCTGTGTAGTAATAAATATCCATATCTTGGCCTTACCCAGCCAAGAAAATACCAGTTATGAAAAATAATTGTTTACAGTTTCAAAAAGCAGTGACTTTAAAAATGTAAAATCATTTCAGTCAGTGTACACAGGCTGCAAGCCTTCTCAGGATCTTAGGATTTACATGCAATGGTGTATAAGATCTCTGAATGCTTTTTAAGCTTTTTATTGATTATTTGTAGTGTTGAATATTTCTTGTAATCACATGTGAGGGGGTTTTGGACCATGAAACAAAATGCCATCCATCTATAATATCTGTAAAATACTGACTCTCTGATCATTGAACCCAATGCAAGCAAAACTTCATTGAAGTTTTTTTTTTTTCCTGTTCGCCAAGAAAGTGAAATAGAGTTGACAAAGTATGGAAAATAACTATTTTGAGGTGTTGCTTTTTTTTTTTTCACCAGAACTCTTCATGAATCATCATCAGCTATTGGAAAAAAATATTCTGCTAAAATATTTTGTGCTCTTCGTCCTTTTTTATGCCAGCTGACTTCAAGAAGCTATTTTCCATAGCAAAGTATCTAAAATAAGTTGGCATTTCTGAAAGCACAGGAAAAAAATGGCCCACCTAACTCCCTGGGGGGATAGGGAAAAACCTAAATGAAAAAACTGAAAGGAATTTGTTTAAGCCACAGGCAGAAAGGCACAGAGATATGTTATAAACAAACTATTTTGTTTTTGCTGTTACTGGTTTGTTGTTGTATTATGCTTACTCTTCTTTCCCAGATACAAGGGTCCTTCTTATTCACTTTGGTTTGAGGTCACCCAGCTGTGTGATGGGCAGCTGGGGGGATCCTCTCCTTCTGGCTCTTTCCTGCTTTGCTGCAAGTACTGCAGGAGTACTCCAGAAAGCCCAGGTGCCACTCTTGCTTTAGTCAAACCCAGTGTGAGCACAGGGGTTTTTCTTGGCAGTTTGTGATTTGTTTTTTTAAAACAGGAATTAGTTGATGTCATCCTACTCTTGGCTAACCTTGCCTCATATCCATCCATCTTTTGCATTCTGGTAATCTGGGTAGGTTAGAAGTTGGTTTTAACCCCCAGAGACCATAAGCCAGGTTATGTGGATAGTAAAAAGATGAGGTCAGTTGTGGTACACTGCAGTGGGAGCCTCCTTATATTACTTATTTCACAAAATACCAGACGCTTGATCTTTGATCTAGCTGCCTCTCTGACAGTCCACAGCAAGGTAATTATTTAGCCAACAAAAAGGGGAGGAGGACAAACTTTGCAAACGTTAGTGTTTCTGCAAAAGGAAAATGACTGTACTAGTATTTCAAGTCCTTTTTTATGATTTAAACTCAACCTGCAGCAGCCACTGGTATAGTCTAACAACAGGATGAATTCTGTGGATTTTCCCAAACCAAAATACCTGAGGCTTATAGTGCACTTCATGGCTTGAGGAAGTCCTGCAGGGTTTTGACCTGCCTTAATGTTTTCCACATACTAAGGACCACTTATCTTGAAAATGAAGAGTGAAGAAAATAGAGATGGGGAAAGGATGAGAGCCCAGAGAAGCAAATGACCTCATGTGCTTCTCTTTAAGAAGTTGTACAATCTTGGTGAATCTGTTGGAGAAACACAAGGTCTTCATGCAAAGCAAGTGTATGTGTGTCTATAAAGCCGTGGCATAACACCTGTGTCTGAGAACCACACACTGTGATTTATTTTGTTGCAATTCAAAAGCACTGCTTAAAAGCTGTTCACACCTCATGGAATAGTGTTCAGAACTGTTAACCTACTGCTGATACTTATCCCCTCCTGGAATTAGTGTCTTCTTTGACAATCCAGGGGCCTGCTGTGGAAATAATTATGATATTGCAAACAGAATTATAAACATGGGAAAAGACAAGGAAAAAAAACTCTATGATTTCTTAAAAAATGTATATCACAGTGTGAACAATGCCTTCACTAAGGAAAAGAACTACAGAAGAATAATGTAGAAATAAGAAAAAAAGATATTCAATTACATCTCTCATACTAGAAAAAGGGACTTTTTAAGATGTTCTCTATGTTAAAAATTTTGTACTGGAAAACAGATTTTTATTCCTATTTGTAACTTCCCTGGAAAATACAAAAGACTGATATTTGGAGAAGTTCACAGCCAGCAGTCTGAAGAATTGTCTGTCTCAAGATTATCCAAGCAAAAGCCTGCATCTTTTGCCTTGCTTTGCCTTAAATGTACCCATTGGAAAGATGTGTTAGGTCTGAACATAGGAACACTGCATCAGCAAGCCAACACCAAGATAAATACCCTCAGCACAACAACTGAAGACTCAGGAAGATTCACTAAGATTCAGGATTTTAAAATCTCAAAAAGATTTTTTTTTCCCAAAGATCTTCAGAAAGAAACTAGATGTCTAGTTAGTATCGGTAAACCACTAAACAATGCAAAAATCACAAACTTGGCAAGTCCCATCCTTCCACCTTTGAGCTCAGTAAGCAACTCTCCTTTTGAGCATTTATTTGCTAAACCTGTGAGGATGTTTTTGCACTCAGCACTGGAGCCCATGACACGAAGCCAGGCCATGGGGAAGCCTAAAGCTTTAGAAGTAGATTTGGGGATGTGGAGAGTCTGCCCCAACACAGGTGCTGGCGCCAGGTCTGCTCAGACCTGCTGCCCCCAAGAAAAGGCACTTGTGAGCAGAACTTATTAAACCCAGGGGGTAGGTGAAATAAACACCCCTCTACCTATGCATGCAATTTCCAAATGGATCTAGAGAGAAGTCAAATTAAAAGAAAGCTCCTGGGTCTCATCTTGGAGGGATACTTCTGGCAGGAGAAAAATTAGCCTCTTGATTATATCAAATTGATCCGATTGCAGCATGCTCTCACTCTCCTTTCCCAGACCTTCAAAGTGAGAAAAAAAATAGGGGAAAGGATTGAAATGTCGGGGGTTTTTGTTACCTGTTACATCAGCAGTGGGGATGAAGAAGAGCATCAAGAGGATCCCCAGGAGCATGGTGTTAATGGTGGGCCCGCTGCCTTGTCTCCACCCCCTGCAGGCACTGCTTCGACTCCCAGGGCCCCGCAGCACCAGCCTTCTTTCCCAGTGTGGCCGGGCTGCACCCTCAGGTGCTCACACAATCTCTCTCCTCCTCTCTCTGCAGCACGTGGTACACTGCCAAGTAAAAATGTAACAGCAGTGCTTGAACAGGAAGTTTAATTGTTTGATGATTTTAGTCTTAGGAAGTTGCGCCTGCGAAGCTCAGTAATGCTTAAAACATGCTGGAAGCTTTCAAGAAGGGACTGTCAGCCCTGTATTGCCAGGAGTGGTTATGTTTGGGGCTCTGCAAGGCTGCTCCTGTCAGGGAGAAATGGAATTCCCCAGGGATGCAGTGCTCTTTATTTACCAAGAGTACATACACATGTATACTGGTTCCATCAGGACGGGAGATGCAAACACCAGTTTCTAAGTTCCTGGTGGCCAGATCTAGCCCCTCAGGAAGTTGTGTGCTCAGGAACCTTCACCTTTCCTCATTCCTAGGAGCAGAAATCTTCCTCTCTTGCCCTGCCATGTTGCTTCTGCCTGTTTTCCCAGCCCCTGGGAACACTGGCATTTTTGGGCAGTTTTTCGTTCATAGTAATTTCTCTGCATCTGCTTGTTGCCTTGAATGCAGAGCCAATAATGCAGTAAATAGTGATTTGGAATACCTTCACATTTTGAAAAACATCCCAATTTATCATGACCACAACTGTAATCCAGTTAACATCTAGAGTAAATGCAGCATGCAGCAAGCACGTTGCTCAGTCAGTGCTTTCATGGAGGCCACCTTATGTAAAGGTTTTTCTTGAGCTCATCAGGTAAACGCTCTCCCTTCCTTTGCTCTGCAAGCTCAATGTCACCTCCTCCCTTGCAAGAGCACGTTGTGAGAGCCAGGTGATGGCATTTAAAACTGTGAGGAGCTCTGGTTATTAACTGTTTATTTTGTAGTTACTTGCCAAAGTGGAAATATTTAACCGTATCAATGCCTGTCCCTATCTTTGATTTATTTGAGCGAAAAGGGAAGGCATTTAGCAGGAAGACTTTCAAGAAAATTGGGCAGTTATAGAGAGAGGTGAAGAACCATGTACTATTCTTTCATATACCTTAGTATCTGAAGCCTTTAGACCATGTTTTATCTGAAATTGCAAATGCAATTTATGAACAGCCTCAGCAGGTATATTTATCTGCAGTCTAGAAATTTAAACAATATTCTTTTGTTTCATAATCAGTGTTAGTTGTCTGCAATACTCAAAGTTTTGGAATTTCCTCAAATTATTTTAAAAGTACAAAAGAGAAAAAAATAAGATTCTCTCTTTCTTAGCCCACTTTTGTTGTATCTAGATAAATGTTCTGACACATTTTTTTTAGTCATATGAGTGTACCTGCAGTTAACAGTGAAATTGTTTCTGCTTAACTTGTAGTGAGAATCCCTCAAAAAAGTTACAAAATTCAGTACCTTTTTGCTGAATTGTGTCACAGAGATGAGAACTGACTGCTGGCTCTGGTAGCATCTTCTGGCTCTGGTAACTCAATTTACATAATCTGCATCTTGGCTGTCAGATCCTTTCTGTATTTGGGATATGGACTGGAAATACACAAGGAGTGCCTTTTACCCTCATCACAGAATTAGCAGAATACATTGCAGAGAGAGAGAGATACTGCCATTCATTTCCCTGTCATTGGCAAAGGGACACCATTCAGGTGGAAACCAGATTATGGAAACAGCTGTGCAGGAAGAGATCCTGCTCTAAGAATACCATTAACAAAAACCTGAGGGAACAGTATGCACTCTCCAGGTGAGGTCCCATTTATTCCCTTCCATCCCTTATTGCTCCTCATGTGCCTCTCCCATTGTGAGGACAGACCACGGCACTGAGTGCAAACAGGGGCCGGACTGGTGGAATGGAGGAGAGGAAAGAGGGGCCACTGGGCAATTATCCATTGGCTCTGGAGACCAAGCTGTGATGGATGATTTCTCTCTGTGTTGGTGAATAGGGGTAACAGTATTGCCCTTTTCAGAGAATCTTTTTTTAGTTGTGATTTTAGTCTTGCCTAATCATTTCTTCTTTGATCTCTGGAGTAAGGAAAGGTGCTTTTCTTCCCCCAAATAGCTTTTGGCTCATCTGCACTTCTTGATTTTCTAGGACTTTTAAACCCTTGTCTTCCCAAGGGTATGGCTCCTTTCCTTCTCAAAATTGCATCTCTTCCTCTAATTTAAACAGTTAGTTTCCAATCACTTAGGTATTTGGCTTCACCACTTCGCATGTGTGATCTATTTCTTTTGCCAAAATTATCCTGAGGGCAGGGGAAGAAGATATTTTAGCTTTCAGCAAACCATCTTGTACTCAGGACAAACCACATAAAAGTTTATCTAGGAAAAAAGAATGTGTGAAAATCTCTGTCTGTATGCCCTCACTTTTAAATTTTCATTGTTCTCCCACCTCTTAAAGTATCTCTCCTTCTATATCCTGAGCATTACTCAAGGCTGTTCTGCAGTAACATTAATTCAGGCAGTATTGACTTCTATTCTTGCCCCATTTTCCATTCATATTTCAGGTCTGTTGAGTCTGTCTGTACACTGGCAGATAGGATCTGCTTGCTGTCACAGCAATGGAAATCCAGACTAACACTGTAATTTCAGTAGAACGAGAGCTGTGAGAGCGCTGAAAGAGCTAAAAATGCAATTTGGCTATGTTTGGGAAAAGAAAATGTTTCCATTCCATCACAAAATGGCTGAAATTGCAGTCCAAGTGAAGTAAATTAAAGGTTTGTAAATAGTTTTCCAGGGTACACAAGAATCTGGAGTATGGGTTTGGGCTTTTTACTCATCACTGTATGTAAATAAAACAACAGTCTAGGTATTTGAGCATAGCTTTTCATGCCTACTGTTAAAAAACCAAGCACTGACATGAGCTATGACCTGAGTTTCAGAGAAATCTAACAGGATCCAGCATGGTTTCTGAAGGAAAATATCCTTCTAAAAGGTTTTTGAAGGATATTTCTGGATATCTTTAAGAGTACCAGGAAATCCCAAGCAGGCTGCCAGTTTGCCTTTACATTAAAGAATGAGGAGGTAATGACCCACATATCCTCAGCCAAGTGTTCAGCTGTTAAAGAAGGACATTCCAGATTTGTTATGATTAAACAAATGGATAGTTTAGAAGGCAATTTTAAAATAAATGAAGCCTTCCTTCAGGCACTGGAAGTTGCATAGTACCATAATTGTTCCCAGCACATACTCTTGTTCTCAAGCAAATAAAAATGTATATGCACACTAGAAGAATAATTGCACTAATATACTATCATTCACTTATTTCTTAAAAGTCCAGTCTGATGGGAGATAGTAGGTCTCTAAAATTCCCTTTTAACTATTATAAACAATTAACTTTAATATCCCTATACTGTCCTGCAGCTACATAGTAAGATTAAATTTAACAGTTGTCTGAGACAATCTTCCTCTTGCTTCCCTACCATAAAGAATCATGACACAGGCCTTGAGTGAGTAAGTCTAGGTAGCATTCTTTTGCTTGTTCTGCATACTTGTACATTGCCACCTGCTAAAGTAAATGCTTTCTTTCTTTTTCTTTCTTACATGCTTTAATTCTTAAAGCATCTTGATTCTTCCATTGCTGCTCCAAGTAATGATTTGATTTGAACAGTGCTATGTACCCTTGGTACAGATGGAAGGTTGATTCTTTCACATCTTGCTTATAAGCAAGTGTGCTTTAACTAGATGTAGGGGGATAGAATATAAGAAAATAAAGATAGTGTAAAAAATAATCTTACCCCTAAGGAGTTGCAGCAGGGCCAATTATCAAAGATTAGGAACAGGCCTGACTTTAACAGGCCACAGCTGTAACCAATGAGAAGAAGAGTGCTATAAAAAAGTGGGGTGGCTGGTTGAGAAGGGAAGTGAAGTCAGTTGGCTGCTTTGTGAAGAAGGAAGAGTCAGTGCTCTGAGGAGCTGCTGACAAGGAGCACCAAGGAGGTATGGGACTTTTGTGGTAAGGAGACGGCAATAAGTAGCCCTGGTAAGCTGTGTAACTTGCAAGGTCTGACCACTGTTCTGTTGGCCTTCATTCCATGTTGTCATTTCCCATGCACACTGATGAATGTTCACTATGCTCCAAGTTTACATCCTTCCTTCTATGAGTCTAGGTACCTTCACATCACAAGTGCAAGGATTATCCTTAGACGGAAATACCAATATACTCCTTCAGAGACAATTTTGTTTTTCTGTTACTTACAATGTTATAACTGATGTCTGGTACGTAGGAACCTTCCAGGACCAGAACTAAATATGACATGTCATGGTAGAAAGGGAACTTTCTCTTTTGGAAAGATGTGAGTTTTTTGTTTCTAGCCCTCAATATAGCAGTCCTAGTGTGTCACTAACATAGGACTAAGCACTGCCATCAAACACATATAAACCTGAAAGAGCTTGAGAGAAGCCTTCCCTCTTTGAGAAAAACATTTCCTTGACAGACTGAATATTTTAATGCTACTAGATGAAGGTGTTCATTAGTGCTTGCTGGGCAGGGGTTTGCACATGAACATTCCTGGCTCTTATCAGGTTAAAAATCTCATCCAAGTTTCAGAG
Organism: Molothrus ater; assembly: GCF_012460135.2. Taxonomy (NCBI): domain Eukaryota; kingdom Metazoa; phylum Chordata; class Aves; order Passeriformes; family Icteridae; genus Molothrus; species Molothrus ater. The sequence goes on from NC_050484.2 coordinate 13,637,006, forward strand.
TTGTAAGCATTTCTTCTGGCTGTTGGTATTTTTGGTTTGAACTGTTAGAACAAGTCTTAAAGGAGGTTGATTAATGAGTAGCAGAAAAATGGCTCAAAGCTGCATGATTAACTCCTTTTGTCACCTGCCTGTAATCTGACATATGGCTGCTGCTTCATTAGAGGCCAGTGTTTAGGTAGGAACACCTGAAATAAGGCCCACAGGTGAGTACATATGTGTGCTAAATCTTGTGTAATAAAAGCATTTAGAGATTAGGGCTAGAAGAAGGATTTTTGTTGACTGAACTGCTTGGTGCTTTTTCCTCTTGGGTAGAGAAGGTCAAGAACCCTACATATTACCACGGAAGACAGAGCAACAAAGCAGTTGTCCAGTATAGGAAGGAGTTTGGCATGTCTCATTCTTTCAAAGGTAGATAATTTACTTCCTTCTCCTTTGTCCTGCTGAAGACAAAAGAGATAGTAAGCACTGCAGATATATTACAAGCAATTTTAAATAAGAAGCAGCAGCTTCCAAAGAGCTTAAGACCTAGAAATCTTGAGCAGACAAATTCAAAATTCATCATTGTGTGAAAAGACAGCTTCCAGATCTGACTGTGTATATCTTCTTCAGAGAAGTTACATAGATCTCTAAATACCAGTACAAAGATTTCTGTCTGCTGGGACTGGGTTTTCATATCTGAGGGCAAGGTGGAGTGTCATGGGAGGTCCTGTCTGAAGATTTGTAAAGGGCTGCTGAGGGATGAAGGCTTTCTGGGGCTGTGCTGAATGGCAGTCCTGTGGAACAGGAGCCCAAGCCTAGGAATTACACATCCAATATGATCTGAGTAGACGTGGCTTCTCTGCCATTTGTGCCAGCATTTCCTTTTGGAGGGAAATAATAGACCAAAATTGTTGCTGCCAAAAGCAGGGCATGAATGGTATGGATAATCAGGAATCCAGAGCCCCGGGGCAAAGTAAGAATGAAATCAAACTGGTGGTGTAGACACTTGAGTCACTTGGCAAATGTTACCCATAGTAAGGGAATGCTGTAGCTGAGGCTTCCAAGGAATTGCCTTTATTTTTAGAGAACAATCTGTATAGCCTGTGTATATGGATAAAGCCTTAGCTAGAGAAAGCATTTTCACCTCCTCTGGGTTCATCAGAACCAGCACAACCCAGGCTCAGCTCAGTATATTAGGCTTCAAGACTGTCATGTTCAAGCTCATTTTAAAAGCTTTCACTCTTTCACATCCTCATCGTTGTTACTTTTTGTCTTGCCCTGCATTTCACAATGATTGGTGGTAGTGCTATCAGCAGAGTGCATGCATGGTGAAGCACTGTACTTTTGCAGTTCTTCCCATTTACACAAACTTAGAAGGAAGCATTACTCATATTTATGAACAATTGAAACTGGAATAGAGCACTCCACACAATGAGAGCCCCTTTGAGGAAGTGTCAAAGGGCTGCCCAGCAACCTCACTCATCCAATGGAATAGATCCTTTGAGATTACTTCATTCTGAATGTTCCTCACAGGAAATAATTATTTTGGTAGACACTAGCACACTAACTTGTTGGATAAGCATTTCCAAATTAGTCTTTTCCCTGAAGACAGTGGCTTCTTTACGCCTAGGCAAACCTAGCTCATGTCCAAATTCAACAATTTTTTGCCTGAGAAATGCCCTATTCTTAGACTGTGGTGTTGCCAACACCAACCCACAGAGCTGTTTTCTGCCAAAATACTATGAGAAACAGACTTTTCATTGTATTTCTGCTGCTTCAAAAAAGTACTGAGTCATAGCACACTGGAAATGTTTGTGCAGGGCTGCATAGGAAAACATCACAAACACATTAGAAAGAGTTTTAAATATTTCCATATAGGAATTAAAGACCAATATTCCTGATTCTTAACTGAAAAGTGCTGAAAACAGAGAGAAATAATTTTCAAATCACAGTACGAAGCATCTGCTTACTCATTTGGAGATTCATGTGAATTCTGATAAGTGCTTATTAATTTTATAATGGAATTTTTTCTTAGCAAATAAAGCCTGCATTTTTTTCAGCATGCCAGCGTTCCCTTAAACTATTCCTTTAAACAGGAAATTGAAAACAATTGCTTTGCTGTTTACTAGGACCTTACTGGGTTCGGAGGGTAGGAATCCTTGCTGGCTTAAAGAGGAGGAGAAAAAAATTGTATGGTGGTTTATTAGAAGTCACATCCACACGAGAAGCAGAGAAAATATCCATCCTTGATTTCAAAGGTGTCCAGTCTGTCTACTGGTGCAATCCATAGGGTCCTGTAGGTAGCCACCTGAATGTTTAGGTGTGTCCCCTGATGTCTCTTGAGCCCAAGAGGTGTTGGTCCCCCGGACACGGCAGTGGAACATCCCTCAGCACAGGAGTGGCAGGCGCACGCACAGCCCTGTAATGCAAAGTGCCACCCGCTGTCCTTGGCATGGCCACCAGACAGCACAACTTGCTCTTACAAGCTAAACCTCCCACCAGAGATCATCCCAAACTGCCTGACAACCAAGCACCATGTGCCAGAACAGCCTGGGAAATCTGAGCCTGTAGGCAGCTATTAGGATTGGAAAGCTTCCGCTTCATGTTGCTGCTGCCCTGTATGCATATGAATTCCTCTCTAATAAAAGCAGAATAATCTCATCTCTTCCTATACACAAAGTTTGACCCTGAAGAGGTCCTGCTACGTATTGCTTATTGCAGCTGTTGGATAATCTTTCAGATGATATTAAAATACAATCAAATTCTAATATCTCACTAAGCTTTGGAAGTTATTAAAAGCAATGTAAAACCTCTGGTTTTGCTGATTTCAGGACAGTCTGAGAGTTTATAAGAATTGAAGTACATTTTTGTAGTCAGCTCTATTAAGGTTTTATGATAAAATTGGAGTTTTCATGATTAAATTTCTGAGCTTTTAGTTTTGTGCCTTGGAAACCTGAAGTTTTCTGCTGTCATTTTGCTATGGCTTCAGCAGATTATTATTGATGATCCTATTAACCCTAATTCTGAATTCTATTTGCACATGCTTTTTTTAAAGAAACATTCTCACAAGTCTCTGAAGCGTCCATGTGGTTCATAAAAAGGCAATAATTAATTCAGTCCTCCTTTCATAAGTGGAAGTAATTTTGTAAATGTTTTTTACAAAACAAATTATTCTATATAACATTTTGCCTGTTCAGCCAAATTTCTCTTACTATTACTTATATTTCCATGACTAGTTGCATGTGGGTTTTGCATTATATGTAGTATCCTTGGAGGCCATTGCAGAGCAGCACTGTCTGATAATAGACAAATTAGAAGTAGCAGAGCTTTTGGAAATTGAAGAAATTTCTCATAATCCCATCTCACTCTTGGTTTCCAGGGGTCGTGTTTACTTAAACTGTTAGTTTAACAATTTATTCGAGTGTCCTAAACATTTTAAAAACAATTTTTAATACAGAGTAGTATTAATAATTATTATCTGTTCAGGAACTGATATGCTTTCATCATTATTCTCCTATTTAAAAGGTTTCACTTCTTCTGTGAGAAATGATGGCATGTGAATTATGCAAACAGTCACATACCCTTGGGGGCTTAAACAGTAATTTGGATATTTTCAAAGACATTGGTCTACAAACAGCTCATCAATTGAAATGTATTTGTATAATCTGTTTGGTGAATATTTATGATTAGTCCTACAAACACAGGAGTCAGGATAATGTGATGGTCAAGTCACAAGTAGGAAAAATGTACTAAATTAAACGAATCACTTATTACCATAAACAATTCATCCAGCTCCAGGTCTGGGAACTAATACAGCCAGTAGAAATAGTTATCTCTTTCTCTGAATGCCTAGAGGGGATTAACTGTGTGAGGACATACCTGTATAAAGAACGTAAATATCTTTGCTTGTAGCAGGGAAACAATTTGAAAGAGCCCAATCTCTAGTACTACTGTAATAATGGGAAGGAGAAAGAGTGTTTAGTTCTTTATTTGACCTGTATTGGAGTAAAAGAGCAGCCTTCCTTTTCAGTCTTTCCACTTGACTGTTTTGTAAAGAGGTTGAACTGACATCATCACTTTGATATTCTTGGCTCTTGACTTTTCCTTTCATCCCTGGGAGTAGGTTGTACTAGTTTTCCTTTGTTCATTAGCCTAGAGCAATGCATTTAAGCTAATATCAGAGCACTAGAGCCAATGTTGGTTCTGGACAGGCAGAAGCCTACAAAGGTGTGGGGAGCCAGAGCCAGCACAGGAGCTCTTGAATTCTCTCTCAGCCTGGCTGTAAACAGCGACAGGAAGTGTGAAGAGCACAGGACGTGCCCATGGCAGGCATGCACAGGCAGTCTGCAGGCAGATGGAGTGCACTGTGCAGCTGTAGCCAGCTGAGGTGGGGAAGCATTGTTTGAGACTGCAGGGTAGATTTCAAAGCAGAAGGAACAAATGCACAGTCATGACCCAGGTTTCCCCCTTGCTAGGTATGCCTGTTTGTTATGGTCCTGTCTGTTGAGGAAGAGCAGTGATCTTGGGCTAAGCAGCTGGGGGAGAGCTAATTATCTGGGGTTCTGGGTGCCAGTGTGTTGGAGTTCCAGAACACCCCACTCAGCTCTTGCAAACAGCACTGGCCTCTTTTAATCTGCTCAACAGAGAGACTTCTTCTGTTCCTGAGTAGCATTTGAGCTCATTGCATCTTGCTGAGAATAATATAACTCACATGGATCTAGGGAGTTATGGGCTTTCATAACAAAAACCATAGCTCAAAAGAGCACCTCCTTGGCCACCATCTGCCTGCACTGCAGTGTGTTTCTTTGTCCGTGCTTTCATCTACAGTGTGTATACTGGAACAGCAGTCCATTTTAACCACACAGCAAAGTCACCTATGTATATTTCCTTGCCCAAAAAACATTCTGGTTTGTATGAATATGAATGTGTAGATGTCTAAAACACTGTATGATGTTTTCTGCTTTTTAAAAAAGGTCAGGATTTGAACACAATATGACCAGACTGAAATCCTGGTCCCATAAAAATAAATAGGATTTTTGACATGGATTTAATTGGGTCAAGATTTCTTACCTACTTATCATTTGGCCTATTGAATTCTTTTAAACTGGTAAGCCAAGACTGCAGACCCTATGAGGAGACTGTCTTCCCACATTTTTATAATCTGTTTTCTGGAATATTCCATCATAGTCAGAAATATTCTAAAGCTTTGATGCTTTCCCACCCTCTCCCCCACTTTGTAATAACTATCTAATCCTGATTCTAGTTCAATTCTTGGACAGGACATGAAAGCAAGAAGAGGTATAGGTGTTCTTCAGTTAATGTAAAGATGCAACTTTTACTTTAGGTCTGCCCTCCCTAATATTTGCAAGTACTCAGGTTTTGTGTGAGACGTGTTAACTGTAGGCTGTGGTATTATTGTGTGGTTACATCACACTTTAGGAAGTGTGCTGAAAGGATGTAGATTAGTTTGTTGATTTGTTACTTGGCTTTGATTGTTCCATCAGCATTTCATTGTTCAAGTAAGACATATATGGGCTGAATTTTGATGACTTCAGACATATCATCTTACATGTCATAGATATAGGCACCAGCTGAAAGGCTTGAGATCAGTTTCTAATACAAGCAGATCAGAATTTGAAAAATATGCAGAGTGTGGCTCTTGAAACCAAGGTCTAATGCCTTCTAAATGTGCTCTCTCATCACAGAGCAAATGCACAAGTTTTGTCTAGCTTGTCATCTAAATTTTCAAAGCCATTGTTGCTATCAGGTAGCAAATGTGTCTAGATTAAATACAATTTCAGGAAGATACAGTTGTGCTACCTTGTGGGCAGTTGACGTTGATGATTTATATACTTGGGCAAATGCACTTTAATGGATATAGCTAAAAACCCACAGAGACAATTGTATTTCTCTCAGCAAGACCAACTGTGTCTAAGAGTGACATAGTCAGCTGTCTCTGCAACCCTTGTGAAAGCTCTGATGATATGAGGCTGTTTTCTGTGATAGGGACTAGAAGCACAAGAAACTTTTGCAGCTGGAGATGCTGCCATTTTTTTTTTAAACTTTCACAAAGCACTCTCTGCACCTTGCATCAGATACCATGAACAGATAAGAATGCATGAGAGGCATCCACACTTTAGTGCTGTCTGGCAGAAAATATCTCTACATGTTGAAGAAACAGAAGGCCTAGAGCTCTTCTTGCTATTCAGTTTTAAAATATATAAATAAAATGCTGGCCTTGTGATCAGAATAATAAAAACACAATGAATATCTTATTTTCAGAGGAGGTAAGTGCTTCCAGCTTCCATGACCTTCTTTTGGAAATTGGAAGGGAACAAATAAAGAGTGTAGACCTCCAGAATGCATATTTTAAAATGTTCAGAGATTTGGTTGGGAAGCTCCTGCTCTGGACAGACGTAAGGGAAAGTCTGCTAAGAAAGAAAAGACAGGTGTTAAGAAGCTAGAGGATTGCTGAACATGAGTATACCAGTGTGGCACTAGCATATGGGATTGAAACATAACTGCAAGGACACAAAATGAAGTAACATGAGTAAATTATGTAAAGACTAAGAAGAAACACTTCTGTGGGTACACGAAAGAAATCTACAGTAAAATAAATCCCAGGGAAATGGGTCATTACTGAACAGAAAGGGGAAATGTTACTCAGAAAACCATGTGCTGTTTTTGACTCAGGGGCTTCAGAACCCAGCTGCAGGCAGACAATCAGCACAACAGACACCACAGCAAAGCAGTATGGTCTGCACCTAGAGTAAGGGAAGAAGTGGTTGGAAAGGGCATAAAGAAGCCAAATATATTCAAATGAACTGGTCTTAATGAATTACAGCTCAGAATACTTTGAGAATTATCTGATGTAATTTCAAAACCATTTATGATTCTCTCAAGAAAGCTGAGGTATCAAGAAAAAAAGAGGGCATACATAATACTTGTTTTTCTCTCTTTTTAAAGAAAAGTCAGAGTATTAGAGAGCTCAGCTTATTTCAGTTCCTGAAAAAACACTGGAAAAATTAGTCAAGCCATTATTCATAAGTACTGAAAGGAAAAATTGTGGCTCTCTGAAGAACAAACTGCGTCAAAACATCTGATTTCATCATTGGATGAGGTAATCCTTACCATGCTGACAGGGAGAAGCAGTAAATGCCATGTATCTTGATTTTCATAGGCTTCTGGCAGAGCTTCCTGTAAGCAAGAAAGAGAAACATGGTCAGATGAAAGTATCAAACTGTTTGGAAACAAGGCTCAGTAGTTACAGGCAATTTGCTGTAAAAATAGAGGGATAAACTGAGCTCCTTGGTTCTTAGTTCCATGGGAGTAGGTCTGGCCTGGCACTGTTCATTACATTCATTAATAACGTAGATGATGAATAAAATCTGCTTTTCAAATCTGCACACATAGCACCGGGTGGGAGGGAACTGCAGGCATATTGGGGGATAGGATTCAAATGGTAAAAACTAGACAAACTGCAGAAACTGGTCTTGCACCAAACCAGTAAAGTGCAAGGTTCACCAGCCATGCAGGAGCAGTCTGCAGTACAAGTACATAGTGAGGAGCAACAGGTGAGGTAACAGCTCTGTGGTGGGAAAAAATGGTCTGTGAGGATCTGAATCAGCCATGCCTTTAGCTAGAGCAGCAAGTGGTGGTTAGGGCAATGTGCAGACAGAAAGCTGTGCCCAGCTGGAAGGAGAGGAGAGAAGTGCAGTAAGATCAGTCAGATGTCTGGAAAGGATTGAGGAGTGTGTTCACTCACTGAAGAGGGGACTGAGGGGAGAATAGCAGTCATTGAATGCACAAAAGACTGCTGCAAAGAGGAAGGAAATCGTGTGCCCTCCATGTCTGTCATAGGCAAGGCAAGAACTGATGGGATTGCACTGCAGCAAGCCAGATTTCAGCATTAGGAAGACCTCTCTAAAGGGCAAGAGTACCCGAGCAGAGCAGCAGAGTGACCACAGGTTTCCATCTCTAGTGCTGGAGTCTTTTAACTGGTTAGTCATCCCTCCAGAGTGATTTAGATGTTGAACAAATCCTGTTTTGGATCACAATCCCCTTATGCACCTTTTTCTATTGACATTGAAAAGTGTGTAACACATCACAGTGAGCTGGTATAGCCATTGTAAAGCTTCATGAATCTTTTGTAGGTTAAGTCTGTTCATTTTACTACAAGATGATAAATGTAGGGAGAATATTTGCACACAGCATCCTGCCACACATGGAACAAATGACCTGGTATTCTTTGAAATACTTCACATAAAAAGAGGTTCCTTGATTGACTCTTAAAATTAAAACAGTACTCACATGTAGTTTTCAGCATTATGCGATTGTTCACTAGCTTGTTGAACCCATTATGTTTTTCATAAGGACTGCTCTCAGTTTTGGAATTTTTAATTCAAGAACAGTCTTTCTAGGGAAGAAATATGCAGTCAGGTAGATGGTGGCAAGTTACTACATATTGAGTATAGATCTAATGGCAAGCTGTAGACATCAAAAGGGCAAGCTCACTAGCCAAACATTGCTTGTTCACAAGCACTCATGGCTCATGCATTCTTTTATGGGAAAAAGATTTATTTGAAGATTTCCAGTACTCCTGGGCTTCTGTTCCATAAAATCCAGCAAAACAGCTGTTGTTGTGGTATTTTTCCTGTTATTCCTGCTTGCAGCCTCAGCTGAGACTGGGATATGTACATAAAAAATAGCACAAGAATGGGAGCACACAGATGCAAGGCAACTGACACTGCCACATTCAGCCAGGTCACCCCGGAGAAGAGGCTGGCCAGTGGCCTCACTGTCCCTGTGTCATCACAGGGTGTTCCTTATGTACTGAACTCTTTTCCTGGAAAGGGAGGCACTACTTGAAGCAATAAGTCTTACTATAAGTAGTGTTTATTCAGAACAGAATATACTTATCCCAACCCAAGAGATAGTCTTAAACTCTCACATAACCTGTGATAGGAAGCTTTGAGAAAAGAAAAAAAGAGCCAGACAACTCCAGCAATTTATGATTTAGTGACCTAGCAGGGTTCACTCTGCTTCTTTCTGCCCCTAGTGGTTTCCTAAATGAAACCACTGAACTTTGCCAACTCTACAGAATTATAATCTTCATTTTATAGCTCTGTGGTCCCTGCTTCTCTTGCAGCTGGTACTATCTCTCAGGAGGACCTGCCCTTCTCCAAAATCATGAGCCTGGAGACCTTCTGAGAGGTTCTCTGGGAATATGCCCATGACTGTGATCACATGACACACAAGGCAGTGCAGCTCTCATCTGCATCCTGTTCTTCTTCACGCATAGGGAGCATCTCTCTCTCTCCAGTCTCCTCCATTCACCTTTTTGTTTCCTTATTCCCTTCTGCTTTTCTTCACTATACAGAATTGCACACCACAGAACACTTTTTTCCAGTCACTGCCCTGCCTTGCTTGCTTTGTGGCTGTTTCTCTTTTTTGCCTCATACCCTTTCCTCTAGACTTTGTAGAGGCCCTTAGAAAATGGGTGCATCTCTACCAGTTTCTGTGGTTTCTTTTGCAAAGGACAGTCTGTCCCCAAGTCCAGCCAGATCTTTGCAGACGTTTATTCAAGCTGCCAAAATCCTTGAGGTTTGCCCATTTAGTTTCTAGCCAGTGCGCTGGAGTTGTTTGCAAAATGCCATGGTAACAGTAGAAAACACTGCTGTGTCATTTCATGGTAATGAACAGTCTGAGGAGCTGAGTCTGACAGTCTCAGTGGTCTTCTTCTCTTTCTTTTTGTCCATTTCTCATAACCCTTTGAGTAAGGATGTTTCTGTGTCAAGAAGTGGCCAGCCCAGACAAACACAATCTGTTCAGGTCAACTAGACATGATTGCAATACAAGTAATAGGACGTGTCAAGATGATGGGAGGTAGCAGATGTATCATAGCAATTCTACAGCTTCTGGAAGCTACGTGGAAACAATATTGCCCAATGGGAAAGTGGAGGAAGCTTTTTCTGGGTGACCAATGAGATAGAAATGATTGTTAAATCTGCAAGGCTTAAATAAAATACTATTCACTGTTTTTTATCTGCAAAGTTAATTAATCAAATGTCTTTTAAAATAATAGGATTATGCTACAAAGGTGGAAAACTAAAATCCCCCAGGAAATTATCTCTGTTCTTCGTGTATTTTTGGTGCTGCACCAAAGAACAGCAGTAATTTTACCTGAGGAATGAATGCTTGTCAGAGTGCAGCAGAGATCTTCAAGGCACTGTTTTCTTCTAGTTTTGAATCAGATACAGCTTGACCTTTGCTCACTAGTCGATGTTACCTCTGAGTTGAAAATACTGATGTGTTCTGCTACAACATAATCATTCTCTTGGTGCAAGTGTAGACCCATGAATCAGAAGAGTCCCTTTGGTTTTTTAACACTGTAGTGGTTTGAGTCACAGCATCACAACATGCACAAACATACCCTCTCATGCTGTGAACACAGACCATTCTTACTATGCCTTTAGTCTCTTCCTTATTGTCACTTCAGGTTTGTTTCATTGAATTTTGAAGACACTGAATTTTATCTATGAGACAGAGACAAATACAGCTGTTTAGAAAATCTGCCCTGTACTCTTCTTTTCCTAATTAAAAACAAATAACATATGACAAAGCTTGTTTCAGGTTTGCAATGAGTTTTATATAAAGGTTCAACTACATTTTTTTTAATCTGGGCAGATTACTTCTCTGAAAAAATTACTGCTATCAATTTCCTGGAGTATCTCATTAGTAAATCCAGTAATTCATGTTGCCATTAGACTGTAAGGGATCCCAGCTTAGAGGTTCACCTGCTGTAATGAGCATCAATCTTGAATGTAGGAATTATTTTTAGCAGAAAAAAGGCACCATTTTCTAACCTGTGTCCCACAGGATAATCATAACTAGGCTACAACCCTCAAATCACAGTGTAGTCTCAGGATGGGGCTGTGGAAAATGTCAAATTTTCAGAAGTCAGTGATAAATAAATTTTTTTTTTTGGCCACTACCTGAATTTTTGAGTGTGCATTTTCTCTTTAATATAAATTATCCTCAGCAGTCTGTCAGCATGACACAGTTTAGTTCTGATCTGAAAATGAATCTAAACCATCCCACAGCCAATTCCCAGAAACTCTGTTCCTGAAAACCCCAATGAAGCAATATAAACTCAGTAATAACAAATAATGACTGCAGCTTAATGAGGGATGGCAATTCTGCTCCAGGGAGATATGTAATGGATGTGGCTGCTCTGGTAGCTTGATCTTGTGCCAATTCCCTTCATGTTTGTTCATCCCTATCTTGTTGTATAGACAAAGTCAGGAGCTGCTCCAGTGTGGGGAGGAAGGCCAGCACCCAGATGCTATACTTGGCCTAGAGCTCCCATCCCAACCTGGCCTGAGGTCTCCTTTCCTTTGGAACAAGGCAAAAAGCAGGTGTGTCTTTATCCCTGTATGAAGAAATTAGCTTTTTTCTGCATATCTCTGAGCTGGAACATTGCTTTTGAAGCATTGGTGTCTTGTTTATTTGGTGTTTTAATTACTGGGTGCAATAGGCTGCTCACTAAGTGAGCTCAGCAATTGAAAGGAATCTGTTATGAGTTTTCAAAACAGCACTGAAAAATAGTGAGGCGAGAAATCAGGACACAGAACACACACGCATTCAGGGTAATAGACTTTAATGCCAGAGCTGGGAAACAAAACAAAACAGAAAAGAAAAGCAAGTGGCCTTTCCTTCTCTTCTTCATCTTTATTTAGGGTCACTCTAGGCTAACCACTTAGGGGAGGCAAATGTTTTCTGTCTCTCCTTGCTTCTGAGACTGATGCCTTCAAACCAAGTTAACAGTACTGGATATACAGCTGTCTTGGAATTCAAAGATATCTCAGTAAAGAGCACATACCACCCTCTGTGAAGGGCCTTGTTTCAGACCAAAAGTAAATAGCCAGTGTCACAGAACCTGCATAGTGATCAAACACTGGAAAACATAACTAGATGTTTTCCTTAGTCATGAAAGGTTAGACTTGTTAAAATTGCCTTCTTTGTATGATGCTTTAAGTCAGTGAATTGAACCCAGAAGAGAGATTTTAAACATTAACCAGTCAAAACAGAAGCAACTCTTAGATTTCTAGAACTAAGAGCTGCTTGTGGTTTTTTTTGAGTGTAGTCTTTCCTGTTTAATACTGTTAATAATATTGTTAATAATTCACCTATCATTCAGAAGTAGATTACCTTTGCTGCCATACCTCCATTCAAACATGATAATAAGCAGTAATCTTTACAGTTTTATTTGTTGTTTCATTTTTTTATAATTTATTATATATTTAAAACCCTGCAGAAGCTTTTACTAGAGATAAAAAGTTCATCTTTGGTCCTTCCTCCTCCTTGTAGCATTGTCTTTATCAAAGCAAAACACTTGTGTATTTATTTATATATTTATTTATAAATATCTGATTGATTGTCCTTAGAAAGGGCCAAGGTCAACAAGATTGTACTAACTGTCTGCTCCCAACTCCATTTCCTGAAATCCTTTCCCAGTTAGGAACAAGAATGAACTTAGAGTCCTGCTCCATCAGTACATCAAGAAAAAAAACCAAATTTGCCATTTATGCTACACTTACTATGTGACACCTGAGATAATTATCTCTTCCTGTCTATGCATATACTATTTTAGATATATACTAACAAAACCTAAGGCAAGCATTGCTCAGATCTTTGACTTGTTGCTGTGTAGATTTCAACTGCTTGAATATTTAAGGAAAGAATGACTTGGTGGTTAAACACAAGTGTAGGAGTCAAGAGGTCTGGATTCTATTTCTGTACTGTTCCAAGGTTTCCTGTACGCCTTTCTACCAGTTACATGGCCCCTTTGCATTTTTATACCCATTTTTATTCCTGTCTACTAAATGGGGAATAGTCATCGCTTCATACATGCTGCTGCTGTGAGACTTAATTCATGTTCCTCTGAAAGAATTTCAGGTTTCTTCAGAAGCAAATAGAAATAGAACCTCATCTCAGATTACTTATTCCTTGAGCTGTCTCTTGAATGTAACCTCACCCAAAGGGAATGGTATTTGTAAATGTCATCCTTAAAATGAAAAATCTGTTCTTCTTTTTCTGCACCTCCATGCCTTTTCCACTTCCCTTCTTTCTCTTCCAACAAGCTGCAGCATTCTTAAGATACCTCCTCATCCTCTGGGGCACCCACCTGATCACCAGCTTGGGTGTGGGGTTTGTTTTACATGGAGATGTCTGTTCACTTATATTGCAACTCTCTTTTCTCTGTCTCTGAGCAGGCAAACAGCTCTGCAGAAAGAATAGAGCATATCTGTATTTGATTTAAACAGACATTTGGAACAAGCTGGGCATTTCAGGGAAATGATTGGTCTTTAGTTTCATTTAAAACAAAGGGATTCCCAGACATTTCTGTGGACTTGGGGCTTTTTAATCATCTCTTGAGAGTTTCTGAACACGCAGAGATGAGATACTACAATGCTCTTGGACATGCATGTTTCAGTTAATGACTGATTACTGAATGATCTGTTCCTGAAACAGCATAATACAAAATTTACAGTGTTTGCATAAGGAGAGGAGAGGAGTGCTTGGTGGGAGCTGGATATGTTGTCTAGGCCTGATAAACTAATCAGCAGCTTTTATTATTGGTATAAGTGTTTAATTAGTGTCATCTTTGTGCTGGCTCAGCCAAGTGTGGCCGTTTTAAGGCTGTGCAAGGACTGCAGATACTGATGTGAGTTGTAAGATCCAGGCCCTGATTCTGAGCATGCTGGATATCCCAGAGGCAGGGGTAGGGCAACCTCACAGCCCCTGCTCAGGCTGACCTTATGGAGTAAAGGATGGTGGTGATCAGGGTGATCCTGCTGATCCCCAGGGTGCAAAACCAGCACCAGGACTGCATGGGAGAGAAAGCCTTTGCACCCAGAACACAATTGCATCTGATTGCTCTGGACTAATCGAGTAGCCCAGAGGACACACAGCTCTGATGCACTGCTGAAATCACTACATAGCTGCTCAATTGATCTCCTGAAAGCCCCATTGTGCACTGCTCAGGAAGGAGATCCTTGCATTTAATCTGCACATATACAGAGGTCAGTTCACTGAGCTGTGTGAGATAACCACTGATTTTCAAATCTGTAGGATCCTTCTGCATGTAACAGAATGACTACTGAGACACTCAGTGTATTTTGGGGGAGCATTGTTGCTGTAAATGCTTTGTCAGAGAGATACTACAAGTAGAATAAGCATTAAAAAAGTGTGGCATAAAATTTGGCATGTAAAGAAGAAAGGAAGACAAGTTGCTACCAGTAGGTATGAGTGCTGGTGCTAAAAAATACTTGATATTTGGAAGACCTGAAGAAGCCCTCATCAGAAATAAGAAAATAAAAACAGAGGAGCAAGATTTGAAACATTGACAGCCATGAAAACAAGGAGAGGAAGTTGGAGCTTGCTGCAAAAGGGAGAGGAAGCAGGAGGCAGAGCTAGCAGGAAGCCAGGATTAAGAGAGGACACACACTGTGAGGGGGCCCGGGTGTTTCGAGCTCAAGGTCCCATATTCCCATGCATTGGGTGCCAAGTATCGCCAGCTGTCAATGCTTTATGTGTGGGTAAGCTGGTTCTCAGATGAAGAACCTTTGCTTTCTGCCCATTCCTCCTTTTCTCTGTCAGTTAGGAAGGGGAGGTGTTGAGGGAGTTGTTTGATGCATGCTGTGGATATCAGCTGTCGGAGCTGCAGCACTCTACCCCTGCAGTGTTGTCGGGGAACACAGGGCTCCTTTAGCAGTAACTTTAGGAAGTTGCATTGATCAGTGGGAAAATTATTAAAAGGCTAAATGGATATATTTATGGTATTTGGCCTGCCATAAACTGTCTCACAACAAATGTTTTCATTTTCCACTCAGTTTTCTCCTGAGGATTAAAACATACAGCTCTCGAAGTGACAGACTTGGGAGAGCCTGGGAAAGCAATGATATTGAAAAAACCATGTGCCCCTCCTACACCTTCAGTACATTCTTCTCATTACCACAAACTGTCCTCAGGAACACTTGATCTGAATTAACTACTAGCTCTGCAATATTTTGAAGCTGTCTCCAGGCTGTTTCCTGTCCTCCTCAGGCTCCCTTACTTGGGCAGATATCCCAGCGAAGGGCCATGGGAGTTTTGCTTGAGACATCTGTTCAGATTTCTATTTCTTCTTTCTTCTTTTCAGCCAATGTTTTGCTCCTTTCCTTTGACTCTTTGCTGCTTAGTGTAAAGTGAGGAGAAGAAATGACTAGGTGATACCAAGTAAAGAGACAAAGAAACCTGTCAGAAAGGAACAGAAAGGGCTCAGAGTAATGGGAAAGACTGGAACCTGGGAAAAATTAATTTCTTAATACCTCTCAGCAATGCTGGACACAGCTGGTTTGGTGTATACACTTTGAGTTTGGCTATCCAATTCTTGTCCCACTAAACACATCCTCTTGCTTTGTAGATGTAATTACCAGGTCAAAATTAGCTTAATTAAGTGTGATGAAAAAGGCAATCTGTTGAATGGGCAGCTGCCCCCTGCATTATTTCAGGTCTGGGAAGGTTTGGTCTTAAAGCAACACTAGGGAAGAATTGGATTTCTGTAACTCTGAGCTACCTTTTTAGTGTCCTCTCAGAGGGTGCCTATGCTTTTGTACTCACTGCATCCACTCAGCAGGTTAAACAGCCACACAAAAAGAAATGGCAGGCAAAATGAAAATATAATTAATTCTTATGGATGATTTGAACCACTAGAGAAACTTGTTTTCTTCATGAGAAGAGACACATTGCAGCACTTGAGCCAGGAAGCAGGTGAAAGTCAGAGATGTAGCTATGCTTATTTCTTTTTTTGTGATGAGTTACTTGTCCCTGTATAGACATGTAGGTGGCTGTATACGTTTTTTTTTTCTCATTTAAACATATCTAGCAGCCACTTGGTTTTATTTTTCAAGATGGGTTTAGGTTTATTTCATTTTTCAATTCCAACATAAGAAATTCCAAACTAGCTTCTTGTCACAAATATTCTGCTTCAAGTTTGTACTGCAGAGTAAGTGTTGCTTAAATATTTTAGTGATTCAATCGCTTCACTTATGAATTTCTGTCTCCATGACAACCCCGTTATGCTTTGTAATACCTTTGGCAAACACAGTGGAACTGACTATTATTTATTTCAAACTATGTAATGTTTAGCAGTGAAGACACAAAGGGAAATGGAAGGAAAAACCAAAATACCCAAAGGGCTAATTCATACCATTCCCTTTAAAAGTAATTTTCAAAATGATCACATCATTTACTGTATGGAAAGCTTGGTCATGTTAAAAATGCCTAATTCTTTCTCAAAACCCACTTCTGTGCCTGTTCTTCTCTCTCCATTGTGTGCTGATACAGACAGGCTGCAGAATCTGGCCTTCAGTGTCATCTCTATGACCATTACTGTTCTGTGAAGGAAAGTTATCTTCCTGTTGAAAGTGCTTCCCAAGCATTATATAATATTTTTTTCATAGGCATCCAACTCAAATGCTCCCACACTGCAAAAAACAGAAGTCTGTTCCTGCCTAAGATGATGGATCTGCCACATCATGAAAGGTATGGCAGGGTCACACAGTTCTTGTGAGTCTCAAAAAAGATCCCATACTTCCATCATTTGGAAATTCAGATATGCAAATAATATCCTGTGTATGGAATTTCTGTGGTCTATTGCTCTGTTGGGATTCTAATAACAAAATACCACTTAAAGTAATTTGGCTAGGATTTTTTCCAGTCCATTCTCAGACACACTCCTACATTTGTACCTTCCTTTTTCTTCCTGATGCTGTTCTGTATCTTCCTCAATTTTCTAGCTTATGTCTGGTTCATATATGCAGGCTAACCTGCACACCTGCCAGATGTCAGACTTCTGTCAGTTGCAGGTAGCACGAGCTGTTTGTGAATAAAGCTCTTAACAGGCAGGTATTTGAATAGTGGTTTGACTTGTGGGTGCACCTGGAGAGGCAGCAGAACAAGGCCTTATTTTCACATGATATTAAATGCTAGGGTCTTTATAAATTAGACCACACAAAAGTGTTTCAAGTTAGCTATGCTGTATCTCCAGACCCTGCTGAGGGACCTTCTGTGTAATGTCCTAGCCCTCTGATGCCTCTGAAGAGCAGCAATAATGGGCAAAGACTGTTGCTGACCTGCTCATGTATCTACTGGAACTTTCTCAGAAAAATGAGGAGCCAGAAATTACATGTGGCCCAGGTATTTTTATAAGATATCCATAGTGACAGTGTTGTTTGTATTAAAAATACTATCTACCTGATAAACCCTTGCCTTCTTTTCCCCCTCTATTATGGCAGATTTAGAGCCTAAAACTTCATGAGTACATAAATCAGAAACACTGTTCATGTAGATGTTTTCTGTTGTCTAAACCACCCTCTAATTCTCAATACAGAATGGTGTTTCATAAAACCCACTACAATGGAGTCCCAGGAGTCTCCCATGTTCTTTTGATTTCTTCTCTCTTGATTTCTAAAGCCACTCATCTCTGTCTCCTCCTATTTACCAAGTACTGCAGTGCTCTGTCATGAGAGAACTACTATAATTTTGAGTTTTAATGACTCCAGGTGGTGCCACCTTAAATATAAAAGCAATCTAATTAGGCCACCTTCTGGCTGAATCTGCTTTAGTCTTTGACTCCAGAGAGACAAGGAAGACAAGTGAGCCTGTGTATGTAATACTGACTCTAAAAGAGCAGGCGTTGCTGAACACATTTCTCTTTTGTTCTCATTGTTTCCTTGTGCTTGAAGCATCTACAGAAAATCTTGGTGTAATATGATACAGCTCTTAGGACAAGCAGGGTGATTATAAATGGCTCTTGCCTCACTTCTGGATCCAACAGATGTTACTACATGAGGTTTGGTTCTCCCTGATTCTATAATTTGATTTTAATGGCTAGATACCATTGAAGCATGCAAGTCCTACAGACAATAGTGTCCTTTTACATTCGGAAACATCTGCTGGCTAAGTGCTCTCCTACAGCCTGAACTCTAAATGAGCAAATCTGTGTTTGAACACCAGCACTTAGCCCAACCTGGCAGACAGCATTCTCAGGAGAAACAAAGTCTACTATGTCTTTTCTCATTTGGTAGAGCTCTTTCCTTTTCCCTTTCCTTCATGTTTCTCTTTTTATCATCCACTTCATATCAAGAGATATGAAGTTTGAGTGCCTTTTCTAAGGACATAGTGCAGCCTGAGGACTAAATGTGTAATTCTAATAATGGTATTTTGCTATTCCCTTGAAGGACATGATAGAACTGGTGCCACTCAGAGTAATATTTTGGGCTGTCACTATTTGATCAAAGAACTTGGATCTGCCAGTGTTAGTGCTTTTAGGATGGATGACTTCTTTGCTTTAGAAGGAGTTTCCAGTAACCGAAGGCAATATATCTTTGAAATTTCAGTATTTGCAGAGTAGTGAACTCTCCATGGTAGTGCATTTCAAGCCCCCTCTGGGGAGGAAACAGGTTAGAGAGCTCCCTGGCACATCTCTCCTTTTCTAATTTGTGCTTCTTCCAGTTTGGTCTTGTTTCTGTGGAGGTCTGTAGTTTCCCATAGCATGCAGTGTGGGGAACAAGCCTGAACCCAGCACACAGTTTGCTCATAGCCATAGGCTGTAAGTTTTAAAGGTGCCTGAGTTCTTTGGGGTTGAAACCACAGCACTGCTTTGTCTGTGGAGTTTATACCTTAAGTGCTGTATAATAAGTGTTCTTTATAAAACAGCATATCATGTGTACTGTTAATGCCTGCAGATTAAAACAGCTGCCAGGAAGTAAAACTACTGCATGCAGAAAAATCAGGCAGACGCCCAAATTTGAAGTTTAAATTAGTTATCTCTTTGGGAGCTGTGAATCTTAAGGGAACTTCAAAGAAAGACTCTTACAGGGATTTAGAAATTAAAATCACAGCAATTGTTCTCAACCTGTGTTTAGCGTTGAGGGCAGCACCTTTTATTCTAGACTTCAAGAAAACTTGCCTGATTTTCCAATTATATTGGTCTAATTAATGTCATTACTGCTCCTTAAAAACACTGTCTCACAGAAAGTATAGTTAGGTCATAATAAAGCCACTACCACCAGGTGTGCTTGGAACAAAGCCATTTAACACTTTCTTCTTTGTATCCAGAGTATCTCACTGTGAAACAGCAACAGTTACAGCTTTCCAGGGAAGTTAGTAATTGCTGGGAGGGCACATTTGCTTCCTATACATCAGCCAGCTGCCCACTTACTTTCAAGTAAATCACTGCAGTCAGTTCCAGATTTCAGGCCTGTTTAAAGTATTTATAAAGAAAATAATTGGATTTACTAACTTTACAATTTGTCTATTTAAGCATTAATGTAAATTGTACTAATTGAAATTTAAGTTCTTAACAAAAGTTCATGTTCAGTAGAGCTAATACTAAAAACCATTTGTAAAATTCATGCGAAGATCCAACAAAATTAACTTCCCTGCCATCATGCTCGGGATCATTTCTTATTATCACCTGCCCTCTGTATTGTCAAAAAAATATTGCTTCTTCATTGGGCAACAGATAGGTACATTTGGCAAACAAAATATATAATGAGCTCTACAAAGTGTAAAACACAGGGGAAACAAAAGAGATTGGGATTCTCCAGAACTTCTATTTGCAAAACTTCATTTCCATTTGTTGCATTTGAATTTTAAACACAACCTTCTGTGTGTTGCCACTACACTTTGTTGTACCTCAGATTCTCCCTGTCATTAGTCCATAGACAGTTCCCAAAGTATCAATATTCAGTGTTTCTTCCTTGCTTCTCAACAGATTGAATTGATCTGTTCCCACCTGCCTTCCTGAGACAAAAGTTATTTCATCTATGGCTGACACACATTTTACAGATAACATTTTAATGTAGTCCCACTGGTCATGACTTGTAAGTAAACGTGATTTACTGTCTGGTTTATTGACCTCACTTTGCAAGGCTTTGCCTCCCTTCATAACAGCTGTGAACACATTGCCACAACAGGAGTTTGCCTTCTGTACACCAGCAATTTGCCCTTTCATGTTCTGAGATCTCCAGAGAAATGGTGTTGGTGTTAATCTTTAATTCCTGGGATCCTACCTGCTATTTAAGACACTGAGCATCTTAATAAAAATGTAACAAAGGAAATAATTTAAGATAACTGAGTACTATTCACTAAACCACCAAGAATACAAATTATATTTTCCAAGCAAATTGTTTCTTGAGAGTAATATGCTGGGTCTCCAAATGAGCTGGAATTTAAAATAGACAAGAATATATTTGGGGATATACAGGGCATGCACAATGTCACCTGTAAATAGTTCACCTAGGCCAATCTGTACCTTCATATTGTCCCATGTCAGTGGGTTTCTATTCCACATGCCCATTGGAATATAAAGGTACTGAGATCTCTGCAGCTGAGCAGCCACTTAAGATTGAATCAATGTATATGTATTTGAGAATTCCCACTGTATATGTGGAAATAGCAATAATAGTCTACTGCATGTGCAGGGAAATAGAGAGCTGGCAGCTAGGGAATGAAGGGAAATGGGATTTTAAGGGGCAGGAGGAAATGACTAAGAACTGTAGCAGAGGTGAGATCACACTATTACACAGGCTGAGCAATAGAAGCTCAGAAAGGTAAATCAAAGGTTCAGAGGATGTGGGAAGAGGAGAAATCCATAGGATATACAGAAGTATAAGGCAGGGAATATTCTTTTGACTTAAATAGCTTTTTTTATTGACAAGCACTTCTGCTGGTTGAAAGTTAAGAAAGCCAAGGCAAAGATACAAAAATATATCGAAAAAGGAGGAAATGGACTGGAAATAGTCATTTGTGATGCCAGTAGACAGTGGGACTGAGTAGCTTCCATATAAAAAAGAAAGATATGTGAATATCAGGCACAAATTCCCATGTCCAGTGGTGTCCATCTCAAAGTTCTTTTCTGAAGAAAGGCTGTGATTTTGCCCTAGATGACCAAAATTAATCAAAACAAGGAAAATTACAGGCATCAGTATTATTGATTTGGAATCCACAGGAAGAAGCTTGCAAACGAGAGCGGAGTGCCAGGCTTGGTGGGAGAGGGGTTGAGTGGCTAGGGGTAGAGCGAGGGGCAGACACGATGTAGGCAGCAGCCTCCCAAACTGCAGCTTCCTGCCTGCTGCTCCTTGTGCTCAGCAGTGCTCTGAGCAACGCCTTGGCAGAACTTCCCAAACTTCTTTGCTGTTGCTTTTTTATCAGCACTTTGATAAGGCGCTGATCAGCTTGTTGGTACTCCTGAACCTTTCCATGAAGTGCCTCCTTCTGTGTTAAGTTACAGTCTTTCTTTGCTGTGGAATTAGCATATGAACTTGCAAAGCCCATTATAAGGAATGTCTTGGAAGCACCTGAGAGTCACTTCTTTTCCCAGCCTTGCTGCTCTGTCATGTGTGCATAGCAGGACCACTCATGCAGAGTGCAATGTCTCATACTTTGGTTTGCAGGGTAAAACATTCTAAGATGATAAACTTTGACTGGGTTATGACAAGAGGTTTATGGTTGAAAAAAATTCTTCAATTATTCATATCCTGTCAGGGAAAAAAAAGCCATATAATATTGGATTATGCATATTTTATCATCAAGTTGTATAAGTGAGCTATTAAACTGCATACAATTCTTCCAAGTCTTTGTTTTATAGATTAGTTCTACAAAGCATTTTGTGTTCCTGCTGAACATAAACAGCCTCTCATATCTCCACCTACTACACCAAGTATTCTCCTGATTAATTCATGAAGCCTATAATCAAAAGGAACTAGGGAGCAGAAATTAGATTTTAAGCCCTCTCCTAGCTTTGGCATAGCAAACTATTTGTGTTCAAGTCAGGAAAGCAGATTATTTGATAATTTTCATTCAAGACAGTGTGCATTGTTCTATCATTAGCACCATGTCTGGTCCTCTGTCTTTGCAAGGAACACACAGTGGTTCTGCAGCTACCCAGAAGCCGTGGTGATGGCTCTGGGAGGTTTTCATCATTAGGCTAATGCTAGAAATGGAGGAAGCATCAGGAGAAAATCAACCTCACTTGAACCTTCATGCACAACTAGGTGAGACCCCCAAACTTCAGCTCTTCCCAGATGGGAGGGTGCTGGCACCCCCCAGTACAGTGGCTCACAAGAACTGGCGAGGGCATCACACAGAGGCTCTTCTGGAGACAACTGTGGCCACCCACAGCCACCTCATTGCAGAGGGAAAGGACAGACACTCAGTGAGGAGGTTTAGCAGCTCCTCAAGCAGGTGGGGGAAGCACCATGGCAGACTGGGCTTCCTCAGTGCTCGTTGCTCTGATCTCCCTTGAGCTTTTGCCTCAGAGTCCCTCCACCTTGGAGCATGTTGGGTGACTGTAAGTTAATGCCCAAGTGTTGAGACTTTAAGGATGGGATGTCAGAAAGAGTAAACTTCTCCAGGAGCAAGGACAGCTGCTTCACAACCACTTTATGACCAAATATAATGTCATCTCAAATAGGTATTCTCTTATCCATGGATGTTTTCCAGGGCCTGGAGCAAAGGATACTCCATCTGTAGTACCTTGCTTTTACAAAACTAATTATTACAGGCTGAGCCTGGCTGGCCACAAGCATGCAAGAAAGCCAGAACAGTTATCCCAGTATTTCTGACCAACACACTTCAGGGAAGTACCAGCAGAAATGAGGGGAAAGCCCACTCTCCTTAGGCTTTGCAGGCTCCAAATTGTTGTCTGTCTCACAAAAGGCAAAGTAGTGAACTCAGCCAAACACCCCTTGGAATTTCACTGCTCATTGGTCAGCTCTTGGAAAACCTTTTTCTGAAGAAGAAAATGGAAAACCAGTACCTCATTCTATATGTCAGTTTTTCTGATGGGCTGTAGATGTTATGCAGCAGCAGGACATCAGTGTAAGAGATATTGCTTTGGAAAGTATCTGGGGAACAATGTTGTGATGTCTATATTGTCTGTAGTCTGGCAGGAATGAACAGGAGGCAGGGAAAGGTTGGTTCAAGGTGCTGGCTGTTGTATCCTCATCTACACATTGATTTCTGTAAGAAACTGGTGTCTGTGCTCTTGCACTGATGATAAGCTGAGCTTACTTGATGTTTTAAGAGCTCAGTTCAAAGCAGATGTTCTGCTAAACTAATGCAACATTTAAAAATAAATCACATGACTAGTATTGATACCGATATCCTTAGTCCCCAGAGGCTCCAAGGGTTCTTAATTCTCACTGGAGTGCTAAATACTCAATTTCTTCAGGAAAAAAAAATCAAAAAACATAACAAATAAAGGTTAAGTGTGTTCAACTCATCATTTTTGGCAATGTCCCTTTAACTCAGGTGTCAGTTGGAAGGGCTCTTTTCTTGACACATTTTCTTCTGTTATTTTCTTAAAATCCCTCTAGATACCATAGCAACAGCTGGATCACATGCTCCTCGGTGTGCTCCCTGTAAGCAGATGTGAACAATGCTGGCTAACAAAGGCTCAGCAAGTGCTGGACAGGGAAAGGACTGAATTCAGCCTCTACATTTTTAGTAACTCACAGCAAAGGCTTTCCATCATTTCTTATGACACAGGTAAATCCAGATTCAAATGAAAAACATATTCAAGTTATTCATCACCTAATAGAAAGACCATCAAGATAACTGGCATTTTACAGCCATTTTCTCCCCATCCTATATAAGGAATTAATGGAAGTCTGAGGCTGAAATACATTTCTATATTCAAAGTGTTTACAGTGTCTGGATGAATACTATGTCTGCTTTATTGATGGGTTATTCCTGGTATTAAATTGATTACATTCTTTGGTATTTTTGAAACTTTATTCAAAGAAGGAATCAGACCTATTCATCTGTCAATGAATGATCTAAATTCACGTGTACTCTAACATGTCAAGTAATACAGGTCTGTTTGGCCTAATAACTATGTCATTGTTTTTTAAATCACAGAATAAAGCTTCTCACATGTCAAATGAGCATTTAATAATGCCATCCCTTAGAGGAAGCATTCATAATCCTTTTCCTTGACTAATGTGGAAAATCTGTGTATAACCTTATTTATGTTCATATTTAGGAGAGTAAAAAATGATAATTCTCTCCTTTAATCTGATTTCTGCTTGCAAGTATCTCCCATAAATTCCTCCCATGTAACACCAAACCATATGCAGTCTCAGCTGTGTCACATTTGCTAGATTCAAAACCCATTTGCAGTGCACAGAGTCTGTAGCTATGTCAGACATTGTGTAATCAATGTGTACTTTAATTATGGGTTCTTACAAGGACAAATAAATCATACCTCCTTGCAGCATGATGGAAGGGCTAAAATCCAAAACAGGGAAAGAGAATATTAAATTTATTCTGTTTTGCAACTAGATTGAGGGTTAGTAAGAAATCATTGCTAATACTTCTGATGAAAATCTAGACTCAATTCTGTGATTTGTAAAATATAAAGTGTCTTTGAAATTGAAGATGCCTATGGAGCTCTTAGATTAATACTTGTTTATAGTGTCTGCATCAATTTAGATGCAAAAACTGAAGGGATCAAATTATTTTCCTTCTCTTTTACAAAGTCACTTTTCATTACATACCATTAAGTTAGAATTCCAGGGCGGAAATATTAAGCAGTAAAGTCTACTGCTGATTTTAGCTCTCTTTTCTATATGAGGACTAATGAATGTCTGTGCGTGTGTGTGCCTTACGCCTCTGCCACCCTCTTGGAGGTGATGCAGGAGAATTTTGCTGGTTACTGAACATGCTCACTAGTAAGGTTAGAGTAAGGGAAACAGCCTCATGTCAAGTAAAACGACAGCCCCTGCTCCAAAGCCTGAGATCATTGCACAGCACACTGCCTGACAGGCACTTTTATGCATGGCTTCCATAGGTCTGGAGTGGTCTCTGAGCTGTGTAAAAAGGCACTGGTGCTTTAACAGGGTGGGCATGAAGGGTGGAAGGAGCACAGGATATTAATAGCTTCATAATGTTTACTCAGCTGGGCAGGTGAAGGTTTAGATGGGATGGTGTCTATCAATCACAGGGTCTGTGCTGAGCCTCTCCTGCATGTCCTGGGCCAACAGGACATAACTGGAAGGGACCTTCCTAGCAGGTGAAGAGGAGACACCAAAGGCACAGAGTATCCTAACAGCTCAGAACAGCTCAAGTGCACTGCAGCCTCCTCCTGGCTGCCTGCCACTGCCACAGGCCGCTGTGTAGCTCTTCACAGAAAACAGTCCAGAGGGTGACCCACACTTCTGGCTGCAGGACAAATCAGCCAGGCCAGGTGGGCCAAGGGTGCTTGTCCTGCTCCTGCCCCTTGTGGGGAGACACAAGTCCCTGCTCCCTAGACTGCTGGTTCAGCATTTCTCCCAAGAACAGCAGATGAGGTTGGAACGATGACTTTATGAAAAACCAGAGCAGTTCAGGCCAGGGAGGTGAGCTCTTCCATACAAGCTGGAGTGGCTCTTAGCCCCTGCCCTGCCACCAGGGACTGGTCTTCCTGCCAAACCCTCCAGCTCCAGGGAGGACACAGGCACAGGCCTTTAAATTGATACTGCAGTTAAGTGATTATAGCCTCTTCACCTTCAGCCTGATTGCAGTTGATTTGAGGGAAAGCAAGTTCAGAAATCTAGTTCTGTCTGCCTAAGGGTTGCTAAATAACAGGGCTAGTTAAACCAGGCTAAATTAGAAATTAACAGGCATTGCCCTGGGGACGGTCTTACAACCCATAAGTAAAGGAAACAGGCAAGCAATCATCAGCAAATCCTAGGAGGATGAATCACATGCAGATAGGTTTCGACTCAGGAACAGCAATTGTGTTTATTGGGGAAATTATTTGTTGTTTTATTTGTAGTCATTGTACACAAACATTTTTGCTCAAAACTTCTTAGACCACGTATGTTAGGTTTGTGGAAGGACAAAATCATTCTTAAAGCATAACCATAATCACAAAGACATTGTTTCATCTCAGATATGTTTACTGACCTTTCACCACCAGAAAATGCTTTTTTACTGCAGTCTGTGGCAAGAGAAATTCCAGAGAATTGTAATGTGTGCAGTTAACAGTGGGTCAACATTGTAGCTGGCGTAATTCTGGGTGGCTACATCTTGCAGATATAGTTACTTACATCAACTGAGTGTCTGGCCCCAAGAATGTAAAATAAGATCTGCTGTGCAGAATGAGACCACTGTTACAGAGGACCCCATGACTAGCCTTTGTATGTGAGAAAATGCACTGTTAATAGGATTTTGCTATTAGTGCATTTCATCTGATACTGTGCTTTATTTTACTCCAGATCAGCCTGGCAGATATTTAGCCCCAACAAAGCCATGACTGTAATTTTACCTATTGCAAACATTTTTCTGTGTCCTGTTACTCCCCAGGCACAGGAGCCTGCAAGTGGCTGGGCTGCAGGTGGTATCACAGGGTGGCCTTGGGCAGCCTTACCCCATCAAAGGTGTCCTGGACTTGAGACTGCCAGTTCAGCTCTGGCACAACCATAGTCCTCACAAATGTTGAAATGCAAACCAGAAAAACCAAGCTGCACTTTTTTATTTCTTGACAAGTACTTTAAATAGAAATACTCTGACCTGGTTTATTTAACGCTACTCCTATCTTCATATTCCCATGTAGAAAAAAGCTGTGTGTCACTCTTTGCAGCAGCCCTGCTCTCAAAGCCTTAGGGCTGGATTCAGCCCAGCAGCCCTGTACTGGGGAGTAGCCACCCAGCTGCACCAAAAGCAAGGGTTATTTGACAACAGCTCAGAGCAACCCTTTTCAAGCCTTGAAGAGCGCAACAACTCAAATAATAGTCACTGCCTGCTTTGCTCTTTTCATGCTCTCTTCTTGCTTGGCACTGTAATAATAAAAAGCCTCCTTTAGAAGATAATGCACATTCTGTGTTGGGCACCCTTCCTGTAATTTATAGGAGCTAAGGACACCAGGAAAGCCCAAGAATAACAGGCATTTCTGCTGCATTTGAAGATACCTTAGCAAAGTCTTCTGATAGATTAGAAGAAAAAATAAGCAGTTTTAATGCAGTACCTAGGCACCATCACCCACATCTGACTTAAAATATCAGTGAAGCCAACCTTGAAGAAGGCTTTGCTTGTACAGTGGCTGGTGCCTCTGTGCCTCAGGGCACCAGAGCAGAGAAGGGAAACACCACAGGGGTAAATGCCTGAGGATCAGTGCTCAGCTGGGCAAAAGCCTGGCCCAGGAGTACACTCAATGCTGGCTGTGGGTGGGCAAAGCTCTCTCCTCATGTAGCAGACTGAGGACTGGGTACAGCATCCAGCACAGCAAAGCATCTCTCATGTTTTATTGAGCCTCTGTTCTTGCTTCCCACCAGCTGCTGCATCCCCTCACACACAGTGCTTTCCTTGTTCCTCTGAGGCAAGGACAAACTTTTCCTCCTCCTCCCAGTAACGGTGGAAAATCCATAAGCCAACATTGTAACACTCACCATTGCAAGACAGGAGCTCTTCTCCTGGCTGAACTTCTTTATATCTTTCTGAGGTGTTAGAGATGGGAAGAGAGCTGCCTTTTCCTGATACCTTGTCTGATGATGCAACAACCTGGACTATCATCACAGGGCAGATGTTTTCTGAAGCAGTTGGGGAAAAATAATTAGTACAGCAGAGATATAAGCAATCCTGCATTGTCTGTTCCTCAGCAACAGAGGCCTTAGGCTTTGGTTGCCTGAGCAGCAACAGGAATAGTGAGGTAGTTTGAGGGATCTATTACACCAGCCTGAATTTAGCTTGCAGCACAGTTTGATCATTCAACTGATGGAAAACACCCACCTTTGACCTCACTTGCTTCTCAATTAATGCCTTCTGCTCCTCCTTTGTACCAGCATGAGTAAACCAGAAGCCTTCTGTAGGGGAAAACAGAGGTCTCTAATCTGCTGTGCAGCCTGTAGTAGCTGGACTTAGAGGGGCAGCCCCTTGCCAGAGAGGAATTTGTTCTGCTTTTCATGAGTTACAGCTGCTACTGAGCAAACTTTTCTCTCCTCCTCTTATTTGCATAGCAGACTGCAAACTTTTCAGGCTACTTCAAATAGCAGTCTGGTTGAACATGAAATCCTTGCCACCAAGAGATCTGTCATTTGGCAGATGAATAGCATCATTGCTAAAGTTTTAAAAGAAATAATAAATCTTCCATCCTCTGTGTCTTACAGTTACTCTGAGTC
Source organism: Molothrus ater (assembly GCF_012460135.2). Classification (NCBI taxonomy): domain Eukaryota; kingdom Metazoa; phylum Chordata; class Aves; order Passeriformes; family Icteridae; genus Molothrus; species Molothrus ater. The sequence goes on from NC_050484.2 coordinate 13,665,193, forward strand.
TGTGCAACTCACAGCTGTTTTTCAGGAGGGAGACAGATTTATGTAGAGAACTAATGTACATATAAATCTTTTCCCCATATATACTGCCTTCTCCTGTGTTGAATCTTGGACTTGGTATGAACTGATACAACACTCAGAACTTTTTAGCATTGATGGAAGCCACTGTCCACTGTGAAGCAGCTGCTCTTTGGGGTCCCCCTTAATTGGGAGAGGAATAAAAACTAATTCAAAGATAGCATTGCAATCAGTAATAGATTCATTCTGATCAGGTTAAGAAACTTTCATCTTGAAAGGCTGCAGACTGTTCTTCTCTCTGCCTAACTGCTGTTACATAAATTGATGGAGGGTAAGAACTTTTAATCTGTATGGGATCTTCCAAACAGAGGTCCTTAAAATTCTGCCAGGTTCTCATCTCACTCATTTGAATATTGCCCCTTGTCTTGAGAAGAAGCATAAATTTCAATTTGCTGTAAAGGCTTATTCCCACCCCATAAAGAATTTTCATTACATGCGATACAGATGCTGCACCACATTTATACTTGGGGTTTCAAGATTTCAGAACAGACTGTCAGTGCTAACAGAAAAAGCTTCATGATAGAACACAGGTCTAGCAAAAAAAAGGAATCATTGAGTCACATAAGAGTATAAATGCAGAGACTACCAGGCAGACCACAGTCTGAATCTGGTGGTTCCTTTCAGCATGGATGGTATCACCCTGCCCACGAGGCTTGCTGCAGAGACTGCCACTCCCTGCTTCTGTAAAAGCAGAGAGGGGAAGGACTGGATCTGTCTCCTACCACCTGTCAGAGCCCAGCTTATCAAATGTGGGGCTGCTGGCACTGCAGCAGAGCTCATGAGTGGATGTCATTATGCACTGACCATGATACAGGATGCATCTGGAAGCATATGCATCTTCCAGGAACACCATGGAATTCTAGGAATGCTCAGTGACTTCAGTCTTGGGTGTTGGGGAAGGATGACAAAAGGTGAGAGTTCTAGTGCAGTGTGGATGCAAATTCTTTAAGTCCAGCCATGCAGAGGCTGTTCATTTATAGAACAGCACCATTCTTCTCTCATGTGTGCTGATTCATGAAATTTCCTCCAGTACAAAAGGACCTGTTGCCTTCTTTTTTACTTTTTCCTCCTGTGCTGAATGAATCCATATGCATATCCATATGCAGTGCTAACTCAGACTAATACATTGAATGTAAACTTTATTTCACTTTCAAGAAAGGGTCAAAAACTGGATCTGTTATGCTGTAAGCCATCATCATAGGCAGTATATTTTCCAGCATCAGCACATCCCAAGAATGGCAAGTACTGGCAGTTGGTTTGCCAGCCTCTAGCACTGACAGATCAGAAACTATGTCCAACTTTAAATCCACTACAGATTACTCTGGGCCTAAGACCAAACTGTATATCCTGTCCCAAAAACAAGAGAGGAGCTCCACCCTCCAAAACCAATTTAGCTTGTTATGACCTACATACTGAAAAGCATACTCTGGCACTTGCATGTTGATTTAAACGAAATCAAGATGTTGATTAACTAAAATTAAGATTCATAGGGCACAGATGAGTCCACTTCTTCTTCTTGCTTCATATTGGGCCAAAAAAAAGAATGAGGAGAGATGCCTTTTGTTTTCTTTTTGTTGTTTTTTATTTTGTTATCACAGTATTATATAGAAAAAACTAATCCCTTTCATTTAGCAAATCCATTTTGTTTCTTGGAGGGTTAAATCCTGCGTGCCTCAAACAAATGAGTAATCCAATTGGCTTCAGTGTGACAACTCCCAAAAGGCAAATAGGATTTGACTCCCTCCAGAAAGCAGTACACAGATTTTTGTGAATGAGCTGTTTGAAATGCTGGGTACTTTGTGAGCTAGCTCTGGTGCTGCCCTATAAACCCATGACTGTCAGCCAGTTTTTCTTGTGCTAAAGGTTTAAATGGCTTCCTATGGCTCTAAATTTAAAATAGGGCCTCCAGCTACAAATCATAAATTTACCATGTTCGTTTTGTCAGAAAGAGACAAGAGGGAGGAGAAGGAAGCCATCTCTGAAAGCAGTAGTTAGGGCTAATTTACTGGATGTTTTAATTTGTTGAGAACTACATAATCTCCTAGGACTCTTGCAAAACTGTAAGCTTTCTGTCTCTAACATGAGAGATCAAGAATGACTGAGCCACATTGTATAAGCCTCCCCAGTTTGCTGACACCAGGGGTTCTCTCAACTCTTCACTAACTGAATTTCTATATTCTTATTAAGACCTTTCACAAGAAAGCAGATAATTGACCTTTTATTTTTCTCACATTTGCTACTGAGAGTGCAAGCTGTTTCCAGAATAGCCTGAATTTCTCTTTTTTGACACTTCTGGTTACTTCACAAAAGACAACTGGACACCTCCTAGCACCCACATGCAAGGCCTGCACTACAACAGAAGTGAGATCCCTGGATAAAAATATTCACACTGGCAGAGGACCAGATCAAGAAGGTGGTTAACAGTCTGTATTCATGAAACTCATCCAAGGAAAATAGCTTCAGTGATCTAACTTGGAGAGCTGAAAAAATGTGGCTCTTTAAAAACAGTCAGATATAGAGGCACCGAGTCTAAATAGCAAGGAAGAGGAGAGAAAATCACAACAAATACTGTGCCAAACACATTTCATGTTGATTTAACATTTAAGCCAAAAGACAGACTTAGTGCATCAGACAGAATTGCATGCCCTAAACTCCTGTTTACTTGCCCTGATTGCTAGAAGCATGGTCTCCCACAGACCCAGATTCTTTAAAAGGTAGCAAGGATCAAGCAACTTGCATTTTTAGGAGAATATTTGTATCCTCTAATTTTCTTTTTTTTTTTCAGAGTAAAGCTTACAGAAGGAGAGGGGGAGCAGAGAAAGTTGTTATATAAGCAGTGAGGATAGGGAGCTCTGATTAGGCTTGTACTCTGGGCAGCAAAATAAATAATCAGATAAAATGGATGCAAGAGCTAACACCAGGATTCAATGTAGCTCAGGGTTTTGTTTCCTGGGCACTTCTTCCCTGACAATACAGTACAGGGAGGGTATTGCAAACTGGCATGGTCATTTTCAACATGTTTTGTTCACTACAAATTCAAATACTGTATTTTAAAGAAAAATCTTTGAATTCAGGATAGGCCTCAAACCAAAATGCTGGATGTGAATACCTCCTGTCTGCTGTACAAAGCTTGATTTAGGACCACTTTGGAGCAAAGGACTCTATTCCAGGGCTCTGTCCAGGCTGTGGGGGTGACAGCAACTACAGCAGGAGGAGGGCCCTGTGGCAAATCTTGTCCTTGGCAGAATAAAATGGTGGAAATTTAGGGCAAGTTTGTAGGACATGACATTCTCTCCAGAGAAATTTCACAGACAAGACCATGCAGTCCATGACCATTTGAAGAAAACTATTGCTCACCTTCTTAAATTACTTACAAGGACTTTGATTTCAGTAATATAATAGCTTTCACTTTGCTAAACTTGAAACAGAGTCCCAAGCCTTCAAAGAGCAAATATCATTGGAAAAGAAGACAGAAGTCATCCATGAGCTCTAATTTGAGATGGTTCCCTGGAGTCTATTCTTTTAAGATTTTTTTTTTCCTCCAGTCTAGTCAAATGTGCTAATTAATAGATCTCAGTAAAAAAAAGCCCCACAAAATTAAAATAATCCAAATCTCATGGTAGGATCTGAAGTGCTTTCCAGTTCCGCTGTGTGAAATTTGCCTCCCAACACCACGTGGGAAGCCCTGCGAGCTTGACTCTCGGAGGGGCAGTGTAGAGGTGGACTGGGGTGAGGTGAAGCTTGACAAACCTCAGCCATGTGAGTCTCCCAGGTTTTTGGGGGGGATGGAGGGGATTCTTTGTCACATGGAGGGCATTTCCAAGCCGCCTTCTGGGAAATTACTGCCTTGAATCTTGTTCATTGGAACTAGGTATTTCAAATCCACTACTGAGCCCAACAAATCCTTAATCTTGTAAAAACTTCTAAAATCTTTGTCTTAAAGGCTGTAAAAGACAAAACAGTGCTCAGCTGCTCTCTCCTGAAATCCTGTTGAAATTGGAGTGAGATGCCAGGCCGAAGGTGATTTAAAGGGAGAGGAAGAAGACAGGACATTTACAGTTACAATCATGACTGTTTAAAGGTTAAAAACTTCTGCTTTGAGAATTTGCAGTGTGGGAGTGCAACAGGATTGTAACCATGAACCCAGCTAGTCAGCCAACAAGCTGCACAGTCCAGTAAAAAACTACTGATTTCTTTCCTGTGAAAAAGAGGCAATTATTTCAGTAAAAACTTCCCTTTTTCTAACAAATACAAATCTAGAAGTATGAGGGTTTTTTTCCAATGTCAACTGCCTGTAAGTACTGTAAACATATATGAGAACAAATAGAGGAACAAAAAACAATCTTTTTGCTGGAAGATACCAAGAGTTCAGCTGAGATGTCTGAGCACATTTGGTGGCCAGTGGTGCTGCTGGATTCTAATCCTTTCCAGATAACTCCTGGAAGAAAGCAAGCTTAACCCCATTTGACCTATGCTTACTCAGGGTGTCTTTTCCACTCCAGCAGCTTGAGCCACATACAAAGGACCTTGTTTTTGCAATGATTTTGATAGATTTTCAGGGAAACAAGTGTGTCTGATTCTGAGGGAAGGCTGATGTGGTTTGTGCTTCTAGAAGTTGACTTGCAGTTCGTTCACCTTAGTTGCAGCTGTTGAAGTCTGTTGTGCCAAAATAATGAAATGCAGCCCTGATTTCCTTTCTTCTGGGTCAGGTCTTGACAGAGAGTGACGTTCTCAGCTCTGAGAGCAGCTGGGGTCACCAGCTCTCAGAGAATTAGGCTCTCTGTCTCCTATGGAAACTCTTTGGTATGTTGTGGTTGTTGCTTTGATTTTCTAGAGATGTGTATTTTTATACATGTCTGTAAAAACAAACACAGTTTACCCTACTACCACACGGATCCTTTGCAATCCCTTGTCAATAATGTCAAGCTGATGTTACACTCAAGCCCAGGAATGACTCATTTTTTACAACTGTGGTCTTCTGAGACTATTACCAAGGCTGCAGCAGAATGGTTTAATTCAGAAGTATTTCCTGCATCACCATCAGTGGCTTATTTTTCCTGGGTCTCCATTTTCTTTGCTTTTCCAATAGTTTGGGTGCTCTATATTTAGCCAGTTACTGAAGCACACGTGGGTAACTGAACTAAGTGCTTATACAAAAGCTTTTCCCCTGAATTTTTGCCTTCGTAGTAGAACCCCCTGTAATTTTACTTGTCTTGAACTCCCACTCATCTCTGCTGAATACAGCTGTATAAGATTTTAGCAGTGCATATTGCATTTTTAATTTACTGTGTGCCTCTCCCTCAAACGAGAAGCAGATGACATCTGCTGCCAGGGTGACTCAGCACACGAAGAGCTGCAATCACAACCTATCAGCCTATGCAAAATGACCTGACCCATTTATACTTTGAAAGTCAGTCAAACCTAAATGCCAGATACTAGATTAGGGTGCAGGTGGGTGGGGATTGGAATGAGCCTGGTAGAGGTGAGGGAAGGGACAGATGGTGTCCCTGAACTACACAGACAAGCAGAGGAATAGACACCAATGCAGGGTGATGCCTGCACCTGGTGATGCCATCCTGGGCAGGGTTGTGCTGGTTTGTCGCCCACCCAAACAAACACAGCAGGCAAAGGTATTACTGCAGCTGGAGGGGGAGAAAGAGATATGCAGGGACAGACTGGGGGAGCCTGTATGAACCTGCCTTCTGCTGCAGGAAGAGAAGGTAAAATGACTGGTTTCACAGGTGGCTCAGAGAGGATGGCCTGCAGGCAGTAGAAGCTTACAGAGAGCAGTTGCTCTCTTTATCTTGAGCAGTAATTTAGGTGGGAGAAGAGAAGGCACAATGCAGCACAGGCTTTGGCATATGAATGAAAAACATTAGGTAGTCAACAGTTAATCCTGTGAAAAGGTAACAATGGGTTTTCATTTCTAAGTGGACAAGATCTTTGAAGGGATAAGAGATTAACAATCTAATGCTTCTCCATCTACCAGATCAAGTGTAATTTTCCAGTACTGCTTATCAGTGTCCAGACTTGTTTTTCATAGGAATGTAATGTTTTTACAAGGTCATGTTTGGCAGCTGAGCCTCGAAAGGACCTGTATATGTGAAGATGTCATTGATTTTAGCATATCCACTGGAAGGTGCTGATTGTTTACAAGACTGTTACAGGGAAGCTGGGTTTAGTGCTGCTTTTTTTGTGCATGCCACAACATTGTCATATACTTGTCATATTTTCCTTCAGAGTAGAAAGAGCTTTCCATGGATCTCTAAGCTAAATCTCTCTCTGCAAAAAGATTTCCTTATTCAGAGATGAGAAAACTGAACCAAGAAATGATTCAGTGATTTTTCCAAGTTCACAGAATGATCTGGAACCCACTTCATGTCTCTGGTGGAAGATGGCAGGTTTTGTGGCTGAACCTAGTGGCAGGAGACCTTTACCCTTTCTGTGACCTAGGAATTATATTACAGGTATTTACTTCCATGAGCCCATCTTTTTGTTTAAAGCAATCAGGATGAGTTCTAAATGTGAATTGATTTTGTTTGGAAGAACTAATGTCTGAGGTGAAATGCCCAGGAGGTCCTTCAGGAGTGAAAGCATAAAGAATTTTCAGGTTCTGTTTTTCATTCAAAAGGCTCTCTTGTCCTCTAGTAATGCGAGTCCAGTTTCTTGGGTCTCATTTTTAGGAGCAAAAGGTCCTAGATTATTTTCCCCTGAGAATATTTGCAGGGCTCTCTGCAAGTCCTGATGGCTCTGACTGTACAGTGTTCCAATGTGTGAGTGAGAAGAGGTGGAGGCAGCTGGCATTCATTCCAGAAATACATGGGCACTGGACTTTGCCAGGGCCACGCCTGGGAATGTCTCAGCTCTTCCACTGCAGGGATGCAAAAACAGAGGCTGTCTCTTCCTTAGAGCTAGTTAGTTCAATCTGCCAATTTCACCTATTTTCTTCTGGGAAAATGGTTTTGTGCTTTAAAGGTCCTTACCCTTCAAAGGTGTCTGAGTCTTAGTGCACACTCAGTTAGAGAATGCCCTGGAAAAGGAGAGCTCTTGGCCACGATGTATGGGACAAAAGACAGCCATAAAAAGGGGTTTAATTTCAAAATGCCACATCACATGCATTACAAAATGATATAAAAAGCTACAGCTGCTCTGCTAATAGTACTCTACAAGCTTTAAAATGAAACACTTTATGAACTTGCTATCTTTCCTTTATCACAGTCTCAATGTAGCAGCCTCAAGCTAGCGGCATTATCATATCAATAAACAAAGTGTCCATCTTGCTTTCCTTCAACACAGATAGCCTTTATGAAACTAGCAGCCCGTCCGAAGTCAACTAAGCCACTTGTATGCATGAAAATGTTTGCAGTGAAATTTCAAGGGTCAGGCCCAGCTTTCATTTTGTCTGATTATGTTTCATAGACACACACATTCAGCCATTTCCCAGCCCTTATCTATAAAGCACCCGCCCCTCTATTTACATGGGAAGGAATAAAGAAAAGAGCAAACCACAACATGAGGGTGCTTCAAAGGCAGGGAACAGTGCTATCTGCAGAGAAACACATACCCACAGCCTGCTGCCCATAAGGAGCAGTCTGAAAAGACTAAAGCAGCACAGAGGGAAAAAGTAAAAGTAACACAGAGAAGGCCAGCTGTGTCTTGAGACATGGTTTTGGTTGTCATGTCTGCTGCAGTATAGAAGATACACCTTATTTTCATTAGGAAGTGAAGCTCAGCTGCCAGGCAGTGCCTTTAGATCCTGAGTGCACTCTCCAAACACAACATGTAATGAATGCATGAAACAGTTCTACTTGAATGGTGCAGCCGTTCACAGTGTACAGTGTGATTACCCTGTGGTTTCATGGGCAGCTCTGATGCAGCTCTGATGTCTGAGCCTGTGTCATTGGGGACTGGAAGGGATGTTGGCCACTGCCCAGCCCTTCCAAGCTGCATATAAGGACAACTGAGGACAAGAAGTGTGTCAGAGCTCTAAGCTGCCCATCGGATCATTGAAACTTGAGATCTTTAAAGAAGAGTGAAAATACAAACTGAATTAGTTCAGTAGTATACCACAAAAACATTGTGTAAGCTGTGTTGTAAGTAATCAATACTTAATGTCACAATGAGCCTTTCATGGTTTCAGAAATACCATCTTAAAGGTACAAAGCACTCAAAGGATTAAAAATAATCTTTGTGTGTCCTGCTAAGATAAACAGGGGATGTTTGCACTAGGCTGATCCTGTTGTGTTACACTCAGGCTGTAGCACACAAGACAGTGTTCTATTGTCTTATACTTCAAAAACCATCTCCTACACTAAAACAGGAATAATTCTAATTTGAAATTAACAACCCCATCATCATTTTAAGGTGAATAAAAAAGGAGTTACACCACAGATTCCTTTGTCTTCAAGTAACAACTTCCTGTATTTATACCTGAAGTTCTCACATGTAGTTGATCTGCTGGGGAATAAACTGTACATCAGCACTGAAAAGTAGGCACACATGAACTGATCACATTAATGCATAATAAGCACATAATTTTCTGGAGATCCCATATGGCTCCAATAATATCATTACCAACAAAAGCACATCATATCATCCAAAACAAGCAGGTCAAGCCCTGACCTTTTTCTGGGATACATGTTTTGATAATAGTAGATATTATTTTAGGCTAGAAATAGATTTATGCTGTAATTTATGATCCAGTTTTGTTTTGTTTTTTCCCTTAAGAGTGAATGTCCTCTTTGATGATCTTGGTGGTGATGTCTGCTATCTTGCTGCTGTGGCCGACAATAACATAACAAAGCTGACTAGATCACCAGCTCAGTCTTACTACTGAGTAAGAGTCTGGCATTTTACCAGCTCAAATAGTGTTGCACTGGCTGCAGGGCACAGGAAAAAAAGCAAATATTTTAGCTGTGTAGACGGCTATACAAATAGAAAAGCAGACAAGGCAGCCCCATCTGGGAAGACAAAAGATGTATGTGATGACCTCCTTCCTTCAAGTTAAACAAGTAAAATCTTATCCTGGGTTATTGTCAGAAGTTCCTCTCCTCTGTGAATGTGCACAAAGGGCAGTGCACTATATCTGCAACTTGGCAGCATGACAAGAGCCCAGAGAGGATGTTTTGCAGTCAGGTCTCACTGTGCCCTGTGTGCCTTCTGTGTGTGTGTGGTCAAGGTGCCAATGGCTGACTGAGGACGCAAAGCAGCAGATGCCAGTTAAAGCTGTCACATTTTCTTCCATTCTGCCTCTGCTCCTCAACCAGCATCTTTGATGTTGCTATCCCATGTTGACATTCCATGTGTTTCCTCTACCTCTCTGTTGAGCCCTGCTTTTCTTGCACTCTCATTTTTTCTTGAAGGAGCACTGAAGTTTGTCAGGACAAGTGGATGCTGCCTACTTTCTGCTGCATGTCCAGTATTGTGGTCACTCTCCCTTTCTGGCAAGGTAGACATGGATGTTGGGGTGTGATAGAGGCTTCTTTGCATTTCTGTTTATCAGGTCTGGCACAATGAGCAGTCTGAGCTGAGGTATTTTTAGCTGACAGCGTTCCAGCGTGCAATGCATGGCGCAATTTACTTGGCTTTGCTTCTTCCTACAGAAATTAACAAAATCCATATGATGCTTCTTCCCTGTCAGGAAGCTATACTCTGCATTAATCTCTCATTTGGGAGACAGGCTATGTGACAGAGAAGATTAGTCCTAACCACAGATAACACTTCCTGTCTTTAAATAGTTTTGGTAGACAAGTAACTTCTATAATGAAACACTATCCCACGGCAGGGTTTTGGTCTAAGCCAGGAACTTTTGAGTTTTAATTCTGGCTTTCAGACAAAATCTCTTTGTGGATAAAAGTAAGTAGAGGCCTGGTTTTGCTTTTTTGTGATTTTTTGACAGAGAAGGTGCATCCTCAGTTTTTTTCACACTCATCAGAAGTTCCAGCTCTTTGGCACAAATGTGCCCCTGCTTCTCTTGCTACTTCTTTTCCTATAACCTAGTCATGGAGTTTTCCCTGCAGATGTATTGAAAGAATAAATTACCCAATGTCAGAAAGATTTCTGAAGATGCAGATCATGGCTTGAGGCAGATTCAGTCATGCAGAGTGCTCTGAGCTTGCTCTAGGGAGCCTGCATTGTTATCATGGTCCCCACTAGCACTCAGTATTTACTTAGTACCCAGCAGACCTCATTCTTGAATCTGGGTCACACCAACATTCACTACTACTCATGGGTAAGATCTGGTCCAAAATCCATTAAAATCAGAAAGAGTCTTTCCTGTGTTAGGTGGGTTGGAGTCAGGGCTTTGCAGGATGCAGGAGCACCAGCCTTCCCCACTTCTGAATAGTACAGTGATGACCTAACACACAGCTACTTTCTGAGAGTTTTTTTTACACAACTGTAGAAGTCCTGGCCTCTAGAACATAAAGGATCACACCATAGGCACTGTCCAAACAATATTTTAAAAATAGGGTTCAGACTCCTGCAATCTCTAGGCAGTACTTGCTATTTAGATAATTTTTCAAACCCTGCGGAAATAGACAATGCAGGCATTGTGATTTTCCTCATATTCCTTCCACCAGACAAATCAGGGAGAGCAGGCTGTGATCACCAGGTCTGGATGTTGGGGCATACAGAAACAGAAAAAATGTTGTGTGTAGGAATCCCATGCTTACAAGGACATTTCAAACTAAGGATTGGTTATGAAGTAAATTATTTGAAAGAACTTGTATTTGTTTAAGGGACCTTTTCTATTATAGCATGAAAAATAATGGGCTACATGCTGGAAGTTCATACTAAAATAGTTGTGCAGATGCAGGAGTATCACTGAGACTCCAGAAATACTGTGACTGTGATTTTAACTTAAACTAGCACCAAATGACAACCTCCACTTCCCTGGGGCTGTGCTTCTGCTTCTGCTGGGCCATGAGCCAGCTACACAGCACTGCAGAGACTTGCCTGGGTCCTATACTGCTGGTACCTACACTACATTATAAAAACAGGCCAAAGTATCAAGCTAAGATTGGTTTCTGCATCCATAAAACTGGTTGCTATGAGCAGAGCTGTGTGTGATGCTTTGATGAATGTTTGGAGCAATAACCCAATATTCTTCCTTAAGGGTGAGAGATGGACTGTGTGGTGGTGACTGCAAAGTAGTGCTGTGGCTACTAGCACTGTCTTCTAATGCCCCATGTGACAAACAGAAAGATGAAGCCAAGTTCCACCCTGTGGTATAATGATTTTTCCTGGTGCAAATGCAGGCACAAAGATCTCAATGACTGAAGCAAAGCAGTACTTGGCCCTTTTCCAGAACCGAGTGGGAAATATGAACCAGTGCCTCCATACCCTCAAGAGGAGCCAATTGCTGTAGTAATGGTTAACCAAAAAAGCAGATCACCTGTTTAGCCTCCCAGGCCAAGCAGTGAGAAGCAAATAAGGTTTCTATTTCATGGATTAGAAGCAGGGAAACTCCTTTATCTGTGTTTGCTTTTGGCTAGGCCTTTACTGGCAAAGGGCTTGGGCAATGTGATTGAATGACTATGCCAGTTCAGTCCTGCCAGTCAGCAGTTGTTCCAGGTCATTTCCCCCATACCCTCAGCCTTCCCCCATTTGGAAGTCCAGACAACAGAGCTTTAGAGCACCGAGGCTCCAGGCACCCAGCTCTTTGCAGAGAGCAATCCTCTGCCCAGGATGGAAACTGTGCAGCCACTTTTTCTGCTTTTTTTGATTCTTTCTTTTAAACCAAACGGACCAAACGGCACTTTGATAACAATTGCATTCAAATTGAATGGAAATGCTGTTGTTAGGGCTAATATCCATGACAAACATTGTTGTAGCAAGGGTTTCCAAGAAGAGTTCTCAAACCAAGTTTCTTGGTTAGTGTCCTAGGCTACAGCTAAGGTATCTCAGTATAAGGGTAATGTTTTTGGAGGTAGTGGGGGGTCAGCAAAGGAATCATTTATCTTAGTTAATCGTAATCTCTAGCACTAGATCAGACATCCTACTTAAAAATAGGCTTTAGATACTCTTTTATTTCTAGTAGTTGAAATTTAAGCTCCAAATATTTAAATCTTAAATATAAGTGGCCTGGTTTTCCAGGGTGTTAAGCATATGCAATGCCTATTGATTTCAATGAGAATGTTAACCATTTTAGAAAACCAGGCCGTTGCATTTAGTCATTGATACATAGATTCCTAACTTCAAGCAGCCAGGTTTGAAATCTTTTCTAGCTTTATGCGGTTCCGCTTCAGCTCAGCGAAACTCAGTTTCATGAAGTGAAACCTTAAGAACCCTTGGCTTACCCCCTTCCAGTCTTGTCTTCAATGCTGTGGTAAGTATTCACCCAAGACTGATTTTGCAGAAGCAAACAACAACACCACATAAATTTAAAATACTACTTGAGTGACCTTATTTTTATACAACAATTAATACTGAGACAGAAGGGAATTTGTGCTGCAGAAGTATTCTGTTTAGTACAGATTACACATTGCAGTGGGAAAGGCAAAGTTAAATACATAGTCAAGTTGAATACAAACAGTGGGTTCCAGCTATATTTGGCCTGCATCACAAAACAATAATTCTAGAAAATTTAAAATGAACACTGCTTCTCTGCTGTAGTCTAGATTTATTGTGCTAATCCCACATGACAATTGACCAAAAAGGAGCAGGAATGGATGTAGCAGGAAACTATGTGCCAGGTCTGTGCTAGATTGAATCTACCAACTGTTCAAACACAGTCCTACTGCAGGGACAACTAATGCAAAGGAAAATAAATATGCTTAACCCGTGTCGCTTACACTAGCTCAGCATTAGCCACAGTGACCAAAATACTTTCCTCCATGGACACTCACTTCTGTGTTAGAGTTATAAAGGCTGTTAAAATTTTCTTTCTCTAACTGATACTCATATAATGGCACAGGCTTTCAGTGGAATTAGCCCTAGACTTTCGACTAGACTAGAGAATTAGCAGCACGTGTTGCTTACATACATCTCGTGTCCACCTGTGGATTCTTTAGGTTCAAAGGAGGCAGAAAATACATCAACACATAGGGAGCCATTTGGATCTTGAAATCCTAAAGTGGGAAGCACCTATAGAAGGTTGCAAATAGGCTGAACCTTCACAGTGGAGTGAATGATGTATAATTAACCTGTCCAAAAATGGGTCAACAGAAACAGCAAATTGATTAGGCATAGCTTACAGAGGGCAAGGGTAAGATGGGGACAGAGAGGTGGGGTTAGGGATGTTGTACCAAAGGGTGTGGTAGAAGGAGAATTATCTTTTTTGAAAGGACATTTGTTTCCAAGGGATGAGTCTGAGCTTCAATACATTCACTGCTCTGCACACAACTTTCTGAGCAGCAGTAATTCAGGGTGCATTCTCATCTGGAAGATGAGAAGTTATGCCTCTTCCTTCAGTATGCCCCGGGATTTGTGAGTCCACTGTCACACCCTGAAAGGTGGAACTGCACAGGAGCAGACAGGTGAGCAGTGAGTAAGTAACAGCAGTTCTGCCATCAGCTGCTTAACACAAGGCACTGCCAGGTTACTCAGTGAAAGGGAAGCCTAGAACAACAGTGATGTGGGCTTGGCATGCTGAGAATCTGGTTGCAATCTGACACTTGTATTTAGGGGCAGGATTTCTATTTAGCTAGCTAAAATTGTTTACAGTGGTGTAAGAATAGCTCAGAACAACCATTTTTATAACTTTTCAGACAGCCATAATGTTTTAAACACAGGTGTTGGGCTCAGTCTCATGTCTTGGACAATGTACACAACAAACCCATGACATAGTCATAGCTAGATCCTAAGTAAACCTGTACAATAAACATGCCCAAGCAAACAAAAGACAAGGAACATATGGGGTGCTGCTGGGGTTGGTTTCTGCTTGGTTGTAAAACAAAACCCAAAGTGAGCACCACTCATAAACTATTTAAAGGAGACACAAATGCAGTTTGAATCTTCACTTCCCCAGCCTGGCCCAGCTGCACAGACCCTAATTACCACTGGTTTTTGGCTGTGATAGAGGAGAGTTTCTCAGGAAGCAGCCAGAGCATTAAGAATCTTGCCACATCTAGTGCATTAAGAGCCCTCCACATCCTCCTGCAGATTGAGGGACTGCCCCTCAATCCCCTGCTCCAGAGTCCCAGCAGAGGAGACATGCAGCCATACCACAGCAGACATGCAGCCCAGCTTACAGAGCTGTGACCCCCACTGCTACCACAACGTAACGTGCCCTGGGGATGGGCCTGCAGCTGCAGCCCAGATCCCATTTCTGGTGACACTTGAGCACAGCCTGTCACCTTGAATGCTCCCCAATGCATTTGTAGATCAGCAGTGGTAAGCCCCTAAAAGGCTTCTTTTATTATTATGTGCCATTTATTATTGTACTGAAACAGAACTCAGGATCCTGTGCAAAAAATTTGTCCTGATGGAATAAGATGGATGGAGCTATTTGGAGCTGCTGAAGCAGCCCTGCAGGAGCTGTTTCTCTGGCCAGGTAGCTCAGTAGCTGAGGGTCTCCAGGCTGGCCACTTCAGCCAGCCCAGCTGCCCACTAGGTGTACTGCTCACACACAGCTGATGCAGCCTGGATCTGTGGGATTTGCTGCCTGAGTCAGAACTGACAGCACAAGCAGCAAGTAGGGGTGTGGTAACCCAGGTCCTGCCTCTGCTCCCAGTGCTTGTTTATGCCAGATACTCACACATATGTGACAGGGGACATATGTTTTACTAAAGAGCTGAAATGAGTTTTGACACAATGAAAAAAGTGGAAAAATATCCTGTGGAGGAAATGGGAAAGGAAGGACAAGAATAGCAAAAATAAAAACAGGCAGTTGCACACATAGATTTTGTGCACTGTAAGCATTGGCAGATTGTTACTCTAAGACATTTGTATTCCTACTGGTTGCTTTGGTGGTGCTATCTACTTTACACATGTCCAAATGGAGTGCACATGGAAGAGGTTTGTAAGGGACTCAACAGTGGCCTCATAGGTTGCTCCAGAGAGTTTATTTGAGAACTTATTATTACTATTCCTTCTTTGAAGAAGATAGCTTGTAGTTAAAGGAGGGCAAATAATCAGTAGAAGTGGAAGAAATGGTTAGATTTTGATGAGTTTTACAAGAATTTGAAGCTCATGTGATGAGGGTGTCCTGGGCTGGGCAAATTAGTTAACATTAATGGACCTCTGTGAGGATCTGGAGGCCCTGGAGGGAGTAACAGAATAGCAGAATCACCTAGCATACAAACATACACACAGCTCAAGAAAGAGAAGTGCCAGTAAGGTGCTTCCAAGGTGAGGGGAAGGACTCACTGAGGTTGGTAAGCATGAACTGGGCTACACTAGTTAAATACAAAACCATGGAGTTGCTGGGGGACCATGGGCTCTGTCCTTTGATGTCATTTTCACACTGTGTTATCCAGTTTGTTACGAGTTGGCTTACACAATAGATGTTGCAAGCTTTTCATATCTGTTTTAAGCTTAGTTGTCAGGTAAATAATCTGGAAAATCATGGGGTTTGAATCTAATTTCACGAAAAACTTTTTAAAATAAATGCAAAGATTTTTCTGATTGAAAATCTGTCACTTCAGTATAGGCTTATGAGCTTTCCAGTTGCATTTATAAAAAGATGTTTAACAAGAAGGCAGCATCCAGTTATGATTGTAGTGTGACTTACAGAAAACCTGCCTGAGATAACATGAGTCAAAAGAATCCACTGGGTCTTCTCTTTCTCTATATGTACAAATAGATACAGTACAAGTGAAAAATGAATTTCAAGATTTGAATAAAAGACAAGGTACCTTTCACTTAGACAGTATAATTTTCCAGGATTTGTCTCATAACCCTTGAAACTTTATGCCTTTCAGTTCCTTCCTCAGAAAGCTTGTCCACACAGACTTAGAAATAATCCCCTAATGAGCAATATAAGTGTGGTAGAGCTCGATGGAGGGGGATTTTATTTTCAGCTTTCTTAACACCATATGTTCACTTAATCCCACTCTTCATTTAGTTAAAGGTAATCCCTGAGTACTTGAGAACAAATTACATGCAAAGATACATTATGTGTACGGATGGGTGATGTGTATATAACTCTGCACATGTGTCTTGGACTAAGAGAAATCCCACTGATAGCTAAGGCAGTTGAATTTTCCTATACAGATGCTCCCAAGTCATCTATCTCAAAAGTACACATTAAGATTCAAGAAAGAAATTTTCTCTGAAGGAATTACTAATGAGGATTGCTTGGATTTTTGCTCATCAAATCTTGAATAAAAATCTTCAGTTATTCTTAAGTGCCATTTAATTTTTCCTACCTCATCACTAAAATTACTCAAAAAATCATGAGAGCTCTCTCTGATAAGTCCAGAAACATCATGCAAACCACATTAAATGTGCCAAAATGTTTATTTTCCACTTTTCCATTCAGAATGGGAATTTTAAAATAAATTGTAGATGCTTCAAAGTACAACGATAAAAATGCTGAAATTTACTCTTCAAAAATCTACTGTCCAGTTATCTACAGCTTTTCAAAAAAAAGAATCTGAAACTTACCACAACTATTTTCAGTCACTCACTGAAAGAACAACTGCACCAATTTAAACTACTTCTTTTAAAAAATGTTGATGGTCCAGCCAATATCACTTAAGCGGTCAAGACAGAAATTCCAGCAAATCCTAATGTATAATTTAAAAGATATATGTCAAATATTTCATATATGCATAAAATGACAGGAAAAGATAGTTCTGCTCTGTAAACATTTGCTGCAGTTAAATAACAGAACTTCTGGAGAAAGCTGTTCCTTCTACCTGGTCTTGCAAATAAATTAATGCCAGGGGTCTCCTGAAATGGAAAGTCTATTTGATCAAGTCACTTTCCAGGATGAAAGTGATGAGATCTTAGGACAAGATGTGGCTGAAGATATTTGGGGAAGAACAGCTAATAGTGACTGGAAAAACAAACCACTGCCAGTACTGAGTATACCAGAGATGTGTCACTGTATCTCTGCAGCTCCAGAAACTGTGTCACATTGCTGCAGTGCATCCACACAAAGCTCCCCCTGCAATTATGGCCAGTGCACAAATGGGTTTGACTGAATTTCCCTCTGTAAAGAAAGGAAACTAAATGTAGTCTTTTGGATTTTCACAGTGATCATTTTTTAAAGATCCAAAATTCAGTTCTCTCTCAGGCAACAATTTAACTGATAATTCTATTTTATTGCACATTGATGAAAACATTTACACTTTAAGAATTATTAAATCAGATCTAGCAGGTAATTATTCTGTAATGAGCATTAACTGCATATAAAGTATTAGGTGTGGAAGGACATTTCAACATTTTCAATATTTACATTAAAATGACCTTTTTCTATCTCTATAAGCAAAAGATGTCACTTCTGAAATAGCTGACTTTTCAGTGTAAAATGAGAAATGTTGTCATGGAGGAAGTAAAAAAGGTTAAAAATAATCTGAAAGGTAAGTGACTACTTGTTGCTTTTTTATGCCTCACTCTGTAACGTAGATAACATGAACTCCAAAGATCTGAGAAGTGCTTTCCAGCCTGACCCAGAGAAATGCCTGATGCAGCCCCCTGGGTCATCCTGGGGCTCCTCCAGTTTGGTATCAAGCACAGCCTTTATACCTGAAGAGTCAGTATAGTCATATCAAGAAGGTCATTACAAGAAGAGAACTTTTCAGGAAAAATCTGAATCAAAAAGTACAAGTAGCAAAAGGAAACAAACTGAGTTTCTTTTCCCACCTCACTCTGCCACTCACCTCCCTCAGTATTTTAAACATATTGTGGTCTTGATTCTTTTATGTAAAGCAGTTCTCAAGACTGCAAAACTTTTCGTACTCTGCTGTCATTTCACTGTGATGTTAAAGACCAAACTTCTGTCATTACACTATAGCAATGGGATCTTTTGAAGTGGTAATGTTTGCCACTATGCTTAAAATTCTAGTATTGTTTGAATAAATGTATGGAAAATAACCACTATTTGTATTTTAAGTGAATAATGTGCCAGAACCTCAGCATTTTTATGAATGAGTAAATAGTGAGTCATAGTTTTCAGAGACAGTTAAGACTATATTTATTTGTAGAGTTGTTTGCAAAATGGTTGCCATAGCTTTGGTTCCTTTTTTTAGTCTACACTTTCCCTGCAGTGACTTTTCCAAAAACTGACCATAACAGAGACAATGTCCACTAGCATTTATTTGCATCATCCCTCTTCCTGTTGTTTACGCTTCATTCCAGTTCATGCCACCTTTTCTTCCCCATTTAAATGGCCATTTTCCAATTCATCTTCACCAGTGAAATTTCTTCCTCTTGGTTTTGAAGGTACGGTCAGATAGAAAAGCATTGGTTCTCCTGTCTCCAGGAAGATGATGAAAAACCTTGCTTTACAAATTGCCAGTGCATCTGCTGTGACTGGGACCCATGTTGACTTTATTTTCCCTTGTAATCATATTGAGTGAGCTGATGGAAAAAGAAGGGCAGCAAGAGAGTATTAATAGATTCTTGTGGAGTGTGATAGATATTAAGGCCTGTAACTGTGCTGCAGAAAATCACTCATTTACTTGCCTTTCAGTAAGAGTCTCTAGAAATAGAAGCATTTTACATTATTTTGTTCCTAAGGATATAAAAATATATACATTCTAATTGCACTTTGGAGAAGGAAAATTAATAAAGACAACTGCGCCATTCCCCATTAGTGGAAATGCCTGCAGTTAACCTGCCTCAAGCACTTTCAATATCACTGAATCCCTTGGGTGGGATTTTCCAAAGTGCCAGCATTAGCTCAGCCCTGCTCCCATTAAAATCAATTACTGACTTCAGCCTGGGAGTAGAGTCCAGAGAGTCCCTGTGGTGCCCTGTATGTTGGAAGATGCTAATCTGTGTGTGTGTTGTTCTTCCCTATTTTTACGTGCATGGCTGCACAGGTGCTCTGATACATTCATGAGGGGCAGGGTTTGCCTCAGAGGACTTGAAAAGGAACCAGAAAAGTAACTGTGCAGAATAAAGAGTAATGGAGGGTAGCAGAGATCATGGAGGCAAGAGGAGCTTCACATAAGATGAAATTTCATCAAGTGTGTACTGAAGTCAGCTAATTGCAGCCTCTATGCCCCAATTCATAGAGAAAAATCTTCCAGAACACGTTTTCAATATGATTTCACACAGTATATTTTCTGTCTATGGAATCCAATTGTCATGGGCAGTCATCAAGGCAAAGAGTTTAGTAGAATTAAAAAAGGGATTTAAGAGGCTTTGTGAGCAAAGACAACATTTGCAGCTGTATGCACCAGATTACAACAATGCAGGGGACAAACAAGCTTCCTGCTTCAGCAGCATAAGCTGATTGCTTTGAGGGTCGAGAAGAAATGTTTTTTTGGCATGTGTTAGCCATGCTGATTTATTGAGATGTGTGATGGGGTGTTCTTCATTAAAAGGACTGATAATGATAATGAATGCTAAAGATAGATTACTTGCTAGTCTGCAATGCTGACATTTCCATGAAAAGAGTATCAATAGTAAGTCTGAAGTCTCCTCCCAAGCAAGGGACTGATTTGGCATTGATGAGAGCAGGATTCAGACCTTGGCTATGAACAAGGTTTCCTTTCTGGCTCTAAGGAAGTAGCTAATTCTCTCATCACCTGAGAAAGACAATGAATGCTTCTCTGGTTCTTAGAGGTGGAATGAAGGGAAAGTGCATAAAGAAAAGAGTGGTTATATTTTCATCCACAGACATTCTATGCTTTGGATTCAGAGCTGTCATCCCACTGTAATTCAGGAGTACTTCAGCTGGAATTAGCCAAGATTTTTTCTTATTTACACTGATTAAATGAGTCCAGAAAATGGTATTTTCATTCCAGTGTTTGTGCTGGTGCTCCTCTGAACCTTTTCCTCCCTGCAAATAGCAGCAGCCTTCCCACCAAACAGTAGCCCTGAGGAAGCTTAGTGGCCTTAACCTAGAACATGAGGAGTTTCTACAATGTATTATGTATCTGGGGTTTCAAGCTGGCTGGCTTGAAACCCCAGAAGCTCCTGTCCAAGTCTGCATTCCTATTACAGAGTACTGCTGTCATCATACCAGTTGCTGCAATGTCAGAACCCCTTCAAGACATCCTTGTTTATGAACAGTAGATAAGATCTGAGAGAAGACATTTTTAAGGTAAGTCTGGATGAACTGAATTATTGATGTTAATGGCTATGGGTGCTATACCTGTTACTAAGAAATACTGTAATACTTTGTCAGAATTCCCATTTGGAAGTGCCATTATAGCTAGGGGAGCAGCAATAGATACAGTATAGATTGAGCAAGCTATTGATGAACAGGAAAGGCTATTTAAGGATTTTGTGCCTTGAGCCTGGTAGCTGGCAAAAGAAATTCATAAAGAAGCAGGTGAAAAGAGTCAGACTGCTCTTCTCCTTGCTAGAGCTGGCAGGCACCACGGGTGCTCAAGGTTCCATGATGCATGGACATTTAGATGTACCTGTACATGCACACACATATAGTTTTGATTGACAGTCTAGGTCAGATCTGGCAGGTCTTCGCCAAAATATGAAATTTCTACTGCACAAGCCATTGAGTTTTCTTAGGTCCAACAGAGCAATCAAGATGAGAGGTTTTTTGTTAATTTTGAACTCTCATATTTCCAGCCCTTGCTTGGTGTGTCCTTCATGGAAATTCTCCCAACTGTCTAATGATCCAGAAGCCTATGTAACCTTTGCTTATTTATGTTTTCTTATTCAGGATTATTTAAATACATAAAATTAAACCTTTGAAGGATTCAAAATTAAGCTCAGCTGCAAACAGTGCTTAGCTATAAGTAAAATTGAGATTGATAGGCAGCATTTGGGAGAAGAAAGGGTCAGTAGCCACGGAATTATTGCCCTGATTTAAAAAATGATCAATTTTATCCTTTTTTATCTCAATACAGATATACATTTAAACCAACCTTTTAACCTTCTCAAAAGGTTTCACTTATTTTTTTAATTCATTACCTGTTAATTTCATTGGCAGATGTATGACAAAATTTCCTGTACTGCTTTGAACACCTTACCCAACATCTGCTGCAGGTATGCATTCCTTCCTTGGCCTGGGGGATGATTTTACATTAGTAACTTAGGTCTGTAGTTGGATAGTGGTTCTGTAGGATGCTCACAGATCCAATCTGGTTCTCAAGCTTCAAATGGTCTAGCTCTGACCTCTACCCTGCATTAAATCAACTCTGCTGTCTATTGTCTGCTCAGGCTCAGGGACTACTTAGCAAGTTTGATATAAGGGAATAATATTTCCACATGCCAAAAGCAGAGTTTGCAGTAGTCTGCAGCCTCCTTTTCCTTTTGAGAGAATTTCATAGCTGAGGGTATGAAGGTTTGCACACTCCATGGCCGTGCAGTTCCTGAGCTGCAGTGGTGCAGAACATGAGTTTTGGCAGCGCTTCTGTTCTGGGTCAGCTGCCACAGAGCTGCCATAAGGAACCTGGCCATGGCACGCCCAAGCTGCTCCTTGCATTGCCCATGCACTCCCCTGTGCTTCCTCTGGCCATCTCAAACCTGCTTCTGGGGGAGGTGTTGTCATTCTAATCCCTTCAGGGTCACGAAGGATCAGTAGGAAAGTGTGGTGGGATTAATACAAACTCCAGACGAAGTTTAACCTGCTGATAACATCAGATACATAGGCTCTGCCAGCTCACTCTCACTGCTGATATGCAGCAAGTGCAGAACAGCACTGAAAACTTACCACTTTTATTAAATAATGTGATCCCAGACACCTCTTAATTGTGGAACTTCACACACCATGAAGCAATGCATCAGTAGCAGTCTAGAATTTGGAACAGTTGGATTAAAAATATTTTATTTGCAACTCCAGATGACTACTGTAGTCTCTTGGTGATGAACGCATGTATTTTTATTCCATATTGATAATTTATATATTTCTGCATCCATAACTTTGATCTTAACTTGTCTGGGATGTTGTTAATTCGCAACATTTTATTATGTTGTCCAGAATTTTTAAGTGATTACTTGTTAAGGTGAATTTATATAGCAAAGATTTTAGATGTTAGAATTAAATGGGTGAACTTTCTTTTTTCAAATTACTTATTTGTATGTACACATGAAAATAATTTTCTCCATGTACTAGCTTGTATTTTAAACAGATCTTCATGTGGCTGTTGTTAGTACTTACAGTAGTAGAACAACAAGCGTCATTTTGCATAATTGCTCACATTTATGGAAAATACTGTACTTTGACTGAAGTTTTGTGCCTGTCAAATACTGACAGATAAAGGCTGATGTAAAACACGCCTGTGCCCTGTCACAAGAGACAGCGGTGGTAGCACAGGGGAGAAGCGCGTTCCCGGCGGAAGGCAGAGTGCATATCGCCTCTCCTGCGCTGTAGCTTGGAGCCCCAAGGCAATAAACTGTATTTAAGCGAACCTCCCCTCCTACAGCACTACCTGCAGTAGCAAGCAATGCGTTTATCCCATTTTGTAACTAATTTTAAAAATGGTGATTTTTATCATGGAGAAGCTGTGGTAGGATGAGAAACGGAGGCAAACTCTCCGCCGGGCCAGAGCGTAGCCGAGGCGGCGCGGTCCGCGGCTGGCCCAGGGTCAGCGGGACACAAGACCGAGGATTTCGGTAGGATTTGGTAATTTGCTGACAGCAGAGACCTTCGGTGATCGGAACAGGGAACGTCCCGCAGCTCCTTTACCTGCGGACGGAACCGCAGCCCCAAGCTGCCCGGAGCGCGGGCAGCGCCCGCCCAGAGCGCGCCGGCCACCGCCCAGCGCGGGCCGACCCGCTCAGCGGGCAATGGCACCGCAGGGATCGACCGGCACCGCAGGGATCGATGGGCCCCGTGGGGATCGGCACCGCAGGGATCGGCTCCGCGAGGATCGATCGGCTCCGCGCGCGCCAGCCGCCCCTCGCGCGCCCAACGGCCCCCCGCGTGCCCAACCGTCCCCCGCGCGCCCAACGGCCGCTCGCGCGCCCAACCGTCCCCCGCGTGCCCAACGGCCGCTCGCGCGCCCAACGGCCGCCCCGGCGCTGCGGGTCCGTCGCCGCCCCCCGTGGCTGGCGCCGGTCCCGGCAGGGCGGGGCGAGGCGCGGCCCGCGCGCCGGAAGTGAGCGGCGGGGGGAGCCTGGAGCGGTGGCGGTGCTGGGGCGGCAGCGGCGTGCGGGGAGCGGCGTCTCCGCTGCTGGGCAGGGACGCGCCTCGGCCGCCGGGCGGAGGCGGTTCCGCGCTCGACGGAAACAAGGAACGGGAAAGGAAGGGAGCGGCGAAAGGAACCGGTATCGGCGGCCACCATTAGTGGAGGCAGGAGGAGCAGCAGCAGCCGCCGCCGAGGGGGTCTGCAGGCGGAGCGGACCCGGGTGCCGCCGCCGGCAGGGAGCAGGAGCGAACCAGGCGCCTCGCCCCTCTGTTCTGTGGGGCGTCGCCGCTGCCCGCCGGGGCTCCCCCGGAGCCGGGGCGAGGTAAGTGGCGGAGACGCCTTCGTTTCGCTCTTTTCTGAGGGGCGGCGGTGGCAGAGCCGACGGGCGGCGTTTCCTGCCGCGTCCCCTCGGCCCCCGAGCCACCACCGGGGCTGGGCGGGAGCACCGGAGCGAAGGGTGCGGGAGGGGCGCGCGTTTACCGGCCCGCGCCTGTGCCCTGCGCCCCTCCATACCCCAGGCACCATCGGGTGTGTTTTTCTAGAGAGGCTCTGATGACTGGTGGAGGATTCTGGTATGTGTGTGCCCCCCGGGTTTTCCCCGAATGAGGCATGCCTCGGGAGAGGCTGGGAAGTCAGCCGGGGATGCGCGAGGGATGTAGTGTGTGGCATCCAGACAATGTCAGCTTGGGTGAGTCTCCGCCCTGTGCAGCCGCAGGCAGTCGGGTCTCCGGCGCAGGCATCGCCGAGGCGCGCGCTGCCACCCGCGGAACAAAACGCGCAAATCCTCGTTCCTGCTGCAAGAAGGAATGGTGGGTTAAAAACCCAACACCAAACCTGAAATCTGTTAAGCTTTTTAGCCATACGACCTACAGAAGGCAGACTGGTTTGCAAAGAGCCTCACAAGCAAGCTTGATGCCTGCGTTGGTTTTAATGAAACTGGGAGTGTGGTATATTATTTTTTCTGCATGGGGAAAATCATTGATGGTGGAAGGGAAAGGAGGAGTGTCTATATACACGAGTGTCACATGACCTTGTAAAATTCATATGGCTATACTTATTTTTCTCCTGCACTAATGCTGGTTATCTTAAGAAGCCACTGACTTACCTGTTCATGTTGGAAGATTTTGTTTCTTTTGGATTTGTTATCTTGTAGGGCAGAAAACAATCGCCTGTGCGTTTGAACACTGGATTTTGTAATTTTTACTAGTACTTGATATTTTTACTGGGCTATAGGTGTTTAGGAGGAGATGAACAGCAGTCTGTGTAGTACAATTTATTTTTTACTGGTGGATTACAGGTACACTCCATTTGGCTAGTATCTTTATATTACCATTCATGTGATGGGTGGATGTTTTGTGAGACTGTAGAATCACACCCACTCCGTTTTGAGCAAATTGTCTCTTTTTGTCTGTTCCGCCTAGTGGTCTTCAGACATGGATACATTAGCTTGTTAAATACCTTAGAGAAGAAGAATCAATTGCTTAATTCTAGATGTTTATTGAAACAATGTGTCTAGAACAACAAATCTTCCAGTTTTATTGTCCTTAATCAGCTTTTCTCTGCTGAGAAGTATCCTGTTATAACAGAGGAATGGTAAAATTACTTGATAAATCATCTTGAAGAACAAAAGTCTTGGTCATAATCCAGGGAATTCTTTCCACATAAGATCTATAAAGATCTAAACATATCCATACTTAGTACAGTGATATCATTCTTGGTGGGTGTGGTGGATAGTGGAACACAGAACTGGTTTTCTGCACCTAAGTTGGTATGTGATTTTTCGTATCACTGGATGATACTCGAAGTACTGTACAGAAATCCGTGTTACAGAAGATTTTTGTTTTCGTACACCAGAAAGGTAAGTGGCACCAAGGAATTTATTTATTGCCCTTGTACAGTTTTCATTTTCAGATAGATATTTCCTTAAAATGGCTTAATTTTTATGCTCAGATGATGTGCAATGAGGCATCCTTCTACCACTGATTCTCTGACTCAGCATGTGGTGACAGTGAGAAAAGTATTAGTAAGAGATAAACCACAGTTAAGGAAAGCAATGCAGTGTACTGGCTATTAATTTCTTGAAAGGGTACAAAAAATAATGTGAAAGAGAACACTGACAAGTGTTATATAATCTTCAATCTGCCTTCCTTGCATAGTATCTTGAGACTACTGCCTTCAGGTTTGAATTTAAAGTAGTTTTTTTACAATGGAGTAGTGTATTGACATAAACTGTTTGCAGCTTTCTGTGTGTTGGAGTCTGTTCCTTTCTTAGTGAAGTAAGCCTGGGTACAGAGAACACTTGTTGGTTTGAAGTATTGTGTGGAACTGCTGCGATGCCCTTCGTAGGTAATGGTTCTCTGGGGCTGGTTTTAAGAGGCATTGTTTTTCAAAAGGATCTCTCAGAGTTCTGGCTATCGGAATATATGAGTATTGCCTTATTTCCCCCAAACCACGAATCTTCTTTAGCAGTTGCTTCTTTATTTGAATTTGGTCCTTTGTCTATTCCTTCAGCATTAAGGTTTTCGATAGAATCAACTGGCTTTTCTAGCTAGAAACAGTTAATTCTTTGTGCTTTAAATTGTAGATCTTTATCCTGCGTTAGTCTCATCTTTACTGGCCATACTTGCCTTCCTTCTTCAAATGTTTTTCAGCCGCTGGAGAGGGAAGTAAAAACCTATCAAACTGGGACAGAGTTAAATCTGAGTGACTAAGCCAGTTAGGTAAATACTAGGAAGAATGGTACTGAAGATTGCAGCCATTAAGTAATTTACATCACCTTCTTAATAGAAAAGGACTTCAAATCACTTGTGTTACAAATGAAGCCAAAGGTTGCAAAATAATCACACTCTGCCTTTTCTGTTATGTTAAACAATAGTTTTATTATGGAATTTTCAGGTAGAACTGAAATAATGTACTTCACAACTTTCCATTAATATCTGTTCACACTGAGGATCCTCCTGATTAAATCTAGAATTTGTTACAAACACTTACCAAAGCCAGAAATGTCCAATTTCTGTTTCTGACCCCAACAATAAGTCATTTTGCCATGTTTCACACTCTTTCTCTGCAATTGCTGGAAGAAAATGTGTTGGTTTACGGCAGAATCAGGCAATGTCAGATAAACAAGCCTTATAAAAAGATGCAATCCAGATCTGTTTTATTGCTAAGAGTTAATAATACATTGAAATGACACCACACTGCTGAGTAGTCAGGTTTTACCCGTTTCTATGTGGAGTGTTAATTTTGTTTCAAAAAATGTAATTTATGAAACAAAAGTTGACATATTGAGTAAGTCCTCTTAAGAATTCAAAAAATACCTTGGATAATTGGCAGTCACAGATTTTGAGTGAGCACACGCACGGAATGTTTTCTACCTTTAGGAATGTCTACTGGGTTAGGTAATGCCAGTAAAAAAACTTGCACTATAATTGCCCTTTATACTTGTTCTTCAGATAAGAAAGGGATTTAAATTTCTCTTGTTAATCTCCCAAGTGTTATCGTCACTTTAAGAAAGTGTCCATTGAAAATGGTATATTAGTTTTTATATGTTAATACTAGAAATTAGAAATAATTACCCAATTAAACAAATGAGTCCCTGTGAGAAAGAACTGAAATTCAATAATGATAGAGGTTCCTTCTAATCTTTCATATAGAAAAATTGTATAAAGACTAAGAAAAGTATCTGTAGAATATTTGTATGCTACTTGATCCAGATATATTGACTGATATTTTCTGACATTTTAGTGAATTAAAATCACTTCTCTGCTTTGTTCCAAGTAGGACTTTTAGTTATTTTCTATGTCCAGCTTTAGCAGAAGTGTTTCGTGTAAGATGTTAAATAGATTGTTTGTTGAACTTGTTGTTTAAAATCCATCTGTTAGTGAAGAGCTCTTGAAATGTCTTGGCCTGCAGGCTACCTCTGTACTTGTATTGTACGGAGGAGGATGATGTACATAAGGATTTGAAATTGTCCTGATGTTAAATATTAGGAAAATAATTTGTTGCCATCCTATACCTTAATTAGTTGGATTTTAGGGGGTGTGGGGGAGGGAGGCCTGCAGGTGGGGAAGGAATTCAAGGGATGGTACAAAAATAGTCACAGAACATAATTTTTACCCCATTACTGAATTTCTAGTCTCAAAAATCCATCAAAATAATTTTAACAAATGTTATTAAAAAGGTGGTTGAATCTTCCTTGCCTCTGGTCTTTTCAAGACACCAGTGTGTAAGGTGAAAATTCTTATACGGAAATATTACAGGGAGTCTGGTGAGGGAATTACTATCCACAGTAGTAAAACTGTTTTATTTACTTAAGTAAATATTATAGTGTTCAAGAACTCAGGTTGCTGGTAAAATTGCACTGATCTGGCATAGCATAAATGGTAAACTGCATGTAGATTGTTCTTACCTTCTGTGAAAATTATCTGAATTATCATCCCTTATTGCAATGTTATCATTGTGTTGTTCTAATTATTGTATTTGACATCTGCTGAAATGGTCATGTACAGTGTGAGGGTACTGTCAAGTGTTTAGAATGCCAAGTTGTGTTCATATAGAAACACCTCACTCTTTTCCACTCTTTATTACAACAGAATAGCTGATTTCTAGCAGATCAGGATTAGAAAGAAATAGGAGCAAGAGGTGACATCACTTTCCAGTTTTGTGACTGCTAAGTTTTATTACTTGTGTCAGGATTGGACTTTCATGTTGAAAAGTCTTGGTGAAGTATAGAACCTGATCATTTTTCTCAAATGTAGATCTGATATGAAAAGTATGCTGTCTAAAAAACACAAATGGAAAAGGGCTGGAGGGAAGCTCATTGGCATCCTTTATCCTCTCTGAAAACTTCACCTTTCAGAAAGTTTCAGGAGCAGTTGTTGGGGGACTGGCAGAAACCTTTGTTCATATGACAGTGAGAGCTGAAGTCCACTGCCTACTGCTGGCACAGGGTGCTTGGCTGCTGCCAGTGCTGTGATTGTCTCATTGTCCTACCCTTTTCCCAGAGACTTAGCAGCAGTTCACTGAGTTGGTAGGACTTGTGGTATTCCTGGTGTCTTTTTGTCCTGGTTAAAGTAAATTTTAAAAGAGTGAAACTGTGATGTGCTTACAGTTAACATGTGCAGTAAGTTACTCGTAGTTACTTTAATCATTGCCTTCTTGGCTCTTCAGTAGGAAGCAACAGTTTACTCCCAAAGCTCCAAGTAGAGCTTGTTGCTCGATACATGGGTTGATTTCATCTCAATGCAAATTCTGTTGTTATGTTCCCACTTTTCTGCTTTAAGAACAGCCATCTGTAGCACAGAAAAGGTAGTTTATTCTGTCATCATGGTCTTAGTGTGTGAACTTGGTTATAGATGCCTGGTAAAATTGCTCCCCCATTTAAAGCTATTGTTGAGCTAGCAGTGTCTTCTGCTATTGAGCAGTTGTGTACCAGTGACTTGTGAAAAATTCTGCTGATTATTTGAGGAAGTACTGTAAACTTGTCAAGGATTATTCTGCACAAACTTACACTTCATTTTCTGAAATCCAGTTGGTCATGCTAAAAGGAAAAATGTTTTTGGAAGTGTCCAAAAGACTTAATTGTGAACCTTACTTAAACTGTAATTGGCAAATGTCCATTACCTGCTTGTAAAATTGTATTTTAAAGGCTGTATCATTGAATAGTGTTAGAAGTGCAAATAATGAGTATGTATCAAGCATTGATGATAAAATAGTCCCATCTCAAATGGTTGAATTCTTGCTCTGATATCCTCTTTACAGTTAAATCCTTTCAATATATGTAATTAAATTGCCTGCTAAGTGCAACAGTAAATTTTGAATAAATCATTGCATAATGTGAAAAATGCTAACTTTACAACATAGAATTCATAATATGGCTTTTTTTGTGTATGTAGAATTTTATTCTTCTTGCAATTTAGACATTATGCTAAGATGGTTTTGCTCAATTGTATTGTTTCAATCAGTGATGAAAAAAGCCTAATGCTTTTTTGATGTCTGGGTTTCTTTTAAATTGTTCCATTGATTGTTATGGTAAAATATTCTCTCTAAAATGCTGATTTGATTGGTTTAATCACTGGGAAAGTATATTGAAACTATGTTTGACAGATTTTTCTCTCTGTCAAAGGTCCTGTAGATTTGGAGAGGTATTCTTATGTTTATCTGTGAAGTTGCTGAATTGATCCTTGTGGTACAGCAGTATCGAAAAGATGTGATGTCGTTACAGGCTTGGAGTTGCTGTAGAAGCTAGCATTAGCCAAACAAATGTGCAGGTTCTTTGAAAGAAATAAAGTTCCCCATGTGCTGTATATATACTTGTTCAGGTCATTAATCTCTGTACAGATGCATTTGCTAAGCCTGGAATAGTCCCTGTTTTCATCTCTGACACAGCTGGCCCAGTCTCAAGAACTGTATGTTTCACTCAGTGGGCTTTTTTTTTCTTTCTTGTAGGTCCCTTAAAGAGATGGTATTAGTAAGAGGAGAAGAGCAGTGGAGCCCAGAGACCTTTTTCCCTCCTTACACTTTTCTTGACAGAACTATCCTTCAGTAGCTTTAGAGATCACTAACCTATTGTGCATTAAAAATACTCATAAAAAAAACAGAGACGGGCAATATTAAATCCATGTACATTCTGTGATCCAGTTAATAGCATAATCCACAGCGTGCCAAAATGATAAAATTGAAGAGGTGATGTGTTGGGAGCTGCTGAAAGAAGAGAAGCTACACCCTTCTATACATCTTCCTAGATCCTGATTATATATTGTTTTGCAGAATTCTGGGTTATTTTACTTCTGGGATGTAAAGTAATTTTTTAAAAATAAGGAAAAACACCTTTCCAGGTTGCTCTTTGCATCTTACGAATATGAAAAGGCATCTGTCAAGGCTTTCAGAATTTGTTGTAGGAAATACTTTGCCTCATGATTTTGTAAATTTCATTTTCATATCTAGATGACTAATGTTATCTATACTTATTAAGATGAGCTGCTTTACAAAACTGGGATGGGTTCTAGCTCAATATTGAAAATAGCAAGTTTTCAGCATGCTTTCAAGCGTCTTAGGAACAAGACTGATTTTTGCAGCCTGATGATGATCTTCCAGAGGTGAAATTGGCATGGGAAGCTTATTAGCTTTGCAGAAATACTCTGCTTGCATACTAATTGTCTTAATTTTAATCCCATGGGATTTTTTTCTACTTTTGTCTGAGCTCATTGCTTGCTACTCTTTTATAATTTAGAACAAGAAGTATTGAATTAGGTAAGAAGAGAAGTACTCTAACAAATGTGAAACCGTTTCATTATGACTATGACAGTGTTCCCTCAGGTTTTCTCATATTGTTGCCAGAGAGTACATAAAGATAAGATCTGAAGTTCTTAAACTGTGTTAACTTTGAGAATCTGTGTCTACAAGAACATTGTAATAAATGCAGTATCTACTCTAGATTCCTGCAGAAGCAAGGACAGTGTTTGCTGCCCAGGGAGATTTCTCCCAGTTGATTTGTGGGAGGTACAATACTTGTGGATTGTGTCTGGACTTTAAGCCTCAGTCTTTGGTATTGCACTGTTGGCTGTTCCTCAGCAGTTTCTCACTCATGTATGGTTCTTGATTTCATCCTGACTTGCCTGGCTCATGCCTGTGTAGTGATGAGGCATCTTGCATAGGATTTTTGATTCTATGCCAGAGGCCAAGCATTCCAAGCTGTCTTTATTTATAGAATCGTTTAGGTTGGAAAAGACCTTTAAGATCAAGTCCAGCCAATAACTTAGTACTGCCAAGTCCACCACTAAACTATGCTTGAGTTGATTTTGTATATGTAAAGATCACTGGAGACTAGATGTAAGAAAAACACACACAAAATCCCCAAACATGCTAAACACCTACTTGTCCTTACGTTACTAATTTTGTTTCTTGCTCTGCTCCTTGCTGGAAGGATCACTGTGAACTTGTTTCACCACTTAAAATCGAGTTAATCATTGTTAGAATTTGTTTCAATACACCAAGGCAAGTTTGGATTTCCAAGGTGTCAGTAATCATTCTCCTTCAGAGGTGACTAAAGACTTAGTGGTTTATAGTGCATTTAAAAAAATCTCCCCATCGTGAAAAATCTCATTAGGTTGTTCTAAGCCTTTAAGTAAAAATGCCATACAAATCTCTGTTCTCAAAGGAAGTTGTCACTTAGATCTTTAATGCATGACTCAAGAGCATGACCTTTTACTTGAACATGTAAAGCTGAGTGGCTTTGACAGAAACATGGGTGGTTGCACGCTGTGTTCCTGGTGAAGCATTCTGCAAGTTGTGTGTATCAGTGCACCTTCCTGGTACTCTGGAGTTTAGTCAGTAGCATTTGTGTCTTCTAATAGATAGTTCTTCTATCTATTAAATGGAGGCATTTCATTTAGGGGTGGAGGAGGGAAGTCAGTAGTTTTCAGTCACTAGTAACCTTCCAAAGCAATAATACTGGCTGAAACTTTATCCATCCCTGAGCATGTCACAGGTCAGGAGAACAGTTCTCTACTGAAGCTGGGTAAGAGAAGATCACTTTTTCTTTCACCTCTACTCTGTTGTGTCTATTAATAAGTAACTTAGTGGCATGATCTGTTCTCTGGAACTGAATGGCTGTTAGGTTGATGTGACTCCCACAAATAAATTATTGCCTATTGTAGAACGAAAGAATTATGAAGAAATGTTTAG
Source organism: Molothrus ater (assembly GCF_012460135.2). Classification (NCBI taxonomy): domain Eukaryota; kingdom Metazoa; phylum Chordata; class Aves; order Passeriformes; family Icteridae; genus Molothrus; species Molothrus ater. The sequence goes on from NC_050484.2 coordinate 13,697,106, forward strand.
TTCTGGATTAGAGACCTCTGAGATACTTTCTAAGAAGCACAGCAAAATTGAGAAGTCTCATTTTCAGCAATTGCATGGAAGGAGAAGGGTCCCATAGAAAAGTGAGAGTGTTTTTTCGTTTCTGGCAGCTTGCAGAGCAGAAAATAGAAACAGGGAAATGAGTGAAATTTTCAAGAGGAACCACCTAGCCACATCACAGTTGTTAAAATGAGACATATACTGTCTTTATGAAGAATGCTCTGTCAACAGCTATTCAGTTGATAGTGCAGCATTCAGCTTAACCTTTTGTGCTTCCTATCCCAGTTAGTGAAAATCAGAGATGTTCTAGTTGAAAATAAAAGAGAAAGCAAACCTCCAAAAGCACTGTCCTTGTAATTAGTGTAATTAGTGTAATTAGAATGAAACTTTCTATTTTGATACCGTTTATATCTGTTCAGCTTGAATGTGCATAAAAACTTCAGAAAGTTCTCAAAACCAACAAGTTAAAAAAAATCCTTGAGATTAGTTATTACTACAGTATAATGAATCTTAGATTAACTTTTATCAGCTGGAATGGAATATTTCTGGAATGACTGGCCTGTATTCTGAAGTTGAAAGTCCAGCACAGAGTAAACAAAGTATTTTCAGACTATGCACTTTCAACGTCAATGATGTTTCATTTTTGAACTTTAATGAATTGGGTGCCTCTCTTTTTGCAAAGAGGTGTCAATCTTCATTCTCCTGAAGGATCAGGTAGTTAATAAATTTACAGGTATCATTAGCTTTGATAGACTGTGAGGCCTGAAAGCTTAGGAAGTGATTTTATGTGCTTATTATTTTTCCAGATAATTTTAAAGTATGTTAGCCTTGTGTGGCCTTTAGATTTAAAATACACATAGTGTACGGAAAAAAACATTCACTTGATGCAAATGACTTTGATTTAATGTACATGCTGTTTTGCTATCCTTGTCACGGAAATAGTTTAAATTGAACCTATTGTTGCTTGCTTTATGGTCTAAAGACTGATCTGAGTGCACTACATAAGGCAAGTTATGGTATTATCTTTCACTTTTTAAATTATTCCTCATTATTTAGTACTTCTGATGAGTCATGTTTTCCAGTAATTGTTGTGAAGTGTATACTTTCTAATTTTGAAGATGACAATGTAAATTTTGTCCTGTATAATGTGACCATGGGCCAGCCTTGCATCTTTTACACTTTGGTGTAAAAGATGCATTAACCAGTAGAAAAATAGAACTGTATTTGCAAAACAGGAGAATGTGCTTTAAAGAAATGTCTTCCTAACCCTTTATCTAGTGTCTTTATTTTGTATATGTTAATGTAACCCCTTCTGACGTTGAATTCTACCTACATTATTTTTCTAATCCTGAAGGTACATAGTCTTCCTTTTGTTTAGAATGTATATCACCTGAAACTAGGAGACCAAATTTTTTTTTTGGTGTGGTAATGCTCATTATTAACTTTCTGAGATAAGGTTAATCGGGCATGCTCTATAATACAACTCGTGAGCATTTGAGAACAACATTTCTATACACATGATTTGATGAAACATGAGAAAATGCTACAAGATATGGATGTGTCTTGTGTAGTACATTGTTCTAGTTAAAGCTGCCTAAATCCTTTTTTTTTCTATTTTAGAGTGAGTTGAAAAACAAGATAAAAGATCAGTTGTTCTCTTATGAAAGTGTAAAAACTGCAGCTGGCCTTATGTTGTCTGCATTCTTTTTGCCTTGCAGCGTGGAGTTAAATATTTGAGTTTACAACTGCGCATGCCTTCACTATATTACAAAGTACCAGTAGGAGTTGAGAAGGCAGAGCCTGCTGATAGATTCAGCAGCTGCTGCTTCATTCCTAAAATTACTTCTGCCGGATTGCAATGAGCTCTTGGTATTTTAGCATGATTCAGGCAGTATTATTGATAGGAATATGGAACTAACATATATACAAAAGTAGGGCTTTTCTTATTTTTGCAGTATGACTAATTATTTAGTATCTGGATACTGTGCATCATAAATCATTGCCTTTTATTATGTCTGTTTATTTCAAGACACTCATAGTGAAGTATCGAACTTTTTGGAGTATAGTAGTAACCAATGTTTGAAATGGTGGTAAGTACAATATAAAGTTGTTTTGGTTTTTTAGTAGAATTTGGAATATGTGGATGGTTAACTATTTAAAATACTATATAATTAGTTCACTTTTTGAAAAGAAAACTTAAAATTTTGCCTGACATGACTCATTATGGAGACATGTAATACTGTGATGGAATCGTCTATTAAACTGAAGAGCACTGCTCTGTGAGGTAATTGAAGGTCCAGTAAAAGACACTCTTAGTTTACTTAATATTTCTGCCATAATTTATGAAGTTCTGCTTGCATCCATAATGCAATGGGTGACATTTCCTTGGGGAGAGTAGCAGCAGTTTGGTTCTGTGTCCATCAAGAATCGTTTGTGTAGCTATGTGGAACTAGTTTGAGGCTTGTATTTCAACAGTAGCAAATAGTGATGATCTTTCTGTCATTCGATGTAAATGCAGAAGCCTGATATTGAATGGCATGCAGATAGATAACTATGCAGTTTTCATATTTTATTGCCACTGTACTGCCAATATATGTTAGAGATTGTATTTAGAAAGTAAGTTTGTAAATAACTGATATATTACTTTTAAAGGTGATCAAAATAATCACTGAAATAATATCCTTGACTTTGCATTCTGTAAAAAATTGATTTGTGCCCTCTCTGTATTGCTGAGCTTTTATAGTGTCTTGAGGAGCAGGACATTATTTTAAGAGAGGAAGTTAGGTCTGCCACAGAGGAAGCATTATATTATGGATTAAATGCTGTCCTTGTCATCTTTGAAACACACTTTTTCTGCTCTCTTGTTACATTCATCTTTTTTTCCCCTTCATACAGTCTTCCAGTTCTTTAGTGGAGTTGCAAACAACGAGTAGTTTTGAAAATTCTCTGTAGCTCTCTTGTCCTCTTTTTGGGAATTGATCTTGGAATGTTTGCTTCTGAAATACTTCTTGATTTGAAACTGGATAGGTAGAAAAATACTTTTTTCTGTGCCCAGTTGCTTCCTGCACTTGGGATTATGTTTGTATGCATGCACTTAGACGTTGTTGGCTAGAACTGTCCCACAGGAGATATCCTGTCCACTGAGAACTGGCAGGATCTTTTTCTTGGTATTCCCCACCTCAAAATGCACACGGTGGGAGGTTGGATAGGATTTATGAGCTGTGTTAGTCCTGTGCTTTGTGCATATTCTCCTCAACTGGGATGAGTTCTTAGATTATGCAGAGGAATTGAAAAAGGGCTGAGAACTTGGTTTCTGTGACTTGATTGAATTTTTTAAAATAGAGTTTTTTAACTGTTAGGAATAATAGAGCTGGAAAGAGGTGCTGCTAGAATTGACCTTACTACTTACCACAAAGGCTGTGAATGATTCCGCAGATGTATTGCTCTTTTACTGGTTTCCTTCTGAGAGAAGGTTGTGACATCAGATAGCAAGTTGAGACCAGGAACAAACAAGGTCTTAGGATGCATCCCATTTGGTTTTTACAGGTATTGCTTCTTGAATGATGTTGTGGGGCACGCTCTGGCTTGTGGTTGAGCTGTTTCATTTCCAGAGCTCGTAAGTGGTTGCCCTGAATAGAAAGAGACAGTGCCATTGAAACAGTGCTGGCAGTCAGGCATGGATTGCTGGTAGGCATTCTCAGTGGCATTGCCATGGGACCACAGCCAGGCAGTTTCCTAAAGAAGCATGAGAGTCCACTGGCAGCTCTGACAGAGCAAATGCTACTTATAGCATAGTAGCACCTCATTGGTGAGTCATTCGCTGCTGATTGTTCTAGCTACTGTCCATTAAATAACGAGTTTTGGCTACTTGCTTGACTAAAATTGCCAAGTGCATGTTTGTTCATGGGCAGGCTTTCAAAGAGTGGTTATTGCACTAACTTTTCACTGGTCACAGTTATGTCAGGCTTCTGCTATACTGCTGTGTCAGAGGTTAAGATTCTAGAATTCTGTTAAACAATAAAAAGACAACAAAACACCATGATCCATACCTTTGGCTTTCTGTAAGTTTAGTAAAATATAATTATTTTTAAGATTTCCTTCAATATTATGGCGAAATTGCCCAGGTAATTGCTTCCTTATCTGTTCTATGTATCATCCTTCAAAGTGTTTTGCAAGATTTCTGTTAAATGCAGAAGAGCATTTTCAGTTGGGTGTCAAATCCAGCTGTATGAAAACAGAACTTGTTTCAGCTTCACCAGCACAATGATATCTACCTTGTGTATAAATAGTTCAGTAAAAAAAAAAGCCCAAACCAATCCTATAATCTAACTATGTCTTAAAGACTTTAGTGGGACTTAAATATCTGAGAAGTGTAGCAATGGAATATGTGCCTCTTTACTAGTGCTGTTTATGAGCAAGTGTGCAAAAAGTATATTGGTGTAAGTAAAAGGGTTTTTTCTTTTCTGACTTTCTGAACTTTTTAATACATTTGTGCTAGAAAATGATAGCAGTGAGTACTGGGAATGCATTCTTGGTCCATGCTCCAGTGTTTAGCAGTGTTTAGCATTGCAGCAACAGCACTGTGTAGAAATCATTCCCAGCTTTCTTCCACTGATTTTTGGACATGTATTTCTTTTTCCTAAGAAAGTGGACTTAACTCATTTGCTTTCCTTTATTCGCAAAGGGGTGGAGAGTCTCGTGGTTGGGGGTTTTTTTGGTGGTTGTTTGTGGTCTCATGGCTTTTTTAAGACAAAGCTGTTGAGGTATTCCTTCCAGTCTTTGACTTGTAAAATTATTATTTAAATGGTATCTGCTGTCTTTGGTATGTGTACCATTGTCCAGTCCCAAGTACACTAACCTTTCTTGACTTTGTAACACTGTCTTTCTTCTTTCTGCTATCACTTCCTCTTGCAAAGAAAAAGACCTTCCTTGCTTTAAGTTAATCAGAAGATTTATGTAGAGAAACTTGCTTTAAGTTAATCAGAAGATTTATGTAGAGAAACTTGGACTTTCTGACTTTGCATATACAAGTTGCTTGAATTTTCTGCTGTGCCCTACAGGTAGTTTAGTTTTAACCTTTTTCTTATGCAGGGAAGGAGAGGTCTTCCTCCTTCACTCAGTACTAGATTATGAGAGGGGAGTGATGATGTATTCATATTTATGTGGGAGCTTTGCATCAAGAAATCTCCAGTACCATAATGAAGAGATTGGAATTAGTCATTTTTAAACTGTTTTATTAGTATCTTCCATCTTATTTTTATACAGCATGACCTGTGAACTGAACTTCTGGATGATTTCTGTGTTATTCATCACATTGTTAACTATTTTTTGTTTGGTTGTTTTTGTTATCTGTACCCTGAGGTTATTTTGGATACAGCATCTGAAATATTTTGCATAGTCATGTCAAAAAGCTTAGAGTTTTTTCCTAAGAAAAACCTACCTTTCTCTTTGTACTTTATTAAATGTTTGGGTTGTCCTTGATCTGATTTTAAGTCTGATTTTTGTCCCACTGCAGACTGCAAAATCAATTTGGCAATTAACTTCTTGATCTTCCATTCTGCACAAATGTATATAGAGGCTACATGCACTCCGCTTTTGAGCCTAGATACCTAACTCGGATGATGTGGATGTTTTTATGTTTCATAAAATGGCTTGTGAGCATGTCACCTGTTTAAAAAACTGTTCCTTTGACTTATGTCAAATCTGTTTAGCCACTGAGTCACAAATAAAATTATTTAGTCTCTTGTTTCCTAACACACCTACATGCTATGAAAATTTGAATATCTTGTCTGTTTCTGGTGTCTCTTATGGTCATCTATTACTTTACTTTAAAGACCCAAACATATGTTAAAGAATAAAAAGACAACAAAACAGCATGATCTATACCTTTGGCTTTCTGTAAGTTTAGTAAAATATAATTATTTTCCCTCTTTTATGCTAGACACAGCTAACTTGTCTTCTGTCAGGCTGTGGTCTGAAAAAAATCTTTTCTCATTAAAGATTTACATCTGAAGTCTAATGTGGCACAATTCCTGTCACATTACTAGAAGTCTCCCTGGAAAGCATTGAAGAAAGTGTTCTTGGATGCCAGACGTAGAGTCAGAAAGCACTGATCATGTTTTACTGAAGTTAGACTACTCATTTTAAAATTAGATTTCATTGTTTTTTAGCTTTACTGATGTGTCATACCAGTTGAAGAGCTGTTCTACCTTGCCCTAATTTTCCAGCTTTTTTAAAAGATCCTTGTTTGTTCTTACAGTTGGGAGCCAAAAGATTTTGTTAGTTTTAATTCTGTTTCTGCTACTGAATAGAAGGAGAGGGGAGATTAATGTCATGACAAATATGGCAAAAGAGCTTCATTTCTGGCAGCTGGACCATGCTTCTCTTCTGTGTTCTAGAGTTAGTAAGGGAACTGCTTGCTGTGGTGTAAATGAACAAGACGAGATACTCTGACCTGTATGAATGCACTTCAGCATGCTTCTTGGGGAGGAAAGGGAGGAAGAAGGTGGTGATGATGACTGGAAGAGCAGTAACACCTCCTTTTTGTGATGGAGTACTGTCTCCAGTTCTGAAGGGTGAAGATGGATGAAGGCCCTCACCAATATTTTCCATTGTTCCCCTTCCGCTGGTGGAAGTAGATGTGTGGCGCTGTCAAATGCAAAATTCCTTTGCAGTCTGGACCTGGACCCTGGCATAAATTACTCATAAATAAATATACACAAGGAATTCAGCTATATGTTTTAGTCGTTATAAGCTACTTTTACTGCATAGATGTGTTGGGTTGAAGGGAGAATATGCAGAAAACTCCCTGTGGAATGAAATTTATAACTCTACAAAAATGATTTTTGATTTTCTTTTTTGGCTTTTAAACCTGTTCTGATTTGTAACAAGTTGGCCCTTCAGAGTATGCTAGGCTGTAGCTGCTATCAGCAAAACTTTATAAATCCTTTGGAAAGGTATTAGGAAGAAAGTGCCAGCAAGACTTAGACCTGAATGGGCATTTAAAGGTCTGAAGGAAGATAGAAAAATGATAAAAGCCATGAAATAATTCTTCTTTTTTAAGCTTCGTTGTAAATCCTTTCATGATGCTGCTGCTTTGATTTGATTCAGTGTGAGATAGAGATCTCAGATTCAAGCGTAAAAATTTTTTCTGCAAGAAATGAAACTATAAAAATCTTCCAGCCACTTCGCACTGTACTGTTAGCAATCGAGGAAATGAGACTGTGGCTAATGGGATGTGTGACAAACTTCTGCATCTGCATAAACTTTTTCATAGAGCAGTAGACAAACAAAACTATGAAATTATTTTCATTTTAAATATTGAGGTGGTACTGAATTAAGAGATTAATTGTTACATGGCTTTTTAACTAATCACTGTCACTTACATTTTAAATAGCTACTCTTGCTGCTTTGTGCCTCATTTGGACTACAGCAAATTATTGCCAGATCAGTTCTTTCTTGCCAACCCTTGTCCTTATGAAGACGTGAATGTGGTCCAAATAATTAGCATTTCTAGTGTCACAAATTACATTCCTTATACAGTGTGGTCAACTCAGCTGCTTTAGCAGTAAAAATACTCATTGTGGTACACATTCCACTTTCAGTGTTGTATTCTGTAGTTTATTCATCTGGCTCAATCCTTAGAGAGGTCTTTATACCAAAGAAGATATGTTCCAGGAAACAAAAATAATTGTTCTTTTGGGATGTTTGGAAAAAAATTTTACTCAGAGGCTTGCCAAATTCTTACACAGCTGCTAAGATGATATAATGTTTTTCTTGTTTGACTAAGATTGTAAATATGAACTTCCTTCCTCCTGTATTTATAATGATTCTAGCTCTATGCAGAATTTGTGATAAATCTCTTCCAAATTTCTGTTGAGTGAGAGTATCTATGAAATGCTTACAGACTTCAACATGCAGTTTATATTTGCTTATAAAATGGGTGACCTAATTTTCTGTGAGCTAGATATAACCTCCTCCCATAGTCCTGCGAAAAGAATGTATGTCTAGATAAGAGTTTGTCCTGGTTTTATATAGCAGAAAACTCTTCAGCTGTGAGAATTCATGACCAGAATACCCTTAATCCTGAGAAGTGTTCACTAAGGTTAAGTTGCAGATTTGGTCAGATTTCCAAAACAGGCTCAGAGTGGACGGTAGGTTCTGTTTCGGTTGTGTGTGTCCGGTATTCCTGCCTTTGTTGTGAGCCACGTTTCCTGCTGCTTACACTGAAGGAAATGACAGCACTGGCCATCAGCCTTGTGGACACAGGCTTAAGTATTCTGGAAAGGAACTGAGCCTGGCTGCACCAATGATGTAAACTGAGGCTGTATTTGCCTTAGGAAGGGGCATGGCTCGTGGAGCATGATGCAAACTCAGTATGCAATACGGTATTAAGCTCATTTTTAGCCCTGGTTTTCTAACTCAATTGTAACGCTTGAAATTGTATCTATCATTGTTTTCATATGAAGACATGAATTTCTATGTTCTATAGAAAAAAATGAAATTGTGTTAGTAATAATATAACACATCTACAAAAATTTTGAGACTTTTAAACAGTCTTGTAGTATCAGTGTCTGTAATAGGTATTATGTTTTGTTAATTTTTGTTGTTTAAGCCATATCTTGGTAATATCATTACATTTCTATCAGGGAAAAATGAATAAAATGTCTGTCTAGTTAAAAAGTCATCTATTTAGACTTCCTGCAACCTTCCCATTTTCCCATTGAGTTCAGGAAAGATTCAGCCTCAATGACATCTGATATTAAGATGTAACGGCAAAAAAAAGCAGGAATATTTCTTTCTTGACAAGCTGTTGCTTACTTGAAATTTTCTGAAATTTGTGTTAGATTCTGACTTGTATAACAGAATAATAATAAATACAGTATATATATAAATATATGTATCTTGCAATGCTATTTAGAGCCAGATGATTTCAACAGCAACCTCTTTTTGTGCAGAGTATCATGAGGAACTCTAGCCATAGCCAAGAGTACTGGTAGTTGGCTGCTAGCTTTGTTTGATTACTGAGCTCTGTATACCTCTTGAAACCAAAAATTTCTAAGATACCTTATGCATTAGAAAAACTTTAAGAGTGTCCTAGAAAGATACGTCTCTGCTGGAAAAGGACAATGGAAAGTAGTCATTCTCCCTTTTCCAGAAAGCAGAATATAAGGCTGTTTTTTCATCTTTCTGTAAGAGAAAAATAATTGCAAACATTGAAAAACAAAACTTTTGTGTAGTTGCAATTAGAGTTCTCTTAAAAAACTTAGAATTAAGATATTAGGGAGAGTACAGCAGAGTAGCAGGGTTCTTGTGAGTACTTTTTACACCAAGTAAAGGTGTAGCAGAAGATACTTTCAAAATGTCATTCCAAAGGAATTTTGCAGTCTTGCCTCTGGCAATGTGGTGAAAAGAATAAAAAATTTTTACTTTGTGTGAGTTACTCCAGGCTTAGTTTGGCACATTTAATTTCTGGTCATTTTACAGAATTTCATGAGCCCCTACTATTCCTTGCCTGGGATTATGAGTGATCCTAGTATTCTTATGGAAGTATTAGAATTTAGCTATTTTTGAAAATACCACAGTATAGCATTAACTTTTCATGCTCTCCCCCCTGCTTCCCCACTCCCCCCCCAAACCAGATGGATTTTTACTGGCATGTAGGGGGCTCAAAAGCACATGTTGTAGTCTGGGGGGGACTGTGAAGAAGTATAGGAGGAAGGGTGCTCTGCAGTTTCTGCCTGAAGCTGGTCGCCCCGTTTCTTACTGCTTAGTGCACTCAGAGGCGCTCAGCTGGGTGCTGGTGGTGCCAGCTGATTGTGGATGCTCATCTCAGTGAAGCCACATACAGACATTATTATAAATGTGAACTCAGGTATCATGATGTAATCTATTTTGTATGAAGGCTGCAGAATATTTCTTACGCTGCCAGGAGAAGCAGCCTCTGTCAGCTGGTTAATGTGTATGGTTCAGACTGCAAGGAATTGAAGTGGCTTTAATTTCATGCACTTAGTAGTAAACTGCACAGTTGTAGCTGCATCTAAAGGAGATATTCATAGAATCACAGTTTATCTCAAGTTGGAAGGGACCCAGTAAGGATCATCAAATCCAACACTCTGTTCCTCACAGGACTACCTAAACCAAAACCATATGACATGACTTAAGAGCATCATCCAGATGCTCCTTGAACTCTGGCAGGCTTGGTGCTGTGACCATGCCCCTGGGGAGCCTGGTCCAGTGCCCAGCCACTCTTTCAGTGAAGAACCTTTTCCTGATGTTTAATCTGAACTTCTGCTGGTGCAGCTTCATGCCACTTCATACCTTTTCATGTGGCAAAGGAATGTTTGCATCCAAGGGAAGGACGTCTTGTTTGTTCCTGCTAACTTGGGAAAACAGTGCTACAAAGACAGGCCTGGGTAAACTGTAAGCCCCTTCCAACTGTGCTATTTAGTGGAATTTATGTTGCAAGAGCTATTCAATTGTACCTTCCTGTCATCAGTTCTGTGATGCTTTTTAACAGAGCTGCGCCTTTGCTCATGCACAAACATTCAGATGTTACAAATACCTAGACTCTAGTGATTAGCTTACTTTGACAGGACTTTTATTATATAAATAACATATATATTTAAATTACATGTATCTATACAGACATATTTTCAAGCAGACATGTTGCCTTTGTGTTGCTTCTGAGACAATTCCACAGATACAAGCAAGGTTCTGTGCTTGTGGAATAAATTTTCAGTTTGCAGAAATGTCTGACCTGTGTAAGCATTAAATGAAAAAGTGCAAAAGGTAAGATGCTGTTTTTGTGTTTAGCCACTAATTTCAAAGCTACTGGCATGTGCATACTGTGTTTTTGTATCTTGTGCAGCAGAGTAGCAGGGTTCTCAAAGTGCTACAGAGTTTAAACTGGAAGTTTTCTGAGTTCAGAATTATAAATGTATTTATGGATGGTAATGCTTTGTGGGTTTTTTTTTCCTTCCTCCTGCTTCTGTTTAATGTGGTCTTCTCTAGGGATTAACTTGATATCTGAAAAGTACTGAAACATTAAGTGCTTGTAATAAAAAGTACGAGCTTTAAACATGTCTGTAGAGAGAGTAATTCATTAAGACTTGTAATTTTACTCATTTGGTAAAACTGATCCAAATTTAACATAAATGCAGATTTTGCAAAATTATACTGGTTTTTCAGTGTCATACGTATGTGATTGCACGTGCTCTACAGAGCAGGTAGCATTTGAAAATTTCTCTGTATTAATGGCAAAGGTAGGCTTTTCTGTTTCTTATGAGCTTAAGAACATAAATGCTTGAATCTTACAGTATACTCTGAGCTACAAGTGGAGTTGCAGGTTACAGGTGAGCTTGTTACAGGTGAACTTGCTGCTTCCAGGAAGGGCAAGTCCCACTTGTTTCCCTGTCCCTTCTCCCAGCTGTCTGGTATAACCCAAAACAAAGTATTGACTCTAATATTTGTCCAGCCACAGGGCAATCTGTTGCTGCTTATGACCTCAGCAGAAAGCCTGTTTTGGTGTTTGGAGTGTTGAGTGGGTTTTCTGATAGTTTAGAAGGTTGGGCAGACTCAGTGATCTTCTGGAGCAACATGATAATGGATGGAAAGAGATTCCTTCCTTTTCAGAACAGTAAGGAGGTGTTAGCCTGGCTCAAGCTTTAATGTGTAAGTTGTTGTTTTAAACTGGAGGAGTGGGAGCTTAAAACAGAATAAGATATCAGGACAGTTTGTAGAGACATTTTTCCAAAAACTCCTTTGAAAACTAGTGTAGAAAGTTTACCCTGGAATAGAGAGAAAGATAACTTCACAATTTTACTGCTTCTGAGCCAGTTGTGTCAGGGTTTTCTAAATGCAAAGAAAACCTCCATCCAAAATGTGTTGTGGGCGTTTTTTTGTTTGTTTGTTTTTTTTTTAACTATTTTGCAACACTTAAATGCTGATAACAATAAGAAACTGACCGAATTTCACAAATGCTTTGCTAAAAGTGTGTACAGATTTACTCAGCTGATAATAGTTGGGGGTATATTTGATGAATGCATTGATCCTGCAGAGCGATGCAGGTAGGAGGTAGGCTGCCCCTTTGCCATTGGCATGTTTCTGAGAACAGGGCAAATACAAGGATTTGCTACTGGGAGTGCTGTAACATTATGGTGCTCAGCTTCTTCATCTGAACAGATGGTATATTTATCCAAGGGGAGGACAGGAAGGAAAAAGGAGGAAGATGTGCTGCAGCCCCTCCTTTCCTATGTGACTGAAACTCTTGGGTATGCACGACCCAATGTGTGTTTCCAGGTGAATTTGGTTTTGGAGGGGCAGGCACAAATGATCTGCTACCTTTGCATGTCACAGAGCCTGCTCCCAGCTTTGCTTTTCATGGGAAACTTGAATGTGGGCCATGGAAATTATTTTGAAAGTTACTGCCCTGTCTGTATTGAGAAATAGGTAAGTTGTCTTCACCTGTGGCTTCTCAATAGGTAGCATGTTCCAAATCCAGCGTGGTGGAGGAGAGCCTCTCTGGCTGCCAGGATGGCAGTCAGAGTAGCAGCTATCAAAAGAAATAATCCTGCATTTTGCTGCTGAGCATTCTGTGGGAGGCTGCTCTGTGCTGGAGGCCATGAGCTGTCCTGCAGAGTACCATCCTTAAATGCTTGGAAGCTGCAGACCCTTGAGGTTCATGGTTCAGCAGTGAGAGGAGGGGGTCTGTCCCCAGACTGATAACTGACATGAAGTATCTCATTCCTGTCCCTCTGAATTTGTGTCTCTCAGCGTGGAAATGACAATAATATATAGTATTTTTCAGTGTGAACCTTCCTTAGAAGATGTTGAAAAAAGCTCATTCATTTTTGTTGTATTTAAAAAAAAAGGAAGTTACACATAAAACAAGTTTATGTGTTTACTTTAAGATGGCTTTGTATCAATCTGATCTAAGAAGTGCTACTTTTAAAAATGTTTTTTGTAAACTTCAAGATTATTTTAGGCAGCCTATGCTGTTCTTTTTCTTTTCATCTAAATCTGCCCTGTCTTTACCACAGCATCAGACATGGGTAGGAGGTACGAATAATCGAATGCTAAGTGCCTCATTAGTTTAAGTGATTAAGGAAAGATAATTTTTTGGGAAGAAAATTTGAAATTTATGATTTTAAGTGGCAGTATGGAGTCTGCTGATCTACTTGATTATTTCCTCCTTCTCCCCCCTGCCACCCGTTCCAGTAGCAAAACACTCTGTCTTTAGTTTTCATATGCAAGAAAAGCTTCATTCACAAAGCTACCGAGTGTGGTAGCAGCAGAGTTTACAGTAGTTGTTTATGTGACTCATTTGCTGAGCTGCTTAGACAAGGTCTCTGCAGCTTAAGATCTGAACTGCATTTCTTAGGAATGCTGGCCTAATCCCATGAGTTTAAATACTTCTGTTTAGTCCTCCTTTAACAAAACCCAGCTGTCAGCCCCATCTTCATGATTCGTTTACTGTATAAAAATTTCATGTTTGCTTCCTCAGTGGCATAACTTACACTGTATTTTTTTTTCCTTTTTGTTATGGAAGGTAATTTCCTTACTTTTTCAGGAATGTGCACTTTAAAACATTGATTCTGTGTTAAATATTTACATTTGGTCTTAATCTTGAGGCAATTAAATTCTAGATAAAGTCTTTTGCAATGCATCAGTTGGTGTTAACTGGCTTTTAGACTTCTCTAACCTTTGACATAGCAAAGCTTTTTTATGTTGAGGCTGCTTTCTTGCTTTAAATACTTTTTTTCCAGGGAGTGGTACCCAGATGTAGTGTTTCTCCCTGCTTCCCTCCCTCTCTTTCTGGTGCCAAGATTTATTTAGAAACTGAAGTAATGCAGCCTTTCAGTACGAACATATATCTTTAGAGAATATCTTAAGTAGACAAAATTAATTTTAAAACAATTTTAATTAGTTTCAGAAGGCTTATAAGCTATAGATTAAGGGCAGTGCTTAATAGGCAGTGTTTAGATTACTGTTGGCAGTGTGTGACAAATTTCATAGCTCTGTACCTCCAATTACTGATACTGGTTTGAGCTATTGTGTGGACTTCTTGCTTTAAGATCATTAAACCACCCTTGAGAGAAAGGATGTTGAATTAACAGTAGAAGAAAAATCCCAAGAGAAGAAAGTACTAAAAAGAAAAAAAACATCAGGAGAACTATTGTCAGTTTTCTCTGGGTTTTTTATTTGGTTTAATTTTGGGGGGTGGAGTGTTGTTTATTTTTTTTTTCTTTTCCTGGGCATGGTTTTGGGGGGAGCGGTCAGAAGCTCTGGAGAGAGTTCTTCAGTGACAATCTGATAAAACGACAAATAAGAATTAAGTTGTATGTTCAGCTTTTATCAGTGATGAGCCTGTATTTCTAAATCTGCTCAAGACTCTCCTCTTCAGGAATTTGTGCAGGCTTTACTAGAGAAAAGTGGTGGTGGCATCCAGCTCTGGCATCTTGCTCAACCAGACGTCACTCAAAAACTGCTTTGTGGACTGACTTCAATTCTTGAATGGCTTCTCTTTTACTTTTTGAGGAGAAAAACAAGAAGAATTGAGCAAGTGTAGGACTTGCTTCAGGTGTTGGTTTTTTTTTCTCTCAGCTGGTAGAATTCTCAAAATACAACTTGGATTCTTAAAATATCACCAAGGAAAATGATGAATTGAAGTTCATGCAGCAGGATGTTGGCTTTCTATTTCTTTACTATTGCATATGAGTCTTATGAGTATCTGAAATTTTGCTTAATCACCTGCAAGACCCAAGGGAAAATGCTGATAAAATACTCTCTTGAAGCAGTGATTCTACTTCAGTTTTGACATTCACAAACATATTTTTCCACCTATATCCATATCATGAAGAACTTGTCTGTAGTTTCTCCTTTTCATGCCACATAGTTGCTGTCAAGTCTCGTTGTATGGCAGGGACCCTTTCAGCCTATATGCCTCACATCTCTACCTAGTGAGCAGTGCTGATTTACTGCCAAATGATCCCTTCCCCTGTCCTTTCTCAGAAAGCTGCCCTGTTCCTGCTGACTTCCAGCCTTTCCTTCCAGTTTTGACTGCTGGGACTCATCTCTGTCCAGAGCCCCACATCACTCTTTCTTCTAGGTATACAAGGCTCTCTTGAGCCCTTCTCTCTCACCTCTGCTCCCTCAATGCAGTCCTTCCAAGCCTCCCACAAGAATGCAGCTCTTGCATGGAAAAAACCTCTCCTTACACAGTAATTCCATTTCTCATGGTTACCTCATGTTTCAACATGTACTTCCTCTTTTTTTCCCCCTGTCATCTACCTCACACTTTAATAAACACATGTCCTGTGCAGAGGTTGGTGATGCAAAAGAGTGATGGGGATAGAGGAGAGGTTTTATGTCTCTCCTTACAGTTTGCTATGAAGTTGGAGGATGAAAGTTGACTGCCAGTTGCAGTACTTAAAGCTGGTCTTATTAGTGGCTTAAAATATAAAACTAGTTGAGCAGGGGTAGCCTGTTTAGATGTGTTTATTTTTGGTTTATGGCAGTGTTCTGCTCAGTTTGTTAGAGGTGGGTTTAAAGTGAATCAGCTGTCTTGTAAATTGAATATACTTACTCCTTCTTAAATAAATGTTTCAGCCAAAAGATTATTCCCCTATTCGTCCTCTAAATATTTTTCTATGTGGGGTCTCTTAATGTCATGCTGTTTTGTCATGGCTAGCTGTAAACAACAAAATGTGATGATTCATAAATGCCAGCAATGAAATAACTATGTTCTTTGGAGGCATCGAACATTCATTTGTGGGTTTTCTGAAAAATATGCAATTGTGGTTTTGATTTTTTTTCACCTTTTTTTCCAGAGACAGTAGTTCTGGCTATAATGAAATGCACCTCTTCACAATGTAGTCTTAATTCTTACCAGGAAACCTAAGTTGCCTTCCAGCCTGTTCCAGCTGAGGTTAGCATAAAAAATATATACTCTGTCATAAAAGCAACCTGTGAAGAATGTTGTTTATTTATCATAGCTAAAGCATTACTCATCTGTTTTTTTGAGCCATGGTCCATAGACTGTCACTAGGTCCTTGTGGAAAGGGATTTGGCAGCTACTTCTGAGTCTAGATAGTACCCACATCATACAGATTTCTAGTGTCTGCTGTGGTATCTTAAGTAAGCATTGGCATGATGCTTATTTTTAACCTTTGAGAGGATTCTTTGAACAAAAATTAGTTTTTAACTGTACTAAAGCATAGAGTAGCTCAGCCTTATGAGCAAGTACTCTCACCTGCATTGTAATTTGACCTATGACCTAAGTGATTTTCTTACATTTCCCTTCTGGTTGGTTTAATCATTCATTTATACCATTTATAACAGTAAGCACTGTTGAGATGTTCAATTTTATGGGTAGTGGACAGTTGCTTGGTTTATTTTGCTCTCTTACCGTTAAAAGACAACTTAGTGTATGTGTAAAAATTAGTTTCTTTCAATATTTATTCCTGGTGGAAAGAGACCCTTTACAGGCACAACAGACCAGTCTGTAAAAGGATGTGAATTTTTTGAGTGATTGGTTGGCTAATGCTTATTCTCAACTGCGCGGTGATTCTGAAAGTGCTGCTATTAGCCTGGTGATTGTTATTACTGGGCCACAGCTACAGGAATATTGGGTATTCCCTGAGATCTGTGCATAAGGCCAAATATTACAACAAAATTCATACCTATTCTTAGTCTGCTTGTTCATATTTATTGTTGTTTTTTTATGCATCATTCCAAAGATAAAACTGAATGCAAAGACATGCTGCAGCAGTATTTGCATTACAATAACCACATGATGAAGATTCCGGAAAATTGGCACTAATGTAGTTTCTAAGTATTTGTCTGCCTACTGAAGACAGGCTAGACACTGAAAATTCTCTAGTCTCAGCTGGTGAATCTAAGATGTTGGCTTCTGCAACTAATGAGTGTTATTTTACAGGGTTATTTTTCTCTCTACTTGAAAAATACTTTAGCTAAGGCAAGTTATGTTTTTATGATTGAAATATTTTTTTATAGTCGTCTTCAGGTTGTCTTCATAAAGACTATTCAGTGAGACATGATGTAATCTAGGATGCTCTTTTTATGGGAATTAATTTAATGTCCACTTGGGTCCTCTGGCTGGAATCTTGGTTCAGGAAATAGGATGCAATGATTGATAAAGCCCCTTCTTTTCAAGGCAGCATCTGTTTGGCTAGATGTGAGCCAGGCACTGAAATGTATTGGAGGGAATAAAGGTTTTACTGTGTGCCTTCCCAACAGCGCAAATTTCAAATGCAGTCAGATTCTTGTAGTGGCATTTCTGTAATTTGGTGCTTCCCTTCTACAGGAAAGAAGACCTTATAAATCTATTCCAGTATACAAGGAGGCATATTTTGGGGACTAAATTAAAATTTCAGGTTGCAGTTATGGAAAGGTAGAGTCAATATAAAGTAATAATAATGCAAAGGCAGCTTAAAACCAGAAACCAACCCTATGGCTATTCTATTTGATGCGCTTTCCATTTTACCTCTCAAAGCTTTCAGGCAAAGAAGGGGTGGATGGGTGGGTATTCTGTGGGTGGTTTTGCTGTGGCACATCAGAATGATTTCCCAAATCAAGATGATGAAGTAAACATTCTGGTATCTTCAGTGTGTTTATTTCAGGAAACTGTATGTGCTAGTGTCAACTAAACTTAGAGCAGGAGTGTACAAATTCTACTTAAATACAAAGGGAGCTGCAAAGGATGCGAATATGGGAAATTGTTTTTCTGTTTCTTCATGCTGCTAGCCAAAAAGAGCTCGATTCTTTCATATTGTCTGTGAAGAATACTGAGTTGTCATATCTGTGTCTGCTTTGTCCTAAAGATTAGGTATTGAATCTGTGGAAGACCAGGGAGCAACTGTGATATGTTTGATTTCCTGGTTAGAATTTCTGGGGGCGGTTGTTGAACAGTCTGTTAGAATGTGAGAGGGATAGGAGTGCTGTCATGAACAGCACCAAGTTTCAGAAAACCTGTGTTTGCTGTATACAGCATTGATGTGTTTTGGGGGATTCCAGAAGCAGTAAGACAACTTGCTTTGATGTTATGATCTGGTATCTGATGAAGATTTTTTCTTTTTCCAGTTGCTTTTTCAAACAATTGTTTCATTAGCAGTTGTTAAGATGTAAGTTATGTGTTCCCTTGTGTGCTATAAATATATATATAACAAACTTATAAATAATGTAAAGAAAAATATTTTATGAGCTTAGTGAAAAGGATTGTTGTTCGACTGGGCTTGAAATACAAACAGCTGGAGGCAAAGGCAAGTTCTTGCACGGGCATGTGCCTGATTATAAGAGGAGTAATAGAAATCACACTGTGAATGTTTGAATAACTGTTACTTTCAGCAGCCTTAGTTGATCTTTTATTAAAACTGTAGCCTGTGCAGTTCAAAACATGCATTTTCAGACAGCAGATTTCTTTTCTGTGGTTTCAAAGGTACATTCTTGCATGTTGCACGGATCAGTGGGCAAAGGAGGGAATATTGTGGGCTGTCCTGTTTTGCATCTCCCAGTTAAACTAGAAAATAAGACCATAAAGTGAGGATGCCTGGTTTTCAGACTTGTGGGAGTTCTGCAGTCTAGACCAACTGCCTGAGAAAAAGTAAAGACTTGAAAAGAAATATGCTCAAACTGTACATTGCTTTAAAACTCTTTCAGTGTATTCTGGAATTGTCTTTGTTCTCCGAGTTGCTCTGAATAAATCTTGTATGTTGCATATTCTGCTCTTGACTTCCTCTGTTTGAAGAATAGTAGTTTTTGCTGAAGTACAATTACCTATTTTGAAGAACAGCTTAAAGAACCCCTATGTGTTAACGTTTCTCTCTTTTGCCAGTGCTATTTCCAAATTGCTACTAATTAGTTTGTTTTAAAAAATAAGTGTGGAATTGAATAAAAACGATTTTCCAGAGCAATGCTGAGTCCCTTTCTTCCTTAATAATTGTAATGTGGTTGAATTGGAAAGGACAGATAAGTTGAATTGTGGCAGATAATGTGTTGATATGAAGAAAAACACCTTCATCAGCTGGAGAGTAAGGGAAGAAAGACATGAAATAGATAGTAGACTTAAATCCAAGGTTGTCACAGTAATAATGAATGCTTTATATGCCTTAATTATATCTACAGTATCTTGACATGTGACTGCTTTTTTGTGAAACCATATATTGATGTCCAAGATTGGACGGATTTCAAGAGGTCACCCACAGTATTTCAGAGTATTGGTTGTGAAAGGTCTCTTTGCTTTTAATGAAGTGTCTGAAGATTTATCTTTTATCAGAAATTCAGCATGTTTTCACCTTGTTTTCTTAGTGCCAAGTCTGGAAAACTATTGCCTGAAGCATGGTTTTAAAAAAAGAAAAATGAAACTTGAAGTTGGCTAAAAATAGCATATTGAAACAGACTTTCACTTGACATAAGATTTTTTCATTTGGAACATTCTGAATTTGAATTTTTTGGCTGACAGATTTGTATCTTAGTTTTTGAATTTGAGAGGCATTGGAATGTCTGTGCTGCAGAAGCCTTGTGAGGTATTCAGCTATTAGTATGCTATTTGAAGCTTAAAGCAAACAAATGTTCTTCTGTTCAGGTTTTCATTTAGATTACTTTTAACATAAACTGGGTTATAGAACATTGGATAATGCACAAAGGACTTCCTATAACTTTCTAATCCCCCTCCAAATATTTTTTTCAGGAGTAATTATTTTCAGAATACTTTATGCTTATTAAGAAGTAACACAGAAGTACTAAAGCAAGTGATCTGCACTGTCACTGGCTTAGTGTGCTGCAGTATTAATTAGAGTGTCAGTGTCAGTTATGGCATAAGAATCTCTGACTGAAAAGTGTGCCAGGTCCGATTGGTCCCTGTCACATGGACACGGAGTATTAATGTGATATAAATGAATGTATGTGCTCAAAGTACCTATCATTGTTTCCATGACTTTAATTATGGAAATGTCTAGAAACATGGAACAAGGATGTGGGCTTTGCCAGTCAGTTTTGTGAAAGCATTTTAGGGTTTTGTTTTTCTGTTCAAGTAGCCTTGTTTCTTTAAGCAGTCAGATGAATGAATATTAGAGATGAAAACCTGCTAGAATCTTATGTTTTATGTGTGCACTCTGTACTTATGTGCTCATATGGTATATTAGTGTAGTGTTCTATCATATACAACTTTTTAACAGAAATGGGTATTGGCATAATAGCACAGGAATTATCACAAATGAAGAAACTGGCATGTCCAGATGAGGTCTAGAGAGAGTGTGTTTCTCAAACTAGGGCATGCTATGTAGTTCTTGAGGCTAGATGTTAAAATGCAGAAAAACAGTTATTTCTTGAGATGGTGTTTGAAACATTTGTGTCTTGTCTAGTGTATCCCTAAAATAGCTTTGTAACAAATTCAGTAGTTGTTTTCAGAAGGCAAACTATTGTTTTCAGGACCAAGCAGAACCTTGTGCAAGCTTGTATTTAAATAATAAGAAAGGTTGGAGGTAGAAACATCAGTTGGCTGAAAGATGGTATGTTTTCATTTTGGGGTTTTATGCTGTCAGTTGGTTTTGAACATACTTAAGCATCTCTAGTTCAAAATTCTTACTATACTGCTTCTGAAATTATAGAGAATAAACACATTCTTGTTGCTAACCCTTTATGCACATTAGTGTTTCTAGTTGAACTCAGAATTCTGTTTTTCTTTCTCTTAGTCTTTGCATCATCAGTGAATTGTGGTATGGAGAAAACCTGCAACTTAATTAACTGCTTTTTTTTTCAGTGCAGTCTTTTCTTTATAAGGAAAGACTCTTTCTTTATTATATTAACCATATAATAAAAAATTCATTTGTCTCAATCAACTTGGTTGATTTAAGGTAGGAACTACTGTCTGAACATTTAAATGTGCAGGATAGGGTCTCAGTGAAAGACACTTCCCTCATGCCAGGGTCTCAGTAAAAGATACTTAAGATACACTTTTGATAACTCTGTCCCAAAGCTGTTGATATAAAGAAAACTGTTTCTTAATTTCAGAATTCTGTGGTCGTGTCTTTTCTTGAAAATGTTGAAATGGTATATCTGAAGCATTTCTCTTGGGCTTTCCATCTTTTCTCATGTGTTTTAATATCTCGTGCTTGTCCTGGCATAATAAGAATATAAAAATCATCTTGAAAGAGTAAATCTTTCTGTTTTATTCCCCTAAAGTATTGGTGAGTTTTGTTTCTTTACACTGTAATTTAAAATAGTAGGTTATGATTACATGTTACAACTGGTAACTTCTAATGAAAGCCTTAATAATTTTTCATAATCTAATACTAGAATACTGTGCTCCATGCATTTAAAGGTAAAATCTAATGAACTGTTTTGGAAACTAGATCGTTGACTTACAGTGATTATGAGTCTGCCTGTTTAAACAGCATTTCAGACAGACAGAATAGACTGTCACAGTCCATAGTGGATAGTGAAATGATCCATACACCACTATTTAGTGCAGGAAGCCTCACCTCTAGAAGACTACACTGTGTTGATACTGTATTTTATCCAAGTATCCCAGAACGATGCTGCTCATTTTCTTTATGTTCTACTTTGACATACGCTCTAAGAGAATGGAAGGTGAGGTGTTGAAAAATAACTTGAATCCTGAAGTTACTTTGGTATATCATCTGGTTCGAGCTAGGCAGAAATAAAAGCTATTCAAAATCTGTTCCCCTCCAAATGTTTTAGGAATGTAAGCGGCTTACTTTATGGCATCACATCAGAACCATTATCCTTTCCCTATTTCTTACATCTAACTCAATTCTAAATGACTCCTTTAGGAAAAAAAACTGCAACCCAACTAAACAAAACACATGCAGCCCCTCACCCCTTATGCTGGTTTTATTTCTTGTTATAAATAAAGATATTATCCTTAGAAAGGTGTGATAACTCCCACTTAGATCATAATGTGCTAAAGTGCAGTGCATGTTTGCTGTGATCAACAGCAGTGAGAAAGAAAATGGCTATAAAAAGGAAAATTTGAAGTTTATAATTGGAATGTGCACTCTTTTTAAGTGGTTAATGTTTTGAGTTCTTATGCCACTAAGTTCATATACTGCTTTCTGAGCATTTTGTCTCTGCCCTCATTTATTGAATTAATTCTTTAATTAGTGTCCTTTGGGATGTCTTCCAGTTGTGGAACTTGTACTAAGATTTCCTTTTACAGAACTTGAGACTTAATATTAGCTGTTTCTGAAGCGAGACACTAACTTCTGTGTGCCTTTTGCAAGTTAATGTTGACAGGCTCATAGGAAATGCAGCTGATGTTAGGAAGCTTGGGTGGGGACTACAAGGAGCTGGCAAGTACTCCAGGGTTCAGTGCCAGACATGCTGACACAACAGTACTTCACTTGTAAAAGTTTTCTTTAGGCTGCTAATTCTGTCTTCAGAGTAACTGGAACCAAAGCAGTGTCTCTGATGCCAAGTTAAAATAGCTAAAGTAACACTTTATAGGAAATTGAGAATGCTTTCCATGTCTTAGATCTTCAGAAATATCAGTAAAAAGAGCAAGCTTCTCTCTTAATGAAAGGGTGAGTTATGAACAGTGCCGTGTAATGAGTGCACTGCAAAACAAGTCCATCTAACTAGAGTGAGTGTTAGAAACAGCTCAAAGAGGGAAAGGCTAGCATTGTGAAGTCTCTGTAAAGACTGTGCTCTGAGGCATTTATATCACAGTTTCAATTTATTTGATTTGCTAGTTCATAGTCATATTTCATAAGGCACCCTTTTAATAGCTTCCTTTAGATTTCAAAGAAAAATTGTTTTCTTCAAATGTATCTAGACATTGAGAAATGCTGTGTGAGCACTTCTACAGCAGTTTGACCATGTCACCTTAAGTATAATGTGTTTTGTTTTGAGCTCACAGTATTTCTGGTCCGTATTAGAGCCTAAGAAATAGTAAGGCAAAGCTTTGAAGCGGGATAAAAGTGGAACACAGCTTAGATTTGCTTTGCAGAAGTTCAGGCAGATTATGAGTTGCTGCTACCATGCTGTCTCCAGTTTTGTATGTGGGAGGACTTCATGATGCCTCAGGAGGCATCATGGAGAGGAATCTTGCTGGGGAAGGCATGCCTGGCTTATAGAGTATAAAAACTGCTGCAGTCTTGGTGGAAGGATACAGCAGTATTACATAAGCATATTTGTTTTGTTTTAATGTCATTGTCACCCTTAGATTTTAGGAAGTGCTTCCTTTCATTTCTTAGAGTGCAGAACTCAAAGCAAGTGGTGGAACAAAGGAGATTCAGATGATGAATTTAATCTGTTCAGTGTTTTTGCAGTGCAGTGTGCCATGACATTAAAGTTAGCTTTAATGTTATTGCTTCTTTTAAGGTAGGCATATGCATTCTGCTCTCCTACAAAAGTAGAAGTTCAGGTAGTAGACTGAAGCAGCTTTGCCTACAGCAACTGCATGGCAGTATCGTGCATCCATGGGAGACATTGGCTCCTGCTGACCTCAGAACTACAGATCACCTCTGAAGTCTCCTCTGACCTATTTTATCAAGTTAAAATTAAATAAAAGCAATATATTGTAATAAGAAAAGACTGTTTTTAAATCTTGGAGGGTTTTTTGCATGAAAACTGTCATATAAAAGAAAAAATGGATTGAGCAGTTTTTTCTCTGAGATCACCTTAGTCATTTTTCATAACATCCCTTATCAGTTTGACTGTGCAATGTTGGGCATTGCTGTCTTTCAGACCAAGATTTGTCTTTTCCTGAAGAGAAGCACTTAGTTAATTTTTAAATCTACAAAATGTAAACTGGTGATTTCTGAAAGCTATGCAGCAAGTAACTATGTAGCCCATGACTTGCCTAAATCAAGCTGTTCAACTCAGCATTGATTTTTTGTGAAGCTCTTGCTGGGGATCTGTTCTCATGTGTTTCTAGACATTCTGTGGCACATCTCTGAAATTTACCTTCTGTACTGCCTGATTCCTTTCAAATTATTACCTAGATTTTTGTCCCCCCAAGTATGTGAATTCTCTTCCTGAGCTAGATCTTGTCTTTGCCAGTATGAGTGTACATAGAAAGGCACGTGTGCCTTAGCTCCATAAAAGAGGCTGGAGGATATGTTTGGAAAAGAGATTTAAACAAAAGGTTATTTTTCACTGAGATAATACCAGGTAAACTTTGGAGAACATTGTCTTTATCTTGGTCACAAATTTGTTGAATGAAGGAGGATCTGAGAGATGCTGTGGTGACTCTTTGCTTCCAGAGAGAAGTTCCTTTGTTGAATAAAAATTGTGCAGTATCACTGAAGTGATCTGGTCAGTGTCCAAGATTTGAACTGTCTCACGGGATGTATTGCTGACATTCTCTATGACCTGTTTAGGCATTTCTGTTTACAGATCTGTAGTGATCTATTTGCAGTGCAGTGAGGCTGCACTTCCTGTGGTTGAATGGTGTTGCTTAACTGTGGTCAGCTGAATTCCTTGGACAGGAGTTGAATTTTTCTAATGCAATGTCAGTAGATTTTGCCAACAATAGCTGGCAATGAAGGCACATGCAAGGCTAGCATGAATTTCTGATAGTATATTATATATTGTGAACTTTGTTCTTAATGATTTTCTGCATCATCTGACAAAAGTGAGCTGCAAAAATGGCTTTGCAATTATCTATTACAACTTCCATACTAAGTCTTTACTAGTAAGCAGGAGTTTTTATGGAATTTATGGATGGACATTTGCTTTGATTTATGAACAGTTTCAGAAACATGGTAGCTGACACCAGTTTTCTTAGACGGTGACAAGAAAGTTTGAGTATCAAACTTTTTTCTTGTTTTTTTTCCAGATGGAGCAATTGTCAGATGAAGAGCTTGACCATGGTGCAGAAGAAGATAGTGATAAGGAAGATCAGGATCTCGACAAGATGTTTGGGGCCTGGCTGGGTGAACTGGACAAACTCACACAGGTGAGTGAGGCTTCAAACATCTCACAGAATAATTTTTTGTTGATATTACATTTCTTTTCAGTTGTATACCAACTGCTTGACTCTGCCACTTGCAGCAAGGCAGACAGTAGCCTGTGACCAGTTCAGTAGTCTTGAAAGGTTTATAAATTGGCTTTCTCTGTGAATATCTGGTGTCTTAACATTTATGCTGCTTAAGTTATTCTATATGATGCAGGTTAAATGAAAAAATTTTGCCACGCTTCTCATGATTATTTAGAATTAAGCTTTTGGTGCTGTTGTAGCTTTTAGTTCTCCAAAGTGCTGGTTTAGCAGTTATGGAGAATGGTGAGGGCATATCACATGTGTGTCCAATGATCTGCAATAACTTTAATAAAGCCAGCAAAGCATGGTTGGGGTGCTTTTAACCAGAATGTATTTGCTTCACAGGAAATGTTTTGTAGCAGTCTGTAGATTCAGTCTGAAGGAATGGGGCCTAACTTGCCTCTTCTGTCTCCAGTTTCCCTGATGGTCTCTAGAGTTATGGGGCTTTTTGTTGTTGTTGTTGTTTTTGGTTTGGTTTTTTATTATTATTATTTTGTTTGTTTGTTTGTTTTTAAGTTCAGGCCAAGCTGAGGAGAGAAGGGAGCTCAGGAAGAATAAACATTAGGGAAAAAGTGCATTTGATCTTTTTAACAAAGGCTTGAGTAAAGATGTAGAAAATGAACATAAAAAGTTTAGGTGAGAAACTTCATTCTTTTGAAGCATATCTTCAGGAATTCTCTATCAGTACAAGCCTTGCCTAATTTCAGATGTTCTGCAGGCCTGTTGAGCTTCAGTGACAGCAAGAGCTGGATTCCCTATGTAACACATTCCACTCCAGGGCCAGCAGCTCCTGACCCTGTACTTCTTGGGTCAGCAGCTGGATCACAGTGCCCTACTACTTGCTACTTAGAAAATCCTGATATTTATTACAGTACTATACCCATATTAGCCATCATAATATAACAACTCAGTGTATTGGTTAGAAAGAGTTTCCTTTTTTAACCTATGCTAGTTTTCCTAAAAAAATGTGCCCTACATAAACTGGCTAGGGTTGGTTTTCATAACTTAATGTTATTCACAGGAAAGACTATTGAAAAAAAAATTCTGAATTTAGTGAACTTAAATCCCTGGTAATAAAATACAATTTTTCATTGAATCTTTTTAAGCCCTCATGCCATGATTATGCTCATAAGCTAATGGTGGATATTTTAGACCATATTTTAGACTCTTATCCCAGTTTGAATGTTGTCCAGTTTCATGCAGAGTGGTAGTTACAGCTAAGTCAGCTGTCTGTTTTAAAATGAGCTAGTGTCTAACACCATTCAGAAAAGCATTTGGAAAATGCTTCTATCCTTTTGATTCTGAAAAATAGCAGAATGTGTTTAACAACTTTTCTTCACTGCATATCTGAAGTTAAATCTCTCTAGTATGACGATGTTTGTTTTCAGTCTAAAGCCTGAAAAACAGGTGCTTTTGTATATTCCAGTAACTTCTGAAAAATTTCTCTTAGAGAAAATGAATTCTCATTCATCTTAAGGAATTGGACAAGCAAATCTTTGTCAAATTTTATTTGCCCTTTTTTTGATCTTTTTCAGAGTTTGGATGCAGACAAGCCTGTGGCACCAGTGAAGAGGTCACCTCTCCGCCAGGAAACCAATCTTGCCAACTTCTCATATCGTTTCTCCATGTACAATTTGAATGGTTTGTTGAATTATTTACCACATGTAGTTTAAGAAAAATACTAGTTTAAGAAAAAACTATTCCAACTATAAATTAAAATATTGTAAAGTATAAGAACATTTAAATAGACTTATAGCTGAGGGGAGAACATATTTGCTGAAGGCATTGCTTTTTGGTGTCCTTTTTTTTTCAAGTATTTGAGTCTCCTAAAGCATTATCTTTTACAACACTTAGTATTTGAGAACTTTAGCGTAGTACTTGTATAAAAAACTTGTTCTGGGATCTAGTCTCATGAAAGAATGACTTAATGTGTATCTGTTAACCAGGAAGAAAGAGCATCTTGCTTTACGGAACAGAATGCAGGAATATAGCTACAGAATGCTTTCAGGATAAACAGAAGGAAACCTTAATTTAAAGATTTGAGTATGTATATAGTATTTTTGTTTTGGTTTTGTTTTTTTAAAGCTGTTGCATTACTTTAGCAGAAAATGCGTAGCGAGAAGTGTTTTTTGAAAAGTGAGGCATGATATTACGCAAGTGCGTTTTTGCATTCCATTCACAGGAAAGCGGTTTAAACTTTTCACATGTAATCTGAACATCCATAGACTTCTTTTGCTGACAAATGAGTTTAACCTAAATAGTGTGAAAGTTGCACTGGTCAAGGATAGTAGTGCAAATAAGTTTCGTTTCAGCAGTGCACAGATATTTTGCACTACAGATGGGAAAAGAAAATGCTGCTTTCTTTGCTCTCTTAACTATTAGATTTGATAACACAAAGTGAGACACTGCAAATGAAATAACTGCACATACTGACTACTCTTGTTTGTTGCAGAAGCCCTGAATCAGGGGGAGACTGTGGATCTGGATGCCCTCATGGCTGATCTCTGTTCCATAGAGCAGGAGCTCAGCAGCATTGGCTCTCATTCAGCAAACAATGCTGCAGTGAAACGCCTTGCCACGGAACCCAAAACTCAGAAACCACCTGCTAGTCGACCTTCCACTAAGCAAAGCAGCGTGAAAGGATTGTCCTCTGCTAAGGTGACTAAACCGTCACATGCCAACGTGTCTCTGGATGACATCACTGCACAGTTAGAGAAGGCCTCTTTGAGCATGGATGAAGCAGCCCAGCAGTCTGTTGCAGAAGACACCAAGCCAGTGGTTACTGCCCAGCACAGGAGGACAGCATCTGCTGGCACAGTGAGCGATGCTGAGGTGCGCTCCATCAGTAACTCCTCCCGTTCCAGCATGACCTCAGCAGCTTCCAGCATGGACTCCCTGGATATCGATAAGGTGACAAGACCTCAGGAGCTGGACTTGACATCACAAGGACAACCAATCACTGAGGTAGGGTGTCACTAATTCAAGATTTTTGTTTGCTTTGGGTCTTTCTCTTCAAGCTTACACCTCATTCCCCATGCTAACACTTATAGCTAAATATCTGCAGTGCAGTAGAGTTGATTGAACTGCCCATGTTGTAGCTACTTCTTTCTCTGGTTTTGGTTCTGTCTGCAAGGAAACTTCTTATAAAGAATGTGTTTAGATTTTGGGTTTTTTTAGGAGCTTTTCCTATCTCTTCCTCCTCTCAAGCCAATCATGATTGGAAATTTTAATGATTTTATAGTTAATATTTTTATTCCAAGTAAATATCACATATTGCCTTTAATTTAAATCGGAGGAGTGCACAGCTGTGGAAGAAAGAAAGCACAATTGACAGAATTCTATTCCTCTTATAATACAGTTAATACCTGAAACACATGGAGCAATCTACAGGTGTCTATCTGGAGCTGTACTATAGCAGTAATTTGCTGCTACTTAATATTCTTGTTTAATATATGACAGGAGGAGCTCTATGAAGCAATACACAATACAGAAAAATTACTGGGCTGCAATACAGCATTAGCAGATAATTATTTGTGATTTTGATGCTTTATTGATTGATGACTTTGATTAATTAAAGAGGAAACTTCAGTAAGAACAGCCAGTGAATATTGCAAGTGCTGGCTTGACTCTGCTGACTTGAGAGAAGATGTTCCAGTGAATTTTGAGAACTTGAACTTAGAAGTTCTCTTGTAGAAATACTCTCTGAAACAGAAATTTGACCTGTTAAAATGTCAGTTGTACTAATATGCATGTTCTCTTTCATGAGAGAAAACTGGAACAAACTGAGTTTATTCTAATCAATAATTAAAACTAATCTGAATGGGCTGTACTGAAAGCATGGTTCTGCACATCTGCAACAGAAGTTCATCTGATGTAAAGTGAACGATGCAGGCTTGTCAGTCTTATGATCAACTCATTGAGGTCACACTTTGATTTAAATCGTCATTTGAAATGGTGAGAAATGAATGACATTTTAGGTCAACTTTCTTTTCATATAAAAAGTTAGCGTTCAGTATGCTTTTATTGGAGATTTCCTATTGAGTGAAGCAAAACAGATAGAAATGTGCCCTTTGCCCTTTGGAAAGTTAAAGTGCAAACCTTTGCATTATTGCTATAGGCCTGAGTGTTCAAGCCCAGCCTATGACAGTCATTGATTATATTTGGGTTGTTTGTTTGAGAATAATTTTCTTTTTATAGCATGATAAGGCTTATATTTGGGTTGTTGGTTTTGGATGTTTTTTGTTTTTTTTTTGTTTTGGGTTTTTTTTGGGTTTGTTTGTTTGTTTTTTTTCTGCATCTCCAGTTATTCATGATTATATGTCTGTGTTTAATGTAGAAAGTTAGGTAATCTTGCATTTTTGTCTCTTCTCAGGCTGAAAATACAACTTCTATCAATTAGTTGCTCTAGCTTGCATAGCATGAATGTTGCATTTTTTGATTTTTAATGGAAGGTGTTTTCTGCAGTTGATCTTGCAGGTCTCCCTCTAGATTCTGTCTTTTACTTTGGGAGTTATATGCTTGAGGCATCAGTAAAATTGCCCTTCTTGTCTCCCAAGTTTTTTCAATCCTTTGTGCCATGAGTAATCAACAAACCACCTTCTGGCCTTAATTACCTTGATGTTAGTGAATCAAGGGACAGAGGTCACGAAGTTGCTTTGTCTTCATGGGAAGCTAATCTGTATTGCTGCAAGTGTTGCAGTGCTGTTTCGGTTGCTTTCTGACCACTTGGCCACTGACTGCAAGGCTCAAAATCATCCCCGAAAGCTTTTCTCAAAGACATGTGAGGGCTGCCTTTGTACAAACGCAGTGATTGATTCTCATATAAGAATGTGACTATTGTTTCTCTCCCCAGGTAAGTTGATAAGAATGATTGATTCCTTTGAAGGAGGTAACCAGAAAGTGTCAGTAATTTGAGATCCAGATTCTGCTCTCCTCTTGAGAGCAGAAACCTCTGCACTCATTAACCATGCTGTTTGCTTTGGCTCCATTCTTTTTAATTTCAGTAGCCTGAGGAAGGTGTTCAATTCTGAGAAATTGTCCCTAGGTTTACAGAATTGGTATTCAACTATTCAGTATTAAAGTTGTTATATGATGGGATGGGACTTCTTACAGAGGAATTTCTTTTCTCATCACTGGTGAACAGGGAAAGGGAAATCTTTTTTTTTTTTAGTTTGTGACAGATTTTGTGGTGCTGTTTTTTAAATGAATTTAGCTTTTAAATGGATTCTTTGGAAGAATCATTGGGTGTCAATGAAAAAAAAAGCTGTGTATTTCCTATGTCATTCATTTAGTGCCCAAAAGCTAGTTTAAGGGTTTATTAATCCTCTTGGCTAGATTGTGAACCAAAACACCTTTTACCTGTAGGGCTGAATTGTATTCTCCTTCCCACACAGTTGACTCAATGATGCTGTTTCTAATAGAAAACATCCATTTGAGGAAATAGCCTTTGAAGAAGTCCTAATGTCCATATAGGGAAAAACTCAACAGTTTTTATGCAGAAAGTGGGAGAGGCAATTTATTCATGGTCACAGCAGATCTGTTTTGAGATTTGTTATTCTGAAGTAGTGCTTCAAGTTAGCTCTTTTCTTTTGCCTGTCTTCCTTGAGACTGCCTGCCTGTGTAGCTGACCTTTAAAATTTTTCTTTACTGCTGTGGCTCTTCTGAAAGAGGTCAGTGTCTTGGCAGCTCTGCCCTTTTGACCGATACTTTGTCTTCTCCAGGCAGTATAGGTACTTTAAAAAGTCATCCTTTCTGCTGCAACTTCATGTTATGCTCTTCCTAAGTAAAATGGAAGACAGTTCTGATGGGAGAAAATGCTTGTCTGAAAAAAGAAATTAGGATTTGCACTTATTAAACTTAGTATTCTATCTTAAAATATACTTCTGCTGTGTTATTTAAGTGCTCTCTGACTTGGCAGTGCAGGAAAATCCTGTAGAAGAACAGTCATGTGCTGGCCCACAGAAGGTGTGTGTAGTCTAATATACTCTCTGGCTGGTAAGAGGGACCAATATTATAGGAAAAGGCTGCAATTCTACAGCCATCAGAAATGGGAGGATATGACTTCACTTTCCTCTCATTCTTCCTTCCTCACAGTTCTTTCCTTACACTCTCATCTCCTCCCTTGTCCCAGCTTTGGCACTTAACTGGTAATTAGTACCCCAAAACTTTGTGCTTCTATTCTGCATCTCACTCTGCGTTATTTAGGTGAACTGAAGAGGCTCAGAGGACTGATGCACATGAGAGGTGTTATAGCCAGGGACTGGAGGCTGGAAGGGAGAGCAGGAACTTACTTGGTGGTGGTAATTGATTATTCAGAACTTCTTGCCTGAGTATTTGGACAGACATCTTAGTGTCTTGTCTTCCTCTTCCTCCTAGCAGCCTGTGCTGTAGGCAACTCCTGGGGTTGCAGATATATCAGCATGATGACAGATGATAACTCACAGTGGTCATATTGGCCAGGACCATCCTTGTACTCATTCTGAATTTGTCTTTAGATCACTTTCAGTGGAGTTGACTGGAGTTCCCTTGGTTGTCTAAAATTGTGGGTTTATTAGTTGTCATCATGGTTTATTTTCTTCCTTTCCTCCTTTCCTTGCTTAGCACTATCTCTTTGGACATTTTGAGTGTTGATGTTTTCAAAGACTATCACTTTGTAGTCTTAAGACCTTGTCTTGATGGTACTAAGTGTTTTTTGACTGCACTTCTGTTCTTGTCTTCAGTCTCGCCTTAAGTATTGTTGAATAAAAAGTTGTCCCCACCCCACCCTAACCCCATAATTTTTTGCTAAATTAAAATTTGTCTTTGACACAATGACTTCACAGATCCTTGTTTGAACAGTATTCTTTCTGAAATTGGTACTTAGCATTTTGTTTT
This sequence comes from Molothrus ater, assembly GCF_012460135.2. Lineage (NCBI taxonomy): Eukaryota > Metazoa > Chordata > Aves > Passeriformes > Icteridae > Molothrus > Molothrus ater. The sequence goes on from NC_050484.2 coordinate 13,729,018, forward strand.
CTATACTTCTAGTTGTGTAATGAGTGGCATGCACCTTAAAATGTTTCTGTGGGGGGTTACTTTACATGTATGTAGACTAAATTAGTGAAGTAATAGCATGCATGACTTGAAGGTAGGGGAAATGATGTCTCTGTGACTAACTTGTTGCCTCCATCCATCTTATCTTTTTCTTCTTCCTTTGGTCCCTCTGCCAGCAAGAAGTTGTCTCTGTTTTCAGTGAGCTGTGCTGGAATAGAAGGAGAAGAAAGCGGAGGGGAGAGAATAGAGAACTGTGTTGATGATGCTTATGTAGCTGTGTGTGTCTGGAGAGTGAAAGGCTCCATTCATGGGCAGTCATTGTTACTGTCCTGCACACACTCAGTGAAGAGGTTGCAGATAAGTTTGAAGTCTGCCATCTGGTCTGGCACAGTTCAGCATCACCCCCCACCCCTCTTTATGTCTGTAACCCAGTTTGCACAGCTGAGAGATTCTGCTCATACAAAGATAATGCAAAATTTAGCTAGTAACACTACATGATTTAATTGCATTTTATTTTTTAGCTTTTACTTAAACTCATTGTAGATTTATACTTGATACTTGAGGGCTAAAAATCATGAGAAGAAGAGAGTGGCCAGTGCAATAAAGCCCCATGGTTTTTGCTTCACTTGACAGAAAAGGCAGTCTAGAGTAAACATTCATGTTTCTTTCAGGGTAGAAAAGGGAGCTTTGGAAGCATGACAGTTAGTAGCAATTGTCATGTAAGCTCAGCACACATAAATAAATCCATACTGGCTAAAAGATCCTGTGGGTTAAAATGAGAAAGTTGAAATGGACATAAGGGAATAATAAAGTGTGTGTTTCATAGCAATTTTGCTATAATTCTTACATGAATGTGCTAGCATTTCATTTGCCTGTGCAGTGGTGTAACACAGAAGCTTTGGTACCCATTTAAAATTATTGAGGGTCATGTTTTATGTTGGATTGCTATATGTTGCTGTGTATGAAAAAGCAGTTAACTGTTAATGTATGCAGACAAATAAACTGATGATATATATGGTCTTTGTTAGGCAACGGTGTCTTAAAATAGAGTTGGAGTGCTGAATCTCATCTGTTATTTGTAGGTGGTTGAAAGAAGAGTTGTGGTCTGATTTAGCTCTTGCAGGAATAGAGCATTATTGGCTTTTGTATTTTGAAGTTTGAGTACTTTTCCTTATGGTCCCCGTGTTGTGTGGTTAGCAGATGTGAAGGATGTTAGACTCCAATTTGTGAGAGTAGTCACAGATAAGCAACAAACAAGACATGGAAGAGGTTTGGTTTGTATTTCTTCTAAAGACTTAAAAAAAAAAAAATTTCTGCCAGTTGTGTTATGTCCTTAGTTTAGAACACAAAGTCTATTCTGGAGCATTTCCAGTTCCGCTTTTCCTAAGCTGAAAATAGTCAATGGAAAGACTTAATTTGAAACACAATTAGACCATTTCTTCCTCTTTCTTTTTCCAATTATTAGTCACAAAGTGTTCTTTTATAAATCAAAAGCAAGGGAAAATTGTGCTTATCTGTCATCCTGAAACATTACTTTGGCTTCCAGTTTTGTTGGCATAAGAAGTGTGAGCCATCCATTTTTCAAATGTTTTTGAAATACATGTAAAATGACTCTTCATTTGCCAGATTTTTGGAAGCTTTCAAAGCATTCCCTGAGATAAACATATGATTTTATAAAATATAAACAATATTTATGTATTTCAAGTAAATAATCAAATGTGCTTGGCTATGCATAATCATCATATAATGCACCAGAACTCAAGAATTGCTAATACACTTCCCAATGCCTGCAAACCAGCACATGAACTTTTTTTCATATTATACCTATGGAATCTGCAAAGCAAATTATAGGAAGGGATAGTTTTAATTTTTTAAAGCATTTTCAGTTGAGATCCAAAGGAGGCATTCTAAAAGTTTTATTTACTGCACATCATGGAATGGTAGGTTTCAAAAATTGGGGTAGATAGATTTAAAATACATGAAAGGGAAACAAGAATTTAACCATTATCCTTGCATTGATAAATCTTGATTCTCCACTCAGTGTATCTGACTTATTTTGTAGCTATGGACCTGAAATTTACCCTTTAACTTTTCCACATAGGAAATAACTAATTGAAGTGTAGCAGAAACCATAAAACATGTAAGAATAGTTTCTCTTCAGTCACCTTTGCCTCACACTGATGAAAAAGCTTTAAAGTTCTCTCCCAGGAAGGAACAGGAAAATAGACAATGTAATGTATGTTTGAGTCTTCTTTGACACCACTGGCTGGCAAGGCTGGTGTCCACTCAAAAATTACAGTTAGGATGTACTTTGTTAGTGTAAATGTGAACACCAAAGGCATTGGCTCTAAATACACTTAAATACACTGTTTCTTTGGGATTTTCTGTGAGGTTGGAGTCTTCTGTCGACAAGCAACTGAATGACTCATTCTGCTATACCAAATGCTGGGTAAATAAGCACTCTTAAAAATTAATCTCTTTGTTGTTAGGCCTGTTCCATAGCACTTCAGAAAAATACTTGTGTTTATGAAATGTTTTTTGAGGAAAAAAATGTAGCATTAATACAGACAAGCCAAGAAAATGATTGTTCAGAGGTTCTTTCTCTTACCAGATTTGTCTGCAAGAGGAAAAATACCAAAGATGAATGATGAAATAAATCTAGGCAGCTCACTCTTGGAAATACCCACTAGACTTGAGTTGAGAAATCACAAGTCTTGCTTTATGATGTTACCAAAGTTTGCTGAAAGTGTGCTGCAGGGGAGTTGTATGCATTGATTGCAGTTTCCAGTAAAGATATCACTCTAGTAGTGATGCTTAATTATGGAGCTTTTAAAACAGTGAATTTCCTTGTGGATACACCATCCTTTTCTGCAACGTTTGATTAGATTAGAGTTCTGAAATACTAAAGCTGTAGGAAGTTAGAAACAGATTAGTTGTTTGTCATTGTTTCAGATTGCCAAAAAAGAAATTTAGGACAGATGACAAAAATTAAGAACACAGCCGCCAGTTGTGGAACATTAAACTCTTAACAGGAGGAAAGAATTTGTTGTTTTCCTGAATTATCTTGCTGCTGTTTCAGTTTCTCAGTGCCTATTTTCCTGCTCTGAGGTTTTAATAAGAATAAACTGTAACCCCTTTTGCAACAATTTTTTTCTAATATCTAATCTAAACCAGCTGTGGTGCAACTTGAGGCCTTTTATCTTGTCTTATCTCTTGTTACTTGCAAGAAGAGACTGTCACCCACCTGTCCACACCTCCTTTTAGGTGGTTGTAGACAGTGATAAGGTGTCCCCTGAGCCTCTTTTTTGCTAGGTTAAACAACCCCCTTTGCAAAGGAAAGCAGAAAATGGGTATGTTTAGCTAGATGTTTATCATATTGTGTCCATATGAGTACGTTCCGTGTGAATACATAATCATAAAGAGATTGGAAAAAAATATTCAGTGCTCCTTCTCCATCCTTCGATCAAAATTACAAAAATCATTTTAAATCTTTAATTCTTGAGTTCTCTTTTGAAAACAGTGGATTCTAATTCTTGAAGCTGGAGTCCAAAGAATTCAGTCTAGGGATGTAGTTGAAATGGAAGCTATAGTAATCTTTTCAACAAAGTTTTGCAAGCATATAGCTTTCAATTGAACACTGTATACTTCAGTTTCCCTGATTTTTAGTTTGTTTTTTAGGGACAGAGAATGCATTCTAAAAAGGATTTTGTAGTGTTTCTCAACTGTGATATTAAATCCAAAATAGTGGCACAAGAGTGCCACCAGCTGGTTTAATTAAACGTGTATTTATTAGAGTTTTGCAAGAAACATAGCAAGATAATTACATGCACAAGTCCTCAGTGTGCTCTTGTTGCCTTTTTTTTGGTACTAAGGTAAGTTATTCTGCTGTACAAACGTTGAGTGAATTATGTCTTTGAATGTAAGATAGTATTTAACAAGAAAGGAAGTTTTCTATTTAACATGTTTAAGGCATATGAACAGGAAGATAAAATACTTCAGAAGATCACTAGGTCATCTTTCTTACAGTTCCCATCCCAGATGTTGATCATTATTTGTAAACTGTTGGTATAAAGAACATATGTGACACCTTTGAGACTGTATTGTACTATTTTTAAATTCTGAATGCCTGTTTTCTCAGCCCTTACCTTAAAATCAGAGGAATTAGATGCAACTCAGTCTCTTAGCAATGAGACTTAATCTTTCTAAATTGATCCCACTTTTCTGAACTGAGTCATCATCAAACATTACAAGAAAATAGATCAGTGTTCAGATTTTACAAAAATATGCAAGTGGAATTGAAGAAAAGAGGCCATGTATATACAGCATCTTACTTGTGAACCAATGGACTCCTGCCATGGCAAGATGGGCTACATGGCATTCATGCTTCAGATCTTAGCTAGGCAGCTCAGTTCATCACCTCTTCTTAAAGGCTTTTCTTAAAATCCAGCCATCAGCTCTTTTCTGTAAAAAAATAAATCTAATATGCCCGATAATCCAGTGATAGTTTAGTTTATGGCATTGGAATTGGTTTTATATCCTAGGTGAATATTAGGTGAGGCACTGGGAGAGAGACAGCTTTGTTGTTAGAGCTTGAGTTCTCATTGTTGTGGCAGAAGCAGGTGGAAGAACAGATGCTTTTCATGGTGGAAGACTAGAAATGTCTCCCTGGGAGTAATTAATGTTTTGGTTTTCCTGGATTTGATTGCTGTTCTTTTTAGTCTAGTGAAGTACCTGGGGCAGAGAAGTAGGTTAATTTGTTTGGCAAGATCAGTCATTTATATTGTCAGGGCTTTGATACATATTTCAAGTCCTTACATAGAGAGGAAGAGTGGGTTATTTGGATCCTCTGTGTGAACCATTGTGATTGTACCATCTAGAAAAAAAAAATAAAATATTTATCTTCCCCCAAACAATGGACTATTCTAGGAGCAACATCTGTTTGCCTCAAAGCCTGATGTTTGAGCTGAAGTCTTTCTTTGAAATAGACTAAATGCTTTAAAATTGGATTGTGAAAGTAACACATTGTTCTAAAATGAAATTTAATTTATCTACTAGTTTGTGCATGCCAAATATTTAAACATTTTTATGTGTGTGTAGTTACTGTTTAGCTGGGCTATAATTTCTAGAACTTGGGCTTTCCTGTTGCTTTGCTGCTTCTGTTCATTCTAACTTTTGGGTATGTGCAGTACTGCAGAATTTGTTATAGGGTAGGAAGAAGCCATGCACAAAAAATGTCTGGAAAAGAGCTGTTGCCTTCCTGTTTCTAGGCATGTGAGATCTGCAGCTCCAATTCACATAGGCAGTTGTCATCACACTGATGTTCCACATTTTACTGGCCAACCCCTACTCCCGTAAAATATCATTATCAAAGTGTCAAGTGGCTATTATGTTTTAAGAAGGATATGACATTCCCATTTTTGGGTAGAATTTCCTTGGTGGAGATAATGTTGTTAAATACAAGATAGCAGCAGCCAAGATGTCTAAGAAGGTTAATTGGCCTACCTTGACCTTCCCGGTAGGAGAAATATTCTCGAGCAAATAGTATTTCCTTTAAGGAGAGATTAAATATCCTGTATTTATGGACACTATTGTTGACTTACAGGCTAAGACAGAAGGTTACTAAACTCTTTAAGAAGAGGCTGCAAGTGTACATTGTAGTATTCCTTCTACTGCAGTGCTCCATTCACCAAGAAAGTGATCCATATTAATCAGTCCATGATGACTGACAAGAACTCTATGAAGAAACTCTTAAAAATTTTTCCTTGAACTTGTCACTGGGTTTTTATGTATACTTTTGGGGTTTGGACTGAGCCAACCCATTTTATTCTGCAAGTTGTGTAGCAGTACGTTGTAAGGAGACCATTCTAAACTGACTCTGTGGGAAGTTAGAGCCTCTGTGTAAGAAAGGATACAATTCAGTATGACTGTGAATAATTATACCAGGTATTACAAACCCTCAGTGTGGTTTGAGCTAGGCAGCACTGCTGTGTGTCTAAAACATATGATGTAAATAGAGACAGTACTTAATATGCAAGCAGAAAAATAATTTACTCTGTAACATAACCTGTGTCTATATTAGTAGCTAAATACCCAGGTGGAGCTTTGGCCGGAGCCTGGGTTTAATTTCAAATTAAACTGTAGAGTAGAGTGTAGAGTCTTCCCTGAGGTGTAACTTTTAAAGCCTCCTTGAGATCCTAATTGCTCATCCCAGCATGTGGCAGTCACATCAAGTAAACTCTCCCTGCAGGAATTGTATTCTCCAAACTATTTGATATTGCCTTGCAGGAAGTTGTGGACATGGGCTCTTCATTTTTTTCATACTATACCTTATTGTGGCACTGAAGAAGAGGTGAGATTCTGTATTGCTAATTACTAAACAAGAGTATAGTAGGCATGTATAGTTGTCATGCCTTATTCTGTATAGTGTTGAAACAAATTGTAACCACTTGGGACAAAACTTGCAGGATGGTGGTGGTACATAGGAGATTTACTTCATGCTCTTTTGAGTTGTTTAAATGCTCTTGTTAAGTGCCACAGTACTAGTCTAATTTCCTTAGCAGACTGGACTGTGGTTCTGCAAATCGCTGCATGATGATGGTTTTGTTGCCTGTAGCAGGTGCTGGAGAAGATAATCACTGGGATCTGTCATTAACTGATTTCTGTCTTTCTCTACTGGCTGCTTCCCCTTTACTGATTTTGCTTCCCATTTTGAAAACAGATGAAAATATATTTTCTGCTAATTTATCTTCCCAAGGGAAGCACGGGGATTTATAATTTTGTAATTTGGACTATACAAGAGAAGAGAGACTTAAGTCATTTTAAAAAAAAGGACGTGAATTTTAAGTTAGGTTGGTTTATTGTTGTGGTAAATCTTTCTTCTTTAAGAATGTAACAGCAACCCATGTAGAAAGCATAAAACTAGGATGTCTCCCAGATGACCAATTTATAGTGGCTCTATGTTTGTGTAGTGAAAGTGGAATGTTTAGTTTTAGAGGACTGGACAGGATTTTGAAAAGCATTGTAAGAGTGTGTTTTCTTACTTTTATAGTTCTGAATGTCTTTACAAATAAGTTTTCTCTTGCAGAAGGGAAACCAGTGACAGGTAAGCAAAAGTTATCTTAATTCTATTGTGTGACATTTTGTACAGAAGAAGATTAAAATAGTGTCTTTTATTAGTGTCTTGTGTAAATGCACAATTGCTTTTACATCTGTGTATCAGGCTCATAGTATTTGGGAATGTTCATGTTTTTATGGGAGGGGAAAAAAGTGATGATGTAGGGTTTTTTCTTTTAAACTCTGCTTTATCTTCTGTAATCAAGACACCATAAAATTACTATACTGACTTCCTTTGACTTATGTTCTTTCTCTTTCTTTCTGCACAAGCACTCCTATTTGGACAGGGAAACCTCCCTTCTTCTGAGAAACATTGCAGGAAAGCCTTCTCATTTGCTGACCAAGGTGATGATGCTTCTTTCTACTGTATGTGACTGTTTCTGTGTAGAAAGAATGCTTTTGGTGTGTGCTATGCTTTTCCAGTCCTGCCCTCTCCAGGAACTTCTGCATTTACTTACATGATTTTCCTGATTATCCAGGGTGCTTTTAAAAGATTGAATTGTGTTGTTTGTTTCTGCAGATTTATCGAAGTGTTCAAGTTCTTAAATACTTAATAGCTATATTAGCAGGTAAAATGCCTTAGTTGAAAAGGAAATGTACTGAGCTCGAAGTTCTTTTGTTCCTATTGCCATTCACTAGTTTAAAAAAACGAAAAGATCCTAGTAAAAATTGTGGGAGTGTTTAGTAGTTTTAAAAGCCATTAGTAGCCTTAAAATAAGTTCTCTTGCTGTATTGAAGATGAACTAGTAAGTAATGGGATATTTTTTATAACATTTTGAATGTTGACTGAATATAACGTGGGGAGAATATTGTAGTAAGTCAGTGGTCTAATGAGCCAGGTATATACAAATCTTGATTATAAATTAATTTTCTTCACAGCAAGGAGGTCACTAGTGTACTAAGTGATCACATTGTCATTCAATTTGCTAAAAATTACATCTTTTATATGTATTTCCTTTTGAAACTAGAGGACAAGGGATGGAGCAAGCTATAAATCTCTGCTGAAAATACAGGCTGGATGAAGGGGTTTCATGTAGCTGTGGTGTCAGATGTTGCTGAAGCGAATACATACTTCAAAACTATATCTGTGTAGGTTTTTTTTAATTCACAGACATTCTACTGGAGAGACCTCAGGCAAGCCTGCAGTAACAAAATGCAATTTGGTGATCTCAAAACAATGAGGATAATGTTCACTGGGCATAAGTAGTCTGTATTTAGCAATAAAAGTTTAGAACTGCTTTACTGCTTTTTTAAAATATCTTAATATTCTTCTCAAGATGCTCAGCATGTATCTTGACAACAGATTTTCAGGCTGTCTTCCAGAGGAGTACAAACAGCCAAAAGCAAGTAATCTTCTGCTCTTGTGATTGTTTTGCTTAAATTTTAAGTCCATACCTCTGCCTTGGCCCCAATAGCTCTTGGCCCCCCTGCACTGCCCAACAAAGCAAACAGCCACCAAAACAGCAATTGGCTTGATTGCAAATAGATTAACCACAGCTGTGGCACAAAGAAACCACAAATTTCTTTCATCTCCATGTGTCTGCAGATCCTCCCTTCGGGTCGTTTATATGTGGGATGAGTGTTAGTTACCATAGAGGAACTTAATTTTAAAAAGTACATTAAATTATCCCTGACCATGAAGTAGCTCCTCTCAGGTATTCTAATACACTCCACAGTTAAATGTATTTATAAATCCTTGTGTTGACTAATTAGGCTTCACAGCTCTTTGATTCAGATGCTTTTGGTGAGCCTTCTGGTTTCTTGAGGGTAATGTTGGTCAGCTTGTGACTGTTTCAGTACAGCTGTGCCTTCCACTTCTCACTCGTGAGCACACAGGCCTGGCATGGAACTTACTGGTTCTCTTCTGACCTCCTGCAAGCAGAAATACCTTTAGCAAAATGATGACATGGAATTCCACTTTGCTGCTTAGATCTCTTCAGCTTGTTGTAACATTGGACAAGCCTCTCTATGAGTGAAGCAGTCCCAAGAAATGGGGCATTTCCTTGTACCAAGGTGTTAGATCGTTTGACTGTAGGATCATATTGCAGGTCTGTGCTGGTGTCCCTGGTGTGTCACCTGTTTCTTACTGTCTTCACCTGTTTCTCTTTCTTCCCCTTCTCTGGTATTGTCTGCATCTTATGTTGAGACTAGAACCATTTTTGTCCTCTGCTAATATAACTAATTCTAAAAATTCTAGCCATGGACGAGATCCCTTCTGCATCACAACCATGCACACACACTGTGTTGAAGTTTTGGGTGATTTGGTGCAAATGGAGATGTTAATATGGTGTTCTCTGGTAGCAGGAACCTCTGTTTCAGTACAAGCTCTGCAAGAAGGAGATTCCTTGCAAAACAGGATTGCCTTTCTACCCAAGGTAGACTGTAGTTGGGAAAATAAGCAGTAGATACCTGATCTTAGTCCTTCAGAAGTCAATGCTACTTGAGTATTTAGTTATCTTCTTATCTGCATCCAAAGAAAAAATTCAGAGAAAAAAAGCAAGTATTAAACAGAGAAGAAATTTCTTAATTTTATGCATTTTGTAGGTTGTGTATCTACCTTGCTGACTTAAATAAATGTGGACATAGTTACTTAGCTCTTACCATTTAATTACTGGCTTTTCTAAGAACCTTTGTTAAGTGATGCCCCCCTCCCCTTTTTGTTTCCATTCCATTTTTTATCTCTGTAAAAGAGATTAGTTAATAACACTTAAAAAAGGTAAAATGAAAGAAAAAATAAAACCCCAACCTAGAAATGCGAGGCAAATTTTTTTTTGAGCAAGGTCAGCTCTGCCATTGCATGCATCTTGCACATCTTTATTGCTAAAACACAGCTGGAATGTCTTGTAACTGCATATTTAATTGGAAACTGGGGGAGGAAGCAGTGTTTGTCATTATATTACAGAAATCTTAACTTTATATTTTTTTTGTGTTATTCTTTCTGATATTTCAATGTAGGCTAAAATTATTCAAAACTTAGTTCTGGTATATAAATGCAAAGAAGATCATAATTTAAGACCATTGCACTGCAGACATATGCATTTTCCATTTTGGTTCCAAATATGTTTGAATATTTTGGATTAACAGATTCTGTACATAAGTATGTTGCCAAGTATTCCTGAAATCCGGTGCAATGTTTTCCATAACCAAAAGTAATCTTAGCTCAAAGCTTTAAAATACAAGTGTAACAATAGTCCCAGAATGGTCCTGTTAAGTGAGGAATTTGTTACAATTTGACAATGTTGCATATTGCTACTACTAAGGGAATATCCTTTTCCTGCCAGAGTTGGAAATGACTCTCCATTATGTTTTGTGTTTTTACAAAGAGTGTGTGTGTATCTCCTTGGTGTGTTTCCGAGGCTTGCCTGTAAGGCAGTCCAAGCAGGGAGTGGGTTCTGCTGACCCTTGCCTGCTGTGCCAGTTCTCCGATCAGTCTGTGACGGAGCCGTGTGCCAGCAGCACTGAGTGCTCTGTGAGCGGTGATGCTGTGAAGGGCACACAGGTGTGGCCATGGCAGGGACCGATGGCTGTACCTCCTGTGAAGCTGTGACAGCGCAGCAGTCCTGCCCTTTACCTGCCTCCTTGGGATCCTTCAGCAGCTCCCTCACTGTAGCCAGCATTTGCTAGCAAAGGGGAAATAAATGCACAAGGTAGATGTGGTTGGACTGAACGTGCTGACCTTGTTGGTTGATGGCATTGAACAGTTTCAATAGTTTGCAGTTGCAGTCAGGTATTTTTGCCATCTGTCACCTGTCTCCCTGTGCAGAGGAAAGAGTTGTTAGCTTATTAGTACAAGCTGATTAACGGCATGAGCTTCCTCCTGGATAGAAGCAGTGTTGTTCTCATGTACAGGGGGAGGAGAGACCTGTGTATATGTCTAAGTGCTGTTCTCGGGTGACTTTGATGGGCAGGGGACTGTTTTCTTGGGCCATTAGGAGAGGAACAGAATACATGGTTGTCAGTTTTGGGGAGTTATTAAATAATTTTCTTAAGGAATCAAAATACATAGTTCTTCATCCTTCTCCCATGAAACATTGTTTGCCACATCAGCAGTGATGCAGCAGTGGCCTGAGCTTAGTTTATTACTACTCAAAAAGTTTAAAATCTTTGACTACTATATGCTTTCAGACATTCTGAATCCTTGCTTTCTTTTCCTTGCTGTGTTTTCCAGTTAGTGAATTCAGACCTCTTTTTATAATTTTTTGCTCATTGGAACCAGTTATTATTTTGATAGTTGTAATTCTGTTTTGTTTCGGGTTTTTTTTTAATTTAATCTGATTATGTTAAACTCTAAAAAAGTATAAGGAATCCTAATCTCTGGACCCACATTACATTGAGTAGGAAATTAAAAGTAATTGGTACATATTAAAATAGTAAGTCCTTAAAATCTTTGGTCTACATATTTATCTATTTTCCAAAGCATTTTAGGTAATGATGGATTATAAACTTTGAGGTCACCAAAGATATTTTAGCTGTATTGGTACAGGTATATAAGAGGTCACAGCTGCTTCTTGCTTGCCGTGGTGTTGCTGCCTGTGCACTGTAGTGAGCAGGTGCTCCTGGCACTTTGCACTGGTGTACATGAAATGGGCTGGAAAATTGTGCTGATTGGGTTAATGAGCAGCTTCTCAAAACCATGAATTAGAGTTTCTCCAAATACATGATAAAATGAGTCTTTTGCTTTTGCTGATTTCATGATGAACAGGTGTATACCATCACTTTTAGAAACTGGAAAGTCTTTCATAGAACCACTGAGTAAGCTCAATTGGAAGGGACCCCCCAAGGGTCATTGAGTCCAACTGCTGGCCCTGCATAGGACATCCCCAAGAGTCACCTCATGTGCCCGAGAGCATTGCCCAAGTGCTTCTTGAGCTCTGTCAGGCTTGGTGATGTGAGGCCTCATTTTTTAGTAACAATTTATTTCAACAGATTGAAATTGTTAATGGCAAGAAATCGGAAGAATAAAAGATTCTTGTTATCATGGCAAGGTTTGTTTTTCATAGAATGCTAATGTGATTTAGCCTTTCTAAGCTACAGGACAGCATTGCTATTGTGAATAAAAAGTTCCCTGTAGACTCATAAACGCAATGTTCCTGTGTAGTTCAGTGCCCAGATAAGGTTTCAGGCTCACATTTTTTCTGCTCATGTCAACTTACTGCTTCATTTTATTGCAGAGGATTATATTTCAAGGCAGCATACTGGTCTGTCCAGCTGATGTTTTTTTATGGTGCACAGGATGCTCACAGATGTGAAGGACCAAAAGCTACTAAGAGTGCAATAAATAACAAGGGAATATCCTTTAGCAGTTGATATGAATATTAATAATTTATTGAGAAGCCAAAACTTAAGCTCTCTGGATTTCAGAATACTGAATCTTGACTTTTGCAATAAAAGCAACTATCTAAACACATGGTAAAGAAACTATTAATTACATCCATAGAAGAAAGCAATAGAGAACTAAATGTTTATAGTATGCTGAATGTTATGGTGAGATGTGGTACTTTGGCTCTGGAGAAAATATTAATTCTTTTTTAAGGATACTGAATATTTTGGAAGGGATTTGTGTGGTTTTTAATAGACTTGTTTGTGCTAGAGATTTTAAGGTAATTATGGTTTTATGTATTAATTACAATGAAGATCCACAGTTTAGGATTTTGAAAGTCTGAAAATTGCATATGTCATTTTTGAAACAATGGCTGCTTTTTAGCTGCATGTTTCAAATGCAATTTCAACAGAAATATCTATAATCTCCAGAATTTAAGAATCTTTATTGCTAGTCTTAAAAAGACACAGTTTTCTTTAGCAGCAGCAAATAGATTTAAGCTACCTGAATTTTTAATGCATTTCCAATTGTAATAAAAATCTATTACATAGAAGAGCAAAAGAATACTTATTCACCTTATGTCTTAAAATACTTAAAACAAGGAGAAATACAACTTGGATTTAGTAAATTCAAACCTCTCTCTGCACATGGATTTAACAGTTTAAAATCTTTCAAACTAATGCATGTAGTATGGAATCCTAGTTACAGGATTTGTTTCCCTTCTTTCTGTGTGCTGTTAAATTCGGGTACTTCTTGGCATGCTGTTTGTGTTTTATGTTGATCAACAAAAAATCTCCTGGCTGTACTCCATTGTATACTCTTATTGAATATGTATTATCCCAAGCTATAATACTGTCCCAAGCTGACTGTAAATATATAATATGCCAAAGTATTTGGTAGCATAAGGGTATTTACAGTACAGGAGAACAGAGAAATGTCTATACAAAATATATACTTCTGCTGGGTTCCTTTGGAGTTAATGGCAGTTGTATCTCTAAATATAGGAACACTTTTTGTCTTAAAAAGTAATAGTTTTCATCATCACTAGGAAATAGTTGGACATATACAGATGAGCAAATCAGCATTTCAGCTCACCTTTTAAAGCATGGTAGCCTCAAACCTACTGAAACCTGACTGAAGTTTGTGATAACTGGAATTGTGTGTTGTGTCCCCCTAGGAGGAACAGGCTGCTAAACTGAAAGCTGAGAAAATTAGGGTTGCATTAGAGAAGATTAAAGAAGCACAAGTGAAAAAGGTGAGTGAGTTATACCCATTTATAAGACCCTTATTTTATTTTTTTTTCACCTGGAAAATGCAGGCAAACTTCATTTGTATCTGTTAAGCCTTAAGTTGCCTTTTATAAAATAAGAACACTGTAGTGTTCTAATCTTTAGAACACTAAATTGTAATGTGCTTTCCCATCTAGACTGGACCTAATCAGGAGAAGCCTAAGATATGGAATAACATGATGTTTTTCTTAATGAATAGCTTGTTTTTCAGCTAGTGCTCATTGGGAAGATATTACCAACTTCTACCCAGAACTGAAATGAAGGTCCAGCCTCCTGAGATTGTTCTTGTATGTTCTGCAGTCACATGTTTAAAATTTGTACCTGTTTTCTTCATAGCCTTTTCTTCACAAGCCTTTTCTCATTATGCATGGATTTGCCAGTGCTAAATGGAAGAAAAGTATTCCAGACTAAAGACAGAGATTACCAAATGGAGAAAGCCTACTGCCATTACTTGATGTGATCTCAAAGAATACAGAATATCCTTCAAATTTAGCATTTTTATTTTATGACAGGATTTTTTCAGTAGCTTAAAATGCCCTTTTCATTGATTGTTTCTGGATCAAAAGCTGAAAAACTCTCTTGGCTGGAAGATGGAAATTAACAAGTCAATTGTACCAATGTATTACAGCTAGAGGTTTTATCTTTTCCAGCTGAGCAAGATGTAAAAATGGAAAAAATAATGATTGGCAAAAAGAATCTGTTGTCTTAAGTCTTTTGATTGGTTTAAAAAGACGGCTGAATTTTTCTTTCTTGACAATGACCTCTTTAAAATGCCTATGAAAAACTGTTGTGTTTTAAAAGCAGGTTTTTTTTCACACTACTGCTTCATATTCCCCGGAAAAGTAAGGTTTAGTATTGCTGTATTGTTTACATAATAACCATTTTTAGAAAATACTGTAGGAAGCAGGCAGAAAGCTTAATCTGCACATCTGAAAAATTCTGATCATTTGTAAGCTTGTGCAGAACTCTTATATCTATGTTTGCTCCACCTAGATACTGTCTGAAAGACACTTTATTATCAGGACACTTCAGCAGGAAGGATTTTTTTCCTTCTTAACACACAACTGAAGGACTTTCTCATTGTGTTGGAAAGACCTTTATTTTACTTTCTTGTGCTGTAGGAGAACAGTATCTTGTTAAGTGTCTGTGGTAAAAATATCTAGCCATCATTTATGACATCTTACATTTTCAGGGAGTGTTTTGATTGATTTTATGCTACTGTAAGAAAATCTTAGAAGAATAAACAAGATCTTAGAAACCTTATTTTTATTTGAAATGTGACAGATTAATCTTTTTGTTTTCTTATTTTTCTGCTTAACAGTTGGTGATCAGAGTCCATATGTCTGATGACAGCTCAAAAACAATGATGGTGGATGAGAGGCAAACAGTGAGACAAGTATTAGACAATCTGATGGATAAATCACATTGTGGGTACAGTTTAGATTGGTCATTAGTGGAAACCATCTCTGAATTGCAAATGGGTAAGTAATAATTATAAGTATTTCTAATTCATAGATGCAGCAGTAGTCTGCATTCTCAGAATGATTTAAATACTTGTCTTCATAATGTTCATCATCCTGTTCATTAATGTAGTAAATGCTAATTCATGTAATAAAGCTCGTGATTGAACTTGTTTCAGAATGATCTGAAAATTCTACTTCAGGATGTTTAAAAGGATGAGAAAGTTGGTCTAGTGGTTTCCCAAAGATATCTTCTTCTTTATTTTGCAATGAGGATTTTCAGCTATTTTCTACCATTTCAGTAAATTTTCCTCTTTTTCCTTATGCTCTTCTCTTCTATCTATTTTCAGTATTCTGAAGCTCTAGCACTAGTGGTAACTTTTTCAATGGAGAGCCAAAGCTCAGAGCTTTTCTGAGAGCCAGAGTTCTCAGAGGTGTTGTTGACACGTCATTTATTGAGTGACAGAGATCATAGGAAGTAGATGTGTCAGTTCTTAGACTTCTTTACAATACCTGTACTAGCTATGGGTATTCTGCATTTCAGAAGCATTTTCTTTTCCTTCTGGTCATTGCCCACTACTTTTTGATACTTTATGAGTGAGATAATCATTGGGGATGTAGAAAGAAGTATTGTGCCAAAAAAGGTCCATTCCTCTGGGAATTGTGTAGACCAGAGAACACATAAATGTGATAACCTTCTTATTTGTGCTCATAAACTTTGAAATGTTATCATTTGAGTCTGCAGTGTTCCTGCAGGATGGTAGGCCTTCTCAAATTAAAAAAAATTAAAACATTTCATATGTTGATGGAACTATAAACTTGAAGATGGGAGAAGTCCATGCTGAGTGACCGAATGTAAAAAAAATGCCGCTTCCAGGCATGTCTGGAAGTGGACTAAGTTCTTTTAGTCTCTTAGCATAAACTTCTTCCCCACTGTTGTAGATCTTATACTCTATTTTCTCTGCATATATGCTTTGTCTCGTAGAAATGACTACAGGTTAGTTACTATCACAAAATGCAACAGATTCCAATGTATTTGCTCACATGTTATTGTTGCAGAACGGATCTTTGAAGATCATGAAAATTTAGTTGAAAATCTCTTGAACTGGACAAGAGACAGTCAGAACAAACTAATGTTCGTGGAACGTATAGAGAAATATGCACTTTTTAAGAATCCACAGGTAAGCCTGAGATTTGTGCTGAATGTGTGTGTGGCTGATGGCAGTTTCTTACTTTTTTGATAGCTTTCATTTCCATACTTTCATTTTGGTACTTGTGTATGTGCTAAAATGCCAGGCAACTTTACACTTCAGCACTATGTACATCCACAGTGTTGTTGGCACAAAGTCAATCCTTAAGAGGCAACCATGAGCTGAAGCAATCTGTTTGCTAATAGCTTTGTGGGTAGTTTTAATGCACATGAAGGCAGGCAGTTTCCAGAGATGTACACCCATACTTAGTGCTGCTCAATTATGTAAACATGCAAGAAAGGTGTTGACAGATATTGCTAATAGTAATGTCTCTCCACTGTGCATTCTTGCATTGCTGGCAAGAAGGGGAAGACAAAATTTAAGAGAACAGCCACTCCATGGTCAAATGACAAGAGTAGAGACAAGAGCATGTGCTCCTTCTGTGCGAGTTGGGACCTGCCTATATTCACCTGTGTTTCCTGCTCCCTGGATGGGAAAACAAAGGCTCCTCTTCCTCTCAAATGGCCTCAGAGACCTCTCTTCTCTCAAATGGTAGCTACAGACCTGGTATCTGCCAGCACTGCAGTATTGTAGGGAGGAGTGGAGGAAAAGAAACAGAAAAGCAGAAGGAGAATTCTTGGAAGAATTTGCATTGAAAATTCACTTGATCTCTTGTCTGTAATATCACTTGATCTCTATTTTAACTCTTACCTAATGTATTCCCTTTTGAGTTTATAAATTATTTTTATATCTGTATGGCATCTATACGCTAATTTATTGGATTTAAACTGGATATCAGTTTTGCATGTTCGTCCTATAGGACATCAGTTTACTTGATTTTATTTCTTTTTAAGCAAGATCTGAAACCCAGTCTTATGCAAGTGCTTTGCACTGAAGCAGCAAAACTCTACGTTCTTTTTAAAAGTTTGTAGATTATAGGTTTACTCTCAGTACATATAGTAGGCACTGTCACAGGAGTGAGGTACCAGCATAAACCAGATATTTCTCCTTGTTTTAAAATATTGAACTGGAGAACTTTGTGAATATTTGGGTTTTTTCCAGTATTACCCTAGGGGTTAGGAAGATGTTTTTCATTGTCCCAGTCTTTTCCAAACTGAATAAGAGTAAAAAACTTATTTAATAAGATATGGTGCCTGTGCATAATTAAGTTCCTTTTAAGAAGTTGACAAGTATTTTATTTAGAATTTGTTATTATTCATTTAATGGCTTCTATGTGTGCTTCTTTGAATGCAGAAATAATGACAGTATGTAACAGATCTCCGGAGGTTTTTTATATTTTTATTTTTGTATTTACAAGTTCATAGTATTTTTATATCTGGGTGCATTGTAACAAACAGCTGTTTGATCCTTAGAAAAGCAGGATGATGATGTTGTTATGAGGCTGTTAGGTAGGAGTATGGACTGATTGATATTTCTGGTAAAGGTGATTATAAGTTACTTCAATGTATTATTTAGCAGTTGGACAGTTTCAATTAGTCTACAAAGTTTTGTTCTTACTGCTACAGAAAAGTAAACAAGAAACGCCATTTGGCTCGATTTCAGAATGCCTAAAGAAATATTAAACTTTATTTTGTTACAGAACTATCTTCTGGGGAAGAAAGAGACCTCTGAGATGGCAGACAGAAATAAAGAGGTGCTACTAGAGGTAAGAATGTCAAACCAGAAATGACATAATAGTCATTTTGGAGCATGAAGACAAACTGCTAAAGGTTGTGATGATTGAAATTGATGGACAGAGCAGAATGGAATTCTGGAACACTGTGAATGGAATGTGTTCTCTTTGAGATAAATGGCTGTTTTAATGTAACACTGCTTCAGATGTGATCAGTTAAAAAAGTTTCTGCACTTAGTTTAGTATCTGAAATACCATACACAGTGATAATCAAATTGAGATTGCCTCTAGCTATGGCTAAAACCATTAATTTCAAGTTGAGATTTGCAGACCTGTGACCTGTTTTTTGTGACCTTTTTTTTGACCTGTGGTGCTAGAGAATTTTTACTAGCACTTTCCAAATTTTCATTTCTACAAAATTCTAGAGCGTGGGTCTGGAGACTGGTTTAAATTAATATTTCAAATTTTGATAATAAGCAAAGCAGTAGTAAAAATTTTTTCAATTACATTTTAAAATTTAAAAAAACAAATTACTGAATTTTAAGAAATGTATTATTATCAAACACATTAACCAGTTTACAGAAATAAGGGCATAAAAGTGTGGAACAAATAAAGCACACAGTAAATATAGCCTTCATAAGCTGAAAACTAAATACTTCTGTGACTATGGCTGAAGTGCCACAGGTTCCACTTGATTTCCAGAATAATGATTATGATTTACATAGTTACCCAAAGGTGAATATTTGGGGTATTTAATTTTGAGTTAAACTTAACACAGTTTAACTTGAAAGTAGCCTATGCATATTAGTAATGTATTGTATATGGTTTCAATAAGTGTATGTATGTATACTTATGTATGTATACATAGATATAAGTGTGCGTATGTATGTGTGGTTGAAAAAATTGTTTGAAGCCACAACATGCAGGGAATTGTAATTCTGCTTAACTCTTTCTGTCTTCTAAGATTATTCATAAGTCTCTGCTGCATATTAATCTGGAGTGTATTTAAAGCATTTGTTTTTCTCTCTGCTAGTTCTTTATAAATAGAACGTTAGCAGAAGTTGCAGTGTTGTGGGCAGTTAGTAGCAGTGAAGTACTCCTGGAATGAATTGCAGCTGTGTCTGATGGATGCACAGTTAGGTTTGTGTGTGCTTATACATATGAGGCTATATAAGGTGACCTTGTGACCTTAAAGCCAGTAAAGCCATGGGGGATCTATTACTGAGAAACAGTGTTCAGAAAATCTTTACAGTAGCTGCTAATGATTTTTCTGTCATTGCTGCACTGAGCAAATGTTGAGACACCCTATCATGCTTGTCTGAATTGCCTTATTGCTTCTGTAATTTATCTGTAGTTCATATCTCATGTGAAAAAAGATCTGTTCCTCCTACAAGTGCATTCCTTGGATAAAGAATTTCAGTCATTCAAAACAATCCACTGCATGCTCTCTATTCTGTCTGTTTCCCAAACGGCTGTGTTTATTGGCAGGAATGCTTCTGTGGAAGTTCTGTAACTGTGCCAGAGATTGAGGGAGTTTTGTGGCTGAAAGAGGATGGCAAGAAATCTTGGAAGAAACGTTACTTCCTTCTCCGGGCTTCTGGAATCTACTATGTCCCTAAAGGGAAGGCAAAGGTATGCTACTTAAAGCAATTGCTCTGAATTGTTCATTGCTAGTAAACAGTGCACACAAGAGTTGACTTCAAGTTTTGGCTTAGCTGTGCCTTTCCAAGTGCCATATCCCTTAATTAAAATGCTGGCTTTATCATGGAAATACTGTGTGAATTTTTGTGGCAGCACTTGATATGAAGGGTGTAACCCCAGTTTAAAACTACAAGAATACAGGGGACTGCTTCTTGGGTTGGTTGTTCAGAAATACTTGAGAAAAAGCTTTTGGTGGCGCTAAGAAGCTGGTCTTTGCTGAAGCAGAATTTGGATGGAGGACCAAATTGCTCTGCAGATGTCAATCATGAAGTATCAGACCAACTCCACAATGTCTGCATAATTTCATTATGTTTAGTTAGTTCATATAAATGGGATTTTTTTTGGACCAATTGGTGCTACATTTTTTGAAACACGTATAGGTAATTCCATTTCTACAGGATCACTTACTGCTGTTCTCTGTATCAGTAATGCAAAATAAGTAGAAAGACACTACAAATATATTACAGCTTCAAGGCTGAGCTACTGTGAGTTCAAGTTATCCATGAATCCATCAGTCTTGACAGCATCAGATGATTCCCAGTACAGGAAGTCCACCTCCCACACATCTGGGAATGAAGAGGAAATCTCTATCAGCATGACAGCTCCCTTTAGAGCTGAATGCATGTCAGATGTTCTTTTTGCTTCATTAAAACAATCTGTATGCAAGTAGCCTGTTGAAATTCTTTGCCCTATACTCAATGCCAAACATCTTTAGAATTCTACTTACAGTCACACTGGAATTTGGATACCTTGATTATTACCAAGGTGAAATATAACCAGCAGCTGATAACTTCCTGATCAACCAATCATACTTGCTTTCTCCTGATACCTGCTCTGAGTAAATAGTAGTAGTCCAGTGTAAAATTTTGTCAAAAGGCAAAATGCAGACAAAACACAAAAACCAGACTGAATTTGGTTTAAAATGAAGGTGTGATGAAAGAGTTTATGCATAGCTGTATCCCCTTCTTGTGTTGGTAGTTTTTGAATCGGATAGAAACTAATATTTGACCTTAACTAGACCTTACATTAGTATTGGATCTTAGCATTAGACTGATTGTGTCAATGTGTGTGGATTTTTGTAAAGATACTTTGTACATGACTGGTTTTGTATTTACTAGGTCTCACGGGATCTCGTGTGCTTTCTCCAGCTAGACCATGTCAGTGTTTACTATGGACAGGACTATCGGAACAAATACAAGGCACCCACAGACTATTGTTTAGTGCTAAAGGTAACACTGCAGCACTTGGCTATACCTTGAATACACTTTACTTGTTCTGAACCATCAGCTGCTTTTAATCTAATTTTCCTCTAGTTCTTGTATACGATGTGAACAGTTGTTGCCTGTTCTCTGAGCTGGTCGTGACTTCATAAACATTTTCATATTGCCTTGAATTGTTTTATTTCCAGACTTATGAGTGCCAGTCTATTTAATTGTTCACTACACTCTAAAACATACACTAAAGTCTTCTTTTCCATTTGGCAACTCTATACCTTACAACTGTTTAGGTTCAAAGAGATAATACCCCTTGAAATGCTAATTGCAGGGAGTTATCTTCTCAGTGTAGGTCCAGAGTAGTGGAGAAATTAATATTAATGATTCAAGCCTACCCTTTATGGACCAACCTGAGGGAAAAGGGATGTTGTAAAGGAGGCATCTTCTGAATATAAATGACAGGTAGAAAGAACGAGTAGCAAAAACTGTTATAAAACCAGTGACCTGATCTTAAACGCATCTAATGACTTGAGTTCATAAAGTGATTTTAATTGAATCAACACATCTCCTAGTTTCTGTTGACTCCCACATAGTGTGCAGAATGGTGTCGGTTTCTGCAAGATAGCTGGGCACCAAGCTATTTTAAAAACAAGCTTTCACACTGTGCTCAGGCAAATAACATGTCTTCATGGATTTGAAATGGGGCCAGTAACAAGAGATGTTTTTAGTTGCACTTTTCCCCTCCCTGCTCTAGAGCTCATGTGGTGTTGTACATTTGACTGTTTACTGTGCCTGGAGTGTGTGCCTGCCTGTCCACTGCCTGAAAAAGGATTTAATTTTCCAGTGGACAGGGCAACATGTCTTTGAGCTCTTTGAGTAGACAAATAATATTAAATATGGGACATGATATTAGTTAAGAAAGTACAACGGCTAAAACTGGAAGTATTTTCCATATTCTTATAGGTCATTGAATGCAAACAAAAATGTCAGTATTTGTAGGTATATATAAATTCTTTGAAGTAAATTGATTTTTCTACTTACATGTCACTTTTGTCTATATCATTTGGACAGGTTATAGCAAATTTCATTTTCAGACTTTTTGACCGCACAAAGTAGATTTTTTTTTTAATTATTGCCATTCTGAGAATCAGATTTAATGGTAACATTACTGAAGACACAAAAATGTGTAGAAATTGTCCCTAAGTAAATTAATGGGGTAGATTTAGTTGGGTAGCTTACACCAAGTGAAGCTGTATTTTCTACATGGAACTGATGAATCACCAAATTATTATATTAATCAGGATTCAGTTCTGCCTTCATTGGTTCTTATAATGTTACATCAACATTTTCAATTAGTACTAATGTATAGAAACCGCACAGTTTTAAAAATAGAAATAGAGTTTTGTGCCACAAAGGCTCACTACTGTCCTTTGGGACAGGTAAATGGCAAGTACAGACTGAAGGCCCAATACTCTACTGATGTCCAGACTGGATTTGTCTTTATCTTCACTCCTTTGTTTATATCAAAACTTAGTGTGCTCACATCAGGTGCTGTGCTATTGTTAAGTGTAACATTTGTGTGCTAATTTATAAAGTTAACTCCTTGGTCCTAAATGTCAGATTTCTGAGAAATTCTTTTATTTCTATATAACCAAAGTTTTGAACAAGTCCAGAAAGAAGCTGGCTTGTTAGCAAAGTAATTGTATTTGTTTCTATAGACTCTTCTTTGTTATACAACTTGTATGTGTAGGAGGCTGGTAGTGAAAAATGAAAACAACTATCTACTATCATAAGAAAATATGTTGTATGTATTCTCTTTATGGACATAAACAGCTTATGTTCATTTTAAAATAATTGTGTTGGAAGGCAACAGAATAGAATATTCTGAAAAAGCTTAGAAGTTCTTTGATATATGTTTCAGACAGTCTTCAGTAAAACTTAAATACCTACAGTCCTCTAGCAAAACTCTGTTGTGTCACTGAGCTGTAAGCTAACAGAGGAAATGATAAGAACTGGGCTGTTCAGTTACCCCAACAGCTGAGAAACCTGTAATTTCTAGAGCATGGACAGGAAACAACTGAATAGCACATCCAGAATGATTTCCAGTGTCTGATTTTTGAAAAACATGTGTTTGTTTCTTGACTGCTGAATTGATAAATACAGTGCTTTTACATTTTTTATACATGTATGTGGGAGCAGCAAGTATTTTTTTAGATGATAGCCCTGTATCGGTAAGGTGGGAACCTTGAAGGCTTCTACAAGCTGAAAATAGAATTGTGCTTAAGAGCACATCACTTGGGGAACGTCTCACTTAAGCCTGCAAAGGCAGAGAAGACCAGTGTGTTTGTTTTCCTCTAGTTTGGGGGATTTTTATATGAGAGAAAGGTGAAATATCGGTTGTCTCTGTCCAAAGACTCTTGGTGGGTAGAAAGTACCTACAGCCCTAGAATAGTGAAAGACTAGCCCTTTCCTAGTGTTTGAAATCAGTTGAAATCAGTATGTGCTGGACTCACTTCCAAATGTGTGTGTTAAGCAATCCCCATTGAAATTCACCTCCTGAAATATTCTGGAACATTTTTAAGTGGGGTTAAATACACACTACTGTTGAAGAGCTTCCAGCATTAGATTTATCTGTATAGACATCAACAAATAAATGCTTTCCTTGCATTCCTAGCTATGAAAACATTGATGAGAATGCACAATTTTTTGCAGCATCCTCAGATCCAGAAGAAGTCCCAGTATATCAAATATCTCTGCTGTGATGATGTAAGAACTCTACACCAATGGATCAATGGCATCCGCATTGCTAAGGTAACCCCCAGGCATTCTTACACTGCTGTCATGAGTAGTTGTCATCATCTGCTTAAGACCATTTACATTTGCTTAGCAAAATACAGGGTAAACCTAACTTCCCTCTGTTTAGCAATTCTGAACATGAACTGTAAAATCTTCTTACATTTTTCTTTCCTCAGCAAAATTATTATAGGCTTTGTTATAATAGTTCAGTAATTGGGCCTTTTCTTGTTTCTGCTGCCTCCCTGTCACATGAAACAGTTCTGTATGGCATCCATCATAGACAGATTTTAGCCAGCTCCTTTCAGATTTTAAAAAAGAAGGCTTATGGGAAAAGAGAATTTAGAACATAGAGTTGATTTTCAAGATCCTCAGCATGTCTTAGTTTATTCATTGGGCCATTTTTGCTTGACACTGTCTCTTCTCGCACAAGTAAATTGTTTTTCTTTCTTTCAGCAATTCACTAATGCTATTAATATTACCTGAACTCCATAACATAGAGCCTGTGTTGCTTTGGGGGTACTGGCAGGAGGAAAGGCATAATAGAGAAGCCAGAGGTGAAGCTCAACAGTCTGAAAAGAGTGTACAGCCTATATAGAGTTGTTAAACTTGTTTGTGATTTTGCTTAGTACGGGAAGCAGCTATACATGAACTATCAGGAAGCATTGAAGAGAACAGAGTCAGCATATGACTGGACCTCCTTGTCTAGCTCCAGTATCAAGTCAGGCTCCAGCTCATCTAGTTTGCCAGGTAACAATGTGATCTATCTCATAATACAAAGATTCTATTGCCTTTGTTATCATCTGCTGTCTGGATGCCTCAAGAGAGACTGTTGCAGGAAATGGACTGTTTCTCCAAAGTCTTTTATGCTATGTTTAGTCTAAACCACAGACTTTATCTATAACATTCTGTATGTGTATATCTATATACATATGCATACAGGTAAAAACCCATTTTGCTGTATTACTTACAGTGATGTCTGTGTTTGAAATATGCAGCAGTTTCTTGTTCACCTCCAAAAACCAATGTTTTTCTTATACTGAGAGGAGGAAACATCATTTCAAATTCCTGGTGCCTCTATGTTCACCTATTTGAAAAATGAAATTTATATTGTAATGATGCCTAGAACATATATTCGTAGTTCTTAAACTGCTTTGTGGACTGAAATGTTTGAAATTGGAAAATGAGAGCTAGCCCCCCCTGCCCAAAGGCAAAGATCTAAACAATCTCTTTAGAGAACTTTGAAAATACGGTTTCTGTTCCCATGTCAAATTGTTCATGCCTGCATTAATGTGCTCCCATTTATCTCTCAGCAGAACTGGGGCTGGTTTCTTGTTGCATGTAACAGTTTAAAAATTGATTAATAGTTTATACAGTGTAATTTCTTTGTTCAGAGCTGACTGATGCTTTGGTGGATTATTCAGAACCTTCAGGGGCTATGTTCTTCATTGAAAGTGTGCTATTGTGTGAAGGTGTATTGTCTGCCACAGATATGGGTTGGGAAGTAATGCTACTGAATTGGACAGGTTCAGAAAGTAGCCTGTAAGAACGAGCTAAGCAAATGCAGCCTAACTGGGAAGGTACCTTGTTGTTTCAACTGTGTGGCATAGCAGTAAATTCTTGGTCACTTACAATTTCTCCATCCAAGCTGGATGTTATTCTGATAAAGTGTAAATTCCTGTAGGGAGCTGAGCCACAGCTAACTAGCCAAGCATGTTCTGCCAAAGTTTGATTCCAGCCTGTGCCAGGACACTTGGGATTACACAGAAAGCAGGTGCCAGGCTGAATAAATTTGTCTGGCTGTGCCAGCTGCTGTCTTGTCACCCTGTGGACCCAGAGCATCATTTGTTGGCCACTTGCAGGATGCACACCAGCCCTTCTCTTGTGTTGAGGAATAGGTCATTGGAAGCAGTGTCCTGCCTTGGCTGGTGCAGTTTGTCTGTCCACGGCCTGTGCCCAGGGTACATTTTTAAGTTTGTGCTGGGAGGGAGTGCTGGAGAGAGCAGGCTGCATGCACTGCATGAAATGGTGCTTTTCCCAAAGTGCAGGGATGTGGCATGGTTCAGAACCCACACAGCTGTAGGGATTTTACTTTGAAATGTATCTGACACACTCTCATCCTTGTGCAGCTTCAGGTTTGGTTGATACCAGGCATCTGTTGTAATGGTTTGGATGTGAGCTAGAGCTTATGCAGTCATTACTGGGAGCAGTGGCCTCTAGGGACATGTTTCACAAAGTTGCATTGTATTGACATTACTCTTACATTCAAAAACATATGCTAACTGTTCCTTAATATTTTTTTCTGAACAGAATCTCAATCAAATCACTCTAATCAGTCTGACAGTGGAGTTTCTGACACCCAGACAGCTGGCCATGTCCGTTCCCAAAGCATTGTCAGCTCCATGTTCTCTGAGGCCTGGAAACGAGGCACTCAACTGGAGGAATCCAGCAAGGTAACAAGAAGACTTTAGTTTGAGAACCAACACCCAACAAAATGTATGAGACAGTGTTGTACCTCTTCCACCTCTGTCTTGAGTGGCATTTCTTCTGTGTTTTACGTGGTTAATTTACACTGCTATATAATTGTTTTTTAGGATTCACTTTTTCAGGTAATTAAGCCCTGCAACTTTCTGTTCTTTCTTTTATTTGTGTGCATAGAAGCGTTTTGTTCTTTGAAGGCATTATACAGCCCCTCTCACAGAGTCCTATTTACTAATGTTGAATGAAGACAAAATAAAAAGATAAGCTGTTAACAAGTTGAATGAAATTCTTTCACTAAGATCTTTCTCCAGTTAAGTAGCCACATCTTTCCTTTGTAAAGATGTGAATAACTGGGGCCTGAAAGCAGGTATATATGTTTTGAAATACTTCAGTAGTTTTTACTCAGAAGTGTTCTGTTAGGTGCAAATGGAACCAGTAACCTCAGATATGGTCAAAACAAAAGAACTGACATTGTCAGCAGTTGTGGATTAAGGCAGATGTAGTGTCTCCAGTTGCTGGTAGAGAGTTACAGAAGACTAACCCACTGAGGCTGGGGCTCAGGTCTGTTGTGGTTAGTTTTCTGTGTGTTGGTTAGTTTTCTGTTCTTTCTATGGTCAACTGTTGTAGTTCCTGGGGAAGATTTCCATGTACAGGAGAAATTCTGCTGAAGCTGTTTGTTGTCAAGTGTGAAGGAATCTCCAGGTTCCTGAACAAGCCTTGATGTCATTAACTGTAGCAGCTACCTGTGGAAGTGCACTATGAGAAGCTGTCATTACTTCTGTCAGTTCTGAATCTTCCCCAGATCCCAGGTTCAAGCTACAGAGGAAGCTTTTTAAAACCAAAACCACAGGCCAATATACCTGGCACTGGTGCTTCAGATAAATAAGTAAAAATAAGATAACACAATGAGAAAGCATATGAGAAAGCATATGACAGTGTGAAAGCTGACATGGCTGCTTCCTTTGGGATTCATAACTTTTATTCAATGCCTGCTGGCTTGGGAGTTGTCTGATTCTAATAGTAATGTAGTACTCAGTCCAGGAATGTAGCTTGCTAAGTTGTGGTCCAAGTTTTCTTACTGCATGATTGCAACACATGGTGCATGTCCATTAGCAGATGGCTTCTGTGTGGGTATAGGATGCATCATTTCTGCAGTAATGAGCTGCACAAGATGGGGCATTTGCTAGCAGGTATCCAACAGAGGTGAGAGAGTACTGCTGTGAGAATGATAATATTACTTTTTCCTCAAGTTTTGGGTTCAGTGTAAATTCTGCTGCTACATATACTCACTGTGAGATTTTAAGCAAAAGTTTGAAGTTCACTACCTTGGGGTTACTGTTGTTCTTTATCAAGTCTCTAGTGCTGCTGGCAATTGCTTATTTAAACCCCAAGAATTTTTATGCTACATTATTAAAGCCATGGTAAAAATAAAATATTCAGAATGCTTCCTGCATTGAGGAATGCTATCCATGTATCAATATTTCATCAATTTGAATTCCTTTCTGCAAATCCAAGAAAAGGTTTATTTCTTCACCTTATGCATAACACAGGTAAATGGGTTGCCCTAAAACTTCCAAAGAATCCAAGTGAAATGAACTGTGTGAACTTACAGAAGCTGTATTTAAACAATTGAGTGAATTTCAGTGAAACTACAGTGTAAATCTGGCCCTGGGAACTTGAATAACCAGGAAATCAGATTGGCAGTGGAATATGTTAAACTGTGTGGCAAGAAAGGTAACAGCAGTGTTCAAGAATTGTAATTTACATGGGAAGGTGTTCCCAGTGATACTGAGATGTGCTTTTAGTCAGATTGGTCGCCAGTTACCTCAGAGGCAGCTTTGCTACAGTGCTTTGGTGTCAAAGCTGGCTTAAGAAGTCCATGTGGGCCAGGTTGCTGCCAAGTGGCAGAACTTTCCTGCATGTCCCTTCCCTTTGTGCAACAGCTCTCTCCCACCTTGTCAGCCTTGGCTCCTTTGCCTGGGCAGGCAGGGCAGAACACAGAGCGTGCTGTGTCTCAGCAGGCAGATGGCATTGGTGCTCTTTCCAGCCAGGGTGTTGTACTGGTGCCTCAGCAAATTAATAACGGGTGAGTTCTGCCCACTTTGCCCTCATTTACCCAAAACTTCCCAATAATTTCTTGAAGTCGAAAACATACTGAGATTGCTAGAGATCTGTCATATTTGACCTAAATTCGGTAACCAGTCCAAAAGCATGGGAAAAGAGATGGCAAACAGTTCAACTGCAAAAGTTTGTTTTCTCAGGAAAAAAAATAGCTAAAAAAAAGCACAGATTATATAAAAAGAGATACTGTTGTTTTATAGCATTTTTTTAGAGTTCCAGATAGTCATGAAGATGCATGTCACAAATAGGAATTGCCAGTGTGCAATAAGTAATTTGTCAAGATATACAGAAGGATATCACATAATTATAAGGACAAAAAAAGGACAAATGAATCTCTCTCAAGGTTCTTCTGTAAAGAAAGTATCACGGACTATGTTTCTGGATGTTGAAATTTATTTGATTCTGTGGAGATGGGAGGGGCTCCTCCTCCTGAGATGCCCAATAGTCTTTTCTCTGTCCTGAGTGTTTAATTTGTTCACTGTGAAGATGACTGTCTTCAATGGGTATAAAGAAAACACCACCCTCTTTCAAATATATCTAAGATTAAGAAAAACTTTTCCCAAAATACAGATAATCCATCTGCTTCATATTTTGAAAGATTCCTCTTTGCCCAAAGAATACTTTATTCATTTGTTCCCAGTTGGACAGTGAAGAGCTCATTGAGTCTCATTTGCTTGTTAGATTTTGAACACCTTATTTCAAATGTTATGCTACAAGTACCCAAATGCATGCTTTAAGGAACAAATTCAAGATTCCCCAAGGTCTTGCCATTCAGGGATAGCTATTCTGTTATGGCTTCATCTCCCTCTCTCTCTCTGTTTTATGCTGCCTTTATTTTTCCTGTTGCCTTTTGCTGTCTCAGGTGTCAAAAGTGAAGCTCAGCACAACTAAGGGCAGCACACCCAGGGTGCCTTATACAGGGCACAATTAAGGTCAGGTGGTGCTAATTGAAAATTCATTAACCTGGGTGATTGAGGGAATGGGAATTTACAGACTAACACTTGCAAGAGATGAAGATTTCTGTTTTGTAATGTGAACACCTTGATCCAGACCTGTTAATATTTTTGCCTTCCAGACCTAATGTGACAGGCAGAGGCATACCCCATGTTTGTTGTAAAATCACTGTTTATTGCTTCTGACTCTAATCCTTTGATGGAGTTCTGCACAGGCAGACACTGCACACCTGTGTTTAGAACAAAGCAATATGCAAATGTGTTCTTCCCGTGCAGATGAGCCTAATTGGGCTTACTTATTGCAAAGTATCTACTAATAAGGTATAGGTACCCAGTGTGGTCAGTCACTGTGGTGGTGGTGTATTTCTAATGCATGTTTCTGTGCTGTGCACTGTAAAATTCACAACTTGGCTTGTAGCCAAAACACGTTGTATAAGGAGGATGTTTATAAATTTGAGTAATGCAATTGTCATTTTAATTTTTTAAGAAGAATGTAGGCTTACAGTTTTTGAGAAACAACTTAACTTGAGCACAACACAAGTAGACTAAAATACTGCCTGCTGCTTTCCCATTGATCCTTCCATTAGTCGGCTTTTCCCTGTTTTTCCTTATTTTTTCTCTTTAACATATGAGTTGCATGTGTAACTTTCCTTTCCCAAGTTTACTTTGTTTTGCAGATGTCTAAACATTTCCTTCTGGGGAAGTTTTCTAGGAAAACTTGGTTCTTCTTCTTCCCTATTTTTTCCTTGCCAGTCATGGATAGTAGAGCATGTGAAGGAAAAATATCTCAGTACTATTCCTGCAGAGCTTGCTCTCAGTGTGTTTTAGAGCAGTTCAGGATTTCTACATTTTGTAACACTGAACAGTATAAGGCCTGAACTAACAGATGTAAGGATTTGACATGCTCTGGGAGACTGTGTGTGGTTTGATTCCAGTCATACTGCGCTGAGATGTCTACAGAGCCTCTGGCTCTGCCTCGGTCACGGCCTGGGCTGCTCGGGGGGGCTCTGTTTGGGTCATTACGCTTGTCCAAAGCAGGCCGGTAGTTCTCACTGGGTCCCACTGCCTGCCCCAGGGCAGTAACAAGGCTGCTGGTGTATTTTCCCTCTGTCAGCAGCTTCGCTTGGAGCAGAACTGGCTCCAGTGATTTTTGTTGTCTCTCCTCCCAGCCTGCCCCATCCCCTTGCATGGTCCCGGCTTGTCAGTGTATGGAATTGTCTCTTGCTCCAGTGTTTTGCTAATAATTCTTGCATGCTGTAATCTGCCACTTAATTTTTAATGTTGGGCACATTTAGACCTTCACTTTATAATCTCTTTGTCTCTTTCTCTCTCTCCCTCCTTCCCTCTCTCTTCTTTTTCTCCCTTTCCACTTTCACTAAAAATCCCTTCCCCATAGGCCCGAGTGGAGCCTGCAGGTCGGCCCTTCATGTCTGTCGCAGCCCCCGTGTCCCCGCAGACGAAAGCGGTGACGCCCTACACAGCGTCGCAGCCCTCCCCGCCGCTGCCACCGCCCCCGCCGCCGCCCCCTCCGCCCCCGCCGCCGCCGCCCCCTCCGCCCCCGCCCCTGCCCAGCCAGGCCGCCCCGTCCGCGGGCTCGCCCGCCACCATGTTCGTCAAGTACAGCACCATCACCCGGCTGCAGAACGCGGCCCAGCACGGCGGCCCTTTTTCCAAAGCCCCTGCTGTGCAGCAGGCCCCGCCGCCGCCCCCGCCCTCGGCAAAGCCTCAGATCCTGGTGCCCCCCAACGGGGTCATGCCGCCCCCCCCGCCCCCACCGCCGCCCCCCACACCGGGCTCGGCCATGGCACAGCTGAAGCCGGCACCTTGTGCCCCCTCCGTGCCGCAGTTCACTCCACCACCGCCGCCCCCCAAGATACATCAGGTCCAACCAAATATAAGCCAGGCCGCTGTTGCCTCCGCGTTGCCACCACCGCCTCCTCCTGTGCCTGCCCCACCACCACCCCAGGCACCCCCAAAGCCTGTCATGGCAGCTCTGCCCCCTCAGCCTAGCGGGAAGGCAGCATCACCAGGGGTCACACATGTCACTCCCCCTGTGACTGCAGCCTTGCCCCTTGCAATAAAGAAACAACCAAGTGTCACTTCTCCCCAGGTGCCTCCTCTGCCCCCGGCCCCTCCTGGCCCCACTCCCCCTGCAACATTCCCAAAGCAGCAGAGTTTCTCAGTAAAGCCTCCTCCGTCCCCTCAGTCCCCAGTGCCATCGGTGGTGAAGCAGATAGTCAGCCAGTTCCCCCCTCCTCCCACGCCACCTGCCACTGAGCCCCAGCCTCTGAAACCCCTTCCACTGAGTGTGGCTCCACAGTCGCCTCCAGCAGTGAAGGCAAAGCCCAAATGGCAGCCTGCTGCTGCTCCTTCACCAGATTTCCCCCCTCCTCCACCAGAGAGCAGTTTAGTGTTTCCTCCTCCACCTCCTTCCCCAGCTTCCTCTGCAGGTTCTCCCCCGCCTGACAAATCAGGGTCTCCGGTAAAAAAGGCCGGCAAGACATCAAGCCCCGGAGGGAAGAAACCACCTCCAACACCTCAACGCAACTCCAGCATCAAGTCCACAAGCTCCGCTGAGTACCATGAGTCCAAGAGGCCTTCAGTGGACCGCCTTGTCAGCAAATTTGCACACTCCCCAGAGCCATCAGGATCTCCTTCCAAGGAGTCATCGCCTCCTCCAGCCCCTCCAAAGCCAGGAAAGCTCAACCTTTCTGGTGTGAGCCTGCCCATTGTCCTTCCACAAGGGGGGATGCCAGCCAAGGCTTCTGCTACAAGCGTGTCTGGAAAGGAACCTGTGGTTGAATTCCCTTCACCACCATCCGATTCAGATTTCCCACCACCACCCCCTGAAATAGATCTTCCTCCCCCTCCAGTAGAAATTCCATCTGTGTTTTCAGGCAGCACCTCTCCAAAAGTCGCTGTTGTAAATCCCCAGCCGCAGGCGTGGTCAAAACCATCTGTGAAAAAAGCCCCACCACCCACACGGCCCAAGCGGAACGACAGCACCCGACTGACACAGGCAGAGGTTGCGGAGCCCCCAGGGTCAGCTGGCCCACAAGTGCCCACCTCACCCAAGTCCAGCCTTAGCGTTCAGCCGGGATTCCTGGCAGACCTCAACCGGACGCTGCAGCGGAAATCCATCACCCGGCACGGCTCGCTCTCCTCCGCGCGCATGTCCAGAACGGAGCCCACGGCCACCATGGACGACATGGCCCTGCCTCCGCCACCGCCAGAGCTGCTGGCTGACCAGCAGAAGACCAGCAGTTTTGGGGGCAGTCATATATCTGGCTATGCAACATTACGGAGGGGGCCGCCCCCCGCGCCCCCCAAAAGGG
The DNA here is from genome assembly GCF_012460135.2 of Molothrus ater. Lineage (NCBI taxonomy): Eukaryota > Metazoa > Chordata > Aves > Passeriformes > Icteridae > Molothrus > Molothrus ater. The sequence continues at coordinate 13,761,639 of NC_050484.2, forward strand.
ATCAGAACACCAAGCTGTCACGGGACTGGTAGTCAGTCCCCAGATCCAGTGCTCTCCATGACTTGTGGGCTGCTGTGATCGGCCAGCCCATGGTCCCGTGCACGTGGAGAGGATGTGGGGATGTGGATGACAGCCCCATTAAAAGAGGTGATCTCAAACTGCAGCTATGGCTAAATGTAAAGACATTCCCCTTTCATGGCTAGGTTAAGAAAGATGGGGGCGTAGGGATGTTGATACTTTATTGGGAAAAGTGGGTAGAGAGGTGTTGGCTTCATTCTTTCAGTTTCTTTTACCCTCCTTATGGATTGGACCAAACCCCCATTTTCTTACTTTTTCTGCATTTAGGGGAGGGGGAGGGAGATAATTTTTTTGTAGTGTCTGTCCACGTGAGACATGTTTGTGCATGTATAATAAGTGTAGGTATATAATATATTGTGATATATTTCGTCGCAATTATAGAAGATAACCAGAATGTTTTTGTAGAACCGTATTTATTGTTTCAGTCAGTATATTATCTGGAATCGGACTCTAACTGGTCAAATCTTACCATAAAGATGGAGATGTAGGGGGCACTTTAAAGAAAGGAAATAAAAAACTCAGACCCACAAACTTCTCAGCAGTTTGTGGTGGGTAAATTCTGCAAAGCTGAGGTGTTCGGCTGGTAACTGTATGTTGTCCATTGATTGAAAAGTACAGATGAAACATACCAAAACATTCTGGTCATAATACTACTGAAAATGAGTATGTTCAGAGGAAAGAAATAGATTTTATATATAGTGGGCTGGAGTGAAATATATTTATACTATAAAGAGCCTCCCCCTCCTTTCAAATAGTTTAAAAATATACACTGATAGAAATTATTTCAAACTTATTTGTCCATGCAGTTAAGTACGATAAATATATATTATTCCAAACCATTATGCATTCTAACTGATAATAGGCTCAATCATTTGTTTCTATGGCTCAAGATGAATATATTTGTGTTAACCCCTTCTGAAAGCTGCCAGGACTCCTGCAATTGAAAATCCTGCCAACCCCCAAGGCTGACCCGCGCCGATCCGTGAGCTGTCCGTGTAACTCTTACCCTGAGTGAACAGGTAGGTTTCTGTAGAAAGTGCTGTGCGCTCACACAGGCATGCACAGCGTCCAGTCTCACCTGCTCTGGGCCTGGTAAGATGTAGTGTCTTCACAAAGTGTCTGGAAATGTGTGAAGAAAGTGTTGTCATTGACTGGAAATTGTCAGGAAACTTTCCCTTCTGGAAAGAGAGAAGGGAGCAGCAATTTCAGGACAAGCAGAGTAGGAATTCTCTTTGACCTGCCAGAGACTGTGACCAGTGCATTAACCTGTATTACAAAGTTGCACTTCTAGCTGTCAAGGAAGAAGACTGGGAAAAAAACAACCTTAAAGAGGCAATAACATTTGCTAAGAATTTCATCTAAGGGCCCATATGATTATAAAGTAGACTATTGATTTGCTTGGTTTTTGTTAGTCACTGATTTACAATCGGTCACCACATCAAGCATGAATGACAGTCCTTTTTCTTCAGTAGCTACTTCAGTAGCTTGATTGTACAGTCTTACCCACATACTCAGACCTTGTGATAAGGTAGTGTAAGTGGTCTTATGTATCACTGCACATTCCTTGCAGACTGGTGGGACACAGCCTTTGTAAAACAACTAAAATACTTGGACTGTAACTACCCCCATCCAGCTGTTACAGCTTCCCTTGTCAGCATGGGGATATTGTCAATACATAGTATCAACAGACTCATAGGGCAAATAATTTCACTGTTTGCCTACTTTTTCTTCAAAAACAAACTTTAAATGCTTTCTTTTTCCCAAAGAATGAAACAAAGACAGCAGCTTGACCTGGCAGTATCTTCACATGTGTAAAACCAATAAAAGTAATCTTTCATTAAAGTAATTCAGGATGATACATTTAAGAAATATTGTGACAGTGTCCCCCATTCCCTTTTTTTTAATAACTTTTTTTTTTAAGTCCAAATAATGAAATAAATGTCTTTGTGAATATTTTATGAATAGGAAAAAAAGTTTTGCTAATTTGAGGTGGAAAATTACACATCTATAACTATATAGTTTTAAATAGGTGCATCATGAAAAGAGAAGAATTAGTGGTGCTGTCTCTGCTGAACTGTTTCATATGATTTTTTTAAAATCTGTTTCAGCACCTCTGGAAATTGTTTTAATATTTCAGACTAGATTTTTTGAGCAATAAGAGTATATACCATTATGTGCATTTTTAAAGCACTGCTATGGAAAGGCACTTTTTTGTATCTTTCAAATTGTTCACCAAGTTTTGTTTCTACTATTTTTGTGCTTACAAAGTGTCCTTAAAAGCATTTGCATTGTTATTTTAAGCATGCTCAGTGTAGCTGGTGACTAACTTCACAGGAGGGTTGTTAAGCTATACTGCAGTTCATGGGTGCTGTAATTTTCACGTTGCTCCTCCTGCTGCTGTGCGCAGCTCCTGGGGCTCAGACACGCCAGAGGGCAAAAGGTGCTCGCTACAGCTGTAGCTGCTGTGCCCTTAGCCATGATGGGGAGGGGGGCACGTTCTCCTGCTCCTGGCAACATGCGCTCCCAGGTGAGAGCAGTCAGGGAATTCTGCTTGCCCCATCTGCTTTTCGTTTCCCAAGACAGCCTTACTGGTGTGTGTCACTTCCAGCCCTTTTACTGTAGCTCATTCAGTGCGGGTACCTCTGGGCTTTGGACTTGGCGCATCAATTTTCTGAGTGCAATTTCTTCAGAGGCATTTCAGCTTTGTTCTCGTTTTTTTGTGCCCACATTTATTTCCCTGATATCTCTCCCTAGACAATTAATCCATGCAGGCTGCCCACAGCTTGCTGGGAGACAGTTGTGCAACTCTGAAGTCTGCAGCAAAAAGAATGAATATCAGCAAAGGTGGCACCCTGTGTTCCTTCTAGTTAGAGTTTCCTTCCTAAGGCAGTGGTGATCCAGTGAGTGGCTGCTGCTTGCTTTCTCTCAGCTGAGCATGGAAATTTGGCTACAGTGTGCTTCAGACAACCTGATTGCCTTTTCAGGTTATGAGTTACCCCCCACTGTAACTTGCTTTTCCAGTATATTTACTGATTTTGTGACAGTGAATATTTACACCTTATTTTGCAAGTAAGTTGTTTTCCCCCCATGTGCAGTCATCTCATAATTGCACCATAATATTTATTAAATCAGAAAATTAAGGGGCTGGATTTCAGACACCCAGGAAGAGGCTTCCTGCTACAAATATGGGCAGTAATACTTTTGGCAGTTTTAAAATGGGCATGTGAAGGCTGAGTGTTCATACTCCAGACACAAAAGTGCTTTGATCTCAAAATACACAGAGTGTACAGCTGCAGTTGCATTTCATGAGGCAGAGCACAGGGTGGCCACTTGTTAAGGTGGCTGTCAGAGGACCCTGCTGCTGCAAGGGCACCTGAGAGGGCTCAGCTGTGTTCGTTAATCTTTTCCACATTCAGTCTTCATTTCCCCTCTGCTCTGCAGCGTAGCATCCACCTCTGAGTAGCAGAACCACGTGTCTGTGCCCACAGCCCAGGTGTAGAAAGCAGGGAGCTATTCTCAGATGCTTACATCACCATTCAGGTGCTGGGGAGTTGCTTTGAAAGGGAAAATTAGGCTCTTCTAGCAGCACTAGGCTTAGATGAGAAGTTACTTTTAAAACTAAAAGAAACCACAGGTTCTAAACAAACCATAGGTAACATGTTTCAGGTGGCCATGCTTGGGGCCGTTAGTCTTTTAACATCTGTAGCTGGGAGAGGAAGTTAGGCACAAGTGTTTGAATCACTCTCTTACTTTCTATGGAAGAGGAAGTTTCCTGCTTCACCCTGCACAGTGGTTTCCTCCTGTGGCAAACCACCCCTGACTGCTCTGACTTGGTGATGACCTCAAAGCCAAAGAGCTCCTCTCCTGAGCTTACTCTGCACTTGTCTGCAGGGCAACAGTGAGGGACACATCAGGGAAACAAAGTGCTGGTACCTGGATTATTTGGTTTCAGGTCTGAGGGGAGAGGAAGCAGTTTTTTCAACAAGTGCATTTTAGCATTTACTGTTCTGGGCTTGCATATTTATAGGTTTTCTAATTCCTTCTTCCTGTGCCCTTAGGCAACCAGATAAATCATATCAGCTCAGAGATAAAGTGTGGCCAGTCTTCCTCTCACTTAAATTTTTTTTTCCACAGTTTAAGGAACCAAAAGTGCCATTTCAACAGCAGAAGGGCAAAAAGAAATTTTCTGCTTTTTACAGAAAACAGCATAGAACCAAATTGTTTTGCTACAGTGGTACTATCGCAGGTAAATTTGTTTCATATTCCAAATAAGATTATTAGTGGGTCCTAATATGAGTATTATTTCAACTAGTGTCATGTTAAAATCAGTTGCACTCCAGAAAAGCAGTATGAATTCCCGGCAGAAGGTAGTGAGGATGAAGCCAGAACATGGGAACTTGGTTGGTTGCTGGGGTTTTTTTCCTTATAGCATTACTAAGGTGTAGATTACATACTCAGTCACACAGTGCTCCTCAGCTGCAGGTGAGTCTTACTGCTTTGGGGCCCATTTGTAGCACCTGGTGTCGAGCTCTGCATTTATTCCCTTGCACCACTGGGACAGACTCCAAACCAGAGAGGATTTTAACACTATAAGGGATAGTTTCTCTTGGATTTTTTTGCCACATGCTGATGGGGTTTTAAGCTTTATTTTGGAATTCTGAGTTTGTCTAAGCTGAGTAATTTTCCTTTCTGAATTTTCTTTCCTTGAATTAAAAAATACCCATGAAGGGGCAAAAAAAAAACCAACAAACCCATCAGGGTTTTGTTGCAGGGGCAGCACTCACTAATACCGTGACACAGGCTTGGTCTAGTTGTGAGAAGTTTAAGACACTAAACTGCAAGCGAGATGAAAAACACACGCTAATTACTCTAATTGCTACTAACCAACCACGGGGAAAACAGTGACTTGGGTGATGGCCATTTGGTGCTCTGAGGCAGTCGGTGGGGCAGGGACTCCATGAGCTCTCTGCTCAGCAGATGGATCTTGGGTAAAGGGGAGGTAGAGAAGGTAGAAGACTTGAAGGAACAGGAACTAGTGCTGTAGAAATTAATGAGAAGGACCTTCCGTAACAGATTGTGGACACTACACCCCCTTATTTAAATGCTTGAAGGCAGCTTGTCTTTTAGGAGATTTTGGAACTCTACCAGTTGTTACAGTGGAAAATAATTTCTTTCCAGCTTTCCCAAGATGCCAAAGATGCATTCTGAGCTAAATTCCAGGTATGCAGATGTGTGTACACCAGTCTCTTGTTGCCAGGGGTCTCATACTGCTGATCTCTAGCACATGTCTGGTGAGACAACAGGGTGCCACTCTTAGATGTTGTGTGTCCCTTGCCTTTAACCAACACTGGGAACGGGGTACACACTTGTCACGGACAGTTTAGCAAACAAAGCTGTGCCCATGGCACCCTGCTGGCTGATTTGGTGCAGCACAATAATGCTTGTACTTCTAAAAGAAAAACTAAATGTTTTGTCATGAGTTGTAATTGGAAATCTTAGGCCTCCTAGTGGACTGCGGTGGACCAGAAATGAACTGGAGCAGCAGTTTTGTTTATAGCTTACACAAATTGTTACCAGTCACTAGGAATATTCTGTATAATACTGGAGATGCAAGTGTAAGAAGTGTCATTGCAATGATGATTTGTCTGTGCAGCAAACTTGTGCTGAGTGCTGTAAATACATTCATGTTTACTGCTTTAAAAAGAAAATTGCACATTTTATCTTTCAATGGGATTGCCTCCCCTCTTCTTCCCTTTCCAAACAGAAAAAAAAAAAAAATCAAAGCTCTTTTAGACTGATAGTGTCAGGTTGGGGGGAGCTTTGCCATATTATAAATATATATAAATATATGTATAAATATACTTTTTTAAGCATGAGAGAGGACAAGAGAAATACTACATTATAGAGTACCCAATATAGATCATTATACAATGGAATATGCACAATTCAATAAAGATGTAGTTAAATTTAATAGCCTGTTTTAATCCTGTGTTTTGCAATTTTCCTTTTTCATGAGCTCAGACCCACATTGTGTTTTCAGGTCACCAGTGGTTCCTCTCGGTGCGAGTCAGGTAGGTGATGGCCCACAGCTGTATGCCATTCCTGTGCTCACTCCCAAGGAAACTGCTGCTGCTCCTTTGCACAGTTCTTTCCGCTGGCTCAGAGCTGGCTGGAGCAGCCAGGCGCTGCACACCAGTTACAGGGCTGAATTGGAGCCCGTGGGAAGGCTCCCCTTTCCCATCTGCTCCTTGCTCGGCCTTGCAGAGCGCTGGCCAGCTCAGCTCACACGGAACAGCTGCTGGCTGGTAAGTGCTGCTGTGGCCCCGCTCTGGGGGCTGTGGGAACCTGCCTGGGAAATGCTCTCAGCCTCAGCCTGCGGCCCTCAGCAGCAGAGGTTTGAGAATGACAGTAGTGAGTGCAGGCAAGGGGCAGTCCCACAGAGGGTGAGGAGCTGCTGAAGGCAGCAGTTGCCAAGGTTTGTACCTTTGCTGTGGGCAGAGCTGTGCTCAGAGAGCCTCGGGGACAGGCTCCTGCACGCACAAGCCACGATCCCTGGCCCTGCTGCTTTGAAGTGTGGAGCCAAAGACAAGAATTGTGACACGCTCACAGAACACATGGAGGTGTGCTTTGTTCTTTTTATTTAGGGCTCATAACAAGAGGGTTTAGTACACAGCAACAATTAATTCCAAGTACAATTAAAAAAATTTAAAAATTGGGTTTTGCACTCACTGGAAGGTGGTTCAAATGGCACACACACTAAACGTTACTGGCGGCATACAGCTCCCCAGAGTCCTGTGGGCTTGGTCATTTACAGTGGGCTCTGCATCCATCCACTGCAGCAGCAGTGCCAAAAGCAAAAGCAGAGCGTGCTGCTCCAACTGCAAACCAAAGGGGGGGGTATCTGCTTTCAGAAAAAAGTGCATGGACAAAATCCATGTTAGACACTGACATCTCCAGAGAATTCATAGAAACTACTTGTCCATGCAAGTTGCAAAAGACACTTTTTCAAATGTGAAAAGAAGCACTTGTTCTTTACAAAAAATCTCGGACATGTCAGCACTTACAGAGGCGCTGTAATGGAAATAAATTTGTACATAGCTCTTCCTATTAGTCAATAGTTGTAGGATTCTTCAGAGGGGTAAAGAGAAACTGGAATAAATGTACTGCACCCATTTCAGCAGGGTCCCCATGTCTGTGTTCAGCAGGGTCCTGGGTGTAGGCTTACCCCTGGACAGCAGGCCCCTGCTGCCATCACTGTCTTGAAATATGTCTTGTAATAAGCACAGGTGCTAATAAAGTTAGTACATTTAGAGTACCAAAAAAACCCCCAAACCTCTTCCTCCATTAGCTGAAGATTACACAAAACACATGTGTGGGGTTTTTTCCAAATGAAAGTAGCAGAACACCATGATCTGTGAATTACTCTTTTTAACAGCAGTTCTCAGACTGTGGCTGCATCAAGCTTTCAGCATGTCCCCGTGGATATGAGGTGGGGGTCTTACTATGCTTAAAGTTCTAACATCAGAAGTAGGTAAATAGGACTGTTACTGCACATTGACTTCAGCTACTCTGGGGGGGAAAATCCCCAACACAAACCACACGTTGTTCCCTTCTTGTACTGTTCTGACCTCTGTGTAATAACCATTTTATCCACAAAATGCAGCCGTGCCAAATACTGGGAGATGCCAGAAACTGGGGAGGGTGAATACACCTGTAAGCACGGTAAATTCTTGTAACTGGCACCCCAGAAGCCGTAGCCCAGGATCCTGCTGGTACTCGGTTTCCACCACCACCTTCCCTAGAGGTTAGTGTTGTAAGTACTTGCCTTAGTGAATGCAACAGTGTTGTACCTTTTCTACTGCCACGGTTGCCAACACAGGTCCTGAAGTCTCTGCATGGGGTTTGTAATACTGCCTGAAATGCTGCAGTGCCTTCACCAGTGACTCTCCATACTCTGAATGTAACTACTGCTCTTAGTAAAGCCACAGCACCACAGTCTAACAGCATCCTCTAAGCAGCTTCCAAGAAGGACCTGCAGAGAATACAGATGTCACCTGTTATACAAAATGTCCTATTGCACCTCTGGGAGGAGAAGCTCTGCAAATGCTCCCAGTTTACTAAACCACATAAAGTTCCATCCTTTCCAGAAAAGAAAACATGGAAATTTTGCTCTATGCCTGAAACTCACAGACATAACTAATAAAAAAGCAGGCTCGTTTCCAGCAGAGAGGTGCATCCACAGCATCTGTTAGGAAGTAGTGGAAGTTGCTAGGGAGAGGACAGTATTAAGTCACCATCAAGCACCGGTGGGAGGCACCACAGAAGCGCAACAGGATCAGTGCAGAGTCCTTTTCCACCTCTAGTCAACAATGTGCACATCCACAGCAGGCAGGCAGTCCACACACCCTCTGCTGGAAAAGGCTCCTCAGTCCTGCTGCTTTCCTTGCTTTCTTTTCATGATCAACTGAAACACCCCAGGTAAAAGTGGCACTTTTCAGAAGCTGCATTACTGCCACTGTCAACTTTGGCTGTCACCAAGAACCCTCAGCAGCAAGAAAAGAAAATGCCCAGCAGCTGTGAAAGGAGAACAAACTGCTCTAGCAAGAACTAGCTGGGTCTAAGCCTTTCTGGCATCCACGGGTAAGCCACCCAGCCACACACCACAGGACCTGTGGTTCACACCAGCAGACATCTCCAGACACTCTTATGACATCCAACTCAACTATCTGCAAGGATAAGCTGAATTCCAGGAACATGGTCAGCCTCCTGGTAACACACACCAAGCTGTCATCTACCTCAGGGCCAAGCCACACCTCTTGCCCTCCAGTGAGAGCTGTGGCTCTTCAGTGCCTCTGTGTGTCTGTGTCTAACCAGTCAGACCATCAAGTGATCCAGCATTGCTGCAGCTCTCTGGTGCCTGCTCCAGCCACTGAACGTGGACATGCCCTCAGGACACTCAGGCATGGAATTTGATGGTCACCCCTCCTGCCCCTCTCAGCCCTCTGCTGCAACAGCTGAGGGGAAGGGGAAAAAGAGGGGAGAGAACTGGTCAGACACATGCAACCTCAGCTCTCTCTCTTTGGCTGGAATGAAGGCACCAAAATGAACCTGCTTCAGCACTAGATGTGGACAGACTCACTCAGACTTCCTCTCATCAGGCACATGACAGAGGCAGCTGTAGTTAATAGCTTTGTCCCTGGTGCCAAGAGGAAGGAAGAAACCTTTGATACACAGTAAACCAAGGCAAAACACACCACTAGAGGATGCTGAACAATTTCTGTGCACAATGAAAACAGCTGGCTGGGCTAAGGCAGTTCTCACAAAGGGAGAAACATCTACATTTTGGCCATTCAGCACTCTTTGGGCTATGCTGGAGTGTCTCCTTCTCCCACCTCTCATGCGTACACACTCCCGCTTCAACAGCCTGTGATGCAAAACACCATGAGCTGTGGCAGCAAAACTCAGCAGTGAAGAGATGTTGTGCACCTTATTTAAAATACTGAGGTGTTTCTCCCCCAGCCCCCCATTTGCCACCCCCTTTTAAAGTAAACCTGTAAATTAAAAAGGGGTGGGGAAGAGAAGGTTTTGGACAAGGAGAAGTACAAGGGACAAAACTGGAAACACAACCCTCACTGACTTTACTAGCATGCAATCTATGTAACATTAATATACAAAGCCTGTTTACCTTGGCCTGGTCTATGACCATTACATCACATCATCCCCAAACAAGCAAAAGAATTAAAATCTGTACAAAATAAAAATATGCATAAAACTCAACAAATTTCTTTACATTAGTACTGTATAATAAAGCATAAAACCAGCAGGAGGTGACCCAGAAATTCCATCCACAGCAGTTCTTGCAGGATAAACAATTCCATGTTCTATCAGCAGGGACCAAAATAACCCCTGGCCCATCAGACCAAAGCCAGTTCTTCAGGAGCTGTCACACAGCTGGCCTGAAAGTGGAATCTCTAAGGGTTTTGTAGCCTCATCTTCTGTGCTCTGCAAGCGTTCATCTCACACTGCTCTGCTCTCATAACACAGAGAGCTTGCAAGAGGAAAAACCAGCTGACTGAAGGGAAAGCATCACACACAGTGGGAGTACACACTACCCCACCCACCTGCCAGAAGTGTTCAAGCACCGGCTCTTGCTCAAACTGGGTTAAGACAAGTTTCACTAAAGTGTGACCTGCCAGCTGCAGCTTGGGTGCACAGGCAGAGGTTCAGCTCTCACTTAAGAAATCATTAAGCTGCCCTAACAATGCATTTGAGCACTGTGGGCTCAGTTTTTGCCACAAACATATCCAAGGCAAGAGAAGCCAGGAAACCTCTGATACTCCTGGAAAACACAGCTGCCCTGTAAGCACCAAAGGCTTGTGAATGCTGCTGTTCAATCATCTTTGCTAGAAGCACCACCTCCCTGTGCCAAAAGCTTAGACCTGCCCAATGACACTAGAAACAGTTATTCCAGTGCCTGCACAACCAGTGGTTCTGGACTTGCTTCCACAGAAATGATGGGCTGAGGGAACTGAACATGGCTGCTTCTCTTGCTGCAAGAAAACTTTTCAGAGAGTAAAAGGCTTGAAGGGTATCTGTTCTGGCACTCATCCCAAACAATGCTGTCAGCTTCCAGAAAGAAGACAACGTGGATTAGCAAGGGAAAAAGTGACTTTTATCTGCACACAAGTTTCTTCAAAGTTGTCCTTCCTGCAGACTTTAACCAAGCCAGTTTCTTGTGCACTGTCACAGGAGTTCCACAAGCTCACAGCAGGTGATCACATTCCTCCATGGCCTACAAACACACCTATTTGTTTGTTCCTCTTGCCCTCTGAGCAGCTATGGCACCTCCCTGCCCAGGCTGGCACCAAATCTGCACCTCCATGCTGATACTGCACTAACTACCAAGCAAGGGGTTGGGTCAGTTACCTGTACTGGTGCCAGTGCCATCACACATCCAGCCCTGCTCTCCTGTGCACTGCTCTTTTTTAACACCAGCCTCTCCAGCTGCAGTACTTTCTCACCTTGGACAAGCTACTCTTGGTACCAGCTTGGTACCAGAACTTGGCCAGGTGACAGTCTAAAGATGCCCTTGCCCAGGAGGCTCTCAATTTGCAGGCTAACAAGACTTAAAAGGAAATGTAATTAGTTAATGGATGATATTTACCCACAGGTAACATTTAGATGTTCATAAGGGCAGATGAGTATAACCATCACTTACAGTGATCTGCTGTGTACAATCACTGAGCAGAATTAACTGAGACTAGATTAGAAAGCCAAGTATCATCACAAGGGGCTACAGAGCCTTCACTTGGTACTACTCCACCCCAAGCCACCAGTACAGCTCAAAATACCTATTATAATAAACAATGGAGAGGGCTAGGGGAAGAGCTAGGACTACTACTAGTTACTGCTTGGATTTCCATGGGAAACCAGTACACACAACAGCCCTTTTTGCTTCCACTGAAGAGATTTTGGCAACAGACATGAAGACGACAATTGCCGTTTGTCCTGCCTCTGCACAGGGCTCTCACAGTACATATGCAAATCTAGTTGTCAAGTACAAAATAGCCAATTTACAATACCTGATTGGATTTTTAAGATTATATTGTGCATAAAACTAAAGTTGGGGGCAAGTTTCTCTAGTGCAAGCAGGCATGAGTAGATTTGAACCTAAGATCACACCCCCTAGAGTTAATCCTCAGACCCCAGGAGGACCTGTAAACTTTGTTTCGCCTTCACCATCAACGTCATCTGTGAGTTCTGTTTGAACCGGCAGCAACCGTGGCAAGGAGCTCACTGTGGAGAGGAGCACAGTTACATCAGTGCAGAACACAAAACAAATATGTGGCATTCAGAAGATGAGAAATGGGGGTGGGGATCCTCTGGGCTGCAGCCATCTGAATTGTCTAAACTGAAAGGTGAGTGAATGAAAGCTGGCTCTGTGTGCCCTGGGTCAGCCTACGTGTGCAGAGCAGCTGCAGAAGTGTGTATGCTAAGGAAGCATCCAGCTATCTGGAAGGCAGTTACAGGAACGTCTCCGTGTAGAAATCCCAGTGTTTTCTAGCACTTGACTGTTCTTCCAGCTGCACAGGAGTGTAGTGTAGAAACAGGGGATGTCCACTGGCCAGTAACCTTCACCACAAGCATCCAGGACATCCCCAGTGCCAGGCACTGCTTCCAATGGTATAGTACCATGAGGGCGCACAGAACTCCTGAGACAAATCCCAAGGCCTGTCAGAAGTCAGAATTGGAGTGAAGTATGAGCTAATCAACAAGTTTGTTACATCTGAATGGGTCAGCTTAATTCAAAGTCAGATAGCTCAGGATAGCCTCTGCTGGCAGCTGAAGAGCCATTTGTTCAAACAACTCAAATCACTATTGTCTTATCATGAGGGGGAAAAAGAAAAAAAAAACCAAACCAAACCCAAAAGAGTGGTTGTTACTATTATCCTTCATTCAGTTACACTGGATGGGGCCCCAGAGGCTGGTGGAGATCTGGGAAGCCCTGACAGCTCCTGCAGCAGGAAATGCAGTGTTCTGTCCTCTGGTCTTCACTCTGAGTAATGCATGATCGATTCCACATAGTTCCCTGGGAACAGCCCCGTCACTCCATTCATGACCCCCTCATACCAGCCATCATCATTTTTCTTGATGACGTAAATGATGGCACCTTCCTGAAATGAGAGCTCATCTTCCTTGTCCTTGGTGTAGTCATAGATTGCCACCACTAGGAAAGAACAGAATGTGAGTGTTAGGAGAGCTAGGGGAGGAGGAGGAAAATGCACTGTCCCTCAGGCAGGCACTGCCTCGCGTGTGTGCGTGCCGAACGACCTGCTGAGACAGACAGTTTCTTCCACCCCCTTTTGTACAAGCTCACACTTTGAAGTACATGAGCCAGGACTCCTTTAACTCCTCTATTCTTACTATTTCCAGACCCACCAGAGGAAGTGTCCAACTGTATGATAAACTTTTGGTGTGGAACAATACAACGAGGTGGTTGTGAATCCCCATGGCTATGACCACTCAGAACTATTCCTATGTGTGCTAAACCAGATCTCAGCACAGGAAAGAGCAGGAGAACATGGAAGAGGGAGTGCACCAAGAGCTCTCTTCAGGTCACAGTATGGGTGAGCCAAGGCAGACATCCCAAACCTCCATCTACCTTAGCCACTTCCACATTTAAATCTCTAAAGGTCACGTGCATCTCAATATCCAGCAGCCACTCCCAGGGACACAGCACCAAGGTGGGCAAATCCCTGTTAGAAGCCATGAAGAAGGAAGGTGGAAATGTACACACAGTGTATCAGGACATTTTTCTTACAGCTGCAGAATATTTTAGTGATGGCACAAAAGTTGTTAGGAAAGGCAAAGAAACTGGACAAAGCACTTGGAAATTTTAAATAGAACAGTCTTGAAATGCCAGAAAATAGACATAAAATTGATAACATTTTTCCAATCTCAGTGCTATCATTATGTGTTTCATAGAGAAAGTTAGCTATGCCAGACTCTGAGTACTTTACCAAATAGCATCAATCACTGCTTTGAGAACTTGGCAATGAAACTTGCAGTGCTGCCACTAAGGAAAAAAAAAAGTATGTTGGATAGAGATCCTAAAATCTTGTGCTGGGGATAGATGGAAAGATACTCTAAAGTAAAACAAGGATTAAAAATTAACAGCATGTGTTCATAAACCACTGTCCAAGAGTCCTACTAAACTCATCATTCTTTCCAAAAGAAAGGTCATTTCCTTTTTGAGGGAGCAAAGGAATCAACACAAACCAACACTAGGGAAACCTGGATCCAGAAGAGATTATAAAATATACAGATCAATCCCAGTGGAAAATCAGAGTATGCAAAGAATTTTTTTTTATCATGTGACTAGAGCATACTTTGAAAACAAATATTGTTAGCTCTACAATTGTGTCAGCAGTTGTTAAGTAATTTCTTCTGTACATATAATTCTAAGCAAACAAAACACCAATGGAGAAACAAGTATGATTTTAGCTTGAAAAACAAGTGTATGAACATGTGATGCATTCGATTTAAGTCCTTCAAAATTCCTTTTTAAGGGTTTTGAAATTTCTTCCTGGAGTCACTGTGCTATTTTTCTTCATTCTCTTGATGACAATAATAATCATCATCATCATCCAAGGACCAGGGTAACTTCCAATTCCTTTCTTTCTGACTTTTGAGTGTACTCTAGTTCCTTTGGATACTGAATGGATTCACTATTTCATGATCACAAGAAGGAAACTCTTCCTTAAATTTGTGAAGAAAATTTGCTTTTTGTTAAGCCTCATAAAATTTACCTGAAGCCTGGTTTTGTTTTTACATCAGCACTGCTTCCTCCAGTATGTTATTTGTGTACTGGCAACAGTCCTCTCTCTAAAAGGCTGTTTAATCCCTCAGTCTGTAGTCCCATCAGTTCAAGCTGTGAGCTTGTCACATGCCCCGAATTAGGAGGAGGCCAGGCCAGCATTGCAAGAAAGGCTCCAGATGAGACAGGAAGCAGCAATAGTGACTCAGGAGGTGGCATCCTGCCCTGTCAGCCTAAGCCAGGGCTTCTTTAGTTTCTGTCTGAATGTGTTTCAATGCAGTTATAAAAAACAGAATTACTCATTTAGGTTGATATTCTTCCAATGAGTGATCTTTGGTTCTTCAACAATTACAGATTTTGGCTGAACTCTCTTATATCCCACTGACCACAAATGTAGGCTAGGCTGATTATCCAACTGGAATCTGTGAACACACACTTTCTCTAAGTGGTGAAAGTGCAACTTTTCCTTCTGGATACCCATTTCCATTCATCTGATTTGCAGAGCCAGGTCATTTTCTTTTCTTTTGCTGCCACACGTCCAGACACGGAGCTCAATGGACACTGCAGTGCACATCCCTGGACACCGCAGGTTGGCTGTTGCTATTACAGTCACGTGGCAGTGTCCTCAAGCTCAGCATCCCCAGTAACCATATCCTCCTGAACAATTTCTCCATCTGTTCCTCATGGATCTGCTACTCACTTCCATGCTCAGCTGCAGGCTCCATCCTCAGCTCTTAACCTCCCACACTGCTTGACCCTCTGCAGAATGGGGTCATATTGAATCCCATTCCAGTATACAGCAACTCTCTTGTATTTGACACCTCTTTGGTGTCCCAGCTTCTGTTGCAAAGGTCATCTAACCTAACCCTATAACCCTGCTCTCTTATGAACTTAAATAGGAGAAGGGTCATATCAAAAGTACAAGTACAAATCCTAAGAATTGGGAATGCTATTTATTGGGGGTAAATGTATTGGAAGAGCTACTTACTTTCATCTCTTTTGTCCACTTTGAATCATGTGGAGCAGAATACTATTTATAGGAACTTAAGCAGTTGCCACAGGATAAATTATTTTACTGAATAAAGCATTTTAATTCCCAGCAGGATAAGTATACAAATTTTTTGAGTATTAAAGTCCTCTTTTAGTATAAGGTTTCTCATTAATTTTAAAGCTTCAAAGCTTGCTAGAAAAAACTCACAGCCAAGCACTTCTCTCCCAATTCCAGCAAAGCAGTCAAATCTCAAGACATGGGCTAAGTAGAGACATTCATGTAACTACAACAGAATCCATATCTATGTCCATATCTCATTTTTTCTGGTATCCTAAAACTACTATTTAATAGTTCTTCATATGCTGAAAGCAATTATATTTTCTACTACTTTTAAAAGTGTTTCTAAAAACACACCAACCTTTTTGATGTTTTGGTCATCTAGTTTTAAAAATACAGATCAAAATTCTGTTTTTGCACGTGTCCCTACATCAGTAGAGAAAATGTTTGGCTTCTTATACTTTTGTTCTCCATAGGAAACATTTTCTGACTAAAAGCCTGATTTTCTCCAGCTTATCTTTAAAGACTCTCCTTTACAGTTTTGCTATCCCATGTGAGATGGAACAGATCCATGTCTATATGCACCTACATAAACTATTTTAGTTCCCAAGCTCCCACAGGAAAGCAGAACAGAACAATCATTCAAACATCATTATTTCCTCAAATAGAAAGTTGTTTCTCAAGGCATGTGCACACACCACCTTGCATTACTATGAGAGACACTATAAACACACATCAGGGCCTCTTCATTCTCTTTTGCTACTGACTAAAATGCTGTCATACCAAAGTCTGGTATGAAGGAGTGTGGGCAGACCCCATGTGCAAAAGCAGGAGGGCGGGAACACACACAAAAAGTTGTTAAAAAAACAACCCTACTGTCTCTTCCAGCTCCAAACCTACCCTTTTCTAAGTATGTCCTGGGTGCCCAAGGAGGGTCCTCCTCAGCATAGGGATCACTGTACTCCACCACAGCTGCTTCCTCCTCCTCATAATCCTCGGGAGGTGGGGGTGGAGGTGGAGACTCATCAAACACCGCCTCGTCCACAGGCGGTGGGGGGGGAGGAGTGTCTGAAACTGAGCAGAAGTAACAGCACAACCATGAAAATGTCTCTACAGCCATGGCAGCTGCTTCAAGTAATACCCTCGAGCCCAATTAATGGAAGTGGGACCAACAATTGTAACTTGTGAAAATACGCTAGAGAGAGGAAAATTCAGAGAAGGAATGACCAGGTACCTCCAATAAGATTATTTCTTTTTCCCCACCCTTCACAATTTCAGAACTTGCAGAGGCAGTAGAGAATGCAGAATCCTGGCTATATACATACAAATCTTTCATCAACTCAATCCAAAAGCCACATCCAGTAATAAAACATTGCACAAGGAAGCAGCAAACTTACTGTTTTCTTGAACTCTGGCCACAAATCCCATTAATGGTAACTGTGGAGTTACCTGTAGGATGGAGGGGGGAGGAGGAGCAAGGGATGCTGCCACAGAAATTAAAAAGAGAGAGGCATCCAGTTAGAAACACAACAAAGCAGCAAACAGGAAAGTAGACATCATCACCACTAAGACAGTGCAGCAGGCTGCTAAGAAGCTGAGATAAAAAGACTGACATTTAAAGAAAAATGGCTCAGGTGGTTTAAGCATATTCCTAATCCTTTCTTCAAGGGTATTTCTCTATTTTTAAAATTTCCAACCCAGCTCTTTTTCATAACATTAAAAATTCATGCTGAAGCATTTTTCTGATATGACTATGAGATTCCCTTAAGATGAAGTTTCTTACTACAGAATATAACACTTTATGGGCGGACCTAAAAATGTATCAAGAGGACTCTCTGCCTATAATCCTCCCCATCTCAAATCTAATTGATATTTATAGAGGTGACTAACAGCATCCATGAATCCCTAGTAATGAAAATGGATATACCTCTTTTTTTCCAAGATGTAGGCCAAAGCCCTATTGAATGAGGCAGCTATTTCAGACAAAACAGAAAAAGATGCCTTTTGAGAACTGTGCAGATCTGAAAGATGCAACACTTCTGATCTTATTGACAGAACAGAGCACACTGTGCTGCTGCCAAACCACAGAGCCTGTTCCAGATGTGCTGCCTGATTTCCTCCCCACCTGACTTCTCTGCACTGAACTCTGAACAGCCCTTTCACTGGTACCAGAAGGGCTCTCTTTGTACAATAAGAGCTGCTTTGTACAATATATGTGAATTCCCAGTTAAAGAAGATGCTTTCAGCCAGTTGCAAATGCTGTAATGCTGAACTGTGGTTTAAGCCTGGAATGCTAGTTTCAGTTATCTAGTTAAAACATCAGCTAACTAGTTTTATGAAACTTTAGTATCACTTTGAATAATGCAGCAAAATTCTTTAGGCAAGTTGCAAGACGATTTTTCAGACAGCGTACCTTAGGAGAAGCACAAATAATACATTTCTTGTTAGTATGTGGCATACAAAAAACATTTAATCATGTCCAAAGGGATTAGGGGGAAAGGAAGTCTATACTTCATGTACCAGTACATTTATTTAGCTACCAGACAGAACAAAATAAATTTCAGGCAAATTCCAGAGGTAGTAAGAAAACTGATAGGGTATGATGTAGCATTTTTCAGAATTAATTCACATTATCATAGCAAGAGAAAAGAGTTCTCCAGCATTAACAACTTATGCCTCAAAATTTCTTTTGTTTGCTCATTCCAGTAACATTTTAAGTGATTTGAATTTCTTCTGTCACTTACATTCACATTTCTTTCAGAACCACACAGCATGAATGAAAAGACTAACAGCAACCATCCTTTTGTTGCAAAAGTGCCTCCATATGAAGTAAGTTCCATTATCTCACCATTTAATTGATATCTCTTGAGAAAAAACAGAAATGTATTTCTGATTACAGTTTCTTTGACTCAAATTACGTGACCTCAGAGTATTTATTCCTTCAAGTGTAACCATGATTGCTGTGAAAAGATTTGGTCTTGCACCTTTTCAAAGGAGAAAAAGGGAACTCAAATTTAAAGTTCTACTGAAAAGCAGTAATATTCATCAATTCAGTCCTTGTCTCTGCTTTTTCAATTATATGCAGTAGAAAATTGTTTCATTTCAAAATGATTCCTCTATTCAACATCATATGGGTTCATACAATCCATAGCTATCATAGGAGAGTAGCTCTAGTTTCCTTGGTCTCTCCAGTGTACTTTGTTCATGAGCTATCCATGGAAAAAAATTAATCACTCTAGACAAGCATGCCAAGCAAATCCAAAAAAATTCCCAGGTTCAGTTTGGGTTGTGTAGTTTAATCCCAATGGTGATGCTAACAGTAGCTGACATCACTGCTTGAGTATCTTAGTCCCTGCACAGTGCAAGGACTGAAGCACAAACGGAGGGCTTATCATAATATTGTCTCTACATGCTATATAATGACTCTAGCTCTGACCTCTAAGAGGCAATACAATAAGTATTTTATTACTATTTTTTTTAATTAAATGCATCAGAAGAACTTTACCTCTGCTGTATAAACCATCATCTTAAATATTCTTTCCCATCTTCCTTTCATACTGATCACTGATAGATTTATTACATAGTTCCTGTAAATTAGTTCAAAAATGCTCAAGAGCACCTTCCACTAGGCTGCTTCAGACTGGTAAGAACTCAGCTGTACAGATGGGGTAGGGTGCAACCAATCTCAGTATCTGTCCAGATTCTCCCACCCAGTTTTTAGTCTGTGCTGAGCTCTATAGCGCTTAGATAATGATATCCAAATTGCAATGTTAAAGCACTTGTTCGGTGGCTTGGCTGGCAAGAGTGGCTTTGGGACAGACATATGCTGAGATCATTCAGAGTCTGCATTTCTAATATTTTCTTTTCAGTTGTTAAAATGGTCTCTCACAAAGCAGAAAAATTTTATTATCATGAAATAGCTTTTAACAGAACAGGGCAATGCAAGTACCTTTCATGCTCCTGTCAAGTGAATAATCAAACATGGCTAGACCACCATTTTAAAAAATGGCAATGGAAATAATAGTACTGGGTTATTGCCAAATAGCCTACAAACAACAAAAAAGCCATAGCTGGCACCCTCCTCTGCCTCTTGTAAGGTCTCTCTTTCCCCTCTTGTTTTCTACCTCTCTTCAGGAATGCTGAGAAAAAATTGTGGCCTCTGTCCTGTCACTACTGACCCTGCTCCTTCCAGACACAACAGTGCCTCTGTTCTTAGGGCTTTCATCAATTATGCATGCTTGAGCATCCTCTCTTTTCAAGGTGAACTCCAAAAAAACCTTGGTTTAGTGTAACTGCAAAGCCAATAAATTCTGTATTCTGCTGGTATATAAAAAAAAGTTTCCTACTACAACTGCTTATTTATATTGTCTCATATATGCCAGTATAACTGAAGTATTTTGTTTGTGATTTGCAGTTCAAATGACTAATCACCATAATCATTACCTTCTTTCTGGAAACACAGACAACTGTGGTTATGCAATTTATTTTAAGTCTATTTGGCATCTTCTATGATTACCTATTAACAATGTAATGGCAACTTGCAGAGAATTATCCCTTTGCTAAAGCAAAAAACACACGGCAGTCGTCAAAAACTCTCTGGATATACTGAAAATCGTCTTTATTGCAAAAATTGCATTATTGTAATCCTGAATGGTTTCTTTTGTTGTTATTACCCTTTCTTTCTTTCTTGCCTATTCCCCCCTTCTGCCTTCAATATGCACATAATGTGCTTAGAAAATATGACCTATTTCAGGCAACTGGGCTACAATTTAGCCTTATGACTTCTTCCACTTCCCTGTGCCCAGCAGGACCATTCATTTCCATCTCAAGCTCAGCTCACCCTGCAGGGTAGCTCACAAACAGTAACAGCCAAATCTGAACAAACTCCTAAAACGCAGATTGCAGCATTTGACCTAATTCCAAGTTCAATGCTCAATTTAAAAAAAAAACAACCAAACCAACCAAAAACAAAACCAAACCAAACCAAAATAAAACAAACTCACAAAAATGAAACAAAAAAAAAAAAAGCAACCAAGCAACACACACAGCCCCTTCAAATTCCACCACCACAAAACACCAACATACTGTAGTACTTTCAAGTCAACATTCAATTTTGCTAGTAATAGGGCATTTCCTGACAAGAAACCTTCAGGGTGTCTCCTGCATCTTTCTGTAGCTTTGTCAAAAGAGAAACTCTCCCCTAGTCTAGTATAAAACCCTCCTGGTCCCATCAGAAGCACAGGAAGAAGGACTCCTTAGGTAAAAGGCTACTATGCTATGCTGACATACAGGACACTCACTCCCTGGTAAGGGCTCCCCTCGCTTTGTAGGGCAAATCACCCATAAAATAACATCACCTGTAGGCTTAGCAGATGACACAGCACCCCAACACACTGGTGTCTCCAAGGTATCTAATGCCTACCCCGGTGTAACAAGTACAACTGCTTGAACTGTACATTACCCAGAAGGAAAAGGCACACAAGATAAAGACTGATTAATGAAGAATCAGCATTCTGGTGCAAAATCAAACACCCATCCCACACCAAAGCAGGTCCATGGCACATGGTGTAGTCAAGGACTAAAGCTTGTCTGATAGGGACTGTGACATCAAAGGTAAATTATTTGGCAACAAAGCCAGCATTTTTTAAGATGCTTGCCATAATAAAAGCTGAACACTGTGCACTTGCACTGCAGGTTTGGCACAGCTACCAGCAACTGAAAGCGCAAGATCTGCAATGGAGACAGAACATAAAACTCCAGAGAGCTGAAGGTGACCGTGTTCAGCACTGCTGATATCAGTGGAGCAGCCAAAGGTCCTTACCTGGGTTCTGGTTGTAGAAGGGGCCCCCGTTGATCTGGTTCTGAAGGCTGCTCTGTGACGTGATGGAAGGCGGGCGCCGGTAGGGCAGAGAGCCCCCGATGGTGGGGGGCGTGTGCCGAGCTGCAGGCCTGTTCATGCTGTAGAACTGAACCGGGTGACCTAGGGCACACAGAGACGTGCGTTGGCAAAGAGGAGAATGATGCCTGCCTGCCTTCTCTCCACCTGCAGTCCATTTCAAAGGTTTGAAAAGGTTTCTGGAGCTTTATTCTAAGGCAGTCAGCCACTTCAGCTGCCAGACTGGCAGGACACCGAATGTCTCAAGAGCAATGCAAAACATAACTCTCCCAACTGCCTGCACTCAGCACTGCCTATAAAAGCCAGTGGGAAAATACAAAGGTGTTTAAGCTACGAATCCTCAAAATGAAAGAAAATAATATCTGGTTATTTATGTTAAATAATGTATTACAATAACTTCTTGTGAATTTAGTTATTTCTGAACCTGCAAGAAACTCCACAAAACGTTGCAGTTCCGCAATTAAGGAACATACACATGAAAAATAACTGCAGGCCATTTCCAGGATCCAAAGCTGTTAACCCTCTGTAACTGAAAACACAGTACTACCTATCTTTGTGCCACTTAGATATTCAGAGAATCATCTGGGGAGAAATGAATGTTAGAAACTGCTTGAAGGATGAAATAAATGAAGTCAAACTAGAAGACCCTCTTCAAGGGAGCCGTCAATTAAAGCAACTCCTCAAAAACTTGCTCTGCATTTTCTTTACTTTCTGTATTCAAGACATTGATCATGATTCCCAGCAAGCAATAAATGAAGCAAGGTATCTTCTGTGCTCACATACAATTCTCTGGATTTTATACTGCATATAACAGTAAGTTGGATTTGTTATTCTTATATGCAGTATTACAGCCCACAAACTATTCTGCCTCTACCATTTGTCCTAGAAGCAAATTTGAGAGTTTGCAAGAAAACAAGGAAGAAGGGATGGTGGTTGAGGAGAGAAGTAAACAGAGAAACAGAACAAAAGAACATACAAATTTTTAAAAACTTGTACTGTTCTTCATTATGCTTTGCTTGCTTTGCACAACTTCTTACTAGGTCAGTAAATAAATATACAAGTTGCTTGCTCTGTTACTTGCTTGTAAGAGCAAATGCATGAACTACAGTGTCACATTCCCTCTGCTTTGTACCAATAATGTGGTGTACCATATTAAAAAATGCACTTTTTACAGCTAAGAAACAGCTAAGAAAGAATCCATTCTATAAAGGCTTTTCCCTATTTTTCCTGATGTGTCTTTTCAATGTGTGTGTCTCTCTCTCTCTCTCTCTGTTACTTAATATACTTGCAGAAATTGGTGGTGATTGGAGAGAAGGGAGGGGAGAGGGCTAAGAGGTTTTTAAGGACCAAAAGCTATGACTTCATAAGTGGTGACCTATCACTCTTAAAATACTTTATTTCAGTCAAACCTCACTAATAAAACAGGGAAAAAAAAGATCTTAGAAATAGTAACTAAGGTGAAATTTCTCTTATGAAATTGTGAATTTACAGTCATTAAAATATTAATCTTTACTTGGTTTTGACTTGTTAAAAATATAGGAGCAACATGGCTTAAGAACTGGGATACTGACAGTGCATCAAAATGGAAAACTGATTGGGGCTCCATATTCCACAGCTCATCTTCATGAAAGTAGTTTAGACATCATGATAATCTCAGATCAAAATTCATCACCCTTTAAAAACTTCTGGTCACAGTTAAGGATTCTAGTGGAAATATCTTCTAATTTTTTATGAGCACCAGCCCTTTAAACTATATGCAATTTTAAGAGTCCTTCTGGAACCTGGTACAATTTTTACTAAGAGATGATCACTAATAAACTCACAAACCAACTCCCTCCCCTGTAAGCAGCCTCCACCATAATGTAAAGCAGCAAAGCATGCAGGTAGCTACACATGAATTTGGCTGTCTGAAGGAGATCTTCACACTGCAATCTCCTCATCAAAAATAGGAGATACAGGACAGTATTATGGTTGGTAAGTGCTCCACTCTGCAACTTCAGCACATGAGAAAAGTCTAGCACTAAAAAAAGGAAGTTGCAATATACACCCTAAGTACCATATGTGAAAACAAAATGCTTTAGTAGTAGTCTGCATAATAAAAATTTGCATTTTACCTAATACTGGACACAGAGAGCCTGCCCTTTTCATCAGTTCATTAAAGGGAGACTTGTCATTTGACAGCATTGAAGAAAACAGTTACATAAATTATACTTTGCTAGATGCACTTTTTTAAAATTGCATTTATGAAAGAGAATAATAAGACCCAGAACTATCAGTGCTGGTTCCTGCCAAACATAATTATTCTATGAGGTTCTCAGAATCCAAACAGAAATAAAATTATGATTTAGTGAATTACATAAATGTAAAAATAATAAAATTATAAAATTATTGCTGTTTAAAAAATCAGAACACCTTGAACTATCTACTGTAACCATGACCTTATAGTTGGGTATTAACAGATATTTTCTAGTTATAATTGAACTTTTTTTTTTAATTATGAATCACTGCTGCTGAAGTAACTTTGCAAAGCCTTGGATCACGATCACATCTGGGTTCATCTGCCCAGCAGCTGGAGCAGACACTCACCTGCAGAGGGTGTGGAAGAAACAGCAGGGGGAGTTGGAGAGGTGAAGCCATCAGCAAGGGGCTGAGCTCCTGCAGCAGCAGCAGCAGCATCTGGGGCAGCGGAGGAAGGGGCAGGAGGAGCAGGAGGAGTGGGGGCAGGAGCAGAGGTAGCAGGAAGGGGAGAAGAGCCAGCTGAGCCAGCAGGGGCTGAGTGAAGAGAGGACGAAGAGGTGGAGTTAATAAGGAGATATGTTAGCAAGGATTAGAGAAAGCCTCTGACTATTCAGTGTTAGCTATTTATTAGCTGCACAGTATTTCAGAATGCACCAGATGAGAAAACAATGGAGCTGTTAAAGAAAGGCTCATTCCTGTGTAGATGGTAAATGAGGGTCAAGCAAAAAGACTTCTTTCCAGGTCTGAAGGGAACACAACCCAAAACTTTTCAGTGAAAAGTATTACTTTTGAAAGATGTCTTTGCATTGTGTTATTTATGCTCCAATCTCTAGCATGGCTGTCTTTAGCCTTTGTATAAATCAGAAAATATAAAGAGGAAACCAAAAAATTTCCAGCTCTTTGTTTCAGAAGCATCATGTACTTCTCTGCAAGACAACTACAGGCTCTTCTTCACTGAAAAGGCTGAGCAAAGGAAAAAGAAGTACTAATAACACTTCCTGCTTCTGGAAAGTCTGGGGCCATTACATTGAGCAAGTATCTCTTTGTGACAATTCAGGCTTGCGTTGATGTACTCAATATTTACTCTGTGCCTGCCTCTCATTCAATCTAATTTTCTAAAAACATGCTTCTATGAATCTGCATAAACAGCCAATGAAAAAACATTTATTTGCTTAAAAGGACAAGGGAGAAGTGTCCCTCAGCCTACTAAAAAAGGTACTGTGTCCTACCTTGTCACATGCAGGCAGCCAGGCAAAAAATTCTGATAAACAAATTAATACATAAAAGGAACATTACAGCACATCAGACACTCTCAGAGAAGACACTACTTGATTCAAACTCATATTATCAATAGCAATGAACTCTGGGCTTCCCTTCAAGTTTAGGAAACTGCAAATGCTCAAGGTAAACAATGAGGCAGAAAGAGGAACAAGAAGTTTCCATTTACCTGGATAGACACTAGGAGGAGATGGTGTGGGAACAGCAATGGGAACACCTACACTTCCACTTCCACTGTTCTCTCGACTGCTGCTCCGACTGCTTGGGTGGCTTCCCCCACTACTGCCACTGCTGCTGTAAGAAGCCAAAGTAACCAGGGAATGAGTATGATGCTGCTCGTGCTGAAACATGAGATCCCTCACAGAGCATCTTACCAAATCAGAGAAGTAACAGGGAACAAGAAAAAAGCAACAAGGATAATATAAATCTCTACAAAGCTAGGCTTTCCTGAAACTCTCGACTTCGACTACAGCACAAGAGGGATTTTTTCAGTAAGTTAGCCTTACTGAACTTGGCCAAAAATTAAACACTTCCAGAACCTTGTTCAAAGCACATCATGCCAGGATTGTTAAGCCCTTACAGAGGAAATAAAGACCTTTTTCCTATAACTTTAAAACTTATGAGTGCTTAGACTGTGATTTGTATGCTTTCATATGAGACTACTAAAGCCTAAAAGTTGTAAGATAGTAAAATTCAGATTTCTTATCTTTTTAAGTCCACTTGTTTAGCCATCCTCAAGAACTTATTATGTTTTAAAAGTAAAGATTTCAAGGAAAGTATTTAGCTCTAATCACATCATGAAATTATCTTAGTTTCCTAGAAAAAAAATAGTCTTCTGCAGAGCCCCTGGTAATGCAGTTTAGCTTTATTCTGTGTTTGAAGTTATCAATATCCCCAAAACACTATGCCAATATCCCAAAAACACTATTTCAGCTATTCAATCTATAAACATCAAAGACTGTTCAAAATGTCAAGTATAAGCATCTAAGCAGCCCTTCAACATGTAGAAAGCAAGCTGTGTACAAAGTCTTCCCCCAGTTTAGTAAAGTAGTATCATGATCTACCTCCTTGAAAGACTTCACGACCTTCGCAATTCATTAAGTACTCTAAGTGAGATCACTAAAACGGAGGTGAACAGGGGATTAAGTGAATAATCGTAACACGATTCCCTGTTCCGGTTTGATTAGTGCTCATTCTCATCACGCCACTGAGACTGCCGGTGCACGGGGTGAACGAGGGAGGCTGCCGGCAGAGGGAGGCGCAGGTGGGCTCGCAGCTGGGCACAGCAGTTCTGCCCCCGAGCAGGAAGAGGCCAGGCCGGTACCTGTAGGTGCGGTTGCGCTGGTTGACCGAGGCCGTTCTGACGGGGCTCTGCTGGGCCGGGGCCATGGTGCGCGTCGGGCTCGGCACGTAATCGTTGGGCACCACCGGGGGCCGCACCGGCTCCAGCGTGCGGTACGGGGAGTGCCGCCTGCACGGCACAAGCACAGCCACAAGCCAGTTAGGGGAATACACAGAACCACACACTTCTCACTCTCTGAAACACAGCTACACACTAATCGGGAACGTGAGCTTAAAAAATGGGCTTCATCTATAACTTTGCAGCACTTATTTTGTAGGATGAGGGGAAAAAAAGAATTAAGGATGTTCTTCGGGTACTTCAGTCTTCCTATCAGTAAACTCTGTGTTCCACATCCCATTCTTGTTTTAAAGGTAAGCCATTATC
The DNA here is from genome assembly GCF_012460135.2 of Molothrus ater. NCBI lineage: Eukaryota > Metazoa > Chordata > Aves > Passeriformes > Icteridae > Molothrus > Molothrus ater. The sequence goes on from NC_050484.2 coordinate 13,788,220, forward strand.
TTCCATTAAAATAAAGCACCATGTTCTGTATGTATATACATTAAAACACACCAGTAAACAGCATTCATTATATATTATATACTCATTATAACACATCAGGTTATAAACTTCAGGTTTATAAAATCAGGTTCATAAACTTCGCATGAAATTACTTTCATCAAACACATCACAAATAACGAACAGTGCCATGCACCCATTTCTCAGTTGTTTAGCACCACCTGTGAAAACCACAGCTAAGGACATTTTACTCTACAGTATGTAATTTTCAGTGTTCTGCACTGAGAAAAAGGTTCCTGTTGGGAAAGGCTGATGATGCCCACTGTCTTCTGGCAGCAGCACACTAACACACAAAGACACAATCAGTATAAGAGGATGCAGATATAACACCTCTTGACCTTTGTGAACGCTTAAAATAAAACCATGAAATCTCTCCCACTACAGAAAAAGAAAGAATCTTCCCTCTTTTCCCTTTTGTTCACCCACTCAGTAACTGCACTTACCCAATAGTTCCTTTTCCTGACATGGGTGGACTTGGTGGCTTCTGGGTGGGTGGTGTTGTGCGAGGCAGCCCACCCATCTTCATGTTCTGGGTGCTGACCTGCATGAAAGAACGGGGACAAAAACGGCCTTCACTGAGCTCAGGGTCGAGGGGACAGACACGGAGATGCCTTTAGCAATTAACTCTAAGGAAGGGAAGGTTTAAACAAACAAAAAAACTTGAGAGGCCATGCGTTTTATATGCAATTTCCACTCTGCTAGAAGTCAAGAGTTGTGCTCAAAGGACTCTTTATTACATAGTTTTTAGAAATTGTACAAAAAAGTGAATTTGCCTTCAGGCTATCACATAAATGTTAACTCTGAGAATACAGATACTGCACCTAACTTGGCTGAACCTCCCAGTCATCTTTTGAGAAAAAGGCAGTTATTTCACATGGCACTACTGAATGGTAAATTTGCACAAATATTTTTGAATACTGTTTAAAAATACTAAGGCTTATCTAATAGGCCACAATCTAATGTGATTTATACAGATATGGAGAAGTCAAAGTAATCTATAAATCATCCATTAATGTTTTAATGTTTTCACAGATTATAAAAACTTTTAAAGATATTTACTTTAAATATTAGTTACATACATATAAACATACAGAGAAAGCTATTTTGAGAAAAATACAAAGGCATATTTTTCCCCCCCCCCATTAAATCTGTAGCAATTTCATCTCAGAGTTAATAAATAAATGGATAGGGAGAAAAGTATTTAGCAGTGATGTGATATAACTGCGGTTGTCCACTTCCCCTCTGTCAGGTTAAAATACTAATGAAGTAAATTTTGCATAAAATAATTTACTCTAACTTCTTTCAAAAACTCATTTGCATTCCTGACTGATTGATTAATCTAGGAACTGTAAACAATTGTTAGCAATGTGCATTTTGCTTCCCTGTATTCTGCCAGCCAAGCAAAATCCCCTCAATGCACACATGCTTACAGGAATCAGTATACGGTCTGCTTACAAAACAGCTCAGATTTACAACTGCCTGAGCCATTGCTTAGGCACAGAGATACTCAGCAAACCTAAACAAGTGTGCTTACATCCCTCTCTCAGCTCTTCCTGTCATGCTCTATCTCACAGCATTTCTTCTTTCTAAAATGTGAGTCCTGGCTACTGCCCCCATCTCCCACAGAAAAATGAAACCATGATCAAGGCACTCAGGAGTGTTTGCAAACATCATTGAAGGCAGATTACTCCTTCAAAATTTGACTCTAACTCACTTAAAACCTTTGCAATGTTTAGATTTGTGAATTGATAAATACTGACAACAGAATAAAGAGTAATATGTTCAGTATTCTAATCCACTGAAACTTGATTCCCTGTCTCTAAATAATCCCAGTGCTATCACATTTTCAATCCGCAGGGAGGAAAAGAAAACCCAAGCACTGGAAGAGGTATTTTATCAGATTCAAAAACAGATGTCTGGATTTAGTTGTGCAAGAGTACTCTGTAATGTCAATTTAAGACAAAATTATGTTGCACAGCATTATAAAGTCCTTTAAGCCAACTCTAAGCAACAAGAAATCTAAAGTTAATTCAAGTGAGGGATGAGGTAAGCACTGAACTACAACTACTTAAAGGGAAAAGGGAAAGTGTAAAATGAAATATATTTTATTCTATACACGGAACATTTAAGAAATAGCAAAATCTGAATTTTTTTTTAAAGTTGCAGCACCCCCTGTATTTCCTCTTTCATTAAACATGCCTGTTTCACTCACCTGCCTATTTGAGTTTTCAAAAAAAAAAAACCCACAAACAAACAAAATCCACTTTAATTAAATGCTCACTGAATTGTCACTTGCTGTATTTCAAAGAGCCCACTCAGCCTCTGCTTTTGGATGTCGTTAGATGACAGACCAATCTGTGTGCCCTTGAATACTCCATTTAGGGGATTTAATTGGCTACACTATTGTTTCTGACAAGATGATGTAACCACTGGCTATCACTTTACAGTTAATATAAAATTACATATATTTCATACAAATAATGCTATTATTTTTTATACAATGATTGCAAGAACAAAAACGAACTTCTAGGCATCCCAGGGCTATGGCTACATGAAAAGACAGGATGGCTGAGGCGGAGGATGCTGGAACATCACACTGGGTACAGCCAGAAGTGGAGCTAACACTCGCCTCACCAACACAGAGCTCAGTGACTGCTTGATATTTCCATTAACGCTGCAAATACACAGATCCTTGAAAAGGATGGGACAAAAGCTTTAGAAAATGTGGCCAAACAAAAAATGACCCATTTTTAGCCCAGGAACTTAGCAAAAAGAAACCATCTTTAAAAAAACCCAACCTAAAAGATAAGGAGATTTACTGACAGTAGGTTTAGTTTCAGGGTATTGGAAATGACTTTTCAACATTGAAATTGAACTGTTCAGAGAGCAAGTAATTAGAATTTACAAGGTTGTCTTCAAATCTGACAGGACTGGTGACTTTAAGATCAGCTACTCTAAGTTAAACAATCCTGTGCTACTTCCCCTTTGACTTACTGCCAAATAATCACAGAAGAGAAATTAAAAAGATACAATTATTTCAACACTTCTGATCAAAATGGACAGATCCTTGGAAATAAAAGCATGCAAGATGCTAAAAAAATCTGAAACTGCATCAACTGCAATTGAGATTAAAGCACTGCAATATATACAGCTGTCTCCTTCTATAATAATTTCTACTGAGGGGAAGGAAGACCATTAATGCCCCCTCTCTTCCAAACTTTATTGTATCGCCTTTTCTATTTTGCACATATGGTTGTAAATACAGTTTCCATACACAAATCCTCACCCACACACATCCCTCTTACAAACATGTAAAATCTGAAGCAACAACCAGAACTCAAGGTCACATTTACATTTGCTGTCAAGTTTAAAAAATCATTTTTCTGGAGTAAGCTGGTATTTGCCAGAACTTGCACTGTTTCTGATATCATTTCCCCTGGTCCTGCACAGCTGGAAGTACCCAGATGCAGCTGATTTAATGAGAGGGTGAAAGCAGAGGAATGCATCTGTCTGATGGTGGTTTGTTTCAGCCCCAGAGGCTGGGGCTGATTTCTCGCTTAAGTCTTGGAAATCAATTTAAGAAAATGCATAGCAAAAGAGAGCCTGCAACCAGAAAGATAAAGGAGTATCTGTCTGTGCCTTTGCTCACAACTGCACAGTTAACCAGCCAACCACTGTGTTTAGAATAGAAAAAAAAAAAAAAGAGGCAGTAATGAATTGGGCACAAAGCTCAGGATAAAACCACAGATGACTGATGTAAAAGCAGGAAGACAACCCTGTAAACAGACAATAGGGCACAGGGTCTGTGCCTAATGCATGCAGGGATTTTTCAAATGACTTTTTTCCTCTCTCACAGAAAAAAAAACCACACCAAAATTTCCAACAGAAGTCGTGGAACACCAAGAGATCTTGGCTGTTTTTTTTTTCTTTAACTGGATACCTTGCAGAAGCTTTTTATAGCTGAATTAACAAGCACATGCACCACAGAAAAATATCTTCTACCAAAGCTGTAACTTTGTCAGCACTGGAGCTGGAATTGGAAGTTTTGCTGAGGAAGAAACTACACAAACTACCTAAAAAGCAGATCCTTGGTGAGTAAGACATGCTAGAAAATGCATTGGGATCCAGCCCCACAGTAACAGCTATACAATGAACTGTAAAAAATGGATCCCTATGGACCATTCTGTTCCAAAAGGGTGCAATAGTACTTCATCCACTGTTTTCTATTATTGAGCTACAGTTTTAGAAAGGCACCATCTGATGACTTCAAGACACAATATGGCACCGACTAGAGTACTCTCTAGTAGTAGTACTCTCTAGTACTTACAGAAAAGCTACCCTCTTAAGTTTAATTTTTTAATTTTTAAAATAATTAAGACTTAATTGGCCAATTTCTATTTTTGGCAACTAGTTCTTCATAGATTGCAATGATCAAAACACCATCTTATGGTCCTACATATGACTGAGTTTCCTTCATACTTACATTTTTATCGGCATTTAACATATTGAATTTCTTTAGCACTCCACTGTATAAAGAATTTGTACTGAAATAAATAAATCAGCTAAAGCTGCTAAATTATGCCGTTCATTCAGTTTAATTCTTGGGAATATTTTCACAAGCAAAAAAATAAAAAAATAAAAAAAACCAAACCAAAACAAAACAGGAATTACAGAAATTTATAGCTGGTGAGATATGGGAGTTGGTCAAGAGACTGCAAAACTATTTGCATTAATGTCCTGTATCTATACAGATGTGAGGCACTTACCTGCAAGAAAGCAAGCAAGCTGGGCTTTTTGGGGGGGTTGGGTTTTTTTTTGGTTGCTTGGTTGGTTGGCTGTTTTTCCCCCCAAAATCCTGAATACCAGCTATTGAACACAATCAAACCTCAGGAGGAGCTACTTCTAAAGCTGGACAAAGTCACAAATTTTTAAGCGGTGCTTTAAATTCAAACTGTATTTTCTAGAACTTTCAGGATGTCAAAAGAATAATTTTTTTCCCCAAACCTAGTAAGAAAAAGTGTCCCATCAGTGATGTTTCACGGATTATATTCAGAACCTTCAGGCAGTTTCTCAACCTTCTTGAGCAATTTGGTATCCAATTATGGGAAAAAACACCCCAAGGCTGAATGAAAACTCCCTTCCATGCCTTGCTTCATCTTGTTAATGCTGCAGAGATGATGAATAGATTTTTGGCCCATCATCTGCCACCTCAAAGTAAATTTATTTTCAGGCTGTGTTCAGCCACTCAAATACTTACTGTGCATGTCTAATCAAACCATTTGCTTGTCAGCTCATTAACCAGTTTATAGGGAAGTGAAATGTATAAATTTCAGCCCTGTTTGGCAAATAACCACAAGTAGAAGCTTCAAGCAAGTGAGCTTACTTGTTGTTCCCACATCCACCCATGCAAATTAATTGAAGAACCAAGTCTGGTGAATACAAAAAGGCTTAAACAATGTCATTTTCAATAGATTTTCCTCTGCCTTGTAACTGAAATTTTCTTCAAAATCTGTTTAAAACTTAAGTAACTCAGACACAAATCCAATGCTACAGTCCGTCAGTTTAAAACTATAGCTGTTAGGTAAGGCTAAGGGTTTTTTGCAATCACAAAAAAGAAATGCAGGCCAAAAACTTCATATCCAATCACTTTTAAGTGAAGTAAAATAACCAGTCCCACAGAACTGCTTTTCACTCTTCTTTCTGCTTGATGCACAGAAACTACAGTGAGACAAAGAATAACTCAGGTCTACTGAGAGATGATGCACAGCTTTTTGCCTTTTTTGTTTTCTCTTTCAAACTCATGTTTTGCCAATGAGAAGCTGACTGACATGTTTGATTCCTCAAGTCAAATTTCTGACTGGGTTCACTTTAGTAAATAAAGAAATGGTGTTATAACAAAAAATGTTTTCATTCCAAACCTATAAACAGAAAAAAATATTTACTCTGAAAAGCCGTACAAAACTCTTATTGCCACTGCAGATAATGCACAGATATGTCAGTTCACATACAATCTATAATTACACAATGTTAAAACTTTTCTTAGGATAGTCATTACTTGTTTATAAACTGCAACTGCAGAGAGCAACAAAGAAAATTGAGTTTGAAAATTGGTTTTAAAGAACACTGAGAAAACCATCATCCAATATTAAGTGTGTCCAGAATAAGACATATTCAGCATCAAAAGTACCCATGTTATATAAACAGACAGTAAAAAACAGGGAGGAGACATATTTTGCCATTCTCAATAAAGTATGCAAACACTAGTGAGTTGAAATACTGTACACCTCACACACCTTTGTAAAAATAAATTTCAAATTACATGTGGGAATTCTCTCATAAATGACAAGTTTTCCATTGTTATTAGAGATGCTACATATACTTAAATACCTGACTAAAAGTACCCTCTGCCCTCTTCACAGGGGCATCATGGAGATATCTACAGAAATACTTGGTTTTATAGGCAATCTCAGGAATTTGCAGGATTTTCTTTTAGCTTTTTCCAAGCATAGAAAATACTTTAAAATATTTCACGTCAACTTGGAACTTCCTTTAATTAATATACTCATTCTATATATTGGCATTCTATGTTCTAAAATACACTTCCCTCATTACAATGATGGCACCTGCTACTAAAAATCTTCCAGTCCCTCTCCCCCTAAACCAGCTGCACTTCAGGAGGAGGAGGATATCATCATATTCAATAAAGGCTATAACCTATCTATTAATTAATGTACTATGAACTCCACCATAATATCATGTAACCTGATTTAACTGCTTGTCTAATTGATTTGATGCTTTTTATTGCTGCTTCTGCAGCCACTAAGACTACTAACATTTAAAGAATTTGACATACTTCAGCCTGAGTTCTTTGATGCACTATTCATTTAATATTCAACTAAATAAATCACTTATCTTGCTGCTTAACAGTTATTGAGTATTTTACACAATTATGACATTTCTGGAAGTTTCTATAGATGATTACCTCTGAGTATTTAAGCACTGCTATCAGTTTCTGAAAAAAAAATAAGAATACTGCAACTTTAAAAAATAATATACAGATTTGAATTTGTTACACACCTTTGGAGCCCATTATCTGAGCAATCTCACACTGAAACATGAATCCCAATCAAACTGTAGCTTACACCGCATATAGGATAAAAAGAATATTACACAGGGGGAGGCTCATATTCAGCTGCTATCTAGTCTGTGTATATTTTTGTCTACTCAAGGCTAGGACAACATCCCTCCCTCATAAATGATCTGCTAGATATGCTGAGGGCAGCTAATACTTTACCACAAAGCTTTTAAAATTAACTGTGTTAACTTCCATTTATATACACAGCAATTTATATCACAAAATGCTTATCCACAATGAGTTACCCAACAGAAGTTCTGTGACACAGAAGGCAGAGCGGGTGTTGTTTTAAATAATCTCTAGCATTGATGTCAATCATCTCCCCGTGTGTAATAATCTCAGAAGAGGAATGGAAATCCAGCCCTGGGGTTTCTTACCTTAAATCTAAGCAACCACTTAATGCATAAATGGAGCAAATAAAAGAGGTAAGGAAAAAAAGCATTGAAAGGTTAGTTGGAACTTCAGGATATGAAGAGAAAGGAAAAAGAAAGAAAAAAGTTAAGCATTCAGCATTAACAAAATAATGTATCAGTAGATCATAGAAAGAGTGGTTAAAGCAGAATGTCATGAACAAAAGATCTTCAAGCTGAAAATTTTAATATACATTGACCACTTTAAAATTAGCATTCAAATGCTTGTACACTGTTTACTCAAGTTCTTACAGCGCTAACAAAAAGGCAGCTTCTTTCAAAATGTATCATGAGATCTAGATGGATTAACTTCAGAGGTTAATTTATTTGAGCTGTCAAAGCCTTATTTGAGCCTTATCAATGAGTCTGAGCTCATTTAAATTGTTTACATGCATTAGCACATTTACAAGTAGCTGAAATGGAAGCTTCTGGCATATTAAGCTAATGCATGTTCTTTTATAGAGAATGCTGTTAGTTAACGTGATGCCATGAGATCTCTCTTGAACAAAGATCAAGAGCAAATCATTCAGTCTTGTAAGAAGTACAGCACTCTTTATGGATACTGTACCACATATCCACATTTCCTAGTATAAATTAAGACATTAATCAACAGATTAAAATCTTACTTTAAAGCCTGAGTGCTAGCTTTTTGACACTAAATTCTGCATCTTACTGGCACAATATCGTACATCTTTCTCCATAGTAATTTCTTTTAAAATTACTTGTCTTTCTCTTTGAATGATCTGGTTTTAGTTCAATTCATCTAAATGTATCATTAAGTTTGTTACACTTTCTGCAGCACTGAACAGCAAATATTCAGATAAATATTTAAATATTCAAATAAATAATTATTTAAATATTTGGATAAATAGTAGAGCATCCAGAGTAACTGATTTGTTCCATCAATTTAGGAGAGACTCTGCTCTACTAAAATGAAACATAATCTGATTTACAAGAAAAATCTCCTGTCTTAGAGTTTAAAGTTCTGTGGATCAATTAACCACTATGGTCTCTGCCTTGTCCAGCTCTACTGGAAAACCAGGTCCCCCTGCACTGGCCACAGAGGTCAGTCACACTGGAAGGTCTCTCTGCAGAGACCTCAGCAGCACTGCCTGATAACTGCAATGCCTAAATACACACCTCTCTCTCTGAAGGGAGCACTTGTTTTTTTTTCTATTCTCTTGACTAAAGAACTCTTTGGTTGGAAGACTTTGTAACTTGGGAAACATTTGAAAAAATTGTAAGCAAGTCTCTTTCACACAAAAGATTCTTTAGATTTTTGCAGCATTGCAGCTTCAGGGAGGGAAGATGAGGGACTGCTGGGATGATACAGAGGCACTTGACTTCTCTCACATCTATTTAGAAACCATACTATAGAGCAACCCTCCCTGAACATTGTCTCCACTATGCTTCGAATTTCTGAATGGAAGAAGATGCTTAAGGGCCTGTACCACTTCTCTCTGCACAGCATACTGAATTTCTCAGCCAAGAATCCTCCCTTTTATGCCTGCATTATTCTGTTCAGCTTGTCATCTTTCTCAGGGGTTGCAATGAATGTCTGCTGCATCAGCATTTTGCCTGGCCTGAAAATACATAATTCCAGGTCCAAGTACTGGAGCAGAAGCCCTTCAGCAGAAAAAGGACAAAGAATGCAGACTGAGGAACCCTGATGCTAACTGGAACTTCAACACTGTTTATGCAACAACTCCTTCTGAATGTTCACTTGAAGGGAAAAGTATCACAGCTCAAACAATAAAGAGCTATATATACACAAATTTAAAGCTTCTACATACTTCATTTTTTTCTCTCTGTTCTAAAGCCAGAGATCTAATAAACTAATCTGGAGTTTCTCAAGCAGAACAAAAACAGGTTCATAAGCACAACTGGCCACCTCTCCCCCATCAGCAAGAAAGCTGTTCCTTCTTCTGTCCTAAACACAGGATTAACTTAATTGGAACATATTTACAATCTTAAGATAGCATGACTTCAAGTTCTCTGATTATTGTTTCACAAGTACACAATATTTCTTCATTTTCTAGACAAACATAGTACATGGTAAATATAATTTAAGTCTATCACAAGCATAACAAATGGATGTAAAACACACTCAAGTCATCATCCATTTGATGAACTATGTTCTTTTAGAAGAACATAATTCACTGCATCTTAGTATGACTGCTACATTGAGGTAAGTGGGATACCAATTATAATGATTTAGAGCCAGTGCTAAATAAGATTGTGATGCAGAGCAATTAAAAACTATTCTTTAATGAGTTCTAAAATGATCTCCCTAAAACAAAAAGTGATGATTAAAATATTAGCAACAGCAATCCTACAAGGTTAATATGCTCCATCCATATCCACAAGGAGATCTGGTGACCTGCATAAATTCAAAATTGCTAACAGATTTTAACACACAACTGGTAATAATTTCCTGGTCAAAACTGTAGTTATTAAAGTTAGGTATGTTTTTTTATTTGTCTTTTTAAAAATCTATTCAGAGGTTGATTCTTTGGGTAAGAAATGGGAGGAAGGAGACTTTCCAATTAACAAACAGGATGTTGAAGAGACCTTAAGTAAAATTGCTTGGGAAAGATACTTAAATCAAATTGCTCAGAATTTGAATTTTAAAGAGTTAGGTTAAACAACCTATTGCTATTCAAATGGCCATTCAAGCAGACAAAGCAAATAGGTCAACAGAGATACCCAGTTACACGACAAGCAAAAGAAATCCTGGTGTACTTTGACTGGAAGAAGCATCTTACCTTACTGCTACTTAGCAGGTTTACAGATTTGTTAGTTTGCCTTGTAAAAATGATGTCATTTTGTGCTATTTACCTTTCATTTCCTGGAACTTTAATACTGTCATTTTCTCATTTCTGTACTTGTTTTCCTGGCAGCACAAGTTAACAATGAGCTCACACTTGCTAAGACTGTGCTTATATTCAGGATGTGCTTTTAAAAACATATATCTAACCTCAAACATGATATTACTGCTGCTGTGTACATTGATCTAACAGCCACAAGTTGTGCCTCAGTCTGACCTCTGCCCTGAAATTCCTTCTTTTTTCCTTATCTTGAAAGGGAAAACCAGCTGGCTTTAAACTTGGCAGTAACACTCCCATCTCAAAACCCCACATGGCACAAAAGTTCTAGAGCACTCCCTTTAACAAAGCACATCAGTGGGTTTGTGTATAACTGAGCCTGGCAGAAAGAAGAAAGGGGAGGCCATAACATTTCTCATGCAAACCCTTCCTTTATGTGAGCGTCAAAGTAAACCAGGGGCAATTACAGCTGGATCACACTCTGTGGTGCTAATTCAGCAGAAAAGTGATGGTCAATAGCCCTTCAGTCCCCATGTATATCCCTGGCAACTGACCCAAACAATAATAGCAGCATCACACAAGTTGATATTCAGAAGCATTTTTGAGGGTGGGACTCACAGTCCCAATCAGAAATCAGATTCAGTGAGTTTGCAACATTTAGAAACAGTGGGACAAGAGAAGGGGAAGGGACAACTGGAAATCGGACAGGACTCCTCTCATGTTTATAGACACATTGTCCAGGCAAGGAGAAACTGGTATATTACCATGAAAAGCATCAGGTTATTTTGAAAATATACAAAGACAATGAATTTGCAGTTTGGCTGTTTTAACAATATCACCTACCTTCACTCCATGTCCAATATCATCTAGAATTGTATAATCAATAGGTTTCCTGATGTAGCGAACTGGTCGCTCCAAGTTAGCTGGTGCAATGATTTTGTGAGTTCTTGAGGTGTTTTTGTTTGTAGTCAAGATACCAATTTCTCTTCTAGCAACTTTCTCTTTGTGAATGTCCACCGTCTACAAAAGACGCAGTGTATTTACTAACAGTGGTATGCATTGGAATACAGAGTCAGTATCAAAAAAAATTAAATCAGTTCTAACGCTTTGAAAATCTCTATACTGTACTAAACATATCACTACATATACTTGATTACAACATCTTTCTTCACCTTACTGCTGAATTTACCACCTCTAAAGCCACGCTAACAGCTGGGGGTTCTTTGGGTTTTCTGTTACCCTTGCTCTTTCAGTTTCAAAAAATTGATCTCCTTTCCATTCTTAGTGGCTTGCATCAATTTACTGACACTGTTTTGTAAGACTCCTTCACTTATCCTTTTTTATTTTACAACTGGTCTCTAAGCTTGTCTTTGGCATAGACTTCAACTAGATGAAGTGTAAGGATGCCTTCCCAAACCTTAATTTTAAGACCTGTAAAACAAATCACGAGCAGGTTTTGTTGCACTGCAAAAGTTTGCTAAATTAGGACTGGTAAATCCTATGATAGAATAAACTTTCACTTAGACAAATCAAGAAAGTATCTTGGTCATTACAACTCATCACAAAGCAATGATTAAATTTTAAAATACATTCCATACTAATGTATCCACAATAAAGCCAGAGGTTAAGCCCACTGCCTTCCCTTTGGACACCCAGGGCCAACTTTATATACTAAAATCAGTACCCCAGGAGAATCTTTGGTGTAAGCCAAACTCCTGCTGAAAATTCACTGCTTAAAAACATGTATGTGAATCTTGTTAGGTAACAAGAGTAAGAAAATGCTACCAAAAAGTCCACTTATCTCTTCCAGGAAATTATAATCTCTTAAATCATGGGCCATGGAGTTCCTTGCCTTATTTAAACCAAAAATAATTGCTTGTTCACAAAACAGCTTTCACTATAGGAAATATGCTAAACTGTGAACAAAAGTTTTAGCTACAGGATAAAAAAACAAAAGCAAAAACAGCCAGAATCACCACCAAACAGTCAGAGATGTCTTGTTACCACTTCAGTGATCTTGAATGGCACCAGAAACACTTTTCACAGTTTTGAATCAGGCTTTGTAGTAACTGGGGAACAGGTACAAATGAGAACTCACTTCCATAACACACATTTTTGTCTATTTATTTTTCTGTGGGCAGTGGGGTTAGCTAGACTCTTTTACCCTGCTGTTTGTGCTAGTGATACCAAAACAAGCTAATGGAACCTGTGTGCTACCTTGAACAATCATCATAACCTTTAAAATGACCAAAAAAATATTTTAGAAACCCCAACCAACCCCCAAACTACTTCAAGAAGTTATTTCTTTGCATTATTTCCATGGAAGGATTTCCACAAATACATGGGGCATTATATGTGAACTTACAATACTATCATCAAGATTGCCCATTATTTCCCAGCAACATATTTTCAAGATTTTGTACCTTTCCTAAAATTAGGCACCGACTACAGCTTTGCCATGTCCATTCTGCCACTCTAGTTCCACCTGCCTAGAACTGTAAGGTTTCCACTAAAGGTGCATAGCTATTTCTTAAAATAAAGCTACAGAAAAATAGATTTTAAGGTGAAAATGTATTGGCAAATCTCTCTTTGGAAAGCTCGAGTTTGTTGCACAATGAATTTAATAGGGGTAGTTAAACTGCCTGGGACACCTGCACAAAAACCCACCCAGGTTTGGCCAATACATAATTCTGCAGGAATTCAAAACAAGTGTTACAGAAACACATGTATTTCTGCAGCTACTTAACAACTAAACCACTCTCCAATGAATTTGCTAAGGTCCTTTCTGAAGCTCCCCAAGATGACCAGGACTATACACCAATCCCCAACAGAGCAGTGCAGCTGAGCTCTTACAGTGCTATATTTGTGGTACAAGCACAAATGCAAACAGAGCACAACAACATTTTCCAGGCCAGAGTACCTAAAGTACACCATTCTGCATCAGGGTAAGATGTCAGATTTCATCTTCCATCTCAGGCTTTTATCCCTTCTCTGTGCTAGACCCTTGCTTTTGCAGCAGAGGGAACAGGAGCACACATTCTGGAAAAGATGGTCCACTGACTCCTCACCTCACCAGTCAGAGGGCACATACTGCCCTAAGAAGCTGAAGATATGTGATGGCAAGAGCTTGGGAGGACAGTCTCATGACTGATGCACCACTGATGAATTAAATCTCTACTGCAGACTATCTGTGGTTAGCCATGTCACTGGAGAACTGCAGAGACATGACTTTTGTATGTTCTTTGTCTCACAGGCCCCTGATGCCATTTGCTAGAATGTTAGAGAACTTCAGCTGCAATAGCAGCTGCACTTCAGGATGTACTGGAACATCAAAATCTTATGGGTCTGAATCTGGTCCTTCAAAACCATTTTATGCCTTGGATATTGCACTCAGAGCTTTAATTTCAATCCAGAAATCAAAAAGAAAGTTATTAGTGCAGGGTTGGCAAGATGATTTCTCACTTTCTATTTCAAGTACTAGAACTCTGCAACTTTGAATATGTTCTTTCAGTACTTTCTGATGTAATTATCTACTAATATAATGCAAGTACAGATATTTAATGCTCATGTTACTGTAGCAATGGTAACTTGGTGCTGCGCAAAGCTGTTTCCATGAATGAAGAGTGGGTTTTCAATAGGAGCCACGGGTACAACCAGCTTCCTTAAGGACTATGGTGATCATGAGGCATGACTACAGTAACAAACAATGAAGTGCATAAAACCTAATTAAAACTTGAAGTTCATCTGGTGGGATTTCCCTTGCATTATGATTCAGAACATCTCTTTTACCTTGAATAGCTACAGAATGACTAAATGTATATAAACTGCACCTAATTCTGGTCCACACACCTAAAATGGTATTGAAAAGCGTTAGCTGGCAGCTTTCCAAACACTTCGTTTTCTTGTTTAGTAGACTATGGAAGTCATGAGATCATAATAGACCCATAAAATAGCACAAAGGAACACTACAGTATTCCATTAGTAGAGGAGGTAACAAAGATTAACCTGCTACCAAAGAAAATGAAAACATTTATCCCCAACACACTGGTAATTATTACCTCCAGTACTAACATAAATCCCTTATCAAGACAGGAGAATGCACCAAAATGTTTATTCATCAGTTTAGAAAGTATAATGAGAAGGTTTTGGGGTTAGAGCTGGACTAACAAAACACCTGGCTTGAAAACTGTTAGGAAAAGCAGATAGGATACACTGTGCCCTTCTACAACTTAAAACCCTGTTTTCTAACAAGAAATTTTGGATACCTGACAGCATTATTATGCTTTTAAAAAATTGTTTCACATATCTCCATTAGCTTTTCCAAAAGCTTTCATGTGACAGTTAGTTAGAGGTTAGGCTCATTACTATCATCTTTTCATATGCTTTCCAAGATCCCTGCAATAGCCAAGGGAGAGCTTAAGGGGAACAATAAGTGTGAACCACCACATATTTTTCTGTTAGGAATTTTCTGGCCATTTTGAAACATCAGGTTTTCATACTGAATGCAAAAAAGCCAGTCTCACGCTCTGCAAATATTAAAATGAAAAAACCCCATGAAATAATTTCTGGGAAAGTTAGCACTACTTACAAGTTCACTTAGAAGCCACTGAACTCATGAGTTTTGAGGAATATTCTCTTCTACCCATAAACAAATTTTCCCAAAGTATGAAGTTAGTGTTTAACTAACTTAAGTTAGTTTTGGCTGGGACAGGATTCCTTTTCTTCGCAGTATGGGGCAGTATTTTGGATTTGTGCTGTGAACAGAGCTGATAACTCCAGGATGTTTTAGTTACTGCTGAGCAGAGACTGCACAGAGTCCAGGCCTTTTCTGCTGCCCATCCCACCCACCCTGGGTAGCCTGGGGTGCACAAGAAGGTGGGAAGGGACCCAGCTGGGAGAGCTGGCCCTGCTGACCAGGGGACAATGCTCCACACGGCCTCATGGTCTGCAGCCCCGGGCTGGGGGAGCCTGGCTGGGCACTGCTGCCTGGGGCCTGCCTGGGCAGCTCTCAGCTGCTGCTGAGCAATTGCTTTCATTTGCAGCCTTTCTCCTTGGGTTTGATTCCTCTCTTAAATATTAATTTTCTATATTGATTATTATCATCATTAAAGAGATATGTACATATCTCAACCCACAAGTTTTCTCACTTTTACACTTCTGATTTTCTACCCATAGCTTGGTAGGGGCAAGTGAGTGAGCAGCCATGTGGTGTTTAGTTGCCAGCTGAGGTTAAACCACAACCACAAGCATGCTGAAAGTCTGAATTACAGTGAAATTTCAGAGACAAAAGTCCCCAGAAGCCTTAATTTGTTCCTCTTCTCAAACAATTCTAATTTAAATTTATAAATTAATGCTAGTCTGGTAGTCTAGGCTTTTAAAATTCCGTTTCAAAAATCTTAGAAGAAAATGTTGCTTAAATCTAGTATTGCTGGACTTTTATTTTTGATTAATCTTATTAATTTGACGCAATTCAAACTAATTGCAAATTACCTTGAAAACTGGATTATTACTTTAAAATTAGCAACTGCCTAATACTGACATGTTGGAAATGTGACATTAATTGTCTCAAGTTGCATGTAATTTATACACAAAAAGAAAGAGATCATAATACTATAAAAATGCTGAAAAACTACTTGTTCCATAAACAGGTAACGTGCCCTGTGCAAAACTGGCCTTGCATCACCATTTTTAAAGTGTTTTGCTATTCTTGTGCCTTGCAAGCATAAGACAAGTGAGAAAGGTCAGAAACCCTTACTGACTTTTCAGTGGGAAGCCCAAGTGAACTGCCCTGCAGAGACTGAGCAGCTGGCAGATGTTGCTGGAGCCCAGCTAAGCAGCAGCTGTGCCTGCAGAGAATCCAAGGCTGCAGTCTATCCAATGCCTGCTCTCACAGCCCAGAGTGTGGCAGGCAGTTCTGGAAGGGGAGGATGTAGCACATCTCTCCACAACACAGTGCCACTGCAGAAAACTCAGCACTGCTACTCATCTTGGTGATAACCTGCTTGTTTATATAATCAGCAGCAGAGTTATTTATAAATGACCTTGCTAAACATGAAAAAAACATTTCTTATCATACAAATATTTAAACCTGAAAATCTGCCAGATTAGTTTAAAGAATTTGGACATTAGTAGCATTTCACAGTGACTGCTAACTTGAAAGCTGCAAGATATTTTTTTTAATAAGTATAAATATTTGTACATATGATCTGCATTTAAGATTTAAATTCATAGTCAAATATGAAACACTGTGTATCATCTAGTTCTCGACAAGGTTCAAGAAGGCAAGTAAGAATAGACTCATCAGCTTTCAGACCAAACCAAAGTAATTCTAATTTTTAAACCAATAGGATTTAATCACTTCCATAAAAATAGTTTCAATAGTAACAATTTCCTTATTCACAACCTATACACAACTTGAAAAAGCACAAATTATTATCAGCTTCCTTTTCAGCTCTTTGATTAGCTTGGCATTTGGAAGGAAACACAGAAAGGGATTTAAATTGGCATTCTACCAATGAACAGAGAATCACAGTATTTTATCTTACAAAGTTAATCACACCTCTCCCAGTCTGAGCTACTTGTACAAAACAAGCACTTTGGGAAAAAATTTCATACCAAGCACCAAATGATTCTGCTCCCTTCTTTGGAGCATATGTGGAATCCCAAACAAGAATTAAAAGTGGGATTCCATCAAGATATCACAATTTGCATATACTGTTTTCTAAACTTAAATAACAAGACCTACTGACTAAAGCATTAATGCAAAAATTAATTTACCATCTGTAATTACCAACCTGTTTTCTGTTCTATGTTACTGACTTCATTTCAAGTCAGTCTGACTGAAATCCTAATTTGGCAGTGAGGTATTACACCACAACACATTTTCAGTCCTGTTAGAAAAAACTCACCAAACTTTACACCCAACATAAACACCAAGGAAACCTTCTGCAGATTAGGCTAATTTTAGAAGTATAACCAAATTTCTTGAAAAGAAATTATTTCTTTCTAGAGAAACTGCGTAAAATATTTTTTTAAAGAAAAATAACCCTGGAAATTAAGACAGATAACACGCTAACCTACAACATTGGTATTATGGGGGAAAGCCACTTCCAGACACATTAACTTAGTAAAGTTCCTTGGATCAATACATTTCATGTATGAAATATCCAAAATTTAAATACTGTCTGCCCCTCTGATATTATTTCTTCCATAAAGATTTGGGGAGCATCCTACATACAGATGCTGGCTCAAAAACCTGAAACAAACCACATAAAAAATCCCCCCAGACAAACTAGATTTTCAATTTTACAGCAGAATTAAAAAAAAAAATCACAGATTTTTTTTGGGTTGTTCAAGCTCAACCTATGAAATTTTGCAGATACATCTTCATTAAGTGTTGGGGTACTGCTAATTTAGTGCTCTATTTTAAATAACTAGCTGTATTGTATAAAGGTCAAAGACAATCTGACCTAGCTCTCAATCTGCATAAATGTCACCTCTCAGGAGGAAAAAATTTAAAATGGTATGACTCTTTCCACAAAAGCTACTTCACAGAAGCTGTCTGACAAAATGAATTTTCCACATTCACGAAATGCAAAATATACTGTCTTTTGCATCAGGCTCTCAAACAGCTGAACACATGTGAGCTGGCACTAGCCTGTGAGGAAGCACATACACACACAGAGCATACAGATACAGCACACAGGCATACACAGGATAATTCATAACATTTTCTGGGGGAAAAAATTAATTTACTTGTCCACATAATGATTAACATGGAGCATCTAGCAGAAGAAATCAAACTTGCAGTTTATTTTTGATGCAGGTCCATGAGACAATTGAAGCAATCTAATAGCACAGCCCTATCAAAAGAAAATCCTCCCCCACCTCTTTCTTTGTACTTGCCCTGGGATTCCTCTGACCCAATCAGAGGCAATTCAGCCCACTAGCCAGCATAAAATTATTCACTTATTTTGCTGGTTCAAATAGATCCAATCCATCCATTTATTTCCTACCTTGCAAAGCCCCTACTTTCAAATGTTTTTCTAAATAACACAGTATTCTTTATTTTAATTTATATTCTTGCATGGAGATCAAGAAACTCCAGTAGCCAAAATGTATTGGTCAACTAAGACACAAAATATTCAGTAAACACACAAAAACCAGAACCAGCTGTATCATTGCTTTTAATTTCTCTTTTAATCCATCAAGTGGCTGGTAAATCTCCATTTTTATATATCATTCATTCTCAGCCCATTCTGGCAGTAACTCTTATCAATGTGGCGATTGAAGCTGGGTTCCTGATTGTAGTAGCTTAGTTTACTGCTGCTCAGAAAAACTGCAAACAATGGCAGGAGTTCTGCAGCCATACACAAATTGAAACATGAATTTTGGCTTTTGTTCATGTCACTGCAAAGTACATTTGATTAAGAAAAGCCAGGAGCAAACTATTTTTGTCATCTATGCTGTTGTCATTAGATGCCAGTATTACAGCCACCGAAAAAGTAAAAGGATGATGAGTACTGTTTTTCACCATCCATTTAGTATTTCTTAACATAATATTCTCACTTTACCATTAGCAATTATTCTGTGCTCTTTGCTTATGCAGAATGATCCCCACTCCAAACAATAATCTGGCTGAGAATGCATTTAACCTGCTCTGGTATGTAAAATGCTCACACTAACACTGGTATAGAATCACATGATGAGACCCAATCCCAAATGAGTATGAGAAGAAATGCATCCTTTTGTTTTAAATTCTTCTCTCTCACAAGATGTCAGCTCAGAGTTTTACTTGCTATGAAATATCAAAGGCAAAAGAAGCAAGTCTCACTTGTGAAATGTGGTTGATTGAAGATTCCATGCGCCGGAGCTGGGATGCCTGGATATCCAGCATTTGGAGAACATTGTTGGCCAAGGTGTTGATCAGATAGGCTACGCTTGCTAAGGACTGCGTTGTGTAGGCTTTGGTTTCTTCCAGGGCTCGCTGCTTATCTGCTGACTGAAAAACACAAAGAAAAGGGTTATTTAGTATGAAGTCTTTCACACAAAGATTCTTGGAATGAACTCTTTTTGCCTCTCTTTACAGACAACGAATTATACAAGTCAAACTAATTCTAAATAAAAGTTGCTATTTTTCCACAGAAGATACCTTGGTATTTAAAGCATTTCTACACTTTCTAAGAAGAATTAAGCTCCTTTTCTTCTAGAAATATACTCAGATTTTTCTTGGAAAAAGTTCAACTTCTCATTCAATATTTTAGCAATTTACTTGAAAAGCACTTTGAGACACCTATCCTAGATTTTATACAGTTTAGAACTGTTTCATTTTTCTAAACTTGTTACTTCATTTATAACTCCTAACAGCCTACAAGGAGCTGCCAAATACCATATTCCTCATGTCTCCTAATCACTTAATCCTCAATCTCCTAATCATTGCTGTTACAAATAGTCATTCACAGAGAATGAACTATATTCCTGTAAGATGGTAGCTGAATACAATGTGAGAGGAATCCTTTTACAAAGAGTAAGTCCATGTTTTCTTCTTGAACATGTTTTGTACTTTTTCACATTGTGAATACTTTCTTCTATGACAAATTAATATGATCCATTTTTCTAGTAGTAGAGTACCTGAAAGTATTTAGGCTATCAACAGACAAGATATCCATTAGAAATTTAAAAACATACATACGTTTCAAACAGCATTAAAAACAATAAGCTAAGAATTCTAATTTCTGGGGCTCTGTGTTTCTCCTTGAAAAATAGTTAATATCACTAAGATGTGATCCAGTACAAAGAATACAGATTAAAGCACTGGTAAAATATACAACTAAGATGCTACGAAACTTTCCAGTTTTCAAGGCTTCAGTACACAGTGAACTTCACTTTCAGGTGATCTTTAGCCATCTCACAGGCTGATGGTGCTGTTTCTAAAGCAATAAATGTTTCTCTACTCCCACCTGTCATTATTATACTGCATTTCATTATTTCCTTGGCTTTTTATATTATCCACATAGGCTGGGTATCAAGATCCAAGAAATGTGCTGTTATTAAGAGGGAATATAAAGTCATTTCACATCTTTCAGCACAAGCTGAATCTAGCATCCATTGTATTATATGGACTTTGAGAAGCACAGAAAGTAAGCGTACATGTATTTCAGGAAAACAATTCCTACAGCTCACTATGTTTCCCAAGACCTTGTAGTAAGATTCTTAAAAGAAGATTGCTAGCTTTCATGGGGAAAAAAATCCCACACATGTAAACACACACAAGACTTCAATTAAATGTTTAGATGAAAGACACTCAATATTTTTTTATTTCCTGCCAACTTCCTGTGTCCATAAACAACATGGGTCTTAGCTGGTATCTTAGCTGGCCAGTTAGCAGGCTGCACTAGTACCAGTTCCTCATCTGCCAGAAAGGAGCAGAGCAGCAGCTGCTGTTCATCCAAAAGCTGCCTCGACAGGGCAGGAAGGAGGAGTGCTGCAGGAGTGAGCCTTCTCACCATGTTTCTCTCCCATGTAGAATACAAAACAAGACCAACAGAAGAAGGAACTGAAAATTTTAGCAGCTTCTAAAGGCACAGTATGAGAATATTGTCCAACAGAGCACAATTATAAATGCTGCCTTATATTTAACAATAAAGAAGTTAGAAAAACGCTATCCCCAGATCTCATGTAAGAACTGATGACTTTTAACCAGCTGAACAGTATGTCTTGTACACAAAAGAGCTTGAACTCAGCTTAAGGACTCCCAAATGAAGATACATCAAGCTCTTCACCTCTATTCTCACAATGCTGCCTTGTAAATACACTTTCCTGCCCTCTCCCTGCTCACACCCCCAGCTCAGCCTGCACACTCCCCTGCAGCAGCCACGCTCCACAGCCATTCAAACCACTTCTCAATGGCAATAATAAAAATGACCAGAAGCTTGCCTGTTTGGCTCTGCAGCTGCTGCCAATCTATTTATAGAAGCAGAAAATGCTGATTTCCATTAGTACACTGTATATCCAGAGGAGCTGAGCATAATCCAGCAAACACAGTGTTTTTTCATTAATAGGCTACGTGTTTGAGAACAAAAGGAATAGTACCTGTAATTTTAAATATTATGAGCCTCTGCTATGGTTTTTCTGCTTAAAGAAGCACAAATATGAATCCATGTTCAGATCTAGTCCTTCCAGGGATGTAACCCACTAGCTAAATTCAAGTCACCCCCAGTTCCAACCAACAAGGAACTGACTTCTCAAATGCAAAACACATTAAAGATCTCACAAAACAGTACTCTAAACTACTTTGGAACTGTTATTAGCACCAAACCCCATTTGATTGATGTGTCTAATTCATGTATTTAGCCAATCACAACTGTTTTTTGCAGAACCTGAACATCTCTGAGGCAAACTCCACTCACATTTGGCACAGCAAAACTAAAGTTTGAACTTTCTTCCTGTGAAGAATCTGTTCAAATTAAAATGACTACTTGAACCTACTACTGTCAATCCATTTCAAAAGAAGAAAAACAATCAGTGACAGCATTTTAAAACAATCATGTTTACCCTGAAAACTTTCAAGAGCTGAAAACTTCAATGACCCACAGCAATAGTAAAAACTCTAGAATACTTACAGAAAAATCTTAAGTTCCCCTGTGGAAACATAACAATAAATGGCAGTTGAATTGTAACTTGAAATGATAAGTAGTGTTTAGCATGAAATCCATCTTTTAATTTGATAAGTATATTTCCAGATTTGGTATCTTATCATATGCTCCTATGTAACAAGATCCCTATTTAAACTCCACATGGACACTAAATTACATTGCTTGCAAATGCTGCCGTGCTCACTGAGTGTGTAACTATGTAAATAAAGGGATTGCTGCTAATAAGATAATGGTTTCAAGTTATCAGTAAACAAAATTCAAACATAATCCTTGGCAGCCTAAGTTCTGATACTCCTGATCTTCCTAACACAAAAATACCAGTCAGTATGCTTCACATGAGACTGTAAGGCAGACAAAAAGTTGTATCAACATCCATACCTACCAAAATTCTCTAGTGAAAGAAAAAAATATCAAACTGATAAGACTCTGCAGTAATTTCAGTAACCTATGGAATACTGTTTCTGTGAAGAATATCAAAAACAAGAGAAACATGTTCTATGTTCTTTATAACAAAAAACTTTTTTCCTGTGGATACTTAAGCATATTAACCAGAGTCCTCAAAGCCCTTCAGTTCTCAGAAACATTGTGTTCAGCATGATCAAGCACTGATAGCAAGTGTTTTCAGTGCCCTGACCTAAATTAAATGCCATGAAGCAGACCTCTGAGTATCTCTCCATTTCAGTTTTTAAGTATCTTTAGCATTCACACACATAAAATTATGCATGCCTATGAAAAAATACAGGCTCATAACATCTATCCACACACAACTCTCAGGAAAGCAATCCTTCCAGCCATTAGATCAGTTTGATCTGTATTTTTTAATGGAAAATAAATTTAAGAAATCTGTTTGACTGATGAGTCTTCTGAACACTGCCAGCATAGGGATCCTCTCATTCCTAGACCTAACATACCCATTCCATTGTCTATGCAGGGCCACATGGCAGACTAAGTACCTGACCTAGTTATAATTAACTTTAGAAACGAATGCTTGTTTTAAACTCCAGTCACTTCCATTATCTTCCCTGACATGCAAAATTGCAAACACTACCCCTAATAAAACTATTTAGCTGCCACAAAGAAAAAGCAAAGCAACTCAGTGAATTATGGTCTGAGCAATTGTCATGGTATTATGGAGACTCAGGATCCACTTCCATCAGCAGTACCTGTCACAGGAGATGTCCCCAACACTGAGTGCACACTCCATCTGCTGTAGTGAATTAGACCAGGAGGCACATCCCCAGTGAAAATCATCTGATCCATAAACCAAATTATAAGTTTTGCCTCACCCAAACCACTGCATAGCCAGAGAAACACAAGGAAAGATACAATCAAGAATAAGGAGGGAAGAAGTATCCAGAGTTGCTGAGCTTGCTAGAAATGGAACAAGTGCTGGAGCATCACTGCAGTCTTTCCAGCCCTCCACTACCTATAGTTTTTCTTCACCTGAACTGTGTCTCTACCTCAAACTTGTAGCTTTGACTTCTCACACAATGTTAAAATACTCGAGTATCACAGCTGGATCATCTTCACAGCATTAAACAGAAATGTTTAGATCATGTGTTCTGTGCCCATGTTATGGAATTTCCAGGCAGGAGCTCAGCATTTATACTGTTTATCATTTTTCTCCACACAATGCACACGTCAGGTGTTCATGTGAGTCACAAGGCAGCATCCTTTTCTCCTGCTCTCAGCAGTAAGAGCAGCATTTTGACTCACCACGGAGCTCATCTGATGCTCCTGCCAGCCACACATAGACTGGGGACAGGGTCAGCTCCTACAGGGAGCTGCTCCCCCCCGCTGCAGCAGGAAGTGTTTCCCCTTGCACCTGGACACAGCAGCAGCCATGGCTCTGCCCAGCTCTCCCTGGAGCATTTTCCATTTGTGGGAGGCACCCAGTACTGAAACAGTTATTTTGTCTCCACCAGAAAACAAAACAAGCATCAGCTACATGGAAATGCTTCACAGGATGAATCCAGCCTGAGAGCTACAGCACACACTACAGTGACTGTACAAACTGGGGCTTTTAGATAGCAAGAGATCAAAGCCACTCAAGTCAGCTACAAATGCACAGAGTTCACAGGCAGTCAGAAAAGCCATGTCTTACATACACAAGGCAATAGTGTGAGCTTGCTTTCAGACACTGGAGAATTATTAACAGTTTCCACTTCCACATGCCAGTCTAACAATGGACACTAAATCTAACAGCTCAGGAACGATCATAAATGTTCTGCTCAAAAATACTGCTCATTTTTTATTAGATTGTATAAACCAAATTGCTAGCATTAGAAATTACGTGGAAATCAACCTGCAGTAAATGTAAATATGACTACCTTTCATGTCAGGATGCAGAGCCCAGGCATCACTACTTCTTCCCAGTCGGGAAGTTCCATATACACTATCTGCACAATTACACTACCAGATCTGAATAAGAAATAGCCTGGACTGCTGACTCTATAAAATATCCTCTTACTTTAGGAATTAAATGTCTCCATGTTTATTCTCCTGCCTAAGAAAACACCAAATTTTATACAATAGAAAACAGATGACAAAGAAGAAACAAATACCAAATGGGGCAGATGAAAAAATAAAACATGCAGTAAGGTATCCAAAATAAGAAAACTATTTGGCTGCATGATTGGCAAAAGGAATTTCTTACATGTATATAGAGCACAAAATGCAGGCCTAGAAAGAAACAAAGAATTTAAGGCATTCTCCCACCCAAAGAGTGACCAGCTAAATCCTAGTGATAAGTCTGTTGTGTCCCTGTTAAGAACCTGAATAATTTTGAACAGTAAAACAGCTACTAATGGAAAAATTCTACAAAGAAAAAAAATTATGGGAGGCAATGTGAACTCTACAGTAAGATTTACAAAACATCAATCCAACTAGGTAAAACTAGATAAAAGAAAAAATGCTACCAAATGCTCAAAATGCTACCAAATGAGAAGGAAAGATTTCAAAGATAGCAACACATTAAGAAAAATACATTTCCTATGAACTGGAAAGAGCTCATAAAGACAGGTCTGAAAGTGGTGCATGAAAGGAAACATTAAAAGCTACTGGCATTTTAGTTGGCTATTGTAGTTAGGTTTCTTTCCTGCTACAATTAAAAAAAAATTGTTCTTTATCCAGTAATCATCAACTTGGAAATTCACAGTTCTGCAGTTGGGCTAACAAGACTTATACAAATCCTACTGGATGAGCCAAAAACTCTGGACCTATGAGTTGAGAAGGAAATTCTCAACTCATAAGTGATTCTTATTACAGAACACTGACACAAGTTGTTGGCTTTAATATCAATATGACTACAACAAAAATTTCTTCCAAGATTAATTATTAATGTTGAATTGAAAGGGGGTGAAAAAATAGAGTTTTTCACTTCTGAGGCTACTGTCATTCACATCTTTTAGCAAACAGAGTTCTGAATGGAAAAAAAAATCTCAATTCATACTCAAATCAATTCTTCAAGGGATTTGTGCATGGGATTTATGCAGTAATATTTAGGCATAAACGTAGAAGCTGAGGTTGAAGAGTGTGGTTGAAGAGTGAGGTTGAAGTGAGAGGAAGTGAGGTTGAAGAGACTAACTACACAAAAAAGTATATCCAGAATACACTAATCAGTTCCCCAGTATATAGAGCATCTCTTGCTATTGTTCAAAACAGTAGCATTTAGTGAAACACACTCATATGTGTGATGAAAAAGTAATGGTAAAATTTTAAAGAGAAGACACAAGATTTGTTTCATTTAATGGATGTAACAGTTGTTTCTTTTGATTACTGTTAAGACAAACCCAAGCTGGCATTTGTCTTACGACCAGCCAGCAAAACCCCTCAGGTTTCTGCTGAGGTTGCATCAGCTTCAAGAATCCTCAAGAACAAAAGCTGCATGCTAGAGTTCAACAAGCTTCCATTATTCAGTACAAAATGTGCCCAACTGTGATACTGACAAAGCACACTTCAGTTTTCCTGTGAAAAATAGATTGAACTCTTATATCATCCTTTTAATTGTTGCTGAATTCCTTGAAGTTACTGAAAGCCTCATACATAATTAAGTATTTTACACACTTTTATTCAACTGCACAGATGGCATTTGCTCAGCCCATCCAAGTGCTTTCTGAGGTCCTTCCGTGAACTACAAAAAATGATTGAGAAGAAAACTGAGCATCATTAATCCAATAATTAAGTCAAAATCATGCCAAAAACTTACATAACTGTCAGTGAAAAATACAGTAGTTTTCTGTTTTAACAAACTGGCTCATTAAATACTTGCTAAAGAATATCCCTGACTCCTCTTTCACTGCCGGAACTGCTCATTCCCAGGACAGAAAACATGTACCCACCAATTCCTATGGAGCTGGTCTCTAACACACAGGAGGAAACAGGCACAAAGAAGCAGAAGCAATCACTGACATGTAAGAACAGAAGGAAATGAGCTCTCCCCTAAGAGCCATAGATCTCTAAGGCACTTACTTCTGTGGCACCAGAAAAACCTCAGATTTCCCTTTTGGATGCAGAACAATCCATGTGTTCTATTAGCACACAGGAAAACTCAGTGTACCTGTTCTTTAACATAACCAAAATTGCACAGTACCTGGAGCTGGAAGTAGAATTTTTTTGTTCCTGTCAATTTTTATAGCATCATCTCTCTACTATTCATCTCCATGTGCAAAGATCTGTCTCTATGTAATTGCTTATTCATGATTATATAATGAATATATATATATAATTATTTCTGTTGTTATTTTAGACAAAAGGCTGGCTTCATCGCTTGATTACCCTACTCAAATGTATACACTTTCCTTTTAAAATTAAGAAGGGCTCATAGTCATTGCCCATTTACACATACTCTGCACCCTAAATACTATGAATTAATCAAATGTTAGGCAACATAAGCAAACAACATTTTGGACACAAATGGGAAACACTTCTCCCCACATACCCTGCCACAAACCCACTCGTAAATTCTGACAGCTTTCTATTCTTCTGCATTCAAAAGAAAACATGAGCAGCAAAGCACACTGAGACCATGAGCACAGGAAGGAAAAAGATCATTGAGACAGGTAATTTGGCCTACAAATTAGTAGCAATGGTAGGTCTAGAGTTTGGAGATGGAATATTTTTATTTCACAATAATTTTAGTATGACCTTACCTGAACATTAACTATAATGAAAGTAATCTGCTTGAAAACTCTTTGTCACATCTGTGAAGAAAGGAGCAGAGCATGTCAAGCCTCCTAGTGACACAACTTTTTTTTATTAATGAACTGCTCTCAGAAGTGACAAGACACAGTCTAAGAATCAGCAGTAAATGGAACTTCAGTTGTGGATGGACAATCCAGGCAAAGACAGAGGATAGTCAGGCACCCAAACCATCCCATTTTATCAGTATCTGTCAAGCTGAAAGGTAAGTACCATTCTCCACAAATGTATCCAAAGGCTCTGCTCAACATCTACATGAAAGCAATTAACTTACTGCTCACACAAAGTGCATTTAAAATTTAAACACCTGTAAGTGTGAACCTGTAAGTGTGAACTGAAGAGTAAACTCTTCTCTTTACAGATGAAAATGGGATTAGGACTATTCTCACAGCACTGTGAATTCTGTATGTCCTACATCTAGTAAAACACATCATCTTTTGATCAAAGATCACACAGCAATCAACAAAGCTGTGTAAGGAACACTGGCATTTAGGCCAAACACAATCATTACAGAATATATGGGGTTCAGAATTAAGAATGCATCAAAACCATCACTAGATTTTATAATTCAAACAACATTCATAGAGCAAGTAATAAATGTGGTATTTAAAAAAGCATTTTCCAAACACAAGGTTACCTGCATTCATCTTATTACACTAATATTAATATCATATAAATAAAGTTATTCCCATTTTTAACAAATTATTTATAATTACAATTTATCTTTATTTATCTGCATACTAATAACAAGTATGCTACCTAAAGAATATACTCTTACCACTCATACTCCAGAAAAGCCTTTGACATCAAGTTATTCTGCTTTCCAAACTATTAAAAAACTGTAATGACTCACTAAATGTCACTGGAACTTCTTGATTACAAGTGCAACTGCCTAACTTTTAAGCTATCTCAAACTCAGTATCAATAACCTGCTGCAGTCTCTACAAGGTCATTTGCATTAAATTGCAGTCTTTTGTTTTCACTCCCGTAAATTTATTTGATGTTTTCAGTTCTGTGCTGAGCCTC
Organism: Molothrus ater; assembly: GCF_012460135.2. Lineage (NCBI taxonomy): Eukaryota > Metazoa > Chordata > Aves > Passeriformes > Icteridae > Molothrus > Molothrus ater. The sequence goes on from NC_050484.2 coordinate 13,816,526, forward strand.
AAAATGTAGGTTTGATTAACAGCTAGGAAAGCTACCTTTCAAAGAAACACACACAGAACCTAACCTCCTAAAATGAAAAGCTGCCTTTTAAAATACATACTGCAATCAAGGCCACCAGTGAGGGTAAAACTAGCTCACTGGTTTGAGATCTATGACAGCAATATCAGTCTACTCTACCCAAGAGAAAAACACAGCAAATGGGAGCTGTGAACAAGCACAGCTTCCCTGACATCTAATCACCTGCACCACTGTTTCCATACCGCCTGCATCACTGCAACAAATCTGTCATCAGTTTCCCTTAACCATCACCAGAATCAAACTTTGTATTTATTTCCATACATTCACAAGCACGGCAGACCGGTTTTCACACACAAATGTCCTGCTCTCATCAGACCTCACAAGTTCCTGTTCCTTGAGAACAGAGCCAAAGTCATGTTTATGCAAAAATAATAGGGCATGATGTATTCACACAAACCTACTAGACAAGGTTATAAAAAACTTTTTCAAGGCAGCAGTACCACAGTTTAAAATGTACATTTATAAATGTATGTATAAATGCAATTTGTATTTGCATCACAAATTGTATCACAAGAACAGCATGCTAACATCCCAAGGCATTTACATCTAAAATACAGTTAATACATAGTTGTGTTACTAGCTACTCATGACAGTATTAGACTTTGCTCTTGCTCCAGAGGAAGCAGCAGTGTGGGAACCCACTCCCCTGCTCATTCGGTGAAACCAGAGGAGGTTTCAGCCCTCTCTGGTAGCTCTTCTGCAATAACACAGCTGAGAGAAGTGGGTCGTTTTCCAGTTCCTGCAGTAACATAATTATTGTTGGAGTTCCAGAGCCAAGGCCAATTTTGGCTTTAATAGCAACACAGTATCAACACATTTGTGGCTATAAGAGGCTAGGCCAATACAAATGCACTGAATTAAGAACCTCAGAAACAGCAAGGATCCATAGGCTTAACTCTATTATCTCATATACCTACTGTTCTACAATTCTTCATTCACCAAGGACGCTTTAGTATGCAGAGGTTTCACTGAATTTATGAGTCAAAATCATTGATAAAGTCAAATTTAATCTTACAGTTACTTAATAAAAATAAAGCAAGTGGTAGCATTTGCAAAAATTACTTCATATGCAAAGTGGCTTTCACAAGTAAAAACTACAGTCATATAGTAATTACATTCTGCTGTACAAAAAATGCTTTTGCACAAATTGTTTCCTCCAGTATCAATATTAGATTAACAGACTTTTATCTCTGTGTCTCGAAATCTGACAAAATATATCATTTCTAAGAAAGGATATCTACTTCAGCTTTACAAAATATTATCTAGTCACAGGGGTTTATGTAACAACTGAGTTATTTCCCAATCTTGCCAGTTTCTTTCTTCCACTATAAATTCTCAATTCAATTCATTACATAGCAGTGACTGAGGTCAACTAATGGCTTTGATTTAGAATCACAAACAGAGTGATCTGTGGCAGCAGCAGCAGATTCTGCTTCCAAGTGTCCGGTCTCCAAGAGAGACTGTTTCATGCACTGCCAGACATCACAAGCTCCTAGCAAAGAAAGCTAAGTAGGACACACAGCCATATCCTCCACCATCACAGCTTACACCCTAACGTTCCCCCCGAAGCAGCCAGGGAGATGCAGGACACCTGTAACTGGCAGGGTGTAATTGCAGCATAGCCGGGAAGATGCACACCCTATTGGGCCAGCAGCTCCCGAGGGAGGCTGGCAGGTGTGCAGATAACACCCACATCAGTTACCACAGCAACACGGAGCTCCGGCACCCTCCCACTTCCTCAAGCACTCAAAAACACTGAGGATAGCTCAAGGAATGCAAGCTGCTGGAAAGCCTTTCCTCCTCTCCACGGCAAAGGCAGCCCTGTTATCCTCAGAATTCTTCCCACATCGCTACCCTAACTAATACAAGTCTCTCAATGGCTATTCACTTTTCTCTACCTCCTCACACAAGCAAGCCCCAAAATTTTACCACACTGGAAGGAATACTTTGACTACCTTTGGTAACTATGGCTAAAAAAAGCTTTAAGAGAAGTAAAGATGCATAGCTATCAGGCAACATGAGTATGCCTTCCAAAGACAGCAGATAGAGGGTTTAAACTAAAGGGGGGCAGGAATTTGCATAGTCACTCTTCATTTTCTAGGAAATAAAGACACTTGGATTACACAGATCCCTTCACAATGATCAGTTAAACCTTAAATTTGAAATTATTCTTGCTTGGCACTTTTAAAAGCTGCTACCAATTCAGACACGATGAAAGAAAGGAACTGTCTTCAGATCCATGCCCACAATCTGACAGAACAGGAAAAAAAATATTTTATTTTATATGAAGCGTACAGATCAAAATAAGAAACTTTCACACAACAGCTGCAATATACAATATTCCTCTAGGAGGCAAAAGAGCCACTGGCAGCATCCCCCAAAACCTAGAGATTTATGCTAAATTAGCAGAACCTGGGTGAGATGCAGCAGCAGTTGATCACTCTACAGCACAGAATGAAAGAATGAAAGGTTTCCATGAAATCTTTCTATGAAAGGTTGCCCAGTCTGTCCCTCTTTCTTTCCTGCATTAAAACAAACAGGACAGCTGTCCTTGCCTGCTGCAGAACCACTTAAAGGCCCAAGTCTCTGACCCCTGCAATGCCACACCCTGAGTGCCTGAGTGCCATCACCTCAGATGCACATTTGCGGCCCGTTACACGACCAGACAGCGCCATATTCTTGTCTGACTGACAAATCACAGCAGCCCACACAGCTCACACTTCTTCCTTGCTGCCACCATAAACGCTGCCAGAAAGAGAGCAGAAGCAAGCAACAACAGGCTGGTTTGTTCTTGATATCCATGTTCATCCTTCTGAAAGCTGACCCGTCGTACAACCCACCTGCTGAAGGTGGTGGCAACACTCAATGATACCCAGTCATAACTGACCCATGATAGAGATTAACTGAACAAACCACCATGATGCAGTGAAAGAAAGTTAGTGAAAGTTCACTCTGAAATCTGAAAATCAAAACCAGTGCCTTCTTATTAAGTAGATTTGTTCCCTACATGTCCTGAGAGAAGCTTCTGCTCATTTTTCTGGCAAAGAATGTTTTTACAACCTTTTGCTCCTGTTACCATAGCACTGGACAAAATACAATATTGGCAGAGTGAGAATGGGATTCTGGCTTCTTATGCAGAGACAGTTAGCCAAACCCAGTCTCCATTCTGCACTTACTAGAGAACTTTTTAGAAATATAAAAGTCACCTCCTCAACTGAGGAGTCCCAATCTGATTCCCAAGGGTAAACTGCTAGAAATGAAGATTTTCCAGAGCTCTTCTTCATGCTTGTAAGAGAGTTGTCAACAAATAAAAAAATCTTAAGGTTATGGGAGGTTTTTAATTTCGACTATACTCAAACTTTGCTATGCTGTTACAATTTAGGAATCTCAGAAAATAAGCAGAAGAAAACCCTTTTCTGCAAGCACTGTAAGTAGCAATTATTCTTTTTCCTAGCTTAACAAGCAGTTTTGGTCCATTTACTTCAAAATTATAAGTAAACCTTCTGTCAATTGCTATGTAGCTCAAGAACAGCAAGCCAAGTTGCTATATTCAACCTGCAGTATGTAACTTAACAGCACAGCATCAAATGTTCTGTAATTATTTCCAGCAAGATCTCTATTTTACACACACATTTTCTAAGCATGACCTACATTCCCATAAAGAGCAATACTTCTTACCCAAAGAGAGACTGTTTCATGCAAGTGGTAACTTAGTTTCTAAAAACAATATACAGCCATTTTACCATTTAAATCTGCTGTCTTAAAACAAAGCACTGTAATTACCTAATAACCCATGGACCCACTGGCAGCTCTGTAAATTCTGTAAGGTTGTTTTTATGCCTCCACACAAAGAAAGTAGATGATGCACCAAAAACATTCTTTGAATCGAAAGCATTTAATAAACTTAAATTAATACAACAAACCCCATGAGAATGACTGCAGTACCAAACAAGATTTGGTACTATTTCTAAAATGTTTGAGTTCCTTTGTTCTAACATTGATGTCAGCTGAAGACAACAAACTATAACTCATGTGAAAAACACACAAAATTACACATGAGGACATTCTGAAAAACAAAACTTCAGCAATATCCCAGTGAACATCCAGGAGAAAATCTCCATGCAGGATGTTGTAGAGGCTGCAGCTAAGGACGTAGTTCTATCAGAACACCTTCAAAAAATCAATCAAGTTATTTGGGATCCAACAGAAGACAGCTCTGTAAACCTGGAAGCAATTCTAAAATGAAAAATAAGCACTACATACAATGGTACAAGAAGTTCTACAAAGTCTGTCCTGAAAAAGGTGGTTACCATAAGAGCTTCAGAAAAGGACAGAGGAATGAATCAGACAAACACTCTCAAAGTAGTAGAGCATTGCTGCAATGCTCCAAAATTCACAGCTGCCCACCTCTGCACACATATTAATGATGTTCCATACCTCAATACCTCAGCTTCCACTAAAGCACTTCTGTAACAAAAAAAAAAAAAAAAACAAAAAAACATCTGCAGGTACTATCTTATTTTACCAAAACAGGTGAAATAATAATTTTTCTTGTCTCTTTATCTAATGTGAGCCAGATTTTCACCAGGCCCTTTAAGGTTTGTTCATATACTGACTTCAGCACTTACTGGTGCTGTTCTGCCCAAGACCTTTACAAACATTCCTTAGACAATCCTATATCAGACAGAATGCATTTCTTTAAGAGCAATTAAACACCTTTTTCCCCTATATTTATAGAATTTTGACTATTTTCAATATGTATAAATTGGTAAGCATTCATGTTGGACAGAGAAGACACCATCAGTCAGACATCTCAGCAAAAGACAAATGTACTGAAATTTTTACCCTACAACAGACACATCCAGAGTAGCCCAGTAAAACTTAAGACTAGGCTTTTCATTAAGTAAATTAATACACTATTCTCCTCAGCTAACAAAATAACTAATAATGAATTTTTTCAAATGCACAGTCAATTTTTTCAAACAATTTTCAAAGAAAAGTCATATACGGACTACGGTTGTTTCAAATAGGGGAAACCCTTCCTGCTATACGATCTAAATTCAGTGACAAATATTTCAGGAAGGAGTCATTTTAATCCCACAGTTAAGAATTATCATGCTGTTTCCCACATAGGCCAAATTCCATCATCTCTAACTAGGGCAGGAGCAGGCAGCTTTTCCACATGCAGGGAACTCTCATCCCGAGGGCTGCACGTGCTGCGTGCAGCGCTGCAGGGCCAGCACACACCCACTGCACTGCACTGCAATGGAGCGGCTGTCACAGCACACAGGGGACACAGCATTACCTGGGCAGCGCCAAACGGCAGAAATGAAAACTTACAGCATGGAAGTGTAAGTGACATTGCAGACTGGTGAAAGAACATGAGATTCCTCTCACAGGAGTTTTATGCTCCAATAGAGGATATGAAGAGTCCCCATGACTGTGTTTACTTTCACCATAATTATGACACAGGCTGAGTCTCAATTTTCACTTATTCACCAAATTTTCATGTTATTCTTCTGACAAGTCTCAGCAATTTGTTGTCACAGAAATAGAAACATCAAAGAAGTGAAATGACAAAAATAAGAACATTTCAACTGCTGAATGCTTTTTCTATGTCATAAAAGATTCTCTTGCTTTGCATTTTTCTTTTTAATGTGAACTCATTTTCAAGTTGTCTCAACAGATTGTTATAACTATATATTCAGCAAGTGCTACTACCATCTGAAGGGTTTTCTCTACACCTTCATGAATTAAAAGTGTTGCATGAATGACCTATTCATTTGACAAGACATGCCTAAATAACATCAACTCTCTATACATCCATCCAGCCATGGCAATAAATAAAACCATCCTGAAGAGTTTCACAACATGAATCCTAGGTTTTAAGACAAAGGTGCACAGAGAAAGTATGAATTTTCAAGCTGCTTTTCAGACAAGCAATTCTCTCCTCCTTCAAAAAGAATCTACCAACTGTATAACCTCTAATCCTCCACCTTCCTAGACACAAGCAGTTGGATTTTTTTGTATCATGCATCATCTTCCAGTCATTTTATTGAACAGTTTGTCCCTACAACTCAGGAAAAAGTACTCATATTCCCCCTACAATTAGTCACAGAAAACCATGCAAACAATTCTTGAAGGACTGTGTTCAGAGCCTTAAGGGCATATGGAATCCAGACCAAAATAAACTCCTTCCACTGTTTGCACACAAAAGCTGTACTTACCCTGATTTGTGAAGTACAAGATCTAGATATGACATCACTTAAGAGCTGTGCTACTTAAAACCAACAGAATTAGGTATAAGCAGCTGCCTGTTCAAGTTGGGATCTGGTCTGTGCAGAGGCACTTACCTGTTTAGCACACACACAAAAAAACAAGCTAAAAAAGAAGCTAAATGTAATAGAATTCAATACTCTGAGATTTTACCAGTGGCAAATAAATCTCATTCTTCTCTGTGTCCTTAACAAAATCTACAACTAAAAAAAAAATAAGAAAATTTCAGGGAAAGTAAAACACATGGAAAATATGAACCTCTGCTTATCATAAGAAAACAAGGGAAAATCCCCTTCTCTTTGGAGAACTTTTAAGCACAGCCTTTACAGACACAAGTGGATTATTGGCAATGTATTCCCCACTTGTGCTTTAATGAAAAAATTCTTTCATATGTACATAAGTGGTTAAATAAGTTATAACTCTCCATTAATTATCCAACTGGTGAGTGAATGAGACAATTCATAAGAGCCTGTCTTGCATAAGGAGTACAACTTATAAGCCATACTTTAATGAAGGGTCTTAAAATGGTACAAACATCTATAAGAAGCTCATCACACTAATAAGCTCTGTTTCCAAGGACCTGCATTTGGTGAACAGATGAGTATATAAATGAGAATAACAAAAATTAGAGGCTTACCCCTCCCTCTTGCTCCAGTCATCAAAACTGCATGTATTTGTAGCATATACTGAATTACTGACTCCAACAAATGTAAAGATTGCATATATATATATTTAGAAAATACAAGAGGTACATTTTAAGCAGATAATAAAATGGGAATGATTTACAACAGTTCTATTAACTCATTCCATCAGGTGGTTACAGAAGTGTCCTCAGTTTGGAGATGATTTAAACTAATTATTATTATCACCACCAGACAAATGTAATAGCAATTCAGAGTCTACTGATAACTTTCTACCTTCTATTATCCAAACTGATTCATTTATACAGATGCACATATAGTCAAAGAATTACCTCTTTCTTTCAGGAATGGACTGCTCTTGTGACAGTGCACTCAGAATGTGAGAGAAATGCTTCAAAACCAACACCCTCACTAATTTAGGCTGATAACACACTACTCTTTGATCCAGAGATTCTGCATGCTCAATCATTCTGCCCCTTCTGAGACAGAGTCACTTCATGGGCATCACACCTCTAAGGACAACACAAACATCAATAGGCCTAAATCTTTGAGACTAATTCCTGAGATCTCTAAAAGAGGAATAAAGTGAGAAAACTGAGTACATCAATAAACACTGCAGACTGATTTCTCATAAATAACAAATAAATGTACTGTCACAGTTTCATTCTTCTCTACAACTCCTTTCACTCCCAGTTCACTAGTTATTAGTCATGGTGGAAAAAGCCCATTAATTTTACTACCACCATTTCAGCACACACATATATACTCCATCACATAAAAACCTTTAGCTCTCTTTCCCACAAATGAAATTTATCTAGATCTTATTAAATTGACATGAGTAACTCAACACATTAATTCCCTCTCCTTAAAAGGCAAATCCAACACCAATTTGTGCAAAAAGCATTTCAAAGGATCCAGGATATATCATATTCAGGATACAGAAACTACAGTATTAAATAGAAGCAATATCCCCAATAATCCAGTGAAATGAATTACAGTGGACAGTGCAAAATACTTCATATAAGAGACATAAAACTCCCTCATGGAATAAATGCAAGGCAAAAGAATATGAAAGGAGAAGATAGAACTGCTTATATTCTCATTATTTATTTAAAATGTCTAGCCTTTCTAGAATATCATTAAATCCTAAGCCTTAACTCCTAACAATAATTCCATAGATTAAGTAGCATTACCTCTCAAACTTAATTTAGTATCCCTGTACTTTACCCCAAAAAAATGGGAAACCAGCATACATAGTTCATACTTTTCTAAATATTATTTGAATAATCCTGTAATTCATTACTCTTCTGTCAAAACTAACCACTCCTTTTTTGAGCATCTGCTCATATTGGCATTTTTCAGTGTCTCTAAAGCCTGTCATCCACCTCAGCCTCTTCTTTTGTTGTTAGCAGTGTGGGGGATAAGAGGTTAACTTTTGTTTTTACTATTTCTCATCTCCTTTTGGCTAACTATTTTTGGGTTGTCCCTTCACAGACCCTCCATACAGATAAATGTATGCTAGCTGATTCAAAATAGCCATTTAATTTGGGATATTTAACATTTTTACATTTCCCACAAGCTGCAGCAGACCTCTGGTTTTTACCCAATTAAAAGCAGGTAGACAATAAACTTCTACAACCTGCAGCAAACACTCTGTCTTACATAGACAGCTATGAAAAAACTGCACTTCTCAAGCCAATTTACAAAGTCGCCATCTAGTTAAAAATTAGAGTGAATTACAAATGCTGCAATGGCCAGCATTGCTCAAACTTACAGTATAAAAGGACACACTTCAAGATAATTGAGAATCTGCACTGTATATTGAGTGAACACATACTATTTAATGATTATTATTAAAGTGAATCAAGGCAAATCAGTGTGCTTTGAATTCATACACTACTCAGTAATAAATGGCTTTGCACGTTTTGTTTGTTAGACACACTAAAAGTTTGAATTTGAACAGAGATGAGAAATACTATTTCAGCTAAGCTGGTATATTCCTGTCTGGCAAAAGCAGCAGTGTCAAGAAGACACTTTGTTATTTGAGACAGACTCTGCAGAAAATCAAGCACTGATTGTGCTTTTGAAAGCCCCACAGGTTATGTGCACCAACTCTCTCGTGCTGAACAGGTGTCAGCCCCACTGCACACAGCTGTCACGGGGGGCCACACAAACAACACCTCACCTTTGCACTACAGACCTTCAGGCCCAAAAAGCAGCACTACTGCTGCACAAAAGTTCAAAATAACCACGCTTGATAGCTGGGATCTTGATGAACTTCTCACCCTAAACTGTCCATCTAACAGCTCACTGCCTCGATCATTCCCTCCTCTCCCTCACTTCACGCTCCCCCCACACCTGAGCAAAGCAATGGCACTGCTCTTGTCAGCAGGAAATTCACAACGCAGTCACAGAATACCCTAATAAAAACATTTGCACTTACTTGGAAGAGCCTTTAAGAAAAAAAATAGTAAATTTACGAGTTGGCACAAAGCTAGCTTTGGCTGTGTGTTATATCCAACACAGACAGGCTACTAAAACCCCAGACCAAGTAATATTTGTTCCTCATCCTGCATTTCACTGAGCATAAAACAACTTCATCAAGGTAACACTACACCAATAATAATAACGCAAGTGCTTATTATTATTCAAACTGAAACACCATTAAGAATACATATTACAATGACATCTACTGGGAAATAAGCTACAGGAAAATGGAATAGCACATACAGAGTCTATACTTCAGAGCATATACATTTAAATTTGACAGAGCAACTTAGTTGTTGCACCTGAGAAACAGAAAATTAAGATTTCTCACTGAAATAGACTCATCTCACTTGCAAAAACAAATTAGCTCATTCTATTCAAGAAAGAATTTCCAACCTAACTAGTGAGAGCCCTGAGAAGAGGAAATGCTCCTAAATTCAGTGTGCTGTGATGAGGTTTCATCTATTGACATGGAGTTTTGCTTCATAAAGCAGCCCAATGACTGAAGTTCCTGGTAGGGATATCCAACAAAATTTACAAAACTTAGATTACCAAGCAAGAGGTCAATTTCAGGTGTGCAATTAAGTGTGAAAACAGTATTTGAAACAAAATTTTAAAAAAGAAAAAAGGCCATCAGCCTCTAGACATAGACTCTACTGAATAAATCTGCTGCAAATATGGTATTTAAATCAATGTTTTTCATCAAGAAAATATTCTGCTGAACACTGCAGAGTAAGATTTTACTGGCTTAAAGCACTGACTGGAGACGCTCTTGCCTTACATAGGCACCACTTCCTGCCTCAGCACTAAGCCACAAAGATTAATAACTGTAAACTCAAGTAAAACACATGCAATGGACAATAAATTTCAGAGAGCTGATTAACTGTAGGATGCAGAAGCTTTCTACTCTGAATTAAAATTCTCGATCAATATAATTCAATAATCACAGTCTGAAAATAAACTATAGAAGGGAACAACTAGAACGCCACTTGTAACCAACATTTAGTGTTACAACATTTACATTAGCAACTTGCATATTTACAAATTTTATTTTCATACCTACACGTACAGTATTACCACCAGCAACTCCAATTACCACTAATAAAATGGCTCATGCTGTTTTCATATCCACTCAACAGAGGATCAATCCAGCACTTCCTGACCTCCAGGTTGAACTTGTGGCATTAACAAATGCATTAAATTAGCTTTCCTGGCAAAACACAGCACAGGTGATGAAAAAGCAAAGTAGATTGGTTGAGTGATGAATTCTTCAACAACTTTGCCAGCTTCACCGACTCACTTAAAGGAAACATGTTCTAATTAATCCTCACTGAAGTTCCCAAACCTAAGGAGCCACTTTAGTGGTAGCCAGGTGTCTGCAGGAGCAGCCTGTGTGAGAGGAGATCAGGAGCTGCCCCCACTTCACCAGAGGCAGCTCTAAGCCAGCTCCAAGAGGGCCCCAGCACTGGCAAAAGCCAGTCAGCCATGCTGGTGGCACCTCTGTGCCAAGGCATCTACCAAGGGGTAAAGACCAGTGTGAAGCAGCTGGGAGAGGAGTGAGAAACGTGTGAAAGACACAACCCTGCAAACAGCAAGGTCAGAGAAGGAGTAAGGAGAGGTGTTTCCAGGCACTGAAGTGGAGATTGCCCTGCAGCACTGGAGAATCCCATGGCAGGGCAGATGGATATGCTCTGAAAGAAACTGCAGCCTGTGCAGAGCCCACAGAAGAAGCTTCTGGCAGGAGCTGCAGCCTATGGAGAGAATCCATGCAGGAGCAGGCTTTGGGCAGAACAGTGCCTGTGGGGTACCCACAGCAGTAGTCTGTTCCTGCAGGACTGGATGCTTTTGGGAAGAACCCATGCTGGAGCAATTCATGAAGAACTGCAGTCCATGGGAAGGACCTGGGATTTGTGCTCCAAAGCATTTTGGAGCACTTGGTGAAGGACTGTACCCCATTGGAGGGAGGCCACGTTGGAGCAGGAAGAACACTGTGAGGAGGAAAGAGCAGCAGAGACAAAGTGATATGAATGAACTAGAGCATCCCCCATTCCCTGTTCCCCTGCACCACTGGAGAAGGAGGAAGTACGAGAGTTAGAAAAGAAGGAGTGAAATTGAACCTGGGAAGGGAGGGCTGGAGGAAGGTGGGTTTAGTTTTGACTCTGTTTCTCACTGTCCTACTCTATTTTTAATTGGCAGTAAATTAAATTAATACTCCCCGAGCTGAGAGTGGTTTGCCCACGACAGTAATTTGTCAGTGACCTCCTTGTCCTTAACTCAACCCATGAGCTGGGAATTTTTTTTTCCTTACTTTCTCCTGTTGCTCAGCTGAGGATTGAGAGTAAGAGAACAGCTTGGTGGGGACCTGGCTGACTTTCAAGTTTAATCCACCAGTGCATATTCAAATTTAAAATCCCACGGTTTTCATGAAGTCCTACCATAGGCTGATGGACAAGATATACCCATGGATATACTACCCATGCAATATTCACTGAACTTAGGAGTGAGACAGTATAGCACATGGCCCATGTATCCATTACTACTCTTTCATAGGTTTTTTAGAGTTTCAACTTGTTATCATCTTCCTGAACTTCTGGACTAATACTCACTGGAGCTAATCAATATCCACTTTCATGCCTGCAGAACAAGTGTTCCATCAGTGCTAAGATTAATCACCCCTTCACTGAAGTTGGATTATAGAATAAACAAGCTTAGGGAACAGAAAGAGCAAAAACAACTTTCCTCTGATATTCGCATTTCTGAAAACTAAATAATTTTACAAATCTAACTCAGTCATCTCTGTTAAGGTGATACACATCTTCAGTAAATTGAAGAGAGATCATTCCTGAACTTGTTATAAACCATATTTCCTGCAATTCCCTGTATAATTACACAAATTATATACTGGTACCAGTCGTTACAAGCAACTCCATGGAAATTACTAAAGCTGTAACCATTAAGTTGCTGTTTGTAAAGACCACCATTCCTGTCATTTACAACTAATATGCTAAGAGATGCCTCATTCTCTTGTTCAGCCTACTGAAGATGCTTCCAAATCTACAGCCACTTGGGTTTGCTTATGAGATCTAAGTAAAAATAACAGAAATGTGGAAAGCAACTATGAAATTCACTGATCTATGGACTGTAGTAAAATTACCAAGAAACAAGTAGTTTTCACCTCTATGTCTAGTTAAATAATGCTATCTGCAGGAATGAATGCAGGTTATTTCCAGTAATCAGCAGGATGGACTGACTACTAAGAACAAGAATGAAACTACTCTTTCTACCCTACCCCTCACAAACACCAGAAGACTGTTTCTGTATATAAAATGCAAACAGTGATGGCAACATGAAGACTATGAAGAGAGGAAAATCAGAAGCTTTTCAGTCTCTAGAGCTGACAAGTAAAGCAGAATAATATTGAAAAACTAAAAAATACAGAGCCTTTTAGAAGAATCCAGCCAACACATCAGAGAAATCAGATCAGGGACCTCCCCCACCTCAAATCTCTGCACACCACACACTTACAGGTTGAAATATCTCCACCTGGTAATTTTTTCTGACTCTTTCAACAAAGAGTTACAGACACAAGCATTCAATTACTCTAGAAAACTCTATGCACTGCACAAAAGAAAAAGCTGATTTTTAAAAAGAGCAGTGATAATGAGAAACAAACAAAAGATTATTTCAGAATAAACTTATACAAGACAAGCTCAAAGAAACTTAACATGGCAAGCCAGTGTTGGAATTTACGTCAGTAACAAGATGTGCAAGTCACATAACTGTATGGCCTTGTTACTTATACTACCATAAGTAGAAATTTTCTTTATGATACTCCTGAACAAAATTAAGAAGGAATAGGGAAACTCTGTAAACACAATACACTGCCCAATGTAACTATTATCTGATTTTATGGAAGACCAGATAAATCACTGTAGACTGCAAATACCAAGTACATCAAAAAATCAAATTTTATAGAATTTCTCTGTTGCATGTTTAGACTGAAACAGGGGACACAGTACTAGTACATAAATCATTGAAGAGATCATATAAAATTTAACCTGTGATTGACATTCTGTCAGCTACCACACAAACACCCTCCTAAACAAAAAAGCTTTTTTTCCCCTTCTCTTTAAGAAGCAGCATGACATAAAAACACTGTATGATTTCTCCAAGTTATTAGAAGAATAAGACATTTTTGACACCAAAAAACTTTTTTCCCCCAAACAGCAGTCCTTTCTTTCACTGCTGCAGGTCCATTTACTATGTATTTGCTGTATTTCCTATAATTTTCCACAAAATTTAAAGCTGATGTTTTCTGATACATTACCATATCACAGACTCAAGGGAAGGATAACATTTTATGTAACATTCCCTGTTGCTAAAATCATCGAGCTACATATCAATCATAATTTGGATAAACACTGACAAAATTTTTAAGAACAGATTTTTCATTTCATAAGCAGAAGTCAAATGAGTTGCAATTGCCACAGCTCTACTACTATGAACTAGCAATTTCCTCATGTATGAGATTACATTTTAATTATTTTGAAGCTGCAATTATGTTGCTGGGTGGGGGGAAGAGAAAAACCCATTTGCTTTAGCACTGTATTTCAAATTCTGTTACACTGGCCTGTGCCTCACTGGCTTTTGCAACAGTTTTTGAACTGGACAATAAAACTTCAAAGCAGCAACTGGCACAGAAAGGGAGTGGCTTGGCTACTGAAATAGATAAGACAGGCCAATGAAGGGCCTTCAATGTCCCCATCACCACAGCACCTACCATCCTGCAGATAAACTTAGGTCTCAGCCACAACCTGAGCCTCCCCTAGATCTCAAGATTATCCACAACAAATCTTCTGTCACAAGTGAAATATTACAGCATTACAGTAGAATTAGTTCATCTTCATTACATGACTTTCTGGATGATTACTCTTCCATACTCTTCAGAGCATTTACAAAGCCATCTTCCCCCAAAAATTCAAGGCTACTATTTTGAAAATAATTTGGACTTCCTCCAGACATAACAACTTTGGAATAAAAAATATTATCAGAAGCAAAACCACAAATATCCAATTAGCCAACAGTTATTCCCATTAATCTATTCCCCTCCTGCAGAGCAGGAAAAGTCAGCTCCTTACAGAGATCTGGTGCAGCAGTTTACGCAGCTGTGGCACGGTGAAGGTGGGGCGAGCTCGCTGACAGATTTGTTACTAGGACACTCGCACCACTAAATCCCGAATCCCCTCACACTGAACCTGCTCTCCATAGCAAACCCACCCTGTCGTGTCTCAGAGCGGTCCAAAAGCCAGATCCTTTTGCCTGGCTGATGTCTCCATTCCCCACTTCCTTAAAAATTTAAGCATGTTGATGCTGTGACCCATACTGCACCTCACAGTCAATGCTCACAGCACAACTTCATTCTTTAATTCTAACCTCCCCCTTAAAGCTCTGTGTTGCCATGATGCCTGGATAAATTGCCAGCACTTGAGATATTGCTGTGTGGTGGTCAGAATCCATCAGGCTGACCAAGAGCGCCTCATTCTTTCCCTTCATTCACCATCTGTCTGTATCCATCTCCTGTGATCCCAGACTGTCCTTATGGACTGTGTGCTGTCTGGGGCAATAACCATCTTTTTTTCGATCTCTGTTTGCACTAAACAGCATGGAGTCCCCTTCTGCAGTTTTCATTAAGGCACTAAAAGTGGATCTGTTCTGTAGAGATTTGCAAACTTTGATTTATACAAAGAATAAAAAAAAAAAGTCAAAGGAAAAAACCCAACTACAGGCAGTTCTTTCTATCTGGTTCTGCCTTCCAATACTCCTCTCCCATATTCCAGAAAAATCACTTCTCAAAAAAGCAGAAATTTAAACACACATATGTCAGGTCATAACTGCAAGATTTCAACGTGTCTCTTAAAAACCCCAAGTCACGCTAATTCAACATCAGAAGTGTCATTACATAATAAAATATATCGATATCATTTTACTGTAATTGACCTGTTTTGTAAATGACCCAAAATATGCAAAGTCTTCTCTCAAAAGGACAGCTGGTCATTCAGCAATTCAAAGGAAACTGAGAGCTTTTTGACAGGGACATTCTAAGTATTCTCTGCCTCTGGTTAAATAGTCTCTCCCATTTTCACTGACAGAACAGTCTCAGCACAGATCTCATCGCTAGCTGCCCTCTGGAAGCACACAAGCACTCTGCCCTTCGGGGACTGAATTCAGAAACAATTCTGGGACACTTTGGAATTCTCTCAATACTGACACCACAAATCCACATCATCCCCCCTACCTTTCCCTCCTGCACACTCAGACATGTCTCAGGGTGTCTTCTTGTGTTTGGGGGCAAAGTTTTCATTTGGCCCTATTATCACTATCAAACTAAACCGAGAATATTTTGCCTTTCTTTCCACTAGAAAGAGAAATTAAAGAAGCAGCAGCCTGGCTTTAGAGCAATCACTGCAAAAACCACACTATGCGGTAGCACTCGCACTTCATCTCCTTCTCCCTAATTCTGTACCAGCTCCACTACATCACACTTCCATCCTGCACCTACCACTTGGTAGCTGCCCTTCCTATGGAATTCCAGTCCTGCTCGAGAAGGGAAATACAAACGGACAGACATAACTCTACTGAAGCCTATGTCATTCTCCTCTAAATTAAAAGGCACCAACACTGTATTTGCAGGAGTCAGCCGTGCCCTCGGTTTATCACATCACCTCGGCAGCAAAGCAGATCAGAATCTGCGGAGGGGACGAAAAGGGGGACAGGGACACGATCCAGGATAAACATTTCACTCACAAAGTGGAAGGAATTCAATTTAGGAATCAATTACACATTTAAGCGCCTCGTCACGCCGGGGTAGCTCACGCTGGAGTGAAGCAGCTTTCCCCCCCCAGCCCGGGCTGCAGCAGCCGGCGCTGTCCGCCCGCCGCCGCGGGCCCGGCGAGCGGGGCAGCCCCGCGGGCCCGGCCGTGAGGGCGCGCCCTGCCCGGCCCCGGCGCACCTGGATGTAGTTGGTCTCGCAGTACTCGGCCACCCGCTCCAGGTTCGTGTAGCTGTCGAACAGGGCCCGGCGCCCCCCCGGGATCTCCTCCTCCAGCAGCATCTGCAGCTCCGCCATCTTCACATCCTCTCACCGACCGACCGACTCACCGACAGACAGACAGACAGACCGACCGTGCGTCCCTCACCCCCGCCCGCTCCGCGCGCTCCCCCCGCCCCCCCGGGCTCCGCGCCCGCCGCCCGGGCCCGGCCTCGCGCCGCGCGCACGGAGCGCGCGCCAGACCCCCACCGCGGCGGGGGCGGGGCGCGGCCGCGCGCCGCCTCCTGCGCATGCGCCGCCCCGCGCGGCCCCCCGCGCGCCCACTTCCGTGCCGGCCGTGCGCGGGGGGCGTTTCCGGCGGGAGCGGGGGAAAGGGCGTACGGCCCCCGGGCGGCCCCGGTGCCGCTGTCCGGGAAACAATAAATAACTACGCGAGTGCGCCTTTTGGGCAGCCTTGGCTTCCTTCTAAATCGTTCCGCCTTAATTCACTTGCCCTGCGGCCACCTCTGCCCATAGCCCTGGGGGCTCCGAGCGCTATGTGACCCTCCTGCCCCTGGGCGACCGCTGAGCGGCTCTTGGGATCGCCGCAGGAAGAGCGAAACGTCCTCTGTGGCGATCCTCTCTGAAAAGCTGCTGTTCTACAGGGGCGTGAGGAAGGGTGAACTCCCAGCCTTGCCAAAAAAGCACATAATGAAGGGTCAGCAGAAAGAGAGGAAGGACAGCCTCGTGGCTGAGGCTGCACTGGGGCCATTAGTCAGGTCTGATCGGTCAGTTCCCGGCTTCAACACCGATTTCCTTTATGTTCCAGGGAAGTCACTCCAGGATTGTGATGAAAATGTCCACCTTTCGAGGAGCGTGCAAAGCTTTCCCACTCAATTCCTCCACCTGAACCTAGAAGTAGCCCTTCTCCCACAAAAAAAAAAACCCCAACCAACCAGCCCTCTGGGCAGAAGCGTCCCAGCTTTCTGCAGGGGAGCTCATGTGTCCCTTTGGAATAAGCTGCAGCTGTGATTACTCGCTGCTGTTCCCGTGGGGCTGCACAGAGCTCCTGCTGCCCGTGTGGTGCAGCCCAGGCGCGGTGCAGGAGCCTGGCGCTCCCCCAGCGCTCACGTTACAGACACCAGGTAGCTGGGCAGAGAACATCCAGCGCTGCGGGACCTGGGCAGCAGCCTGCTCCTACAGAACGGCTGTTCTCTGGCTTTGGCTGCTGTTGCAAAGGCATCCAGCTGGAGATGCCTGACTTCTAGAATTGCAGATTACAAACACCTGGCCGGGTCAGGCAACAAACTAGTAATCTTTGTGGCCAGTCCTTGGAAATTTCTTGTCATAAAAGTAAAGAAGATGAAAATCCCTGCCCTGAAGGTCATTTCTTCTTAGCTTGCTTAGTTCTCCCATATGAAGGATGAGTCAGGGACAGTGTTCATCATACTGGTAAAAAAACCCTCATATGCAAATCATTTTTCTCCCATTTTAAAATGTGGTCTGAAATTCACAACTTCTACTACTTTTCTACAAGCAGTTAGAAAGCCAAGGGCAATTTGTAGCTGTAATAGACTTACTCTCACAAAAAGGCTTATGAACCACAGAATACCCTGCCAGAGACACCTCATCATGATTCTTGTGGGAGGAGAGAGGTGACTGCTCATGAGCACCTGTGCTGTCACTGAACACCCATGGGGTGCCTGAACACCCGTGGAGTCAGGCTGCCTGCAGTTCTCCACAACAGTCTGGCATTCTGCCCTAAACCCACAAGGAGCAAAGAGATGTCTCTTGGTGCCCTCTACCCACAGAGTTTATAAACCATGAGTTACACATCCAAAAATACTGGGTTTGGGGTAGTTAAAGAATGAGTCATGGCTGTCAGCTGCCCTGCTGATTGTTAATGCATGTCTTGAGAGAGCAGTCTTTACTGCAATGGCTCAAGGAAGGAAAGCCAGCCAAATCAACTCAAGAAGGCTGCTGTGCAGTGTGGCGCTCCAAGCCTTATCCCACACCTGCAAGAATCATCCATGGCCAGGCCTCCACCTCCCCCAGGGTGTGCAGCTGATGGATAATGCTTTTGCAGTTTGGTAACAGGCCCCGTGCTCCCTCCTCCACTGCAGCTTCAGCTTGGATTCTGCTTGTGTCACATCTGCTGCTGCTGTTGCAGCTCCAGGAGTTGCTCATGCCCATGCTTCCAAGACTCTTTGTGTTTGTGCCAGGCTGGAGGCAGGCTGAGGCTTTCCTTCTCTCCTCATTCATTTGCTTCTCAGGTGTGAAGTCAAGCTGTCATTTGGCAGCTCCCCAGTAAACCTACATGATCTTTCTCTTGGCAAAACGAGAGAGCTGTCAAAATGTAAAGGAGAAGGTTCTCCAAAGATGCTGTTAGGAGTTTAAACTTGGATTAGCAGCACCAGAGTGCAGGGAGGGGCAGCTGTTTAATTGTGTCATCTTCCCTCTGTGCCCTTGGGTGCCACCCGGGCCTGCTTTCAGTGGAAACCTGTGAGAGCCCATCTGCTCTCAGATCTGCACTCAACATCAGCTCCCACCTGTGGATCAGGCACCTCTTGACCTCTCAAGGGCTCTGCCTGTGGTTCTTAGGGCACAAGAAAAAGCCTTATCTGAAATACATGCACACAGCTGTTCACCAGAGTAGCTGCACTAACCTGCCTGCATAATCAGGTGCTTGTTATCACAGCATGTTTATATTTTAATAGGGTACTCATTTATGGATTTAAATTTAAACATGAAGAGTCCTTCTGTCAGAATAATGACCATTCTATAATCCTCTGTATACATACAAAAAATAATTAGAAATAGTGTTTAAATTAGATCAACTGAATCCAACTACCACTTCCCTAAATTTACATAAATTACTTCCCATCTGTCAAGTGATGTGCTAAACTAATTTTAAGTTTTTACAGTCTCCCAGCCCTAATTTATTACACACTGTAACTTCTCCAATTTTTTTCAATCCTATTGTGCAAGATTTTCCCTTATATTAATATCTTCAGGACTGAGGAGCAAAGACATTTTTCACCTAAAGGTGCTGTTCAAACAGTCACCAAAAAGTAGAATGGCAAGCAGTCTAGAGACTTTAAATTGGAGATCCAAGATCCAAAGGCACAGGGAAACCACTATTCTTCCAACTTCTCTCAGATGTCAGGGTTTTAGCCCTGCCAATCACCCAAGGGAGTCCCCTCCTCACAAAAATTTACACAGGTGAGCCAACCCATTGGTCACATGCAATGCTGCAGCTGAGCACTCTGCATGGGTGTCCCACACATACAGTTTGAATCATCAATTCCTTATTAGAGAAAAGTAATAATGGGGTACCTCAAAGGCCACCTATGTTTTGCACAGAGTAAGAAATCACAATCAAAGTCTCTTCCATTTCTTTTGCTTTACAGAGAACTGAACAGCACATCACATAAGGGGTACAAGTAAAGATCTTTGGACAGATGACCAGGTCAGATCTTGGACAGATCCTGCTGCAGGTTTTCAGTGCACTTCTTTATATAACTGTGCTCTAGTTTTATGAACATTTTTCCTTTTATCTTTTCACTCTTTGTAAACAGCAGAACAAAAGCTGAAAATCCCTGTGCTGCTGCATCACATGGAGCTGAGCAGATCTGCAGCTGGATAAAGGACAAAGGACTCTGGTACCAAAGTTTTGCTCATGTGTACTGATGATATATATAGGCCCATGCCCTTTAGGAGAAAGGTAGCATTTACTGGAGGGGTGAGGGAGGGAGGGAGAATTGGGCAATTGAGGAAAAGAGTCTGTAACTGAAGCATGTACCTTCACTGCCCCAACAGAGACACAGTCTTCATGCTTGCTTCACATGGTGTTTGGGTCTGCCTCTGCCTGGATAGCCACTCTTTGCCAGCCTCATAATCCAAAGCTTCTGAAGCAAACAGCAGTTTATTGAACTCCCATGGCTATTCCAGAGTGCTGGGGTGGCCTCCCAGCACAGAATGCAGCTGTCTAATTCTGCAACAAATGGTGTCAGGATCTCAAGGCATCCTAAACACTCAACCTCCAGCGCTCACTGTAAACCAGACTGAAAAACCCACACACCCTGAAGCTGCACATTCTCCTCCTGCTTCCTCAGGCATTCAGCAATTTGCTGGGCAATCAAGATTATAACCACAGATAACCTCTCTGCTTATGAGAAACTGCTGCTGGGTAAAAGGCTGGCTGCGCAAAGGTAGGAGAGTAGCTTCCATCTCATGGAAGTGTTTGCCCAAAATTGCTATTCCAGAACCATCTAGTGCACAGCTGACATCTCATACCTCACAGCACCTCCAGAGAGGAGCAGGAGATGCTGCAGAGATTCAGACCATCTGTTTGAGGGCACATCTTATTCCAAATCCCAAGCTTTTTTCTAGTTTTCTGCTGAACTTTCTTTCAACAGAGCACCGTGTGAGGACAGAGCCAGTACAAGGGGAAGTACACTCCCCAGAAGGAAGAGGTCAGGCCAAATAGGAAAAATCATCTAACATTTCAGACATTAAAAGAAAACAAGCAACAAATGGTCTCAAAGAGAGGCCAGCACAAAGCATAGCTGCTCATCAGTTTCCTTCCAAGGGATAAAACGACAAGCATTCAGGGAACAGGGGAGGAAAGAACAGCTCTAATTTGTTTTTCCTGCTGGTATTCCTTCTCTAAGATGCTAACCCAGACCAACTGGCAGTCCTTTTCCACTCTCTCCTGACCCTGTGGCATCCCCCAGGTAAGGTCTAATATGGTCACTGAGCCACTGAAGGGTAGTTAATGCTCCACTACAGCACATACAAAAATTCATCCTCTCTGAAATATTGATTCTGGCTCACTATTACTGACTTACTGATGCTTTTTTCACATTTTCAAATTTGGTCTGCAGCAGCTGCAGCAGTCAGAACCATTCTTTGAGGTCTTTGTTTCTTCCTGAAATTAATGTTCAGATTTTTAGGTACTTGCATAACTCCAGGAACTCACCCCTTGGAGCTTTTCTAATCCTGTTCTGTTTGTAATCCTGCTTTTACCACATAAACCATTTAAAAATATTTTATGATCTTGCATATTCTTTGGAGCCACCAAACCCAATGTGTGATGTTTCTGTAACTAGCATAACTCCCTTGCATAGGAAGGGAATAATTAATCACACCTTTGAAGTCATCTTTCCTCCTTCTATCACACATCTGGACAAGTAATCCCCTTTCTCAAGGCTGTGAAGGCAGCTTCTCCTTGCACAGCTTCTCTTCACTATTACAGTCTGCATCTCTCTCCTTCCCCCAACTGCTCTGTTGTCCTGCTTGGTGAACATACAGGAGCATTTCAGCCCTTTCTCTCACCCACAGCTAATTTTGACAGTATGGCAACAAGACAAATCTCAGTGATGCAGGAGGTGGAGGCTGATGGCTCCCATGGGCACAGTTGTTTCGTCCACCTGAGTCTGAATCCAGTTTGACAGAAATATTTATGCACAGAAGGCAGCCAGGCCTCTCCACATGTCTCCTCGGAGAGGGAGCTGAAAGGCCTTATTTATTGCAAAGGCAAAAGCATCTCTGAATCATACAAGTGAGCTTTTAGCAGGAAAGAGTTAAGAACCTAAGCTGTACCCATCCTGCTGTAAACTAGTCAAAGTTACAATCTCTGCACCCTGGAGTATATGACAGGACCCAAATGACTGACTGCCACACATCAGCATGCAAGGTTTGATCTGTCTCATACAGGTATAAGGATTTTTTTTTCCATCTTCATCTGTTTAGGATTGAGCTTTCTAGAAAACACAATGGAGGATTCACACCCCTGAATTCAAATGCAGCAGGGTAGCCTAACCTATTTTGCAGATGCCAGCCTTAGCTAACAAGATTCCAGTGGGTTAGGACTGAGCTGGGTGTGCAGCTGGCTGTACTGCAGTTCAGGACATTGGTTTAAGAGCCCCTCTCAGACTACTGCTTCCCCAGCTAGGAATGGGATTGCTGCAGGAGACATCCCTAGGGTGAGAGCAGAGGGGAATGGCTGGAAGGCCACAGGTTGGTCACTCTTCACCTAATGGGAGTCTAGGGTATTATTGATGGATAAATAAAGCTGAGCTCTGGTAATCAAAGTAAGCATACAAATCTGTGCAGATGCCTGGGCTCACATAGAGATTTATTTGAATCAGGAACACCAAGGCAATTCATCCTCTCCTAACAGCCTCATTCCCTGCTCTGTGTGCTCACTACCCATGGGGCTCAGCTATGCAATCATTCCCCTCCTTCCCCCTCTGTGCTTTCCTGCAGCATGTAGTGGCTAAATATAACCTGACAGCTTACTTTCTCTGGTCCAGAGCCTCAACATGCATGCACTGCTTCTCTGTGCCAGAAGCTCTATTTTACAAGTCAAACCATAGTCTCCCTCCCAGCTCATCTTGTATCAAAAACGAGCATATATTCACATCCTCTCTTTCTATATCCAGCACTGTTGTTGGAATGGGCTCACACAGCAACTGCAGTAGCACATCCCCCAAAACTCTACCAGCCTCAGAGCCACACAACCAAGAGTTAATTTCTGCAAATGCCAGCTAGCCCTTAGCTCTAATCCACTTACACTAGAGTTCAGTTAGTTCATCCACTTACACTAGTTCAGTTTTGGCTTAATTCTAAGTCTCTTTGAAGCCACCACACATGTATAACTTCATTAGATAGTGCAGTTCTCACATCCAAGTGGTACCTTACTACTTTTCCACATTTTTCTGCCTCGTGAACTTCAAAAGGTGCCATATTCCTCTACTGTGCACTCACTAGAATGTCATTGAAACCTGTTTCCTAGATGTATTTCCTGACCTATGGCAAACCAAATCTCAAGGCCAAATCTCTTAATTTTATTAATTCCAGAAAAATCTGATCCTTGTCAGTGTATGTGACACTTCCAGCAAAAGAGGTTGTTTATCCACTTGTTAGTTGTGCTCCTTGATTCAGAAACCCAGAGCTCATTAGAATGCTGTTGTCTAGGTATGTACATCACGAGGATAAAGGGATTATTTCAGGGCACAGACTGGCTATCATCTCTAATATGTAGGAAGAGGAGCAGAAGAGCAAACAGATACAACTGGTGTGCTTTTGCTTCTCTGTTGGCAATCTGATATTTCAAGCTGTTTTTATACAAAGGAAAAAGCAGAATGGAGAAATCCTTATCTTAAAAAAGTGCCTGGGAGCTCAGTGAATTCAGCAGCTCTTAGGATAAAATACCCACAGTACATTCCCCCTGGCTGCCTCCTCAGGAACCAGCAGTTTTTTTCACAGCTTTCCATTAACCACTTTTATTATCTGAACGTCTGCCCACATGAGTAATTGAGTGAGTCACATCAGCAAAAGACTTGTGGAGTTTTATGAGGAGACTGTACTGTAAAATTTTTTGAAATCACAGTTTCATTTACAGAATGAGGATTTTTAGCTCTGGTGACAATTTCAAGACCAGTGCAGCAGTAATGGGAGAAAGAAACACAGAGGTGATAAGGATTTCCAGTTCTTGAAGGTAATTGAGAAAATGTGATTGCTCAGCTCAGTTTGCCACACTGGAACAGTACAGCTATAAAATGTATAAATGCATGATGTATGTTTGCAGTATTTTCATCTTTACTATGTAAAAATCACCATCAAGCTTCCTCAAGTAAAAAAGACATTCGCTGTGAACTACTGGGTATATACAGCAACAGGCTCTACCTACTTAGCACTGCTGGAATATGAAACCAGAGGCCAGGCAACTTCCATGTTATTTCCTTTTCCTTTACATTATGGCAATACTAGACTTACAAAGACATCTAGGTGTTTCAATAGTCAAGTAGGTGCTTGACTGTTTGAGAGTATTCAAAATCCAAACATCTAAGCAGATCCAAAAATTTGGGTTCCAACAACTGAAAGCCACAACTAGAATTTCAGTGCAGCTGTACCAGACCAATATACTGGATGCTCAATGGTATTCAATGCAATTGTACAGCATAAATAATAGTTATGCAAAGGACTGCAGAACCAGACCCATGGCTGAGGTTAATTTAAAGCATTCTGTTAAAAAGCAATCAATCTGCTCCTTCCTTTTAGAACACTACATCAAATCCAGGTGCAGGGTCTGTCAAATTCAGTATGAATTCTGCACAGCAGAGGAACAAAGTGCTCTCTCTGTTCCCAAATATCTTGCTTATCAATGAATGTGGGATGGCTGCAACCATTGGTTTCCCATGATATGCAGTGGTGTATTCTTGCAGGCATCCCTATCAGCTCCTGTTGACTCACATGGCTCACTCCCCTCCTCCCAAAGCACCTACTGCTTGTAGGTTTTATCAATGAAGATGAAGGGAAGTCTTCTTCCACACTTTTGACATGTATGAGTTATGAATTCATATTACGTTTGAAGTATGAATTTTGCTTTTTTAGACATCCTATCCCTCCCCCAAAAAGATAAATGGCCAAATATGACTTACCTTTTTCTATTATGATTGTAAGAGATTTTTGTTCCTTTCCTGTATTCATGGCCAAGGGAAGTTTGGTCAGGAAAAAAGCTTTAATGGGTGAATCGTCCCTTGGTTTTCTGCCTGACTATTCATTCCCTCCCAGCCTCCCTTCCCCAGGCTTTCTGGATACAAAGTACTTTTGGAATCATTTAGTCTATTGCTGAAACACAGGCCCTGAGCTAGCAGGTACACAGCACTGCTGGAGTATCTTTTTCCATCAGTTAAATTAAAGAACTGAATCCAGTTGATGGCTGGGCTCACCAAGCTCTCTTTTAGAGAGGATACTCAGGGCCTTCTGCTGTAAAGCTCTGTAGGGGAAGATGATCACTTTATCCTTGCTGCAGTATCTGAGTCACCACTGAATTGGAAGCAACTGTTAAAAAAAAAAAAAAGCCTTTTTTGGTGAGACTTCAAAGTTGGCAGCCAAGCAGGCACAGCACTGGATGTGCCAGGCTCGTGACAGAGCTGACCTGCCTGGATGCCAGCAGGGAGGTGGGAGCAGAGCCTGCCAGTGCCCATGAGTGGCTCTGCACTGCAGAGACTGGAGCAGGGAAGCTTCAGAGAGGGTCAGAGGTGGTCCCAACACTGATACCCCACATCAAGAGCAAACATTTCCTGTGTGTCACTGGAGCATCACTTGTCCACCTACAGGGATGTTTCAGTGTCATCAAAGTAACCAAGACACTCACCAGGGACATCTTTTACCTGGTTTCTCTGCATTTTCAGTTCTGCATCCTCTCCTCTTTGGCCAGGGCAAAAGGCCTCAGCTACCTCATCACTACTACCATAACTTAACTGTACATCAATTAAAATTAAGATTTTTGTGCCAAGTTACACTAGTTTTAATGTAAAATCCTGCAAGATTTGTCCTTGTGACTTTTAACTGGTCTAGCATTGATTAATTTGAACTACTTTTTCCATTAAAGAGATGATCAAGTGCTTGTGCCAAAGATGTTGGAGTAGATATAGAACTATGACTGATGCTTCCTGCCTCTTGGAAGCAAGGCTTTCTTTACAGGAGCATTAAGATCATAGAACTCACACATACTTCATTTATCTTGGGAGCAGGCTCCTCTGTAAAAGAAACTCGAATGACCTGAAAAGTAGGGGGAAAAATTCTTTCCACTCTAGCCCTCCCCCAAATCTTTTTGTGGGAAACACAACTGTGTTTTTGATGCTAAAATTCACAGATTTAAAAATACTTCTCCTCAAGGAATGTTGCCATGGCAACCTTTACCGTGTCTCCTTCCCCACCCTCCATATGTGAAGAACATTTTCTTCATCTTTTTTTTCCTGCATGTGGTAGTTCCTCTTCTCTGTCTGCTACCACCAAAACCCCGGCATTGAATTCTAAGAGATGTCAAACAGGCCTTTTGTTTAATTGAAAAGTCATTGCTAAAACCCACTTCTGAACTGAACTACAAAGAGGTGTCAAGATGGGTTCATACTCTCATGCTCCAAAAAAATGCCTGGAATATATTCTAGCAGTTCTTGCTTTGAACAAGTGTAAAGAAGCAACAGGAGCTGCCATGGTCATTAAAACAGTTTCACTTCCTGGTAGCATAACCCACAAGTGATGAAGATTTTCCTGAAGGTATTGCTCTACCCCATTCCTTTTGCCCCAAAGTCAGAAGAGGATCTGGGCACAAAAAGGAAGTCAATAATTAACTTTGCAGGGGAGAGAGAGTTTTCCTAAACTGGACTGCCAACAAGCCCAAATTCATATAACTGCACAGCTATTGGGGGAGCTGGCACAACAGCTGCCCAAGGGACTTCTAATCAGCAAACATCCACCCTGCACAATAACCAATATTTAATTTTGCAGCAAGTAGGACAGAAATTGCCAAGACCATCCTTTCCATGTTACAACTGAAAATAAAACATGCAGCTCTAAACCCTGTGGTGCGTGCCACAGCCACTGCCAGCAAGTCCTTAACTGCTGGGAACAGAAGGATATTACTATTATTAATAGGATATTAATTTGCAATGGTGCTTCTATATGTAGCTCATGTTAATTAAAATGTACAGATACCAGCATTCATGGATATTTTGGAGGTAATGGGAGGCTAGATCAGTAAACTGTCTCCTTTGCTCTAAGCTGTTAACAACTGCCTCACCAGTTGCCAGCAGGACAAGGGGCAAAAGTAAAAGGCTTTGACAGCCATAAAGGGCATTAGCAATGGCCTGGCTGCTCCCACCACCTGTGCTGGCTGCCTGCTCCTGAGGGCAGCAGGTTGCATAGGCACAGAGATAGACTTTCCTGAGTTTGCAGCTCCCAGTAGAAACTTGTCCTACAGTAAGAGCCTAAGGAATGAAATGACAGCTTTTCTGTGTGCTTTTCAAAACCATCCTGTCAAATTTGTAAAGCAGCTTGCTGGTGTAGAGCAGGAATATGAAGCATAGAAAGCAACAATTCCCTATATTATAGTAACCTCCCCCTCTTGGCTTTCTTCCTAGACTAAGACATTTTTTTCCACAGGTTGCAATGCTTGCCCATATTCCCATGTAAGAGGCAGAAGGCATCTCTGGACTTTATGCATGTCCTCAGTGTGTGGGTTGAGCAGCACTGACAAGCCCCTGTGCTCTGCTGCCTGGACTCCTGAGACTGGTGACCTGAACAGGGCAGGCACTGGCTCAGCTTCCCCCGGGCTGGCAGGGACAGGCCTGCGGCTGTGACTGCGACCTTGGGCACGGCCAGCACAGACTCCCCGCCTCTGTCATCTTCTCTTCTCACAAAATCTGCAGAACACAAGAGTGCAGAGAATTCAAATCCCTGTCAAATGCAGCTGATTTGGCCTAAGGGCTCAGAAGATAGTTCTTGTAAGAGAAAGGGAAAAATGGCCAAAAGTAAGCGGGAAGGGTGCACACCCTATGAAAACAAGTCTTCCTTAGGAAACCAGCCAAACAAGAACCAGTGACAGTGCATGCCAGACAAGGTGTGAGGGCAGAAATGGGAGAAAACTTCATTTCCATCTTCAAATCAAAATAGATTAAAATTTCCTAAGAGAGCTCTACTCCATGAACATTCCCATACTAAAAAAGGAGCTTGCTGCACAAGGATCCACAGCTGGGCTGATGAGTGTTGCACTAAATAGCCATAGCTGGGCTCTCAAAAGTGACAGAAACACACAGAGCAAGGAAACCTACAGACTGCAGCAAACAATGTGGCTGTGACCTCAGTGTCACTCCCAGCAGTGCATTACAAATGCCTCAGAGTGCCTTACCCTCCTTTCCCTCCATGCTCAACGCATTTCCTTAACTGATGAGTCAGGGTGGGTTTTTTGACAGCAGTTTTGAGCAAACACAAACTGATCACTGGCTCTCTCTCCAGCACACTGAGCCATATTCCTCTCCTGTATCAGTCATGGACTCCTGAAGCAGGCTTGATCACTGGCCTGGACTGACTACAGCCTATGGGTGCAGGCTAATGGAAAATTCATAACAAATTATATGGAATCACTCCCATTTTTGATTCCTGTAACTGGAGAAGGGGCTGTTACAAGGCAGTTCGATCAGCTCCAGCAAGGCAGAAAAATTACACTTGGGAAGATTTTCTAGTGTTTGAAAGCTTCACTCCTACAGCAGATCTTCATCACCCAGTTATATTCCTTGTTCAGTTTCCAGCAGGGACAGTGCTATCCTACCCTATTTTCCAAAGAAGGCAATAACCTAACCTTCGTTTTGCCTCCTCTGCACATCCAGGGATGTTTTAAAACGAAAATTCTTTACCATGCTGATTTCTCCAGAAGGTTTAGGAAACATCTGCAACCTTCAAGAAAAATAGGCCTTTTTGCATAAGCAGTGAAGCAAAGCCTAACACGAATTGCCATCTGGGGACACGACCAAGCTTTAGTGAAGTGAAGGTCAGATTAGCAAGAGCTTTCTTGCAGTTCATTATAAAAATCAATTCAAGAGAGACAGGAAGCTGAACTGCACAACTCTCCCTTTTCTGCCCAACATCTCTGTATCATTCTACCCCAACAGGAGCTACACTGGGGGGCATCTGAATCTCTACAGCTCCACCAAAAGCAGAGATGACATGCTAAACCCAAGAGCAGAATTTTCTTTGTCTGGTGCCCACAGAGGATGGCATCAGCTGTTAAACCCCATAACTGACAGGATTGCATTCAGGCTGGCACACCGCAGACAAGAGCAAAAACATTTTTAAAAGAGCAGCAGATTTCCTGACCTAGAAGGTACATCTGTAGAAAAAAAAGAACTGCAGTTACCAGTGACATGAACTCTGCACAAGCAGTAAAAAGTAGCTGTCATGGGAAGCACACACTCTTGGCCTGCTCTGTGGTGCACAGGCAGCTGTGTACAGCTTGAGCAGACACAGGTGCAGGCTGAGAAACCCCTCACCTACCACCACACAGCTGCTGGGTGGGAAGGGGGCTAGGAACTGCAGCTAACAGAGAAGTCAGGCATATGGAGAAAAGACTTATGAAGATCAGATAAAGAGAAAAATGTAAGAGAAGAGAGGGAAGAAGCACAACATGAACAGTAAGGCAGATAGCAATTACTCCAATGCCATGATAGGGTAGGAGGTTCCTGCCTTGCAATCTATTCAGTGGGGCTCTGAATGGAGCTGTCCTATGATTGGCAAAAAAAGAAAGGAAGAAGCAGGAAAAAGCATGTGAATATGCAACATTTGATGCTTCTTTGGCGAGCACACATTTTGGAGGAGGAAAAGGATTCTTTGAAAGGCTTTTAAGTTATTAAGTACAACGTTAATCTAGAGCCCTGTGAAATCAGCACTCTTCACTACTTGCATGATCAGTCTTATGCTGACCCAGTGCTGAATGAATTGCAAGCATCTGTCAATTTCTGTTCATTGGATTAGACACTGACCTCAGAATTTTCAGGTTAAAGACTCCCTTTCTTGGGGCTTTGTTTGGTAGGTTTTATTTAATTTCATCTTATTATTACTGATACTTCTGTTTTCTCAGGAGCCAAATCAATTTTATTCCTCTTGGTTTACTAGCATTTCTAAATCATCCTTTTTCTTGCAACCCCACAGCATGGCAAGATTACACAGCATGAGAACTAGTGGTGCTATTCCCACCCCAGTTTATTTCTCTCTTTCTCACACTCACACATACTTCTCACAGGATATATCTGTTCTTCCTGACAGATATAGCTCAAGGGAGGGAAAGACACTTTGAATAAAAATACCTATATATAGAGAAAGGCTTTGTCCTTGTGTCTCCAAGGTCTTATCTAGCTAGAATTCAGGAAGAAGCATTCCACTGGATAAGAGGGGCACTCTTACCCAGCTCTGGCTGCTATTGGAAAGAGGCTGGGTTAACCAGCCCGGCTAGTCTTTGACTAGCTGACACCCAGTAGTTCATCCCTACACCACTGCAAGGTTTCGTTGCTTCTTTTGCAAAAGTTTGGCCAGAGATCCAAAAGCAAACATGAAAAGACATATAGATTAAAATCTACTTTAATATGACTACTGGTTGAATTAGATAAAGTACCCAAGATAGGCATGAGGTTAAGAATATGGAAGGTAAAAAAAAAATTTCTGGATATAAAATTCCTTGGCTGAGTAAACATGGTGCCAGTATGATTCTTGTTAAGACCCTTGCTCAGAACTTCACTGCTGGCCTCCCTTGCTTTGCTTGCTCTTAGCTTCTCTTAGACACTGTTATCCAGGCTTCCTCCTTTGGTGAGGTTACCAGTTCATATTTTGCCTCCATGACTTGTCCTTTCACTGGGTGGAGATACAGTTTCCTTACCA
Source organism: Molothrus ater (assembly GCF_012460135.2). NCBI lineage: Eukaryota > Metazoa > Chordata > Aves > Passeriformes > Icteridae > Molothrus > Molothrus ater. The sequence continues at coordinate 13,847,255 of NC_050484.2, forward strand.
GGACGCTCAGCAGAACTGTGGCCACCATATAGGCAAACCTGAGGGAAAAATCAGGAGAAAAAAATGAAAACCTTGCTATGATGTAAATCTGCCAAAGGACAACAGCCAGCTTGGACAGGCTGTCCCAGCAGTAACACCAAGATCCTGGAAGCACCTTCCCTCCTGTCTGCCACAGAGACTCACTATGACCTCCTTCCCTATGCTCACCTCAACTCTGGGCACTCCTGGCTTCCTGAGAAACCCAACAAGGAGAGGTTTTTCATGGCTAATTCCTCATTGAATCTGTCTGGGTCATACCTATAAAAGATGAAACACATTAGGGTTTTCTGAGCAGGCACAGCATCCTTTCCCCAGAAATGTGCACACACAGAGAGAAAAGTAAAAAACCGGAAATGAACCAGAGAATCTCACTATTTGTTCTCTCTGGGTCATTCCACGCAAATGGATGAAGGCAATTGTGCATCCATTCCATCAATGTTCCCAGCTGGTCAGCTGTGTCCCAGCTTGGTCAAAATGCTGACAAACTGAGGTAGTGTGAGACAGGGCTGGAACTAGGGCACATCCCCAGGGCACATGCAATCTCATTTGTCTCTCTCTCTGCCTCTTTGAGTCCCTTCCTTTTTCACTTCCAAAAATATTTCCTTTTTCTCCTTGCCCCTCACCGTTCTCTTCAAGCAGCTGGTGTGTGTATGTGTATGTGCTGGGGGAGGGAAGCCAGTGACTCATTGAAGTGAGAAAAGTGGTTTCCAGCTTTAGGATGGTAGAGGCTGTGAGAAAACTATTATCCAGGGCTGGCATGAGTTAAAACAAGGGAAACTAATAAAATAACATTCAATTTAAATATTAACCCCCCTCCAAACACAAAATTTGATGGACAAAAGATGGTTCTTTTAAACCTTTCTGCTAAATACTTCAAGTCTTCACTTCCCTGCTTAAACATCCAAGGTCTGCTTCTAGCAAGGTGAAAGGGCATGTGGGTGCTGATCCTTAAAAAAAGCAGCATCAAACTTACATTCCCCCTGAACTAAAGTGAAAATTACAGATTTTGTAATAGGAGAGAAAAATGCACCTGCCTAGCAAAAAAGCAGGGAGGGGCAAACATTTTTTGGACAGTAGGTGAGTGAAAGGATCACACAGAGCTGGTCTCCTACTTCTGTTATGGAAATCTTCACGTACCTCAAGCTAAACTGCGACGCCAGCCTCCCTGAAACAAACATACAATGTTCATAGCAGTCCTCAGTGTAGGTCTCATGGGGTCTCAGCAAAGCTGAACACCATTATGACCTACCTTGGGAGGCAATCCCTGCCAAGGGGCTCATAGACTGGTGCATCGATGCCTGACCCCTTTCTAAAAAGTGTAATTGCAGGAGAGGACAAGTGCTGTTCTAAAGGCTTTATTCTTTCTCCTAAATCTCAGCTGTCTGTTCTCTCTGTCTAGAATAACTGACCCACATTTTTTGCAGCCCAAGTGAAGTAAATCAGATACAGGTTAATATTTGCCACCTGGAGGTCACAAGAAGCTACAGGGATTTTTTTCTTTAACCTCCACTGGCCTAGATCCACTTCAGTTTTCACAAACAGAATGAAATACTGAGGCAGCGTTTCCTTTCACCCTAAAAAAACCAAAACTTCAGACTGACATTTCCTCCCTCGCATCCTTGTTTCATGATGACAAGCAGTGATTCCAAAGCCATTCAAGTCACTGTTTCACAGAAAACCTTTAACAGAAGTTACCAGCATTAGCCAGGGAAGCTCTGTAAAAACAAAAAAGTTTTTACTAGACCCTAACACATACATGCACACACACAGACTGGAGCATCAGAGGAACCTGACTTTAACTGCCCCATAACCATGCCCATGGAGACAAAACAAACCCAGACCTTCATAAACTGATTTTCTTACAGACTCCCTTTCATCTCCAGAATCTGCTTAAGGCAGGCCCTGCAGCACAAAAGGCTGTGCTGCAAGATCTAATTTAACAAAGAAAAGGAATTAGTTGCAATTACAGTTGATTCTACATACTTGTATGGTGATGGCCAAGATGAACTATCCTGCAGCATCACACCAAGAGCATAAAGCACAAGTGTCTGCAAAGAGAATTACAACACATCAATGAGGAAGGAAATGCACAATTAAAGACACCTCTCGACAGCTCTACTGGATGATGATTCTTCTGTAGACTACTCATATTTAGGTGGATTAAAAAGACAATTATGCAGTATTCATCTACAGATTTTCATAATCCATGCCCAGATGTTAGGATTTTAACTTCTAAGAATCACGCTGTTGGTGGTTACAGAGGGTGTGACCCCATTTCTCTATGCTTACTGAGATGTATGTATGGAATACTTTACTCTCAGGAAGGGAAGGTGATATGATGAGTGATATGATGAAGCCTGAAACAATGTTCTTTTATGCATAACTAAGTCCATAGGCCCCTTCAAAAGCTTACTCATCCAAGAAGAAAATCTGCTCAGCAAGATAACATGAATTTGCAGAGCCTCTCCCACAGAGGAACTGCAGGCAAACTTTGAGCTAAACTGTACTTTCAGATGACAGAGCACCTGCTCAGGTTCAACACTGACAGAAGAAATGGTCTTCCTGCCTCACCCCTGGTCTGGAAGAAGAGGGAACAGCAAATTCTCCTACAGGAAAGGAGTGGCCTAGCGCTCCCAGCACTGCCCTACCTCTTTAGGGATAGTGTGCTGGTCGACTCTGCCCTCCAGCTCCTGCAGCTGTGCAGCAATGGGAGTGAGCTTTGCTGTCCGCACTGTTTCACACAGGACCTGCCGGCAGTACCTGCAACAGTAACCCTTGGTCAGTGCCAGTCTCACAGAGAAGCTTGTCCACATCCTTGTGGCAGCAAGCAGAGCAGAGTCAACTGCTTTATTTAGAGGCACTTCTTTTTTTTTCTTTTTGACAAGGAGTCCCAACATCTTTGTAAGAAGCATTAAATCTCATTAACAGCTTTTATAGAAGGTTATTGGAATCCCTCTTCTTTCAGATTTTAAACCAAACTAAATCTGCTAAAATGCATGAAGACATCAGTCCTTTTCCTGTACCTCTCATTCATACAAGAAGAAGCAAGAAAACCACACACACAATATTCCCTAAAACCCTAACACTAGTCCAAATATAAAATGCACCAGGTTGCACCAACATAACAAATGCAGAAAACATAAAGGCACACTGTTGACCAGTCATCATTACTTGCAGCCCTTTGAAAAGAAGATTGGTCCATGCTTTCTCTCTAAATATCTCTATATCCAACCATGAAAATGACTGATTACTTCTACTACTAAAACTAGGACAGAAACCAAATAAGACAGTGAGCAAAAATTTTGGCCTAGCAGCCAAGGCACTGATTCTGTGCTTCTCCTCTGCTGATGAACCTAAAGGGTTTCCTACAGACACCCTAAAGTGAGCACCTTGGTCCCTGTGTCTGGAATGCCAGCAGATTCTCTCTATGTTACAAGTCATCCTGTGGTTTGATCACTTCCAGAAAGAAAAAAGGGAGTAAGCAGCTTTTGGATGTCTTCTCCTGGCCTAGTGCAGGCTAGGCATCAGATTCCACATGAAACACCTGTCCCCACCACATGACACAGCCTTCCTCTGCATTCCTTCTATAGGACCCACCTGAGATGCTCCATTTTCTCATGGGTAATTGGTCCCTTCCCCAGAACACGGTCCAGCTCCTTGTAGAGATTCTGCTGAACATCTTCTGAGGTTGTCAGGAAATAGACTGCCCAGGTGCACACTGGGGAAGGAATCAAGACAAGACTGGACTCAGAAAATTCAATCCTTTACAAATGGCATTGAGTTTCCTTACTTCCTATATTTTCAACATTACTTTTTGGCCTAAAAAGAAGGTGGCCTCTGTTCACAGCAGGCTGTGCTGATTCTGTATTCAGTAGTAGGAACAGAGGCTGAACTCCTGTATAGCAAGAGGCTCTGCAAGTTAAGATTCTCTTTCTGATGCTTGCTTTGCAGGACACTAAAGCACTCAGTCCCACAGCTCTGGCAAAAGGACCCCACAGCCCAGCAAACCCAGGGGAATCACAGCTATTACACCAACCATGCAAATGAAAGGCTGGTTTGTTCAAAGCTTTAGAAAATTCCCTTATTTGGGGGTCTTCCCTAGCACATCTCAGGCCAGTGCTCCAGACAGCCAATGCCTGAGGCTCCTGAAGGGAGCTCTCTGCAGATGTTGGCCAGCACTTGTCCCCCTACATCTATTTCTTGAGGTAGTTGAGATTATCTTCAAATGCAGAGTGAGGAAAAAACCCTGCATAAGAAATAAGTGTGTAGGAGGCAGTTTCCCTAAAGCTACAAGGAAATGTTTCTAGCTCTCAAAAATGTCTATTCATGAGAACTATCTGGAATCTTGGACTTCATGATCCTTCCAACTCAGAATATTCTGTGATTCTGTGAATCCGTGTGGATTCAAGCCCTTAAAATCACAGACTTCCTGGAGTACCTGGAGAGGATATTCTCTGGAGAGAGAACTACCACAGTTGTCTGATTTACTTCCCATTTTCTAACATCTAGATGCATCTTGGAGGTTTTCTTTGGAGTCCCAGCCCCACTGGCTGAGGTACAAGGCCAGATAATTGTCCCTTTATTGTAAGGTATTTTACACAGCTTCAGTTTATATTTTTATTTGTTTGGTTTTTTTCATAATCTTTGCATAAATCCCAGAGTAGCTTCTTTGAAAGTCCTCCATACATGGAACACACTTATCCTCCTGAAATTCCAAGCACCCAGACACATGCTAGCAACTCTTTCTTCCTATATGCCTGAACCTATTTTACAACATGATCTTTGTAGCTTATTTATTTTGGTGTTTTTCTTCATCAAATTTAGCATCAGTTGTCTGGGGTTAAGAATGCAAGCAAAAAGCAATGGGGAGAAATTCTAAGGTCCACCATAAGTCTGGAAAGGTTGTCAAACACAGCTTAGGTTCAGCTCACTAACTGTGAGGCTGTGTCAACAGTCTGATGTAAAAATTAGCTTCTTCTATATGTCTGTAGCTCAGGAGAAAGAATGATTAATACAATTTTTTATTAGCTTAGGGTAAGTCTCATGTCATCACACACAGTTTTTGGCAGCTGAGTGCAAGGATGGGAAGCTACCTACAGTTACTGTACTTACAGTTAGCAGTGATTACACATCCTGCCAAAGAGAAAATCATTGTATCTTCCAGAATCTAGGAAAGAAAATCTACTTCAGGGAATGAAGTTCATAAGACTGTAAAGAGAATAAAGAAGTAGCACACTCTCCACTCAAGCACATTAAACCCCTTTAGTGCAGAGAGCAGGAAATACATCTAGAAGACATAAACTGAACTCTCTGTTGAACCTCCACTGAATTGCATGAGACATGCTTAACATTAACATACTTCTGGTTTATAAAAATAGCTATGAAGCACTGGCAAGGAAATCTACCAAAGTCTAATGCAAGCAAACACTGCAGGAGTGGAGAAAATGAAGCAGAAGCCCTGCTTTGGTAAAAAAATCGAAGCTAAGATGCAAGAACTTATATTAATCAAAGGCTACAATGTAATGAATTGTCCATCTGGCAAAACTCCATTACTGTGTAAGGAGGTAACAGCTGCACAGACCTGCTGGTCACTCAGGCTCCCCTGCAGCAAGGTGTCTATAAAGACATGCCTGTTGAATGATCTGCCTCGGCGCTCCTTTGTAACCTTCTTCAAGATGGATTCCATCTCCACCAGAGCTTTGGAAGAAAAAAGAAATGTTTATTTTAAAACCTGGTCATCCTGGTGATGCAGAGAAGCAAATTCATCTTCCCAAGCAGATTTTCAGACCAGCTGTCCCTGCTGGGCTCACTTACAGAAGCAGGCTCTGTTACATGTTACTGTCAATTTGGAAGGCAGTATCCCCAGTTTAGCTGAAAATGCAGGAACCAAATAACAGAGGTTGCCTATAAAAAGCCATCCTTACAGGTATAACCAAGGTGTGTACTCTGTGAGCTGAAATCACGCATGGGGAAGACAAGTAATGTTGTCAAAACATCAGAGAATGCATTCTCATCAGCCCCCATGAAAACACTTATGAGCCACATAACTCTGGTTACATGAGCTGCAGAGTTACAATTACTGCAGCACCAGGACTGATGGAGCCCCTTTGGCCAGGGGTTCTACAGGCAGGGTGAAAGAGGATGGCTCTGTGCTAAAGAGTGCAGACACAGACAGAGGAATGGGGGGAAATGTGGGAGGGTCTTGGCAGAGTCCACACATCTGAAGATATGTGAGTGCCTAAATCCTGTGGGAACCAGGGGGAGTTAGGGAGCTAGACATCATTGCCCGTCTGGCTTAAATGACCTATTGATGACTATCCAAGAAACATGGAGTAGAATTTGGGTCTGAAACTCCATTTATCAAGGCCCAGTTCAGGTCCTTTGTCTCAGAATTACCTTCCTTCCTCCTCTGTGCAGGAAGGCCAGCAACACTCAAACACCAGGGCTCACTCTCTGGAGTTTGTGAAATTTTGTCCTCACACATCATCATACTACAACTCAGGAAAAGTGACTATGGGACAAACCCATTTCAGTGGCGCAGAAGTTGTCCTCAGGTTCTGAAACCCACAGAACCAGAAGCATAAAGAAGGAAACACTGGGTTTGGAGGATTTACAAACAAAACTTTAGTTCCAGATACCATCTACTTTAGTTTAGCATCTTATCCATCAATACTGAAATGGTTTAATTACTAACAAAAAAGACAACCTAAAATTAAAATAACTTGATATAAAATATATTAGAAATAAAAGTACTGCTGTAGCAGACCTAAATCATGTTATCTTGCAAGAGCACATCAGAGGCTATCTGATGGTGTATCCAACAAAGCAGCATCTCTGTACCTGTGTCTTCCAGCTTGTGAGTGACTGTCTGGCAGGACAGGCCCCAGATGGTGCATCATTTGAATGCCCATATGGGCCAAATCCAGGGGCTCCATCTGTCTCCACCTAGCACAGCTGCTTGCCTCCAAGAGAGGTCAAAAGTGGACACGAGGGAACAGAACAGTAAGGGAGGAAGCACACCCTGATTCTTCCCCTCTATCACTCTCCAGACTGGACAGACCCTGGAACTAGACCTGGAACTAGAGTTCTAGTCCTACAATTTCTCACATAAAGAAAGGCAGCTTGGCACTCAACTCCAAAACAAAGATCTAATCTGACAGTAAGTACAATGCATTATGACATGATGAGCAACTCTAAAGAGAAGCCAAAACAACTGGGCAAATGAAGTGCTTTCACATGCTAGCTAACTCCTAAGTATTAATTAGAGTGAGAGAAAACCCCTAATTTTGGGAGAAACGTACCATCTTCATAGTGCTTCTTCCTAGTCATGTTTTTGTCAAGAGACCCATCCAAGAAACCTTTTCCAATCTCTGACCAGATCTGGAAGAAGGAGAGAGAGAACAGCACCATCACTTACCACAGGCTTAGACTGCTGGGACTATTCTATTCTTCCCTAGTCAGGAAAATGAAAACACCAAATAATATTAGGACTTCCTGTCAATGTGGAACTGGTCTCTTTAGGACACCACATCCCATTTCCCACTATGTCTATGATAGCTGGAATTAAGCTGAAATTAAACAACTATAATTACAACTGTAGAAAAAAAGCTATAGGAATTTTAAATGGGAGACGGAACTGGTTCTTTCCCACTCTTATCACCAGCATGTTTAGCATCCCCACATGTGGATACAGGTGAGGTCTCCTCAGATTTTCCTTTCTCCACAATGTCACAGAGCCTTCAGAAGATCTTCAAAATGGAGAAATCCACTGGCAGTTCCAACAGAGTTTAACTGACTTAGGTACCAAAGACCTCCCAACTGCCATTGGATCTGGGTTCCTGATCCCCATCGATCCTCTAGAAACACCTCAACTCATGACAGCAGGATCAGCAGTAGGATCTTTCTAACAGTTTAGAGTGTTAGAGACAGACCCCTCAAGCTCATACTTTAAAGTCTCAGCAGTAGCTTGTACTAAACTGTACAGACAGTTAGTACAAATTCTGTGTTATCAGTTTGGAAAGATTGGATAGGAGATTTCCTGGCTCTGCAGGACACTTACTGCATCGTGGTGCCTGCGGAATCGGATGACTTCCCGGTCATCTTCGAAGCTGCTGCCCATAGCTGTCTGTGTGACAGACTTCATGGCAAAGCCCAGCATGTGCTGGCAGAGTGGCACATGTTGTGCCTCAGGGAGAGACAGCCATTTGGCCAGCAGCTCTTCTGACAGCTTGAGAGGGAATGAACCATTAGTTAGCAGTAACACCAGCAGTCTATTTACCAAACACACCCTGGACACATTCCCACCCACTTCCTAAGGCAGACCACACTTTCATGGCTATGGAATAATGCTAAACTCCTTCCAGGTTTCTTCTCATTGTTAAACAGTAACATTTCAGCCTCCAATCTTCTGCTTCTTTCAAGGCTCTCCCCTAACAAGGCAACTCTACCCTCCTCTCTTGTTCCCTCTGTCACAAAAGAAACCTTAAACCCTTTAATACAGACAGAATAGGAAAGAGATTAATTCCTCCAGAATAGGAAAGAGATCATACTTTGGCTGCTGGACTAAATCAAAATCACCTCTTTGTGGCCCCAAAAGCTGGTTTCTTGCTCCATCCTCCTGTCCAGGGAAATATATCTAGAATCCAGGTGCTCCAGTATCTTTAACTAAAATCTGGTATCTTGGCATAAAAATTAAGCAAGCTCCACCCTTCCCCCAGCCCACTGGAGCTAAGAGAACGCAACTATTCACACCATGAAAGGCAGAGGCTGTTTGCTATCTCAGATGCTTATAGCCCCAGCACTAATTTGAATGCAGGTCCTTTATCCTAGTGATCATTCTCACTAAACCTTCCCCTGTGAGCCACACAGGGCTTCTCTGCTGTACAAAGGCAGTTACCTTCTGGATGAGAGCAACGTTACTTTGCAAGGACTTGGTCACACCGTTCTCATACAGTTTTCTCCTCATGTGGCTCTCTCCTGTATCCCCATTCAGGCTGGACTGGTACCTCAAGAGGGATTTCAGCATTGTCTCAAAGGGATCCACTGAAAGCAGAGGAAACATCATTCAAAAGTCACACTACACAGGGCTGATTAAAACAGCAGCCTCTTTAATTAGATACTGCTACTTCTGGGCAGTGAGCAAGGTGTGGCTCCTTCCCCTACAACAGCCTCTTTGGGGTTTCAAGTTTATCTTGCTCAGTGTGGGCTGGTACCTCACAAAGTCTTTTTCCTAGGGCTGATTGCCATCCTGTGATCAGCTCCTCATGCAGAGTTTGCCTGCTGGCTCTACCAAGTAACTCTTCAGTAAAAATGCCTTCAGAGCTTGTTCCCTGTTTGCCAGTTCCCAGCTGGTTGTGCCACCGACTTGGTGACAAGAGTGAGTGTGGCATGGTCTTTCCCCTTCTCCTCCAGCCTGACTTGCAGGCTCTTTAGCACATTCCCTTCACATGTGGTGTGCCCTCCTGCCCTGAACATGGCCGTGCACTCAGGATATACCAGTTCATGACAGACTTAGCCAGAGGCTGCTCCCGACACTCCTTCCCTTGCGTCACAGACCCAGCAAGGTCTGTTTGATACCCTACTGCTCCTGCATGATTTCTCTTTTGGGCACTGAGTTCCCTCTTGAGGAGCTCTTCCCAAACTAGCACCTACCTGTCTGCCAGCGCTGCCTCCAGAACAGAAGCTCTGAAGCTCCTACAGAAAACCATACCCCACTTAGCTACAGAATGCTTTCTACTGCTAACCACCTTCTTTCCATCTTCAATCCTTCCACATAGACACTTGCATCAGTGTACAAACTAGACAAAACCACGTCACTTCCCAATCCATGACTCACTTCAGTTAGATTTTTAACTCTGAATTTCACCACCAAGGACCTCTATTTAATAAATTTGCTGAAGGATATTAGGTGTCAATGCAAAACTGCGCAATACAGCATGGCATATGTTTTTCCCTTTCTGTAAACCTTTTAGTGTGTCTTGTGGAACTGACAGAGTCTTTAAAGAGCTATTTGGAAGCAGCAATCAGGGTTTTCAAGAAGGATATTGTCACTGTTTATCACAGTCTGTTATTTCTCCCAGATGGAGAGTAAAACCTCTGAGGCATCAGAAAACATCAAGGCTGGGCTAGACACATATGACTTTACCAGCTGTGGATGTATCTAGGATTCCCCACAGAAACTGGGGCCTCATTATGCTACCAAGCAAACTTACACGAAGAGAAAATTCCCACCTGCAGAGGACTTACTACCTAAAGACATAAAAGCAGCTAACGAGGCCAGAGGCATGAATATGGTAATCTTTCCCAAATGTTTTTCTCTCACATCTTTTCCCTTCCAATGTTTTTAAGCTCTGCATCTCACCCTCTTTCCCACTTTGAATGACAAGGAGCATGAGCATGTGTCTTCTGGCAGAGCAGATGGTACCTGCGGCTCTCCACGTGGCGCAGGCTGTTATGTGCCTCTAGCTGCTGCTGACAATTCCTCCTCCAAGGTGCTTTGTCATGGAGCTGCTATTGATGCCACAGATCCCTGCTGACTGGCACTGGCACAGCCAGGCACAATACTGGGCAGCCAGGAAGACACATGGCAGGTGGCAAAGCCCACACAGAAAATCCGGCAAGCAGAGGCACCCAGAGAGGCTGGAGGATGCTTAGAAGCAATGCCTGCTGAAACTGCAAAGTTTTCCTGCTGCATATGAAAGGAAACTGCTGGATTAGCCATAGGCTCTGGGTGTTTTTCTGCCAATGTCCCTAAACTAAACTGGCAATCCTACACCACTGATACACACTGTTGTGCACTCAGGGCTGCAGAGCCCAGGCTGCCCGTTTGCTGAGGGCTGGCTCTGTCTCCTGCTGTTTGGGAAAGGGCTATTTCTGCACAGCTGTGGGACGCTAGTGACTCCACAAGGCACAAACTGCCTCTGGAGAGACCTCTGTTCTGCCAGCACTTGCACAGACTTCATCCTTTGTCCTTGTCTTGGAAACAGCTCCAGGGTTACATTTTCACCCCTCCTAGTGACATATATCAAAATTTCGACTGTTCTTTTCACTTACATGGAAATCTCCCCATCCCAAAGACCTCAGAGTGCTGCCCTGGACACCACTGCAAATAAATATACAGAAAAGATCTAACTGAGATCAAGCACAACTGAACATCAGAGTTAGAAAGGACCTCTGGACCTGCACAGTAAAATGCTCACAGTGAAGTCCTGCTCAGACAGGCCAGGACCCATAGCTCCATCTCCAGCATGCAGTGTGCTTCAGGTTCATTGCCCCAACCCAAAAAGCAACATCAACTCAGGAGAATTTTCCAAGTTGGTCTCTGAAGCCCCTGCTCCTGGCAATCCTGAATTAGTCCATCCTCTTCACATCCACATTGTTTATAGGCCTGAACAGCTTCCCCAGAGCCCCTCAGGGGAATCACCAGTACCAGCTACAAAGTTTTACTTCCTTTGAATTCCCCTTGCAAATTAATCTCAACCAGGCTTTAAGAGGCCATGAAAACATACCAATTTCAAACACTGCTTGAAGCCTAAGGAAAAAGTGTCTCCTGGCATTGGAAATGTTTATAACTATGAATCCAATTAGTCCAGCTTCAAGGCTTTGATGAGAAATGCATTATCTGCACCTCTCTCTCTCTCCCCAAGAAGTTTGGCCATACCTGTGACACACATATGAGATGAGAGGAACCTTTGTCTGGAGCCAAATCCTGTATTTCAGCCTTGGAAACCAAATGTCAGGTATCCATGAAGATGGATGGTGGCCTCAGGCACTCCAGCTGACTGAGGAATAGTCACATGGCTGGGTTTTCAAGTGGGGCTGAGGAGTCAGGAGTTGGATATAATGCAGTCCACTGTGGGCTGTCTCCTGTTCCACAGCACTGTGTGCACAGCAGAGATATGGGCAAGACCCCATCTCCAAAAAAACTACAGCAGAGATATGGGCAAGACCTCATCTCCAATAAAACTTCAGCCTGCCCAGAGCCAGCTTGTGGCTGAGACCCACTACAACTCCTGTTCCCACTCACCAAGAAAGGGCATAGAAAGGGCTTTGCTACAGCTACTCAGCTCAGTTTATACCTCAATGCTTCAGGACATATCACCTGTAAGATTCCTCACCCCTAATAAAGCTTGAGCACTTCTGGCAAGCATCAGTGCTAAAAGAAAAGCAGTGATACAACTAATATTGCTGCTCTGCCAGCTCTGAGGTTGTAAGAACCCTCCTTCTCAAGCCTGTTGCCTTTATGAGGATCCCTTCAGAGGCTCTTTCTTCATCTGGGCTGAACACACTTTCCCTGGCTTCTCCTGCACAACAGGCTTCCCACTCCTCTGAGAGCACTGGCAGCCTTAATTTGCACTTGCTTTATTCAAAATCATGCCTGAGTATAGAGGTCAGAGCCACACACAGGACTCCAAGTCTGACTCATGCTCATTTTGTGCAAAAGTCCTCTCTTTACTGAAAATCCATGACTCAATATATCCTTTTTTTTCCATGGCCATGTCATCCCATAGGCAATTCATGCAGCTCACTTTTTCTCCTCCTGCTATCCCAGCCCTCAGGGATATCCATCTCACTCTGCTGCCCTGTGCCAACAAAGGGTTCCAGAATAAAGCCAGCAGGGTAGGACACTAACATAAGATGGAGTATTTCATGTCCCCAACACTGCATTTCACTTTTCAAGACAATCTAGCCTTAATCCCCATTTCAAGTACCAGTCCAGTATTTATCAGTATCCAAGCAAATTCTGAACTGAATCCCTGACATAAGCACAGTTTTATCACTTTATTTGTCTAAAAATCTAATTATCAAATTTTAACATGCATTTCCCATTTATCCCCCATGCTTAAAAAAATATGTTTAGCCATTGGCATAGCAGGATACTAGGCTAGTCTGTAGCTGCCTGGGTCACCTAATTTCCTGCACTTAAGTCCAGGCACTGCATTTCTCTTTCTCCAATACTCAGATCCTCCAAAATTCAGAACATTTATGAGAACTTGCGTGTGCAGGGGCCTGTCACCACTTCTCTGAGCTTTGAGAAAGTGACTGTCTGCTTAATTTCTCCCAAACACACTTGAGAGCATTCAGATCTTTCAGGGTGGTTTTCCACCTTCTGGAGTGTCATCGTTATCCACTGTGTCTTGCTGATCCTTGTTAACTCCCACTCCTTTCCCAGATTGTCACCATTTCTTTTTCTGATTCTGTCAGGCAACTGTACATGAAGTTTACCCCTCACGACCCCAGTGTAAAGTGAGCTATCTGCCTGTGCCTAAAGACAGCCTACAGGATCAGGTCAGAGGTGTGCACCCAGCACCTCTGTCAACCTTCTAAAGAAAAACTGGGAAAGCAAGAGATTGAACCCAAGCACCAACTGAGTTAACTTATCAAGTATGATAACCTTAGGAAGCAAAATGCCCACCTAAGAGGCTTAGGCCATAAATTAAAATACTCTCTCATGACTAAGATGGTCAATTCAGCTAGCAGTATCACCATCCACTTCCAATACTGGAAGATCATTAAAGGTTTTCACTACAAAATTCTACACACCAAAAGAAACATGAAAGGTAAAGAACTTCTCCAAATAATAGTTTGAAAAGCCTCCATGCTGAACCATACAAGGCAGTTATCACAAACTAGCAGAGCTGTTTTCAGACCTAATTTACCAAAGTTACCTCCTAAACTGTATTTCAAGCTTTTAAAATGTATGCCAAGTGGCTACAGGATGTTCATCTTGCTCTATCAAGTGACTAATGAGCATGATGCTTTTCCTGAATGTTTGCCTGTAGAGAGATGGTAAAAGACACAAGCATACTGATTTCCTGATGGCCACTGGACAGCAGTAACCCTTGGTCACTGATACTCTAGCTCAGTAAGCAGGACCAAAGTCATACCTGAACCACCATGTCAGCTACAAAGTCTCACCTTCTTTCAATGTAGAATGAAACCCCAACTTCCTCTGATGCCCAGTGAGGCCAGACCAAATGGACTCAAAAGACAACGTAAAAGACACTTACACAACCGGTTGGGGTTAACATGCTGTTTCAGGAGATCGATGGAGCCGAGGCTGACAACAAGACGCCTTCCAAACCAGAAGGAGACCAGTGGCCCATATTTCTCATGAAGGTTGACAAGAAACTCATGTAAGCTGCTGCTGGCAATGATATCTGGCAGGTTGCCATCCCTGAGAAACACAGAGGATATCTGGTCATGAATAGCATCCTCTGCCAATGCTGAACTTCATCAATGTGAGAGAGAAACCACTTACTTTTCATCAGTTGGAGCCAGCCCAGGGATACCTGATGCTTGCCTAGATGCCTAGAGTAAAAGGAAATGCATCAATCTACATGAACTTCAGATTTTATACAGGTCCCACACCTTTCCGGCAGGAGAGATGAATTTTCCGCACCAATACCACTACACTACTTACAAACATGAAACAGGAGCTGAGTATGCTACATCTGCAGGCTTTAAACCTGCTAAGCCGATAAACCTCAACTGTGTGCCTGGTGCCACTGGCTAAACCAGGATTATTCATCTGTTTAGATCAAAGATGTCTACGTAAAGATTTAAAGGGTCACGTTTGCAACGTAGGGTATTACACACTGATTTGCCTCGGAGGCCTGCAAAAATACAAGGCGAGCAGACGACCGCGCCTTTGGAAAGCAGGATTCATCCCGGAGCCCGTAAGGCAGGAGAGTGCCGGGGCTGCGCCGTCCCGGGAACGCCCTGCCCGCAGCTTCTCCCGCAGGCCTCTGCCACGGCCCGTCCGGGCCCCGGGCTGCGGGCCGGGGGCACCGCCCGGGCCCAGGGGCTGCGACGGGCCCGGGGCTGCCTCGGCCCCGCGGCCGCTCGCTCTCCGCCCGCCTGCACCGGGGCCGGGCCGGGCCAGGCCGGGCAGGGCCGAGCGCCCCCCGCCCCATGGCCGGCAGCATTACCGGGTACAGGTAGAGCACGGCGCCCACGAGGATGAGCAGGAAAGTGACGGCGAAGATGGCGAAGTCCAGCATGGCCAGGCCGGGGCGGTGGAGCGGCGGCGGCTCGGCCCCACCCCGGGGCCGCCGGCGGGGCAGGAAGGGGCGGACCGGGCTGGGCAGGGAGCACGGCTCGGCTCGGCTCGGCTCGGCTCGGCATGGGGAGCCCGCGGCGCCTGCTGCTGATCTCCAACTCCACCCTGCACGGAGGGGGCTACCTGGGCCACTGCCAGCAGCACATCCAGAGCTTCCTCGGGCAGTAAGCGCCGTGAGGGGCTGCGGGAGCGCTCCCGGTCCCCACTTCCGCCGTGCCCACCGCTCTCTCCCCTCTCTCCTCTCCCAGGAAGGTAAAGCGGGTGCTGTTCATCCCCTACGCCCTGCACGACCGCGACGCCTACGCCCGCACGGCCAGGGAGAAGTTTGAAAGCCTGGGTAAGGCCGGCCCGGCTGCGGCGGCCACGCCGGCTGTGCCCGGGACTGCCGGGCCGGTACCGGGCACGAGGAGCAGGCTGCGGGCACGGAGCGGCCCGAGACAGCCGTGGGGCACACGGGCTGGGCTGGGCCGGGCCGCTGCGGCACGGGCAGCAAGGGCAGTGAGCAGCAGGAGTCGGCTGCGGACTTCTGCCTGGAAGGAGATGTTTTAGAGGCCTCCAGAAGAAATCCTGCTGCAAACACTTCTGCTCACTCCAGGGAAGAAGATTTTATCCCTAACTATTAAGTGGCATCTTTTTATCTTTCTTAAGCACATGAGGGAACATTCTTCCCATATATCTTAAACCTCTGCTCAAGCCATGGTTCTAAGTGAAGACCATTACTTAAAGCACGTCAAGGAGCCGGATAGTTCCATGATGGACAGCAGCTGAACTTTGCTTGGAGCAAAGATCTCTGCAGTCTACAGCAACACCTCCACCTAGTATCTATCACTGTTAAGGGTAACTGTGGGGCTGTTAGTGTAGTAATAATCAGTACTCACTTGCCTGGGCAGCACACTTTGCTCCTTGACTTGCAGGAAGATTGCTGCTGTCAAATGCCTGTGTTCTTCTGTCTCTCTCGACACTTCCTGTACTCAGTGAACCCTGGCAAGGCAAATCTATCAAAGTCAGACATTTTAACAGAAACAATACTCAGATCATGTATTTGCACAAGAAGGGCTAGAGCCAACACATCCTGTCAGACCTCAGCATAGCCAAGCTGAGGACTAACAGCTTTTTCCTCATTTTATAGTTACCTGGTAATGCTCAGGAGGATACTGTGCCTTAGCCTGCACCTGCTGAGTGAAATGCTCTGCTCCTAGAAACTGAGTGCTTATCTCCACAAAACAAGTATTTCCTTTTGTATAGCTGTATTAGCCCTGAACTAATATAGGATGTACACTCTGTTTTACGTCGTAGAGTTCTCTGAAATTTCCCTGGTTGAGATATTTGGCTCAGGGTTGGAGGAGGTGGGCAGAGAGGGATTGAACGTATCCCATTCTTCCACCAAACTTACATATTAAAAGGTAAATACATTTTCATTTAAGGTTATGGGCTGGACAGCATTCATGAGTCTTGTGATCCAGTGGAAGCTGTAAGGAAATCTGAAGCAATATTTATTGGTAAGTTTTACTTCTTACTCCCCAGTGAAGGTTTATATAGGGCACTGGACTAGTCCTGCTCAGAGGTGGCACTGAAGACCAACAATTAAGCAGTTAGGCCTAGTAATTAGAAACTACAGAAGACAGTAATTGGGAGCCCTAAGACTCTAAATTTAGTGGTGGGCTGGGAAGTTAGATTTATTAATGGAACTTCATCTCCACTAAATTTCAAATTATTATTTTGAAGAGTACTTCAGTGTAAAAACATGATCATAACAGCTGTATTATCACTTTAGCAAGCCCAAGAAGTTCTAGTCCTAATAGCATGGGTATTGGAACCTGGGTATTGGAAGAGAGGTCACTGTCAGACAGTGGCAGCCTTACAAGGATGACTCAGGGCATGCCCATGGCCTGCCCAGTAACCATTCCTCTGAAGCTTTTATTGCTTCTCAAAGCAGGATACTGCCCTGAATAGAGCATAGAACTCATGGTGCCTGCTGAGTTTGTGAAGGCTTCAATTAAAACTGATGGTGAAAGCATGCTAAATAAGCTGAACTTTGTTTCTGCAGGAGGTGGGAACACATTCCGTCTCCTGAAAGCTCTTTATGACAACTGTCTGATACATGAGATCAGGAAAAGAGTTCTTGAGGTAAAACTACAGATTCTGGCCAAGTCTGAAGGGCTGGATCTCATGCATGAGCTTTTGTTCAGACAAGTCCAAGCTGATTCTGCATTTTTGTCTCTAATACACTTCAGATGTCAAGCCATCTCAAACAACCTGGTGAACTGAAAACCATGACCAAATAAGGCTGCCATTGAGTCATTAAAAAGACTTAAGGTCAGCAGTCTGTCTTCCTAGAGCAGTTTTCTAGATGCTGGATTGCAAGACCTTGGGATGTACAATGCTACATAGAACCCTAGAAGCAAACCACTCAAAATGCCAATCAAAAGACCAGTGCAGGATTTAATCTGTGTCCAGAAACCCTGTTTTTCAGCTTGAGATGTCCACTTCATATCTTGTTGATACAGATGTGTTCATGTTGCAGGTTGTCTACTAATAAACTGGTGATAAAGTTGGATCCATATGTGCCTTTTAGACAGTGTCCTGTTGATGCTGAAAATTACATAATTCTTGTATCTCCTTGGAACTGAGAGGTGTGAGTGCCATTGAGCAGCACCAGTCCAGCTGGTGAATCTCATAAGGCACAGCAAAGATACACCATCTCTGGAGGAGAACAGAAGCAAGGTGTTCCCTAGCAATGTGGAACTGCAAATGACTTTATGCAGATTTATACAAGCCACAGTAAGGCCAGCTGCCAAGAATAAAGGTTAGCTAGGCTTATCTTAATATATAGAAATTCATCATCTGTTGTGGGAATGAAAGCCAAAAAATGTCCAAATGCCAGTTAAGTCTGGATAACTACATGGTTATATTACCACCAGTTGTCTCAAGACAGCTCTATTTTTACAAATTGCTAAGGATTACCTATACACTTGCATATTTGTGTGGCATTCTTCTATGTACAGCATAGTACTCAGTACTAATAGCTAAACAGTGCTAAACTGGTCATGGTTCTGGTACGTTGATGCTGTGACAACATTGCACTGAGCTTGCTCTCTCCAGAAGCTAGTTAAAAGCCAGTTCAGATATTTCCTGTAACTGCAACAGAGGCAAGTCTCTCCTCTTAATAGCAAAGTTCAACATGCTATGCAACATAGTAAATTCTGTCTTGGGGGGTCATAGAGTTGTGAGTACGAGGCAGGCAGCAGTTAGTTCTCTGACACAGAGAAGGTACTGCCCACCTCAGAATCTGAATTCTTGTTCTGCTTTTCACCTGTAAAGTTACCAGTAAGAGGAGCTGGAAGCACTAAGTCTGATCTGATTGATGGGTTTCTGAGACTGATAGAAGATGGTATAAAATTGAGTTCCTAGTTGTGGTGCTGCAGACTGATCATTGCTTTTGTCTTTCAGGATGGGATTCCTTACATGGGATCCAGCGCAGGAACCAACGTTGCTACTGTCAGCATCAATACCACCAATGACATGCCAATTGTTTATCCACCTTCCCTGCAGGCTCTAGGATTAGTTCCTTTTAATATTAACCCCCACTACCTGGACCCAGACATTAAAAGAACTCACATGGGTGTAAGTAAAGCACACCAGAACTCAGACAGTAACTAGGGTGTGGAGGAGTAAAAATAGTGTGCATTTCTGAGGCCTTACAAAGCTATAGAATGTCAAACAGCTGCTCCCTAGAGAAAATGGAAATGCCAATGAGGCAGTAACACTTCACTTCCTCCTGAAACTTAACTTTGCTTGGGAAGAGGAGTTGGCAGGAGTATTACTGAACAAAGTGTTTTTCACAAACAGAAGCTCTGCAATGTTTGAAATACCGTTGAAATGCTGGCTATCTGGCATGGAATGGGGGAATTAAAAAAGAAAAGATAAACCTGAAGTGTTAAGATGCAAAACACTGTTTCTGGAAAGTTCTGTCTTACCTGCTGCTTGGGAAGCCCTAACTTAAACATACATTAAGAGGCTTAAATATCTAAAGGTCTGAAGAAACAATCAGAACAGAGAGATGTTGAGATTCAAACAGCTGTGTAAGAAAATACCTGGGCACTGGTGTCCTTGCAGGGAGCACAGCCTGTAATGTCCAGTACAGAGCAAGAACATGCACCAGTACCGCTGAAAGAAAAACACTTCAGCCATCAAGAACAGATTTCCATACAGTGGGGAGGAGCTCCTTCTTGAAATAGCATGTCAGCTAATTCCTCAGGGAATAATCTGTGTGGTGCATCTTTTAACAACCTAAATACTTACCTCCTTGTAATCAAATTTCATGGTTAGAGGAAGTATTAAGAGTTAGGGAACAATGAAGATGGTGGATGCTTCTAGATGGGTGAAGAGATGGGTGTGCTTCTAGAATTTAGATGAAGTTGTAGGTATTCATTTAATCAGCTTGTCACTAGATTAGCAGGCAGTCTTTTCCCTATAAATAACTTCTGTTCCTTCTCTCAGAGGAGGCTGGAAGCCCTGTACTGTACCAAGTCCCTGCTGTGTTCCTATGTTTTTATTTCTTTACTGTTGCTCAGTTTAGCAGCAAACCTCAGTAAACATGACAGAGCTGTTCACAGAAGGAAATTCTTCAGTGTAATACCTACTTGAAGACAAACAAGCAAATATTTAATGACTGAAAATCCATGATTCACTACTCTCTTTCACAAAGGTTGCACCTCAGGCATTTGCTTCTACCACTTTCCTGGTAGTATTAGTACAATCTCTGCACACAGAGATAGTACTAATTAAAAAAAACCCCATGGATTAATTGAGTGGAAGTAAGTTTTGAGGTTTTTTAGGGTTGGGATTGTGTGAGTTCTGTTTGATCAACCTGCAGTAAATTGCTGCTAGTGATGAAGGGTAAAACACATATCTATTAAATAGAGTCAATCCTGCCATCCCATTCTGCTTGAGGTGAAGTGCCCGCTTTGTTTAATGTTATGAAATTATTTGATGTCATGCTGCCTGGATAGCTCCAAATCCTTACCTTATGGCCTGGGAAGCTAAATCTGTGCTCATTATTGCAGGAGACAAGAGAGGAAAGAATCCGCCAGTACCATGAAGAACCAAACACGCCTCCAGTTCTGGTGAGTAGTAGTTCTCCATCAGGAAGCTGGAGCATGATAAACATTTTAAATGCATTCATGCTAGCTCTCACTGTGGGTTCCTTGCCTGTCAAGCCTTACAATTCCATGGATTGGAATGCTAATTGTACTCTTGCTAAGAGCTTGAGCCTTGGATATTGCTCATTGTAGAAAATGGATTGGGGCCAATGAAAGCATACTCCTGTTAGTGTTGCTCAACACTATTTTAGGCAGCTCTGATCTTCCCAGTCACTGGCCACCAAATATTGGGTGTTGGGGGTGATGTGCATGCAGATGGTACAAAACTCCCCCTTAATCTTTTTGCAGATACTCTTAACTTTAATCTCTGTAATAGTTTCTGAACTTCGCACATTCAGTAGTGTATACGTAATTTCATTATGTCTGTCTGGGGAATTGGGACTTCTATGTTTCCTGTCCCTGTGTTTGATCTTGTACTATAAATTTTGTGCACTAACAAACCCACTGGCTGTTGCTCAACCCAAACTGGATCTAAGAATAACTGTGGGAAAAAACAGTTTCCTCTCCTCCTTAATGGTTTCTCCTTTAAGAGTGAAAACTGAAATAAACAAGAAAATCAACTTCTAAAACAAGATAACTCACCTATTTTTGTCTTTACCTCTTTGTTAGGTAAGTGAGAAGGTTTAGTCTGTAGTCATGGTGCCACTGAGATTGGCCTGCTTGTGACAAGCATTCTACCCTTTCACATAGCTTGAAAATAATTTTAAATATTTCCACCTCCACCAGGGCTTGCGGGAAGGTACGATGCTGTTAGTGGAAGGAGATAAAGCCACGCTGCAAGGAGTGACAGGAGCACGTCTGTTTTTGAGGTAAATGCATCACTTGAATTGATATCCTCCTTCAGGCAGAAAGGAAGAGAGGTTTCTGTTAAACTCCTGGCACAAGGTGCCTGTCCCCCCACCAGAAGTTACTTAATCCCTTGGTTCCATTTCTCTTTGGAGAAAATGTGAGTATTGTTTAATGCTCCAGAGGAGCCAGCAGTATGACAGCACTGCAAAGGATGTCTGACTAACCCAGTGTGTGCTCTAGCTCTGCATCCATTGCTGCTTATGTTTCCAAATTCTAAACAAGAGCCCCAATAGTCAGCTCCTTTATTGAAAGCCAGGGAAATGCCAATTTGGCCCTAATGCACTGAATTCCAGAACAAGGGAGTCCATATCTAGAATTACATGGACTTTATTGAGAAATCTAAAATGCATGTGACATGATGGAATCAAAACTCTGCTTGTTCAAAATAAGGGTGCCTTGATCTATCCCTAGTAACAGATAGGAGCAGAGTAGTCCCACCTCCCATTAAAGCTCACAGCATGGTTTCTCTTGTTTGCAGGGGTAAGAAACCAACTGAACATGAGCCTGGAACAGATTTCAGTTTCCTCCTGACTGACAGCAATCCCCTGAATCCATAGCCTTCCATATTCTGCAGCAAAAGTTACTATATAGGGAAGACACCGAGGAAAAAGGAAAGATATGCTTGTTGTCCCAGAATAGGTGGGGTACTTCAGCTTTATAAATAAAGATCAATATGCATTAGTGGACTCTTTTCCTCACCCCAATGCATGCCTCAGACACCTCCTTCCCAGCAAAAAGACACTTTTTGTTGCAATACTTGGAGAATCATAGCTAATCAAAGCTTGAAGGGGCCTATACATCACACATCCACTTTGATTCCTTCCCCACCAAAATAAAAAAAAAGTTGCCTTAATACAATTAAGACAGGACACTGAGTCAGCTCTTCCCACTGCCTACTTTTACCTGCTACATAAAAGAATTGTTCATTCAGTGTACTCCCACACTTACTTTAATTTTTGTGCTATTAATAAAGGGAGAAGTTATGCATTCAATTACTTTTATTTGCTTCAGACTCATGTTAAATATATACAATGCTAAGTATGTACAAAAGTGTGCATGTTAAAAATTTTCAGGTTACAAACTTGCAAATCCTAGAAAAGTGCAAAATTTTAAAACATCTTCCACCATGCTGTACAGGAAAAAAATCCATCATTAGCCAATATACACACTCTTAAAACATATTGATCAAACCAAAGTAAGACATACAGTATACTCTTAAAGCACCCAGAGGGAAAAAGATATTGCACAGAAGACAGACAGCAAGTTCATTACAGTGCCTGAAGGCTCATTTCTGAAAGTAGCTATTTCCAACACTCCTCAGACCTAACATTTAAATCTTTGAAAAGGCATTTTTTGGCATTTAAAGATCCATTTGTAATCACATAATTGCACAATCTGTAAGAATTATCAGAAGATATGGTTAACTTTGCTGTAAGACCTTTGCTCCCACCCCCTGATTAGCTTCAGTAAAAAATCATCAGAAAACTGAGTAGCATCACAGCTTCCATCAAAACACTGACCAAAGGGAGGTAAGTCTCACATGCAGCATTTCCCTTGTCCTAAGTAGCTCCTGCAGAATCAGAATACATATTGCAAGTTTTTCTTTAATTCTTTTTTCCCTCTCATGGCTTTCTTTAAGAAACAACTCACTGCTGCATATGACTAAAGTAGTACTATCAGGTGCAAGACTTCAGTTTATTTTAAAGCTATTTCAAGGCAAAAAGTATGGCTCCCTTGAGAGGAAAATACTGACTAGACAGGAAGCTAAATAAACAAGTGACCTCCAAGTTCAGTTAGATCTATGATATATATGGCTGGATGGTTTATATTCCAATCTCAAAACCCCTTAGCAGCTTTAAACCATAATCTATACTGACAATCATGCTTCTGGGACAGAAGATGTCTGATGAAATTATGTCTTTGCTGAGTATAAGCATAGACCTGAACTCTGGAAATACCTGCCAAATTTCTCAAGTCCACTGGACAAAACTAGGAAGAACACACACTGAAGGAACTCTATTGAAAACAAGTGAAACACCTATTTTATTCGGGCCACATAGGTAAGTGATAACTAAAAGAAAGACACACCAGTCTTCTTCCACAGATGCACAATAAAAAGGCGAGTTAAAACTGAACAAAGGCTACCTTAGACTAAACACTGCAAGCAGTTCCTCACTTATAGGGTGTTCAAGACTGCAGTACGGTGAATGGCACTCAACTGAAATGCAGAGCATGCTATGGTGCCACTCAGGCATTTTTACATTCAGGCATCTGATATCCATAACACTGAAGAAGGGAACAATAGCATTTTACCAAATTTTAAATATATTTTTTTAATGCAGTAGCTTTCCAGAAAACTTGCTTCCTTCAAAAGTATGTGCTTACAAGGGCAATTTAGTAATAAGATTGGCTCCTTGGAATGAAAGGAAAGACATCTTCCAAACACTTCAGTTGACTCTAACATTGGCATACAATGAACCCACATGTATATGAAACCATGGAAACTTACTCTCCCCAAAGGGAGACTACCAGCAAGTGTCATGTTTGCAGCCATAACCAACACAGCTTTTAAGCTAGAAAGCATAAGACCTAGAAAGCACTGAAGCACATGCTTGAATTCCATTCAAATAAATACAAGCCTATGTAGTGCTTTCATATAACAGTATTGATTACATCAGGCCCTAGGCTCACTTTAGGCTATGCATTTAATGGGCACGCTTTTTTTTTAATTCTTTGAAAGGGGAAAAAATATTCCCAGCACCTCAGCTCAGCATTTAACATAGTCAGCAAGGTGCCTTTAGCAGTGGAAGACTGGAATGTTTCAGGTGACAATACAGAGCATGTGTCTACAGAGACTCTCAATATAGGGACAGAAGGAAGTCGACATCTCTACACCCCTTCTACCTCTAAAACTCCCTACCACTCTATATTTTATCTGTATATAGATACACATTTCCAACTAATTACACATACACAGCAAAAGCTTTGTGCAGCATTTGGTTCCTTTACTTATCTTTTCTAATGATTTTGTTCATTAAGATTGGGAAAGGTTTGCAAAAGAAACAGGGAGGAGGAAGACATGGTTTAGGGAAGTGAGGTATACAGCTCCCATTGCCTAAAGCAGGAGTTACCAAATCTGTGCATTACAAAAATAAATTTATCATTCCTGCAGGACTATGTTAAAGAATTTTTCCAGTGCAGAAACTTAGTTCTTTGCACTCATTTAAAGGACAAAGAAATACAACTTTCAATACAAAGAAATACAGCTTTGGAGATCCTTGTAAGATAGCCAATTGATTTGGCCATTTAAAACCTGTGAAGTCTGATAAACGTGTTTTGTGATAATATGCATCATCTAAGGTATGCCAGAGGGGAAAGAGCTTTTTTATATCAATGTTGCAGATTAGCAAAGTAATTGTAATATGGATGTGGATGAGTTTGGTTTAATTTTTTTGGAGAGGAAGTTGTGGGGGTTGGGGGTAGTTTTGTTGATTTAGTTTTTTTCTTTTTTTACTCTTTTTAATATCAAAAAATTATTTTCCTAAGAAAATCTAATTTCCACAATGTGTCTTAACCACCAGGACAAATGCAGTTACTTTAGGACTGGGATTACGATGTTGTGCTGGTAAAGGTACATGGATGATAGAAGATGTGGTTTCTAGATATCCTAGGAGTGAGTAATGGATAAGTACATTGGTTACAGAAAAATCTGCCTCAGTCAGATGCTAACTTGAAGAGCATTTCACTTTCTATATGCTTGTATAGTTCAAACTCAGCAAAGACCAGATGGGATTCTTCACTACAGCTACAAAGACAACTAAAAATACTATCAAGAATTATAAGTAAATTGATTTAGAGAAATTTAACAAACATTTAACTTGAAATAAAGGAGACATGTCTTCTAAATATCCTTTGGTACGCAATTCAAAACTGTGCTACGAAGAAATTAATACTGCTAACTACTTAATCTCATTTATATACAGGTATGAAAAGTAGGTCAGTTTTCAGTTTCTTTTAGATATATATATTTACACTTCTACTTACTCATCTTCAAAGGTAAGCATATGTTAAACTTTGATAAATATTATTAGAGTTATTCCAAAAATTAAACATATGAAGATATCACAAAAAAGATCTTGACAAATGTAGTGCTATGAAATAAATGTCACTTAAGACTTGTTTCTTCTAAATTCCTCATTGGAATACTATAATCTTAAAACTTTGCTTTTTACACTTAAACAAACCTTTGAACAAAACCGAAGGAGAACCTTATTTCACCAGTACTACCTGAAAAAAAAAGGGATCCTAAGCTTTATTGACTTCAGAAAATCAACGAATTATGAAAGTCAGTTCACCAAGTCACAGTGCACTGCATAACAGGCTGCAATTCAATGAACTAAACAGCTGATCAGAAGAATTATTTTCTATTTTTAAACATTATTTTCTACTTTTTATGCAAATAAGTTAAACCTAAAAGAAACAACATACCAGCCAATGCTCACACTTACGCCTCATCTTTTATTTAAAGCTGGTTTTAAACAAAGGCAAAGTGCAGACTTTCACAGCCATGGAGGTCTTTCCAGATGGCCTCTGGCAAGGATGCCAAGCTGTGATGTTGTACACCTCCCACCCCAAGGAGCAGATCTCAGATCCAAAGGCCATGGATGTTGCCATTCTACCTGGGGCATAAAGCAGCAGCTCAGAGCTCACCTGCCCCCTCCTCATTCTGCTGCTGCTGCTTTGTACTGAGCACAGACCAGCCTTGAGTTTGAGAGCCCAAGAACTGTCCACATTTAAACCTGGTCCAGGTATTTGTGATGATCACCCAGTGCTTGTGATGCACTGAAATTATGGTATTCAAATGTCAAAGGTCTTAATCATAAATTATTTCAATTATTGCAACATTATATTTTACTTAAACTGACACACTATATTCATTATTCTTTAATATTGAAAAATGTTAAGTCAGCTGTTGGATAAACGTACCTAACCCACAATAGGATGTTTTAAAATGCTTATACAAACCCCTCTGTGCAAGTGACAAGAAGAAAACTGTGCTCCCACCAAACACTACATAAGACCCATCTCCCTTTTTCACTTCATTCTCATAGCCTAAAACATGATAATTTCCTGCCCCCTTCCCCTCCAAATAAAGACTTAGCCTTGTCTATGCATTTAAACACAACATTAATGCACACCTATAAAACCCATCAATTCAATGCCCCAACTGAGTGTTTTCAACCTCCCATAATAAAGAAAGAGCTCACATTCTGAGCTGAAATACTTTTAAACTAATCTACAAAGAGCTCCCCTGAAATCCTTTCTTCGTGAAATCATAATGGACAAACATACTTCACATTCTCATGAACAAACTTAATACTTCCATAGTATCCTTAGTATTCTTACTGGATAGGTAACTGATTAAAAATAGTAATTTTCACTTCTCTATAGCTTATTTGAAAATATGGGATGTGGGTTAATTTACATTTTTTTTTACATATGTGGAGTATGAAAAAACCCACATCACTCTACTTTTGGAAGTTTAATCTTCTCTTGGCAAGTGACTCAAGAAAATAATTCTTATTTTCTCCTAACTTTCCAGACAATCCAGTCTGTCACAGTGAATAGGCAGAATATTGCAACTATGCATAGACCCACTTGTTCACTAATCTGATTTATTATTTAATTTACAAAAGTTAAGAAAATGCAACACAGCTTTCTTTACAAGTACACCAAGTACCAATCAGCCATCAAGAGGGATTTTTTTTCCAGTAAAGAAAGTGAGGAGGAGAAATCAGTTTGAATGAGACTAACACAACTTGTAGAGATAATCCTTTAGCAGGGTAAGGAGATATTATTTCTATAAAGTCAATAAATATTGTGCTTAAAGTTAATGAAATGAGATTATACATTATGTTCCTCAGGTAGTTCAACAACTCCCCAGCCACAAGGCATATGTGATAACATTTATGTGAGATACAACACACATTCATTTCAATAAATAAATAAAAAATAACAAGAAAAGCGATAGTAGAGGGAAGAAATGGGGACCCAAAAGGGAACATATTAGCTAACAATCACACCTGCCTTGTATCTGTGCTCCCCTCACCCCATGGGATTTTCTTCTTTTAATACATACATGAATATACATATATACATACACACACATATATACACATACACACACACCTTCGCACACTGATCTGGAAATTCGTGTTTTCCCTCAGCACCCAGCTTTTCTAACAGTATAGAGTTTATAATTTCAATCAGTAACATTAAAAAAATATCAGATTGCTAGGAAAATGCACCCTTCTATCATCATGTATTGCTAAACAAACAAACAAACAAAAAAATCAGTAATGGCTTCTCCAAAACATAGTAAGCAATTTGATAGAGCACACATAAGGATCTGATATTTCCTTTTACCAGGTCTTCAATGCATTTTGAAAATGGATATATCATCTAGTTTTCCCTGTTTATTTTTACAGAAAGGAAAATATGGCTAACAACTGGTTTGGTGAACACCAAGAAACAAACAGGTGCTATTTTTAATTGAATTGTGCTGCAATGTTGCATAATGATTCTGCAGTGGAAATTTATCTTTTGTTTGCAGAAGTTGCCTTGCTAATAAAGCAGACTGATTATCTGACCAATATAGATAAGAAGTCTTCCTGGGTATTTCTGCAAGATGTTAAATATATAATAGGATTTCTTGGTGTATGTCTTAAGTTTACTTAACAATATAAATAATTTTCAGCAGCAATATTTCCTACCTCCTTCAGCTCCTTCACCACCTTCAACTCCTTTGAAGTTATTCATGTCTGTACTTAAAACAATTTCTGATAAAGTAGTGCAACACAGATGTCCCTTGCAGAACAGCCTAAAATTGGAACTACACAAAAGAAGTGAGCAATAGCCATTTACACAAACAAACTGTAATAAAGTTGATTAGGCTAACAAACGTACTGAGAAGGTCATAACCATCATCTATTCAATTCTGAATCCAACCACTGCAACTACCAGAGTTTTAATTTACTGGGAAATAACAGTGCTGTCAAAGCAAAGCCAAATATCTCGTTTGTTATCAAGGAGCATCTGGCCCTACTCAGCTTTAAATCAAACGCTACTTATCTTAAATTCAATTAGTAATCTGGGGGTTTGAAGACTTCTGGGGGGATGGTTCAGGGTTTTTTAGTCCTCCCAAAACACAGTTTTAGCAGCTGTTGAGAGAGGGATTTTGCTGTGAACAAGTCAACACAGTTGAGGACAAATATGCAAGCAGGCTAACTTGCATGAGTACATACGCTTACTACTATACCTCTACCATAAGGTCTTCATCAAGAATCAAAGGGCTTCAGATTCAAAGCCCTAATTACATATTTATACATCTAAAGTGACCAAAAGATTAAACATTTTTCTGGAATCCATGAGAGAATGTAGAAGCAGCAATCACTTGGAATCTTGAGTGTTATATTCAGTCTCTCCTGCTGAAATCTGGCTGAGCCGTTTGCTTGATCCCCACAGCTTTCGGGAAAGCTGACCTGAGCGCATCTGTTTGAAAGTAATTCAGAGAAACAAAAGGAGGGGGAAGGGATAAGGTGGATAAATTAAAAAAGAATTCAGACACTGAATCTGGTGAAATGCAGACACTACAATGTACTGCATAAACAAAATATACCAACAAAAATTCTTTGAAAATAAACTAAAAGTTACACTTAGGGATTATTCTTGGGACTGACAAAAAACAACACACAAAACACACTAACCACAGTCTTCTCTGAATTTGAACAGTTAAAGGGGTATTACCCACTAATGTGTACTTATATGCTTAACCTACTTCAAACAGATTAGAAAGAGTGTTTAGATTGCTATTTTGATAGGAAGAGAAAAGAAGAGGTGAATGCCAAGCAAAAATGAACTAAATGAGAAGAAAGGACATTTTATTTTAGAAATTTCAAACAGAAATTGTCAGAAGTGGGAAAAAAATAGCCAAGATGCAGGACAGTGATAGCAGAATAAAGGAAAAAGAGAAAGGTTATCTCCTGGTATCAAATTTATACAGTCTTCCAAAGATCCTGGGTGAAGTGATCAGAGGAATGTTTAAAGCAGAAGTAATTCATAGAGTATTCCATAGGATAAGATGGATAACAAGCAACCAGAGGCCATATTAAATCCAGCATCTGGTAGGTCTACAGTCTCACAACAGTTTGTAAGAAACTCTTCATTACCTAAGCACAAGGTTGATGATTGGCCAGTAGTGATCAGCCTGGCAGCTGATTAGGTTCTGAAAATCCCCACAGTTCAATAAATAAGATCCATGCCTTCACAAGTTTGAGAACAGCTCCTCACAGTTACTACTACAAATGTTACCAGCTTCTGAGCTATATTAGCACAGCAGCAGTGTTCTAGAAAAGGCACAGCACTGATCAGGATTAACACTAACAAGTGATAATTGCCCAGACTTCTGCAACATCCAAAACAGCTAAGTAATTGTTAAAAAATATAAAAGCATTTATTATACTCCATATTAGAAACTGTCAGTGCAGAAACACTAAGGGCCAATCTTGATAGCAAGCAGCATTTCACTTTTTGCACATTAAAGCAAGTCTGTGCCAAGTATCCAATCCTCTGTCCTAAGGATCAATATCACCACTGAAAGCCAGAACTACAACACTGTCTTTGCATACAGATAAAGTTCCAGGAATTAACACATTCCTTCCAAATAAGTCATTCAACAAATGAACACCACACATACACACACTTTTCAAATATATTGATTGATGCCATTATAGAAAACTAGAAAATCTGGGGCATAATGTTGTTCCTTATATGTTTGTGTTAAAAAAAAACCTATTTACATGGATATTAAGCTTGCATATCATCTGAACTGTAAACAGAAAATCCTGGGAAAAAAAGTCACTGGAAAGCCTCTATAATGATAAAGGGAATCCAGTCTTTGAAACAACATTTTCTGCATAGTTAGAAAAATAGATGTGATTAAAAAATGAAAATAAGAAAACAAAAAGCCTTCAGTCTAATGATACACACAAATTTCAGCCTACAAAAGATCTTTTCTATGGAATAGGAAGCTTAGAAATGACAGTGGCTTTAAAACTGCTGTTACAACCATATGTTTAACCACATAATAATCATCTCTTTTTCAATTCTACAATAGAAAACTGAAAGTCAGTGGAAATCTCCCCTCCACATCCAGTGCAAGCAAAATCAGACTACCATTGTGTGAATATTTTTCCAATATTAAACTATGTATATCCTAGCAAGAAAATTTAAAAATACTGACAAATAAAGTTGCTCTGTTTTCACATTTAGAATATAAAATAGAATTAATACACACTTTTCCAGCATGTACTTAAGATCATGCAAAAGTGATAATCACATTTTCAAATAAATACATAGCAGCACAACAGAGATTGAGTTATAAAGATAATAAGCAGTTTTAAGTTAACTCAAGTACTTTGAAAGTCATTACAAGAAGTAATTAAGCAAAAACTATGGTTTTGCACAAGAAAAATTGGGCATATCTATTTGAGAGATGGATGCTCTGTAATTGATATTGCATATGCAGAACCAGCAAGTTTCTATTCACCATATGGAACACAAGCATACTGGGAACCTACAGAAGTGATTCCCTGTGCACTGCCATTAGAGACTCTCAACAGAAATAAATAATACCTTTTTCCCCAATGTCAGTCAATGCATATTAAAAGATATCTGATAGAAACCATAAAAAAAATAAAGGAAGTAGCTTGCTCTCTTTCATTTCCAATTTTCTTCTGGAAAATTATTTCATCAAGAAGAGGCTGACAACACTATCCCATTCAGAAAAGGTTAGCTATTATGACTTTGCTTATTCAGATGTGAGTGATAAAGTCTGGAAGTTAGTCCAGCTGAGCTTCCCATCTGCGATCCCTATACACATCTGATTCTTAATCAGAACTTTCAGCAGAGCAGTCTCAAAAGTTATTTGTTTCCCACTGAAAACTGAAACTTGCTCTTAAATTTACCCTGCCATAGAGGAGACCTCTTGCTCAACTGGAAAGCAGAAATAAGTGAACTTCCCACTGTTCGGTAGAAAAAGTTCTTGATGGTGGGTTTTACCTCTGCCGGCTTGCCAACACCAACGATAATCAACTTGCCATCCTCCAAGCCAACAAGGATGTGGCTGTACTCTTTGGTGACAGAAATGCAATGGATTGGCAGTCTCATGGCTAAGGGAGAGATGCTCAGACTCAGGCTGGAAGGAACAAAAACCACAGAGAGAAAGTAAGTCATGTATTTGCTTGCACGTACTGCAAAGAATCTCATGCAAGTGAAATTGCTGTCCATGAGATGCACTATAAAACACAGTTTCTCAAGGATAAAATTTGCAGTTTCAATTATCTTACTGCATCCTAAGAATCTAATTTAATCCCAAAATAGAGCTTCAATAACAAAAACAGATGTGGATAGGTTAAGTCAGTAAGCTAAGACACTGAAAAACAGTGACATTAATCCCACAGCTGCCTATGTGACAAACATCCCTCCCATTCTGAGGAGCAATGGAGCTCTACAGATCTAAGCAGTAAGTGGAGCTTAAAACTTGGTGCAGAACTATGTGAGGCTTGATCCTGCAATTGCTGAGCTCCCTGTGACTAATCACAGCAGTTTGCAAACTGACAGCTCCTCCTGTCAGTTCTAGGTGTTTAATTGGGATAAATGTCTGGCAAGAAAGAGATCTGCTACAACCTCTCATTTTATTTTTCTCCACATCTTAGTTCCGCCAAAATTTTTTTTGGGAACACAGAAAGAGCAACAACTATCACCTATAGCACCAAGCAAAGTTTATTACACAGCCATTTCTCTATAAGGCTCCATATTTGTATCTCAGTACAAATGCTGGTACATTACCTGTAGAGATCCCGTATGGAAAGAAATCCCTGCAAGCTGCCCATGACGATATATTCGCCAGTTACACACAGATCAGACACTTCCTCCTTCAGAGTCTCAGAACCCAGATATTTCCCATTGACAGAATAGAGATGTAATGCATTCTTATCCTGAAGAGATCAAAAATAAATATGTCACAGAGGACTGACAGGATGAAGAGTGTTGTACTTGTATCTTTTGCTCATTAAAAGGCACCAATTTGGCAACAACCACAGATGATAATGCTGACAGCAGTCTCCCTGTTGAATGATGCAAGAGTAGTGAGCCTATACTCAGTGTGTGTGGAGGTAAGGTCCTGTATAGAAGTTTTTGAAGCTACCTCTTGATGTAATATTGTAGCCCATTCAATCAATTGTAAATTTCTTGGAAACATCCATGGATCTAATAGACAGGTCCCTATTTTTTGTTAAGAAAGAAGAAAGCATGATTGCACTCATCTTCAGCCTTGCTACCACCCCTCCTTACTCTCTTGCCCTCCCAAATCCAAAAGCAGAAGGAAACAAGCGTATTTCCACAGAGCTAGACCCAGAAGCATTTTCTAGACAAGCCAATGACTTCTTGCTGCATTACAGATGCAAATAACAAAACCATCTTAAGTTCTTCCAGCCTGGCATAACCTTGAGTCTCTTCTCTCCCCATCTTCCTAATGTAGTTAGTATGCCTACATCAGAGATTTGTTTTCCAAGAAATCTCCCAGGTTTAAGGAAATCACAACAGCTCTACCATTATTAAAGCAAGTACACAGCTCAACAGACACAAACTTATAGCTGTATCTCCAATCCCAAACTAAGAAACTCCGTGGACGCTGAGCATCTTCCATCCAGAACTTGCTGCTCTCCTTATAAGCCTCTGTTCCTGTGCACAGTGGAACTTGTTTCCCCTAGTTTTTCTGTCCAAAGTGGCTCTCCCAGGAAGACACACTAATGTATGCTTGAACATCTTGCAGGTGTTTGGAGATTTTCATGAAACCCACAGAAGCACAATATGCCTGTCACTTACCTTTAACAATTCAAATTGTTAACTCAAATTTCACTTGAATTGGCCAGCAAAATTTAAAAAAATATGGAAACTGACACTGCACGCTCAAAACGCCTCATTACTACAGGAAATTAGATAAAGTTAGATACACTTATGATTAAAATCTTCAGTGACAGAAACAGAGGTTTTCCACAAACTTAAGTACCTTGAGAGTAGTCTTTCCTTCCACACTGGTGTGGACAACTATATGGCCTTCCCAGGACACAGCCAGATTGGGAACAGTCAGCAGGAGAGAACTCTCACACGGGGGTCGCAGAGTCCTCACGTACTGACCTTTCCGAATGGTGCGGACAATGACGGTGCCATCCTGCAGCAAGCACATCAAGGGCAGTGGATATTCAGCAGGACAGGATATTCACAACACTCAGAATTTACATACACAGTACACAGGGGATACTCTGAATGCACTTCAATCCTTAGTGGGAGATAAGGACTCCTGAGCATTAGGAACTCTTCACAAAGAAGTCTTCCCCTCAAGACCATGTACTATAGGCATGTGAAAAAAACAAATGCAAGTAGGGCAAGAGGGAGGATAGGCAGCAAATCAGCCACTTCACAGGTCACATTTATGAGTAGGCATTACATGGAGTACAAAGCCAGACTTCAGCAGCCTGCCTGTGCAGTACAGTAAGGCATAACATGAGCAAGTGGCACAGAACCTTCAGGGTTAACATAGCAAGGAAGAAACAATCAGAACACTGCTGCTATGAGAAGCTTAAAATCTCCAAGAAAGTCCACACACATAAAAGCTCATCTGTGCAGAATAACACCACACAGGAGGTGAGGTCTATGCTCTGCACAGCTGTTTGAGATAGTCTGATTTAAGCAGACAGCAAAGGCGATGGCAAATATCTTCTTTATAAGCAAGGCTTAAGAAAGAGATTGTGAAATAGTGACCTTTTTTTCTATTATTCTTAATCAACTTCAAACACCTGATACGGTTTGAGTTTGGTTGAGAAGAGGCAAAAAAAGACAAGTAGGAAGGTGCTTACCCTGGATCCTGACACTGCCATGTCCAGTTCAGTGCTGATGCCAACACTCGAAACTTCATCTGTGTGCCCATAAAGGATCTGTAATGGCTTAGGTGCCAGGCCTACAGGCACTCCTCCCTGAGAGTAACAAAAAGTGCAATGACACATTCTCTTGCAGCTGAAGGACAAACAAAAAATGAACTTCTGGTATCTTCAGTACCAGTTGTGAGGTGTGTATTTGATAGAGGTCAGAGCCAAAGGCATAACTCACCACTCCAATATCAATGTATTACCCTCTGTGAGCACCTCACTTACTGAAATCCCAAGAATGAATGAACATGTAGTTACTGCGTGGGTGTGAGAGACAAGGTTACTTTGCTGACTTCCCTCCTACCCCTGCAGGTGTCCAGGAGTGCAAGGACAACAGTGAGCAGGCCTAACAGGAGTTGTTCACATACCCCATCCACACACTTGTTCTTCACCTGTGTATCTGGGCTTTTCCAGTTCTTAGAGTTTACCCTGGAATCAAGCACTATCTTCACAATCAAGCTTAAAAAAAGCTGAAATTGACTTTTATTTTACTTAAAATAACAGCAACTCTTTCCATTTTCCAAGGAAAAGGAAGCAAATAGTACTTCTCAGTGACTACCAGTAGTAAAATACACGAAGGAAATCTTGGAATAATGCTCATTAAAAATAGCAATGTCCCCATGTAACTCCAGGTATCACAGCTTTTGTCCCAGTGAGTGCACTGTCAGCATATACAGACTTATTCTCAAACAAGTTCTAAGGAAAGAACTGTCCTTAAAGAGAAGGTACTGTAAATAGTCCTACAGAGAACTATTTATTTTCATTTCTGTGATAAGGATTTGTTTGCCAATCAGGCCCTGAAAGCCTGAAGCATGCAGGAATACAGAACAAGTGTCAAAATACAGAAGGTGTCACTGCAGAGAAGACAAGTAGAACGGAAATGCCAGTACGCAGTCCATACGCTGCCACTTTGTAAAGACCAAGTTAAAAGTCTCAGAGAAACATTTACTATACATAAAATAGCATTTATGTATCTATTAATAAAAAATACATTAAAAATCTTCAGAAAAAGCACTTCTAAATAAAGATCATTTCCAGAGTGTGAGTTAACTGACCATGAAAAGATAAACTAAAAAAATCTCCAACATTTATCCCCACTTGAGACAAAAAGCTACCCGTATGAGCACTAAGGTCTTACTTTTTTTGACCATGCACTGTAACTACAAAGTACTTTACAGAATTATAAATACTCCCACCACAAAGACAGCTTCCACGAAAGCACATGCAATTATTCACCACTCTACCGCTTTAATGTGCTGACTTTAGTTCCACGATAAAGCACAAGGTGACTTGATGAAATCTACTGTCCGAAACATGACAGATTCCCCCAGCAATTAATCCTACTTGTATATCTTAAATGCAGCAATCAGAAATCAGCATTTAAATGAATAATGATGGAAATAATGATTGAGTATAAGTACACACATGGATCACACAACTACTCTCACTGTGTGAAAGCATGAGACTAATATTAAAGAATTCTCAAATGCCAGTGCAAATGCAGGAAATAGACAGTGCTGTCTTTGCTATAGTTATCAATACCCACCACACAGAAAAGGCAGTGCTAAAATGCAACCACTAGGAGTGAAATGTAAAATTCTTATTTGCCTGCCCTGAAAATAATCTATGAAATCTTAAAGAGAGCCTTTAAAATAGTGCACTAAAAGCAATCAGCTTAGTAATTTTACTCCCATTGTCTTCTCTGAAGTACTATACATATCAGTTACTATATAGCTAAAGTGCACTATCTTCCCTACAAACCTGAGAAGAAATCAATAAAACATAATAGCAAAACAGAGGAAAAAAAAATACATCCAGAAACTGCTTCTGAGTATGCCTAAATAACCCACCTGGTGAACAATTTGCCATATCATACAGGTAGTATCTCTGGAGCCTGAAATTAAATGAATTCCACAGTGGTCTATTGCCAAGCAGGTCACAATATCTAGATAAAGAAAAGAAGACAAAGTTGTCACATAGGTAATTAAGACTAATTTCCCTCAGCCTGACAATGTGGATACAATTTGTCACACTGTATCCTGATTTGCAGTCAGCATGAAACACTCTACTGTGATAAGGGCTGGTGACACTATTAAACAGTGAAATTATCATACAGCCAAATGTACCCACTTTACACATTCAGCTCTGCTACTTAAAAATAGCAGGCAAGCCTTATTTTGAAACTACATTAAAGCACCAGTCCAATGACTGAAAAGCCATGCTCAAGTATTTATGTATAATCACAATTCAAGCATCCCTCTGTTCTTATGCTGCCATTCCTTTACAGCTGCTACACTTGGGTGCCCAGGGGATGTGGATATATTCTGGGACCACCAAATAACACACATAACCTTTTCCATTTCCCAACAGAGAGTGACTGACCCATGTGCCTGATGTGCTGTCCCATCAGTTTGCCTTTGGTAAGGGATGTCACTCGGATGCTGTTGTCCCAGTGTCCGCCACTGAAGAGCAGCTTTGCGTCATGGGACACTGCAAACAGCTTGGAGGTGATCTCCAGCCCTGGGGCAAAAGGACCACTCATGCTGCGCTGTGTTCTGCAGGCAAACGATGAGCAGTTAACAGTAACCTTGGTTCACATCCATGTATTTTGCACTTCCTCTGTCTTTAAACATCACTAATGAATTCCATCTATAGAAGAGGCTACACCCATGGTAAAACTCGCACTGCCACCAGTGACTGGAAGCAAGATTTCATCTTAGTTTTTTTTCAGCCTTTTACACAATTGGATAACTCATGTCCCTACTAAGCACTGTAACATTAAAGACAAAAAAGGAATTTTCTAAAACCAAAAAATCCAAATATGCCATATATGTCTATGTATTACTACAGCATAAGAATGTATGAAGACTATCTCAGCTTACACAATGAGTTTTTGTGATTGATAATTAGAAAAAATTAGGAGTAGCTCTAAGAATGAAGCCTGAAATACCACTTACATAACTGTACTAGAATGCTATTATAGATTAGAGGTAATATTAGTGAACACCAGAAGATACATTTTTGGTGAAAACCCAGACAGTGAAAACAGTATTTTCACTGATTTTCAACAACTATTGTATTTCATTATTTTAAATGCATTCATCTGTACCCCCCCTCAAAATTTGCTTACTTGGGATTTGTCACTGTTGTATCTTTGATGAATGTAAAATAGTTGGAAATATTTTTGTCATAAGGCAGCCAACCATGAGTTCCAATAACACAGTTCAGACTTGCTGTTACCTAAAAAAGTTTAATGAAAAAGTTGATGAAACCCAGAGGTTTGCTTTCTGCTTGCCTCAATGCTAGTAGAGCTTGCATAAAGTTCAGCAGAGGCTTCTTGAAAACCTACCACAAAGGAAAAAGCACATGCACCTCTCCCTGAACAAATAAATCAATAAAAAAAAATCCCACTCAGATGAGTTAATCCACATGTGGTACACAGAAACATATTAGAATAGTACATGTTCTACATAGGTCAGAGAAGTTGGGGTAGGAAGGATGGGAGGAGACAAACACTAAAAATCCCAGTCAACCAACCCCTCTCAAATATTTAATTACAAATCAGTCATTTAGTTTAAGCTGCTGCTTCTTCTCTTCTCTAAATACTAACTGTTAATAGTAAACATATTAACACAAGAAGTTTAACAAACATTGTACTACAGTTTCATTTCTGAGGAAGTAACAAAGGAATCTAAATATTCAAGGGTACTTTGATTAGATAGTTATGAAAAACACAAGGAGAATTTTAGATGTGCTCCAATAACCTATGAATGTACCACAATTAAGTGAACACAGTAACTTTGACATACAATATAGGAATATTGGAATGTTCTTTCCTGCAAAACAGAGATATTATTGCACTGGGGCCAGTGTTAGGCCATATATACAGATGCAGATACAAAACCACTGCTCTCCTTTCATTATCTGGTATCTGCCATAGTACAAGAATGTGTTAGTGCAAGAGTTAGTTCTAGAAACAGTGCAGGCCTTTGGAAGGTGCATGCACCAGATATGGTATAGTTTAACATACAGGTTGGAAAGCAACGACAAACAATGACACCATTAATAACTCAATGCTGTAATTTTAAATCTGGGCTGCACTGCATTAGCAAATTGGTTGTTGCAGGGAAGCTGATCAAGTGTCAACTTACAATATGCCTCACTATAATTTACAGTCATATCTCATTAGCTCTTAAACGCCATTCAAAAAATCAGCCTGGCTTCTCCTTGGAAGATAAATATTTAACTCAACTGACAGTTGCTTCAGGTTAAAGGAACACATTTGAAGAGGAACAGTTAAGAAATATTTCTCTACAAGCTGCATAAAAAATACAGCCATTTGACTATCTGCAGTTTAAGAACAGTATTGACACATGCAACTCACCAAGATCTCTGGGCTTCCCTGAGAAATAAAGGAGCGTGATTGATTCCTGGGGACAACAGCTTTGACAATGGGCACACCATCACTAATTCCCTAAGAGAAAGGACATGGGTTTGATCTGATTATATCCAAAAGCTAAAGGATAAATCTAGAACCTGTAAAGAGTAAGATGCAAAGCTCTGGAATCAGTGTCAGACCTGTAGAGCACCCTAAGGCATTGGCACACACCCATTCAGTTTGTGCAGGTAACCTTCATCACAAACACTGCAAATGAAACCCTGACCCCAATCAGAGAGTTTAACTACCAAGTTCAGTGATTCCTCACACACCACCAGTGAGGCTTGCAGCTTTCTTGGTGTGGTGACTAGTTTAATACTCAACACCCACACAAGCAGCCAGCAGATTATGGGATTCAACCTCTAGGAAGCCAACTAAAAAGACAGAGCTCATTTAATACACATTGCATTGTAAAATATTCTAAATAGGAAG
This sequence comes from Molothrus ater, assembly GCF_012460135.2. Taxonomy (NCBI): domain Eukaryota; kingdom Metazoa; phylum Chordata; class Aves; order Passeriformes; family Icteridae; genus Molothrus; species Molothrus ater. The sequence continues at coordinate 13,886,282 of NC_050484.2, forward strand.
CAAGTTTATTTTCATCCAGGTTGTGACCTTTTGTTTCAAGTACATCAAATTTCAGGTTAGACTTCAAACAATTTCAAGTAACACATCTACCTCTATGAAGAATGACTTCAGCTCAGTGAGGTGTTGGAAGAGATTCAGAGTAGAGGTATCGCTTTTAGTTAGTCTTTGTACTACCTCTTCTGCTGACAGCCTTTGTGGATGGGGCTCCTAGGAGGCAATATTTGAAGGAGTAACAAATTAGACTAGTTTATCAATTTGTTCAATGCACATGAGTACTCAGACTCTTAATGGGAAAACAGTCTTAAATACCTAATATCCCTTCTTGAAGTAAATTTATTAACTTTGAAAATGGATTCTTTGGTAATGTGACAAAGATTTAATGTTGCTAAAATTACAAACCATTACCTTAAAAACCATTGTTTTTTTCAGAAGTCCCTGTAACTCAGTTGTATTTAACCACAAAGGTCTGGTTGAGAGGGAGCAAAAGAGCAGTACCTTTAACAGCTGACAGGGAGTTTGCCCAAAATTGTTTATCATCCCTTCTAAAGCCTTCCTTTCTTTCTCATCTGTTAAAGCATCCAAATCCACAGCCCCTGGATCACAATCAGAATGAAGAATAGGAAAAAAAAAGAGAACACAATCCAAACAACTTATTAAGAACCAATATGGTCAACTTAATTTACTTGCAGCATTATGACCCTTTACCCCCAGAAAAGCCCCAGACAATGCCTCCATTTAAAACACAATCTGAAAACTCCACTCTGCATGTGGAATTTTAAGTGTATCTGTCAAGGCAAGAAGTGCAGGCCTTTGTCTTATCAAATGAATTTAATTTACCTCATTGCAAGCAACAAGTATCACACAAAAACCACCCAAAATTTAGCTTTGAAATTAACAGATTAAATTTATCTCTAATATTAATTGCTTTCAGTCGATGTGCCTGAACTCTAAACCACAAGAAACCTCCTCCCACATATGCATTTAAGCAAGTACATAAGTGGCAAGAAAACCCAGTAACTTTTAGGAAAAAAAAAAAGACAAAAAATCGTAACAGCCCTCCTTTTAAAAAAACTATACTTTTTTTTTTTTGATGACACATTACAAGGTTTGCTGCCATATTTCATCTATAAATCTGCTGCCTTACCATATGCTACTGAATGGTACACTCACAAATCAAGTGTCTACTGTCTAATAATGAAAACTCACAAGCCTGATGACAATGACAAGAGAACATGCTTTGTACCTTCATAAGTACAATAATAGAACACATTAAGCGCCTCCACTGCAGCTGGTCCCCTCTGCTTGTAGCCAAAAATCAAATCTATCCATTCATGAAGATGAGCAGAAACATACTCAGATTCCTAGAAGGAAAAAAAGTGCTCTTAGAAGAATAAGAGAATACTGCTCCCTCTTGAAGTTTTTACTATTCTCTATGGAAAAGATTCAATTCCTAAATTAAGAGTATCCACAAATTAGGTATTTAGCAACATATAGGGCAGAGGCATAAGAATCTTGTGTGCTATGGGCAGTAACTGCCAGGTAAGAGGGAAAATCAATATAGTGACACAAAAGGTATGCACTTTTGAAATGCACCTGTGCAAGGGAAGGTAACCTGCCAGCTCCCTAACACCAGACAGAGTCATCTTTAAATAGCAAAGGAAGCCTACTCACCTGCCTCTGCATTTTATCTCCTAAGACAGCAAATGCCCAAATCATTAGTGCCCAAAATGCCCAAGAGATTAAATGCTCTTTTCAGCATTTTATCAACGTGCACAGAGCTTTTAACTGGAAGTTCTAATGGCACTTGTAATGTCAAATGCAACGCCAACTCTAGTGTCAACGCCATCCCACTAGTTTTACATTTAAGCCACAGTAACAATCTGCAGGTGCACTTCCTTTATGATTACGTTACACACACAAACCACATCTTACCAAAGCCTTCCTGTGTTTATAAATAAAGTCTTCTGGGGAGCGGGCCCACTTAGGCAGAACAACATCATTTACCACCTCTTTGGACATTTGAAGCTGGCCTAAGTTAAAACCTGGTGAATAATTCAGAAAAGTTTTAGAGTTGCTACAAAATATTTCAAGTACCTTGATTTCTCAATAAAAATTAAAAATCATTATTTTCTCAATGCAAGAGAAGGATATTGAAAAGTTATTAATGTAAATCCCTAATAACTCTACACTAACATAGGAGGCTAAGTTCTGTTCTGCATGCTTACGATTTTAAATGATAATGGATAACAATTATCCAAAACATCGAAACTATTTTGAAGCTGAAGTCCCAACCATAGAAGTAGTATTGGTCTTTTACACATCCATCTGTAAACATATCTGTATTTGCTTGTTTATAAACATAATTGCATATTGCAATTGTCCAGGATTAAGAGTCCAAAACATTTCAGAAAGTTTATTCATAAGAAGGGAGTTACTTAGAAGTTTAAATGGTTATAAAATCAAGGCTTTTAAGAAGTCTGAAATCTCACCAGCTGTCATTGAAACAACTCCAAACACTTAAATGACTTGAAAGCGGGACTTGGGAGTTGTCAATTTTTCTAATTTAGAACTCTAGTAGATTGTTCCAGCACAAACATACAAATCCATTCTCAAATTGTGCAAAGATAGAGAAACAAATCACTTAACAATAAATGTGAATTTAAAAAGGAGTCTCATGTCTGAATGCGGGATACTGTCTTTTTAATCAGCATTATAATAATTATAATTAATCTCTTTTAACTTTTGCTATGTATTTAATCAGTATTAACTATTACTAACTTTTTCAAACATCCCAGTGAGCATCTCTGATCTCTCCATTGGGTAAACAACAATATTTTTAGCCATCCTTAAGCCCATAGCCTGAATTTTAAACTATGTTTAGGCTGCTGCTTAACACAACTGGCATCTTCACTGGGAAAAACTTCTAAGTTTAAAGCCAGCATCATGATTAATGTCTACAGTCACACAATAAGGTTTAAATAGTAAGTGTTCCTCAGCATTCACAAACGGCTGTAACAATTCTTTTCTGAAGAATACAGAAACCGTTTTCTGTGAAAATATTCTTGGCAGTCAGTTTACCATTTTGATTCTCCAGGAACTCTGGGAAGTAGAAGAACTCTGGATAAGTTCCTTGACATCATTGGGGGTGTCCATGAGTGCCTGCCAGGTAGCAGGAATAGAGTGGAACTGTCTGTCAGCACAGTCAAATCTGTGGATCAGAAAATCCAGGTTAGACTTAGACAATTCCCTCAGTAAAACGACAAAGAAGAAGCAGGAGGGGGCTGCTTATTTGCCCAGCATACCTGCCACTCTGAAGCTGGATATGGAGTGTTGTGAAAGGCTCCACCCGAATGAGGTAATGCATGACACCAGCAGCATTTGAGTAGTGTGTCCCATAGTGAAACTTGTCGATCATCCCAAGAGGATCCTCAAAATTCTCATATCTGACAAAAGAAATCTTTATAAATACAACTAAGCATTATGGTTGATTTACATGGGGATTATGCTTATTCAAGGCAAAGATTCGAAAGAAATTACCACAGCAGTCTATGAGAGGAAAAATACATTGAGTGCCATCAAACATGAAGATTCCAAATCTTACTTAGCAAGTCCCTAAGAAAAGACTGCTGAAAGATAAAAATGTACACCAGATGAAGCCTTTGCATGCCTGTTATACTCTTCCCTAGGCATTTGCTATCAGCTGTCAGAAACCAGACAAAGGGCAGACAAGACTGATGACTTTACACAACAAACCAACACACCCCCCACCACTAAAATGAATATTTACTTGTGAATAGACTTGTGATGGCTTCCTGCAAGATTTAGGAAATGTGTTTGACTGTGCAGGATGCAGGAGAGAGATCTTTTTCACACTCATGCCCATTTCCTGTTCTACTGGCAAACTCACTCTACCATGCCACCATCTGGCTGATACCTTCCTCAGCCGCACAAGGCTGCTAAGAGAAATTCTAGTTGAACATACTTCTAGAGAACCCACTTCATTACAATCAGGATAGAACCTAGTCATCCAAAGGAAATTCTCCATGTTCCAAGTTTTCAGAAGATTTTGGAAGACACCTGGCTGCAGTCTGGTATGACAGAACACTCACTCTCCCGACTAGCAAACAAGGGGAAAATCACTACACCGCTGTGTGGGTGTAAGTACCTGTCACTGGCACCTAGAGAGGACCTGCTGAAAGTCACTTGAGACCTATTTTATTTTGAAGATAATAATCTATGCTTGAAAAAAAGAGGAAGCACAGATTTGGGCTCAATGCTACCTCTTAGGCAGTTCAACTCAGCAGTATGATTTCACATTCCCTATCTTGTAGCAGATATGGGACACATTATGTCTTTTCAATCCATTAAATTGTTTCTACAATCTTTCAGTTTTTCATCTCCACAGCTGAGAAACAACTGAAAATTTACAACAGTAAGTTTTGTCCTTTCACTGCCATATAACTGAGTGCTATATAATATAGTCTGAATGCAGCAGCAACAACAAACCAACCATATTTGCAAGTGCATCTGCTATGTCATAAAACCAGCTTCAAAAAATTCACTGCCACCATTTTATTTTTTAAATGTGCTATTAGCCTGGAGGCTCAGAAAAGACAAAGAAATATAACCAAGTGTTCAAATACGTACTTCTCTTTCACAGTCTTAGCATTCTTCTCATTAACCACACCTATAGGTTTGGACAGGTCCCTAAATACAGCAGGATTATTTAGGTCCAGTTCTTCTGAGGTGTAATCTCGTAAAATCCAGGGAAACTAAAAAAAAGTAAGTCAAGCATCAGATAGAGATTAAAAATACGTCTTTCAAACCAGAAGAAACACATATCTTTGGCAAAAACTTAAAAATTAACTTTTTAATTACCACAGGATATTGAGCAAGGTCATTGTAAGTTCGTCCTGCCATAGTGTTTAGCTGAATAAGGTAGTCAAAGTTGGATATTTCTCTATTCACCCATTTCTGAAAGACAAAGAAAGATTAAATGGAATTCACTATATCAAAGATATATTTATTGCAAATTACACATCTTGTCAATATCCATATGCCAGAGGATAGCACTGCCAAGTGAAAGGTACAAGACCACAAAAATTGTATGCAAGTCCAGATTCAATTTCTCATAATGAAGTTTATTTTCCCTTTGATTCAGTGCTTGTGCTATCTATATTTCATTGAAATCAGGTCCTGACTAGTGACAGTACTGTTTCAAATACAGAGCAGCAGATAATTAGCAACCTTGCTAAAAAGGAAAAGAAAAATAGGAAGTAAGAAAAACAAAAAGAAGGCAAGTATGCAGATACTGATGAAAAGGAGAAAAGAATTTTGAAATCCATCTAAGTGCTAAGATCAAGATTTATTTCTAAATTACTCTCCCATTGGTTAACAATCTGTAAACCAAATTGTCTGTGCACCTTTGTTTGCTCCATTATTATATTCTAAACCAAAGAACAGATAGAGCTGTGTTCAGAAGGGGTCAGTATTTGTCTGTAGAGTGATGGAGACATGTCATGAAAGATGACATTTTCTCTGTGTAAATACACAACTCAATAGTTTTTATTGTCAGGAAAACAAAGAGCAATCAAAGTATTTCCAATATCTTAAACTTCTTTGTAACGCCTCCTCCCTCAGAGAAAGCAATTTTGGCATAAAGAGATGGAAGATAAAAATACATTTACTATATTTACAATTTACTATATTTAAAAATTTATCTGTGTTTATGATTATACGGACATTACGACATTTTCCTTTTTTACCAATATTACTAATTCCCACTTAATCTTCATGTGAGTTTTGTTGAAAGCTCCATCATGAAAAGATAGCAGGGAAAATTATTTGCACATCCAGTGAAAGAAGTTTCAAAACAGCACTCAAGATCATACACTAAAACCAGAAGCCAATCTGCCACGTTTTATGCTCATGCTAAAATGCCTGTCAATCACATCACCAGAGCTGCCTATACCCATTTACCTGACTGTAAACACAAACCAAACCATCCTAAAATTATGCACATGGAAGTTCAGGGACCAGGCTGAGGGTAGAAATTGGCAGCTGCCATATAAACACTGGGGGAGTCCTTCAAAAAGCAGAGGAATTCTTTAGACCATTGGGCTGAGGTCTCATACCTGCATCAAACCTGATGCTTTGAAAAGCTCCTGTGGCGATCTGGTCCCAGAAATGTTTGGAGAGCGCAGCGACAGTATCCGACTATATACTTTGTTTCGTACCTGTTAGAAACAGCACTAATAAAACAATATTCTGGAGATTGAAGCTGATAATTAAGCAATTTGTCTCCTAATTAAAATATGAAATAATTAGGACACAGATACACTTTCAAGTACTTTGATCTCTTGCTGTTTAAAACATTTGGACATGGATGGATGCGACATCCTTCACATCAAAACCAAACCACGCAACATTTTCTAAGGGATGGCCTACTAGTACACTGACCTACTAGTACGTAACTCACCCTAAATTCTGAAATTTATCATAGTCCCTCATAAAAAGGATCACTGAAATTACCCAGAGAGGGAAAAAGTTCACTACACTTTGACCATCAAATATCAATGATTTCTAATGTTGTTGTTAAAAATAAAGTCCCTTTCGATTTGCAATTAATTTGTTCTATCTTTAAGAAGATGGGCTTCAAAACATTTAGATTACTACTGATGTGATTTTAGTTAAATGGTAATTCTGTATTACAGAGAGAGAGAAAGGAAAAAGGAGAATCTCATTTTAGCTATCTTTTCACAATTAATCAGTTTCTAGGTGCCAGACTGCAGTGTAGTTTTCCATGATGACTATGTAAAGCAAACAGTTTGCTATTAGTGTTACGGTATTAAGGAAGGCACCAGACTCAAATTCAATCACTGATCTTAAACCTAACCTTAAGCTTCTTACATGAATCCATGACATTTAGGAAACCCATACCTCTTACTGAAGTTGAGGAAGTAGTTGGTTTGATCCGTAAGGAAGATCTCCAAAGCCGACCTCCTCAGGTTGTACCGACGCAAATGGATCTCTCGAATTTGAGAAAGGTGCCATTTGAAATCAAAACCTACCCCTAGGAGGAACGCTCTGTTTACTGATTTGGAATATACACGAAAAAAACCCTTTTCATACAGACACAGTGCAGTACCAGCTTCAATCACCTCAGAGTTATTCCCAGAAAAGGAAAGTCTTATAGCTGATGTGATTAACCATTTTGCTAGGAAAATATTAACTTCAGATATTGTTGTGCTGAAAGAAATGAAGCAAGAAATACCTGATGGAATGTAGAATACATTTGCTTTCTAATTAAAGACATATTATAAATGTATTCTGTTGACAAAAAGTATGAACCAACCCCTTTGCTTTCTTAAACAGACTCCAAGGCTGAACGCTTCGGTATACTGATTTGGAAAATTTTACTATTATTTGTCCAACATTTCACTTCCATGTTTTCATAGCCAGCTGTGTATATTCTATTAAAGTTCCCTAAATTAATATGGATGATGAATGCTTACATACTACTGCTTTTTAATCAATGCATGAGTACAACATTATTTGTTGTAGAAAGAGAACAGAGAGGTGCCATTTACAAAGCAAATTAGAGGTAGTAACTTCTTTTTAGTCAGCAGGATTTTAGTAAGTTATTTTTAAGAAATATTAAGAATAGTGAATCAATTTACCAGCTCAGAAATTACAGTTCCAGATTCTTGATTCTGAAGGGATCAGTCAGCCACTAACCATCAAAAGCAATATTAATTTTAAGTACAGACCAACAACTTGTCTCTTTACAATTACTTTGACACTCGTTTTCAAAACAAACAGCCTACGAAAAGCAGAATGCTGAACTACACTGAAAATAAAGAGACATTGATCATGCTTACCTTCCTCTTTCTCAATGCTACCATCAAAGAAATAGATGTGCTGGGTAGTGACCTCCAGCCTGCCCGGTATCACATCAATTACTGTAATGAGTTCACAGTCTTCAGACAATATTAGCTTTTCTTTCTGACTTTCCTCATCCTTCTCATCCCTGCAAAAACACCACCAAGTGTTACAGGGTTGGGTAGATTATACTGTTGCTTAGATCCTTGGTAAGAGCACAGTTAGAAAAGAATCAAATTTAAATGGCATTAAAACTGCAGCATAAACAATTCTATAAAGCTGCTTTCATCAGCAGTCGTGGGTGTTTCAGACTAGACCACAAACAGCATCACTCTTCAGTCTTCATATTTTGGTCTTAGGCACAGTGGACTTGACTTCATGTGAAGCACAAAAATATCAGGCTGCATTTCCCTACTTTATTTAATTGTTAGGGGCTTAAGCTCTCTGGTCCAGATGAGAGCTGAGTTCCAGTTCATGTGACTGAAGTTATCTTCAGGGTTATTTTGCTATAATCTACAGCAAGCATTTAATAACCTTTAAAGTACAAAATGTATCAGTACCACTCAGAGTGCCAACTCTCTACTGAACTTAACAGCACAAACACAGATGCATGCACAACGTGACATGTCCAATTACTGAAGCAAAGCAAAGCATTTGCTATCCTCCCTCAACTCCCCTTTCCCTGCTCTCTCTCTCCTGCCCTTTTTTTTTTTTTGGTTGTAGTCACACAAGTGACATGAAGGAAGCACAGCCTTCCCTCTGGAATGCTCTTAAACACAAGGCACTCTCCAGCACTCAAATGCTAACCACACAAATTTTCACGCTATGCAGCTGACAATGGAGTGAATGACATGGCAACTATGGACAAGAGGCAGTTCCAGTATGGTCCATGTCCTCACACAGCAGATTGCCTCCTGAGAATTACAGTCAATATACACAGCTGAAAAGCATTAACAATTCTGTAGCTTCAGCCCACCTGTGAGCAGTGAATCACTAATGGATTCTCATAAACATCTGCTCTGCCTCCTTTTCCCTGGGGCTTTTCTTGTCTTAGTCGGTAACAAGGATAAATCCAACAGTAACTTTGCTGATCAAAACTGCCCTGGATTGAATTGTTAAGGCCAGACAAAAAAAAGAGGGAAACTCTGGATGCTATTCAACTCCCAAAATTGTTTCTTGCTCCCTACCCCTAGCACAGAAACAAATTATAATTGTTTATCCTGTTCTACTTACAAATTGGAACTGGCTGTTGTGTCTTCTTCTGGTAGTTCCAGAACATCATCTTCCAAGTCACTCACTTTCACCTGCTTCACCACCTCCAGAAGCAGAGACTCACTAGAGGGCTGTGTCTGGTGCACACCTAGCATAAATAGACATAACAGCTCATAACTTTTTCTGCTACAATGCTTTTGGAAATCTAGCCTACTAAACCTGTCTTCTACAGTTGAATTTTGGTTTTAACCAAGTAAGAAGCAAGTAGGTTTCTTATATATTTTTGTGGTTAAGCAGAACACTACAAACAGTCCTTGAGCTACACTGAAAATTATGACAACAAAAATTTAACTTGAATTCTGATGTGGACACTTACAATAAAATATTTAGCAATGTTTTTCCAGACATTTCTAAAGCATGCAGATTTAGTAGAAACGCATTGCATTTGTTTTTTGGTTATGTGGGTTTACAAGAGTGTTTCGTGGGGGTTTTTTTGCTTGAGCCTTGATATCCAATACACCAAACTTCACAGTTACACCTAACTCAGCTGTTTGGCACACTTCTGAAACAAAGCACTTCCTATCTACACATTTTAGCCACAAATTCTAAAAGGCTTTGAACAAATACTGCTTACTGTGATCTTTATTTCTTCAAGAAAGAAGCAAAATCTCATACAAGAAAGCTGTGTGACTTCTTATTTTAAAACAGAGGAGTTGACTTTTATTTATTGCTCAACAAAACCCCACATTTCAACGAACCAGGGCAAAAGAATTCTACTTAGTAGGAAAATGTTATTTAAGGTCAAAGAACCGCTCTTATAATATAGATTTTAGTATAGATGAAATTAAAAAAAAATCAATATTTAAGTATATAAGCATATACTGCTTATTAAACACAAAGAGGAAAGTGGGTACCTTTCTTTGGTAAGAACTCAAGTGAGATAGCAAATACAACTTTATACCTAAATTATCTCTCAGGTCACTAGCATCCTGATGAGAGTTGAAGTTGTAATTCTGCACTAGTTTTAGTCTCATACGTGAAAAATTTTCCACATTTGAAAGTTTCCAGTGAACAGGACGCTGTTTCCTAGGAAAACAAGAATATTCATAAAAACAATCTGAATAAAGACCTACAGGAAAGAACTGATTACAAAAGAGTACCTATTTAGAAAAATACTGGTCATCCAGTAGTACATTGTAAAAAATAAAAGATTAAAATGCAGCTATTGCTTTTGTTTCATATTGCAGCTCTGTCCATCATTCTTTATTTTGTAAACAGTATTTATTTTCACAGAATTAGCAAGGTTGGAAGAGATGCTCAAGAGCATCAAGTCCAACTGACAAACTACCATCATCACAATCACCCCAAAATTACTTTCTAATAAGAACATTCCCTGGCATGACTTGAGGCATTTCCCCTTGTCCTGTCACTCAAGACTGTACACCTCAAGCATGGTTATTGCAGTCAATCTGACCTGGTTTTAACCACATGAAACAGTGAGCAAACCCCTTTTAAGAATCACACCCAGTCTAGGAAGTCCGGTCTCACCTTTCAGCCCAAGGCCCACGCTCAGAGAACAAGTACAGCTGGGCTGCTCTCCACTGCCTCAGCGTGGCTGTGTGCTGGCTGCTCAGCTGTTTGAGCATGCTGTTGTATCGCAGGTTCTCCTGCCGAGCCTTCCTGCTGAACGGCTCCACAAAGTGCTCCTGAAACACCAGTGCAAATAGATCCAGCACTGAGTTTACTCTGACCTTGGAAAACAGCTTCCCAAGAATTCTCAGAAAACAAGAAGAAACGGAAAAGGTTTAGCGATAAAACATTCTGAAATTTTAAGGTAATACTTAGGAGAGAAATTTTAAAAAGCTTAGACCTAGAAGAAATAGTGCCAGACTTTGATTTAAAGATGTGAAGAAAGTATTATCAATGCTGAATCCAGACTAAAGCAATTTTCATCATCAGGAAAGCAGTCAGTATGAGAAACTCTATTATAATACGTAGGATTTTTCTTAAATTCTGTATTCTTGAATGCGACTCTCATGGTATTTTTCCTTTAGCTATTTGAATAAAATAGACCTGCAAGTTTTGTTATTAAAAAAGCAAAGAGACATGTAACTTCACTACGGTATTGCCTGAAATTACAAGTTAGCTCTAATGCTAAAACTCAATCTGGACCTTATATAGAAAGGTCAGTTTAGAAGCAATTTTTCCACACATTAAGTAAGAAACGTTCACTGCTGTAAATGCTTTAATTGTATTAAAATAGGGTTTAAAAAAATCCCAAACAAACAGCTCATAATGGAAATCAGGTTTTAATAATTCAAAACACAAATCAAAGAGGATGCAGCTTATGGATGAGGATATTTCTACCTTGCTGATGAAAAGGAAGGCCTACTGTACTGAAATCTCTTTGATTGCATGTAAGACTGTTAATAGACAGAGCAGAATTAGTAAGTATATCCTAGAAGTGCATATAGTTCCACTGCCCATAAAATCTTAATTTAATTAACCTGTTTACAGTTACTTGAACTGGATCATCCTGAAATGAATTTTCTCCATCTTTTAGAAGGCAGCTCTCGAGAGAGTTCTTTTAAGAGAACCTCACACTCACTGAAAACCTTACCTGAAATTTAAGCTTACTTTCTCCTCTTTCCCGGTCTCGCTTGTGCATGTTCACCATAAATGCTTCATAACAATCTTTCCAATAAAGTGCCATTTGCTCATTATCATGACGGAATGAATTCTCTTCATATTGCTTCATATTTGGAATAATCTGGTTCCATCAAAACAAAATAAAAAGTACCATGTAATTTCTGAATGGGTTCCTCTGCTTTCATGGCTGAAAAGAGGGAGCAAATGATACAAAAAGAATTTATTACTTACATATTTGTCAATATAAACTTGCCACTCATCAGATCTGCAGTATTCTTGAAAGTCCTCAAAGAAAGATGGGCTGCCATTGGTAGGAGGCAGTGAAGGAAGGTGCAGGTTCATAAAGAGAAGTTCATAAACCTTGGATACCAATGTCCGAACAAGGGGAATCAAAAATGAGTAAGTTTCTGTCTTCTCTTCAATTGACCTACTCAAAATGCCTTCCAACTTCCCCAGGAGGTAGCATGCTTCAGGCTGGCTCTCAATTACTTTGGTCTGAAGGAGGGTGTTTAGTTTGGCTGCTGCCATAGCACAGACCTACAAAAACAGACAGCAAAAAATGAGTGTGATCTTCCTTGAGCACCCATCTTTTTCCTGCCACTCCTGCCTTCATATTCCCATCCTTAAACAGAAGCCCTCTACCTCCTTCTTGTGTTCCACAGGTGCACACTGGCAGGACTGTAGAGTAAACCTGCAAAAGCAAAGAGCCAATAAAACATCTTCCCAATAGAAGGATGAGGGACTGCCACAGGTCTGCTCACTGGTGTGAGCAGCTCTCCCAAAAACCACAACAGTTACATCAAATGTGCCCTTAAAACTCAAGTACCACTTGCAAGAATTTGCAACAAACCTGTAAGTTGTCTTGTGCAATAAATCCAAGGAGGAGCTGGACTTGCACCTGTGAAAGCCTAATTGCTTCTAGGCCAGCAGAGTACCAGACTGACAGACTATCCATGAGAGTCACTAGTTCTTCCAAGAGCTATTACAGAAACAGAAAATAAGCATAACATTAAAATAAATAAAATAAACTGGAATAAAAGTAACAATAACTACTCTAGCTGGAGACACAATAATTTCAAAGAGCTGAAGAAGAGGCTGTGTTCACATTTGTAACTTAACCAAACCCAGAAAATCATTTGAGAACACTGCAGTTAAACCAGTAATTTAAAGAAATTCCTGACAACAAAAATCTACCCAGCCCAGTACATTAAGTCAATATCTCCCCTAAATAAAGTGTGCATATCTATATATCTATATATATATATATATATCTGTGTGTGTGTACAGGAAGAGAGAGAGTATATATATGCTTACTGCTTTTCCTATAAGTTAACTCCAGTAAATGCCATATCCTTAGAAAATTTAAACGACTCCACTTTAGGAGGCACTTCTTTCTGTCAGTATTTAGATAGCAAAAGTGACACAAGCCTTGTGAAAGGTGGGTATTCCCAAGGCAAATGGCACATTTCGCTATCCAGATGTGTTTGTTTAAAACTAATACACCTTGACATACTCTCTAACACAGCATTGTAGTTACTGTGTTAATGACTCTTGACATTATACTTTTTTCTTAAAGCAAGTAGTCTTACAAAGTATTTTTAAGGATTTCTAGAGAAATAATGATGGCTTCCAAATAATATCTCTCTTTTTTTGCTTAGAAAAACTGAAAAGCAATGCCAACTCAGACTGTGAAGGAAGCATGACCAGTGCCAGAGATTACATAAATGTTGAGATAAACTGTACCTGTTGAAACTCTAATATAGGTCAAAACCCAGAAGTGACATTTCCCAACTTGCAACCAAGGGCAGAGTTTTGGCTGGTCTTTCATTCAGGATGCTCAGAGAGTCATAAATGCTGCTGAACAGTGCAAAATCTGCTTAGCCTACAACTGCTGCTGTTCCATTAGCTTTTACATTTTCTAAATATTTCTCCAGTCTGAAGAAACCTGGATTCTCAGTAAAGAGTACTACTTACATGCCTACTTAATTTGCAAAATTTACTATATTCCCTGTGGTAAATATTCACATTTTTTATTCATGAAAGGGCACTCTAATCCATTCTACTATAAATCCTTACTCTGTAATATCTGTGGTTTAATATGACTAGAAGGGTGACAGTTTCCAAACCAACAACTTTCTTGTTACTATTTCAGCCCATATACAGTACTTCCATTATGCAGTTACTGTACCTTTTCTGTCCATAAATTTGAATTAATTAGTCCTTCTGCCTGCAGGAAACCTTGTACAATTAGCAAGAGCTTGAAGGCATTTTCAGCATGCGTAGGGAGAGCTTTTGAATCTCTGTTATCAGTGACTGACCATTCTAACATCTTCTCCAGCAAGCTGTATGGAAAACGAAATCCCAAAGTAAGTATTACATGTTCTGAGTGTAAGTGGCTTTTAAAAAATCCAATTAAGCATTTAATTGAATCTCTTAGTCTGCAGTTACATAACTGCCATCTTCTTGATAAGCCAATGAGATAAAAGCGATTGAGAGACTCATGAAAACAGTGATAGTTTTAAAACCTTCTGGCCTCAAGACACACCTCCTAAACAGGTACAGGAATGTATTTCTGACAGTATGTGAAGAGACAGTAGAGAAAAGTACATATTGTGGAAACCACCCACCCCTTCCCAGCTTCACTCATGTCCCTCATTTCTGTTTATCCACAAAAGGGATGAACTGCACACTCACTTGAGTTTTATTTCATCAGAAGGCCGCAGCAACTCGTTAGACATCCCCAGTTTGGTGAGAGCAGAGAATACCTGTCCTCTCTCAATCCAAGCATCATCATCAGATTTTTCAATACCTTTCCACATTATGCACAGTAGGATGTCTGTGAGTAACTGTATGAGTTCATTCTCACTCCCCTACAAAAGAAGTGAAATATTTAAAGCCCTTCTAGTATAGAAAACCTTCAAAACATTTCTTATTCATCACAGCCCTTATGTTTTCATGTTTCAACATTTGAAACTCTGCAGTCTTCAAGTGGACTCTAAAGTCCAATTGAAAAGCTCAGGAAAACACAAATATAAGAGACTGTAGCTTGCTTGTATGATGTAAAACAAACTGCCTTTTAGCCAGCCTTGATTTTTTCACAGCAAGTCTGCTCCATACCTCCTCTGGATGATAAAGGATGTTTAAATATAGAGGGAGAAGAGTTTGCAGGGATTTTTGTGGTTTCTTATGGTTGGGAGGTTGGCCTTATTTATTTGCTTTTTTGTTCTTTTTTTTTTTTAAACACCAAGCCCCAAGTGGACAATCAAAAAAGAAGACACATTACAAAAGGAAGTACCCCTATCCACTATAAAAGAGCCATTTTGTTCACTTTCCTGTTGGATGATAGGAGAGACAAATAAAACTAATAATGATTCATTAGGGAGATTGAAAGAACAAAATGAAATTTCCAACAGTTGGAGAAACCAGTCCCATAGTTACTTACTCCTTGGTTTTCAAAGAGAGAAAGCTCAGCAGCCAAGCCCACATCATTTGTAACACCCAGCTCTTTGTCAGGCTGCCCAGAGAAGGGCTTTGTGCTCTCTGTGGGTGAGGGAGTGCTGGGCTGGCTGTCTGTCATCTGATTCCCACCATCAGCCAGTTCATAAGAGTCAACACTGGACAAATCCAAACTCAGATGTGAAGGATTACTGTGCCACAGTTCTTCTCGGCCCTCCGAACCGAAAGACATCTCTGCTGTGGATGCATCTTCCAGCGGCTTAACAGAGAAATGGGCAGGGACCTCCAGGGATTTGTTGTCTTCTAAACTCCACTGATCAAAGAGACCATTAACTGATGCAAAGCTGCCAGCTTTATCTCTCTCTGTTTTATCAGCTTGATGTTTCTGTAGCTCTTCAGTAGGAGGCTTTTTATCCTCTTCCCTGGAGGAATCAGTCCTGTTCTCCTTACAGCCAATCCGGACCTCTGAGTTTTCTTTCAGGAACAGTCTAACCAAAGTGTCCTGCCAGCCCAGCTGCTGAGAAATCTCTTGTGCTGCATCCAATTGGGAATGCAAAAGGTGCAAAATCTAAGGATAGAAGATATCCCATACCTACACATTAATTTTAGCTTGTAACTGCATCCATCTGGCTTTTCAACTAAACATTTTACAATCTTACAACTTCTTTTCTTACAAGCTTATATAAAGAGCCATAATCAGCTAATAATAAGCAAACCAGCCCACAAAGTAATTTTTCCTCATAAAAAAATATAGTTGAGAAAAAAGAAAACAAAAAGTAAAAAATTCTCAAGAGTAGGGGAGAAAAGAAGCTATAAAAGCATATTGGTAAGTTGCCATATTTCAGCAACACTTCTGCAACAATTCCTCCAAAAGCCAGTTATCTCGATAAATAATCACATTCCCCTATAGTCTAAAAAAAAATCTAAATTGGAAAATATACTTGATTGGGAACTATTAATAAAATTACAGTATTAATAGCTTACTGGTAGTATACATTATAGTTTCACTTCTTCATTTTGGGAAACCTTATTTGACTATATGGTGTCTCACAGCTACCATTCAGTACTAATTCCAGTGATACAAGCTTTGAGAAAACTCAGTAAATTCAAGGAGCCTACTATCTCTAACTTGCAGAAAATACAAGCTATTTGAGAATCATGATAGAAGCTTCACTTTTTGTTTTGACTTTTTAAAGTTCTTGAGTACACAAAATTCAACAGTAAGTGACAGATGGGTCTAATTCTTAAAATAAATCACTGCTAAAGAAAACAGTAACAACAAATACTGCCACTGTGTTTCAAAGAAATAATTTAGTTATCACACTGTACAGTTTATAGGCTTGAAGGACAGTATTCCAGTTCTAAAGAAGACAACTAACCCTTCTGCAGATAATCACTCTCATGTTTATATCTGATCTATGAGCCAGATACACTACAGCTAGGAGATCTTTATAATTGACAGCAGGATCTGTAGGGAAAAAAGAAAAAAAGCCACCATAAGCAATATTACACTAAAGAATGTAACAGATAAATATTTAAAAATTGCCTTGGAAGTTATGACTGCATCCAGGGATAGTAAAAGGAACAAACTTCAGCTAACTAAGAAAATGTTAGCTGAGACTAATAGGAACTTTGAGCAGAACAGCTCTACAAGTAACACCTCTGGTTTTCCTCAACAAAAACCAGAGATGTTGGCCTCTGAGCAGCAGAAGTGTACTAATGTCAGATATAGCACTTGCCAATTACCTGCATACAGAACTTGGTTAAGAAGGTTTTTAATAAGAGAAACAGTAACTGGGGATTCATTCAGAAGGAGTCCCAGCCCAGAGTACCCCACTTCTCTGAGCCTCATCCGGTGCTTGCTCCGCTCATAAACTTTGGTACATTTCAGCATCTCTTCCACAATCTGTAAGGAAAAGTAGACACAAATGCAAATTGAGCACAAAAAAGCATCCTTATCTCTCAAACTTGTGTATGATATAGCATGCTGGTCCACAGTTTTTAGAGTTTATTTGACAAACTAACTCAAACAACATGGATAGTTTTTTTAAAGATCCCAACACTTTATTTTAAGAGAACACTAATTCCTTTGTGACAATGCCATCTAGCTAACATTAGAGAAAAGAAAAAAGCAAACTTGGATGGTTAGTATCTTTGTAATTACATACACTTCTGCCAGACCAATGGAAAACACAAATTTATGTTCAATTGATTAATTTAGGAACGTATCATTCAATTCATTACCTTGAACACAAGTTCTCTAAGCCTGTCAGAGTATCTTTGATGCAGTAACAGAGCATAAAGAATATCAGCATTCCCTGGTTCAAAGAGCAATAAAAAAAGCTGGTCTGGGGTTGGACTGGAATGAAGTAGGCTGAAGAGAACATCCAAAATTCCGCAGAGCTACAAAATTAAGACAACCAAATTAATACCCAGTTCATTTAGATTTCATGCTTTGTTTTAGGAAAATTTTCTTGGCTTTTAAGTTTTACTTTTGCTGGTTAATAGACAGTTTGTTGCTCTGTATTAGTGCCTTTAAACAACTTTTAATACATTTTTTCTCTCTATAGAATACCTTATCACATTAAGCATGGACACAAAGCAAGATCAAGTGCTGCTGATGCTATAGAATAGAAACCACATCCCAATTCCTGGTAGGCTGAAAATCAATTCATTTGGTTTTGTAAACTAAGATAATTTTTCTAATGGCACATCCTTATCTTACCTACATCTAAACAGAACCATACATCAGTTAACTTTTGTTCGTGGTCATTTCCTTCTTTGTTCACCCTTAAGAAAACAAGGCAAGATTTCTAAATGCCAAAATGCAAAGCCAAAACATGTCCAGTTTAAACTGTTAATTGATGCCATGTTGCATACCTGCTCCTCATCACTGGTGGCAGCTATGTATCCTACAATGCTCTGAATTTCTTCATGTGTTCCACCTTTGCTCAGAAAATACTTGATCAGTCCATACAGGGATGTCCGTATTGTCCTCAGGTCATCAGGAGCCAAATCGCCGTCTTTACAGCCAGTCCTGCTTGCCAACAGACCAGAAAGACAACCTAAGGACGCTCTTCATGGCTCATTAATAGCAATTTGATGGTGCCAGTTTGGTAATTTATCATTTACCCAGGCAACGTGCACAAGTGTTCAATTTTTACTGAACTCAAGCAACTGAACAGTAATAATTAGATCAGACTTTGCAAGTCTATCCAAGCCCTGAAATGCAGACTTGTACTGATCTGGATGTAGGTCAGGATTGCAGGTTCCCACCTCCCACAGGAAACAGCAAAGTCTCTAGCCAATCTTCCTCAAACACATAATTATATTCATAAGCAGATATAAATCATCAGCACTGAAAGGTTACAATTTTAAATTTCTAAAGAAGTCCTACTTCAAAATTCTACAAGCATTTAAAAGAACTTAAAATGCTAAACTTTTTACAATGGTAATGATCTATGACTTAATTTGCATTGTTTAACACAAGTCCTACAATTTTGTAGTTGTAATTACTTTTACAAGCACTCCTAATGTCACTGAAAAACTTTACGTAATCTTAGCATAAAAATTCAAGGCAAGGCAAAGTAGTAAGTCAAATGGGAAAAAATTAATGCAATTTTGTAAACAAAATCAACCAACAAAATCCAACCTGTGGTTTTATTTATTAATTTTAAAATGATGGCAAAAATCCCCAAGAGCCACATAAAATAAATGAGGAGTCAGAAGTAGTAAAATTCATACCCATAATAAATCCTGAGTGTGTCTAGAAGAAACTGCACACCATACTTCTTTCTGAAGAGCCTTCTACTGTCCTTGATGATTGTAGAAAGATACTGTATATGTCCTACAACATAAAGGTTTCTTTTAGAACCAAGATAAAGATTTGTGTCATGTGAAGAGTCCTGTGCCTTCACACAGTTGCCTCAGGCCAAGAACTCACCGATTCTGAAGGGAAAGTCACCACTGTTCCAGATGCTGAAGTCAAAAAGCAAGTGGTGATACATCTGTTGCAAAAGCTGCATGTTCTTTTCTACTGAGACTTGTTCTATCAGCAACTGTACAGCCATCAGGACATTCACATCCATTAAGATGCTTGGCACCTTGCAAAATAACAACAGGTGTCAGCACTCAAAATACTGAATGTCCTAATAAAGTTTTATTTTAAAAAACAGAAGTTTATTTTATCTTCTACAGCAATTTCGGCTCCATTAAAGCAATAAAATAAACACAAAAGTAGTCTCATTTGAATAACCAAACAACAAAATAGCTATATCAAAAAACCAGAACATTACAGAAAATGAAACATTGTATTTCACTTTGCAGATAAAGACCAACTTCTCACATCTTTTTGCTTTTAGAAACACAAGAAATAAAATTCTTACTAAGGAGGCCTTTAAAGACCGTGGCATTCTGGCTATGCTTCAAAATCAGAACCTCATCCACAAAATTCATTACTAAAGGATGTTTCTCAAGTTTGCTCACCTTCTGTAACAAGGCTCCTAGGGTGGCAACTCCATGGGAGTGAATGAGATTTTCTTGATTAACATGATGTCCCTGAATAAAGTGTTTTATCATCAAGATGAAAGTTGCAACTATGTTCTTCTCTAGACGTGCTTCTGCAGAACAGAACAACAGTAGCAAAAGTCTTATGGTTTATCATTGGATCACTGCATAAAAATAGAGGGGAAAAAGTAAAATCAACTGTTTATATTCCTCACTACTTCCTGAACTTCTGAACTCCCGTTCCTTAGCTGTAGCCTGTCTTTAGATTTTTTCCCGTGCAGAATCATAGCCATTCCATGCCCCTCCAGAGCAAAGCGATCCCAGTCCTGACTTCAATTGCTTCATCCATGACTGTAGGTTACAAACTTCTTTGTTACAATCTTTTGCAAATGCTCAGTTATTTTCCCTCTGTAGCTGCAAACTGACACTTCCTAGCCATGGTATGCAAAAAATTAGAGACAGAAGATCTATTTTTTTCACTCTTCTCCACCATTTCATCTGTGTAAAAAAGTAGTGTTCTGCCTTGCAAGGTCTGCTTTCTCAGTGGTTTTTGTTAAGGTCAAAGTTAATTCTCAATATTAGCAAAGCTTTAAAAAATCTAATCTTAAAGCATCTTTTCAGTTTCTTTTTATTTTAATCCAAAATGTGACTATGTGGAAGAGGTAGGAGTTGAATATTTTATTAGGAAAATGTAAGTTTGGCTAAAGGCTAAATAGTGCAGTTCTGATGCTGCTGTCCCCACATGCCTGTGTGATCCAGCTCTCAAGCTGTAGGAAAGCTTCTCCTGTTGATATTAGTAAGTTTTACATCAAACAATTTCTCAAAATAATCAGAATAGAAATTAAAGCAATGTCATACCTTGGCACCTGTAACAGTAAATAATTAAAAGAAAAATAATGCTATTAAATATATCTATACTTGAAATATGTTATATTATTTTTTATATAGTACTGAACTCCTGGTATTCAGTATCCATGTCAGGTATCTAGGAACAGAAAGAGCCTTTCAGCTTTACATAGATGCTCTGGAAAATTCAGCACATAATAAACAGACCTGTTATTCACAAAAGGACTTGTAAAATCAAGCTCAAAAATTAGGTCACTTCAGCTTCACTTTCCTACCTGATGCCTTTGGGGATGAAAACACCACCCAGTCACCCTCTACAGGAGTTACAAGTTCTGGAGGCAGAGCTTCTCCTTCAGACTTCTCAGGCATCTGTGCACCAAGAAAACTGATCTGCTCCAGCAATGGAAACAGCACGTTCATTCCACCAATACAGTTGATCATATCCTGAATCAAGAGAAAAAGCAGGATAAACAGCATAATCACCATAAATAAAATCCCTTCCACTATAGCAAAAATTTACTCTGCATACAGGAGTACTCACAAACCAATCAGAATGTCTCACAGGCCACTTACACATGGGCCATCCTGTCAGCTCTTGTTCTGAAAGTACATTTTGTACATTTCCTTCCTCCTCCCCCATATAAACACTGAAAACTGAAGGACACAAAAACTTAACAAGAATCTTCTGCTAAATATATTTGAAAAACAGGAAAAAACATCTCTCTGATTTCTAAGTTGCAGCAAGCAGTAAGATAAGATGAAGATTATACACATCTCTGTTTTAATCATCTTCCTGCAACATTTCAACTTCAGGCAATCAAATAATACATTTTTTTTTTAAATAACTCTACACATACATCAATTCTAAGCCTCTCCTTAAAATTCAAATCTCCCAAGTCCCCCTTTTTCCCCTCCTTCTCACAAGTGGAGATAGCACAAGACAGCCCCTGGCAGTGTTTAAGGACAGACTGGATTTGGCACTTAGTGCCATAGTCTGGTTAACAAGATGGTGTTTGGTCACAGGTTGGACTTGATGACCTCAGAGGATGTTTCCAATTTAATTGATTCTGGATTCTGTTGTTCAAACAATGCTTCTTGTGGTAAGGTATAATATATTCCAAACACAAGATTTCTAGAAGTGATTCACAACCTCTTCAAATCATTTCAAAATCAGGGTTTTAGCAAGCTAGTCAGAGACACCCACTCATTTTCCCAGCTTGGTCCAGAGACAATACTGTGGAGCTGGTGTAGAGGACAAATTTTAGAACTATTCATATCATAGCAAAATTAACGAACGAGTGTCTGCATTTTCTTAACATTAGTCTCAGCAAGTGGTTGTAGAGATATGCACAGTGGATATGTAGGGTGTAGGTCCAGCAAGATTTCCTTATTAATCAGTTTGCCAGTACAGTCAATTGTTCACAGTTCTTAGAAAAAAAGGCAGATCTTATTTACAGTGCATACATTTTCCTCAAGATGAAAAAATGTGGTATTCTACTGACAAGTCCCAAGTGTTAACTAAACCCTAGTAATCTTCATCTAACTCAAAGTTTATGACAGCAAGAAAACCATGACAGAATTCCCTAGAGATGAAAAAATGCTCTTGATACACAACACGCATTCAACATTATTATGAAGAATGGTCAGCTGCCACAAAATATCTTCATGTACTGTGACAGTAAATGCAGTGGCATTCATAAGTTCTCAATAAATGTAATGTAAAGGCAACAGTACTTCAGCTACAGTGTTAGCCCATGAATTCTTAGTATAAAAACATGATGCATCTGTTAAATATAATTTACATTATGATACTAACTTCCAGCATTCTGAAAGTTAGATGAACACACACAACCACTGTTATTTCTGCATCAGGTTCTGCCTCTTCACAAGACATTTACCTTGATGTCCCAATTCACTACTTTGTTTCCAGTTAGTCTTCCATGTAAAAGATTTGCAGACAGGTCAAGGCAAATAGGGTTTCTGCAGGCCTGTTAAACACATAAAGAAGCCATGATATCATCACTCATCTACAGCTGCTTGAACACAAGATTTTGTGCCAATGTGTTGATATTAAAGTATTTAAACAACATGAAACCCCTAGAATATGCCATTTTAGATTTGACATTCTCTATTGTACAAGATAATTCCATCCTTTTGCAAACCTACTATGTCTGCACAAGACTACAGTTTAAGAAAGCTCTCACTGCCCCTTATCTTCCCATAAAAGCCACAGTGCAAACACTGAAAGCAATGCACGCTGTGTAGTCAAAGAGAAATTATGTCCTGTTTCATACCTTTGGTGTATAATGAAGCAGCACCTTACTGGGGAGGTCTGCTACTTCAGCTTCTTGAGACTTCCATGGAGTTAAACAGTTTGGACCTATTAAAAAAAGTATATAAAATCATATGACCTATTTTTAAGAGTCCAGTGGTTATTAATGTTGCCCTTTACAAATGTTATACTACCAAACTTGTTGGAAGAACAAATGGGACAGTCTGAACCATATCTATTTGAGACATGCTTTCAAGTAGAGTTTCTATGACTTAAATCATTCATTTCAGAGAGTCTGCTTAAAAAGGAACACATCCTACATGAAATGCTAAACTGCACAAAGAAGAGGTGTTTGTACAAACATGAGAGCTGCTTGAAGGCAAAAAAACACCTATCTCATATTTGTCACTAATCTCTGTCATCAAGCCTAAATGCCCAGAAAATGAGTAACCTTCAAGATAGTTTTGTTTAGCAATACAAAATACTTCCTTTAAATGGTGCAAGTGTTTTAATGCCAATCTGTAACAACCTTGAGTCATTATGCAACTTAATACCTTTCACACTTTGAACTGTACCACATAGCTTTCAGAGTACTTTCTTCAAAATGACCACTTAATTATTGATTCTTATGGAAGAATCCTTAAGCATAAATCACCTTTAAGTAGCCTAACAAATAAGGGCAATGCTTTTAAAGAGTCTCAACTGTAAACACATGTGAGCAAAGGGTAGCAAAAATTCAGAAATTTACAAGTGCAGTTATTCCCTAATGTTTAATTTTACAGGTCTGCTCATATGATAAACGGATGAGCTTATGGAAATGTAACATTTTAAAATCAAACTTCATAACATACTTATTAAATGTTAAGCTTATTTGCTTTAAAGCCCTCTCACTTAGGTCAGCTCTGCAGTTCTTCTGGATTGTAAGTTCTTCATTATGTGTCTGTGTAAAGCAAAGCTTAGTGTGGTCTTGTTCATAACTCATTCCTTTTACTTTGCTAAAACCAGTACAATCACCACTCACCTGCTAAATATAATGCTTTCACCTGAGAAGGCTGCAGTGCTTCATGAAAGATAATAACTGATCCAAGTTGGCCCTCCAAAGATGTTGGACACCCCCATTCACTGTCCTGAGTCCCTGCTGAGATCATTTTGGTGATGAACTCTGGTTTTCCAAGCACCCCACCCCAAGCTCCTGGAGCGAGAATGCCCCCAAGCGATGTCCGGTGGGGCATGATTGGGGAGGAAAAAGGGGGATCTGGAATCTGAGAGGGAGGAGGAGTTGTTGTTCTTTGACCAGCTGAACCAATGCAGCAAGAAGTGAAAGACTGGAGAGTCATACATGGAAGAAAGAAAACAAAACACATACTGTAAATCTCTGCTTTAAATCTGAAGACTGCATCTAGCAAATCTGAACAAAATAAATGAAACCCCAAGCAACAAGTTCTGCCAAGCAATCCATCACAGTAGGCCAAAAACCAGAGCATATACTTCTCATAATAGAAAGAACACCCTTTTTCCAACTAAGAGCAATTTGCAGCACTACTTCAAGTGCTGCATGACCTCTGGCAGGAGCACAGCAGGAGGGCCAGCTCCTGATACCCCTCTGTAAATACTCCTCTTCTGGATTATATTCCAAAATACTAGCCCAGCATACCTGCTACTGCACATTTCTCGTATCACTTAGTCCACTCAAACAGATGCTCTCATGGTAAGATTACTTGCCCTATTTCTGGTTACCTTGAGATTTATAATGTTTATTCTACAGATGGGCCAAAATCCAGAGTTTTATCTTGAAATGAAAACTACACTTCCTCTCATTTATAAGTTTTATACTGATTTTACCATTACAGCATCCAACTTAATTGTTTTCTCAACAGACTTAACAAATATCAAATTAGAACTTAAAAAAGAGGGAAGAATGTTGGGTCTTATAGCCCAGTTTAATATAAATTTGTTTCCCAAAATGAAGGAACAAAGCTTACAGAGGAAATTAAACATGACATACACTCATTTTGATGGCTAGTGTATTGTTAAATGTTTATACATTCAAATGGTTAGATTACCTGTACATAAAGTGCTTATTCAGTTACTAAAGGAATAAGGAATAGCACATTAAGGAAACATTAAAAAAACCCAGTAAAAATACATGAAAATAACAGGGAATATTCTCCATTGAGTACTGTTACATCAATCCTACTGGTAGAGCTGCCACTTATGATGATGTCATCATAAATTATGTCAATATACTCAGGCAATTATTTTGAGGAAAACCCCACTATTTAATCAATGTCACCTGGTAGACGTTTTTATTTTTAAACAGAGATGACTAAACAATAATTACTTAATGGTTAGTTACACTCCAAAAGGATAATTCTGGACAGTATCCATGGCTGAACATTACTAGCAGCAGTCTGAAGACTCACTGCTGTATGAGAGCTCATCCTACCAGGCAATGGCTCAGAAGGGAACTTACTTCATTCATAGCAGGGAATCGAAGTGGGGCAGAGACCTTCTGCTGTCCATTGACATAGATATACACAAGGCTCTGACCAAAGGGCCTCTTTCCAGGCACGTGGACAATAGTTATGTTGTGCTGCAATAAAAAATAATTAAGTCATTATTAAGAGCAGTGAAATTACTATATGAAACTATTTAACTTTATCTCTACTAAGCTGGAGGAAAGCATTTAAGAAAATAAATCCAAACCATCAACAAGAATATAACAAGAACACCTGCTGATTCTATTTCAAAGTAGTAAATGTAATGTTTACATAAAAACAGGTTTGGAAGAGAAAGATACAGCTCTTTCATAGTAATGCACATCAGTTCTTAATCATGGGAATAGAAAAAAGTAAGGCAGAAACAGCACCACAGCCATCTATGCCTGTTTTAATTTAATATAAAAACCTCTAATGCTGTAACAAACTTAATCAACAAAAATGCCTAACACACATGCATAAGTTAGCTCAACTGATAACTAATCTATCTGAAAATTGCTTGCATTATTTGAGATTAAAACTGCTCTTATGCAATGAATTACTACAATATTATAAAACAGACTATTTGTTAAATGATCAAAAAAACAATTTTGACTTCGGAGCCAACAATACAATCCTAAACAAAGTGTTTGTCAGTATCAAATCTTACCCAGAGTGAGTCAAAAAAACAATGGTCAGGCAGCATCACTGTTGCATATTCCCTCTTTGTGCACACTGCAACCACCAATACCCCCGAGCATGTAATAAAGGCTTCAAACCCCATACCACTTCCTGTAAAAAAACTACAAAAGACATACAATCAAGGACTTACTTCATCAAAACTACCACCTAACAATACAATCATTAAGAAGACAATCCACTCAAGTTGTTTGGTGGTGGTGCAATATTTACTATGTGACTGTTACTTCTCTTATTAAAAAAAAACTAAAAAAACCAAAAAAAAACCAAAAAGACACTTTGTTTGCTTCTATTAATACCTAAGAAGTTAAATTACATCAAGAAGCATTCATGTCAATATGCACTATTTAAGCACCATGAAGGTGCCTTCTCACTTGCGCACTTATACAAATCCAGACTTTATTACCTTTACAACAAACTGTGTGAAAGCTTGTTCTGGTTTTGGGTGGGAGGTTGGAGGGATTGGGTTTTGGTTTTTAATGCTGTTTTGTTTAAGCCATGAACCTTCCCAAAATTTGGAGTTATGGATGTTGAAACTGCAGATGACAAGACATTACAACAGAGAAACCACACTTAAGTTCTGTAACAGAACTTGGCTGTGGCGACCAATGAAAGCTCTCCCTTTTCCAGACCAAGCATTAAGTATTGCCTTCGATGAGATTAAGCAGAAGCAGCACATGTCACGGTACCAAACGCCACAGGGCACAGATGGCCCACCCCTGCAGGCTGTAGCAGTAACTATACCTGTACAGCTGCTTCCTCTTGCCGCTTTTGCCCGTCGTGCCGGGGTCCACCCGGTCCTGGTCGAGGCAGAGCCAGGCGTTGAAGGAGAAGGCGGAGCCCGGCCACCTGTGGATGGCGGGCAGGGCGATGCCGGCCATGCTGTGGTGCAGGTTGAAGTACTGCAGGGCGCTGGCCAGGCCCTGCTTGCGCGCCATGGCCAGCAGCGCGCGCATCACCGGCACCACGTACGGGTGCGCGCCCCGCGGCTCCTCCGGCCGCAGCAGCCGCACCAGCTGCAGCAGCTCTTCTGAGCCCATGGACTGGCTCCCCAAGGAGCCCAGCAGGGCAATCAGGTTCTCTGCACAGGTGCAGTGGAGCACCGAGTGGGAATTGAGGGTCTCGATGATGCGGATGACCATGTTTGCGTTGACGCACGTGGCACGGCTCTGTCTGTCAATGCAGCAGATTCGCCTCAACCAATTGGAGATGAAAATCTGCAGCTCGTGGGATTCTAGCTCTGGAAGCCACTGGATCAGCAGCAATAAGGGCTGGACATTACTAATGCCTAGTATCCCAACAGCCATGTGGTCACCTTCAACAGCCTGAAAAACAGCAGGGAACTCAGACATGAAACACAATAAGACAGGGCCAGAAGTACTGTTGAAAGATGAAAGATTTCTGCTTCAAAGCAAGCACAGCTCACCATATTCATGAGTTCCTCCAGCAATTCCCGTGACGGCTGACCCAGTGATTTCAGTACCTCATATATGTGTGCATACCCAATCCTCTCCTTGAAGACCTCCTGGGGATAAAAATTCCCATCTCACTAACAAGTAAAATGCACAAAAACTGCTTGTCTACTGCAGCAGGTAGACAAGCAACTTTTAATTTAGACAGTTTAATGCAATATTAGACACATAATAATTAGAATGTAATAATTACAGGTTACAAATCTATTTTTGATAACCTGTTCAATCTATGTCTCTAGAATGCTGCAGATGAGAAGCATTTCAGTGGAGCACACAGATAAATAACAGTTCAAAGTTGTATTTTATTAATTACCTATAAAAGAATATAACTACGTTGGTATAATCCAAATGTTAATAATATCACAATGAATAAAGAACTTAGTTTTTCATCTTTTTAGTGCAAACTATAGCTTGAAACATTTACACTGAAACACAGAAGTATTCAAATATTAATGTTTCAGTAAAAAACTTTAATAGAGAAGATTAAAAACCACCTATCCTAAAAACTTTAAAAAATTAGAGAAATGTTCCACAGAAGTTTTCCTGAAAACTAACTGATTTTACAAGAAAAAAAAACCAACCAGCAAAGTTCAAATGGTAGTATCCATTTATGGTTCAATTATTAAACAGCTAACACATCATATGGAATGGATACTCTTCTCCTGGCTCTAGTTTGTGTTGAAATTACTTTTTTAAAAGAATAAATCTTTCAGCAGAAGTGAGGTGACTACTTAGGTAAACATGAAAAGAAAAAATACACATATTGCAGTAGAAGTACAATTGAAAACTCTGACTCTCTGTGAATCCCAGCTAGGCCCCATCTCCAACACACAACTCTTCCCAGGCTTTCCTGAGTCAGTGGAGAAATAAACACCTTCAGTAAAGCTCTGGAGGAGCATAATAGATCCTGTTGTCTCTCCCTTAGGCTGTAATGCAAGTAGCAAAAAAATTAATGATTCCCACTCCTCCTTTATCCTCCACTGGACAGTCACATCCCTTTACCTGCGCCAAGTCCAGGGAATCATTCAGCCAAGGGTTGAATTTAATTAACTCAGCAACCCAGGAATAAATATACTGTTTTTCCATGGGCTCAGCTTCCAGTCATAATCACAAACTAACCACAACCTATCCATTTACCAAATGACAAGAATAACTATCAGGGAAGGGCACAGGGCAATAGCATAATCACCATCTGGCAGCAATACTGTCTTGGCTTGCTTTAAAGCCTTATAAAACTACAATACAAACAGCTGCCTGAAAATTCCTCCAAATACCCACTAAGTCTACCCCATATATCCATGAGACAAGTACCAATGTCCTTTCTTTACAGAGGTTCCAACTGCCAGCATACTCAGATCTTCCAGTTTTGCTAAGAAAGATGGCTCAGTGTTCAGCCATTAGACACATATAAAGGGATAAGAAATCAGCTATTCCTATCAGGCATGAATGTGTGAGCACAATCTGCTCATTTCCATCAAGGTATAACTGGAAACAAGATGAAGAAGCTGCAAACAGCCCTGTGCATAGACACTGTTACCTTTGCAGCTGGAGACTTGTGCATTACTGCTGTGAGGGCTTGAATGGTTGACACTGCCAAGGAGTCCAGGTGTCCCTGAAACACCTGAAAGGAGCAGGTACAGAAGTCATATAACACATGCAAAGACAGTTCAGCTCCAAAATCTGTGCTATGCCCTCCTGCCAGGAGGGAAACCAAGAGTTTGCTAACATGCTTCAAAAATCATCTCCC
The DNA here is from genome assembly GCF_012460135.2 of Molothrus ater. Taxonomy (NCBI): domain Eukaryota; kingdom Metazoa; phylum Chordata; class Aves; order Passeriformes; family Icteridae; genus Molothrus; species Molothrus ater. Next base: position 13,915,499 of record NC_050484.2, read on the forward strand.
CACCTGCCAAAATTTCAAACCCCACAGCCTACAAGGAATTACATCACAGTAGACAACTAACCACAGACTTCAAGAGGAGAGAAGCATTCGCAACACAAACCGCACCTCAAATATTCTGATGGACAAACAAGTTTTCCTCATGCGTCTAATGGACAACCTCAAGAGGGAGGGAGGAAAACAATTAGGAAATCTCTTGCAGTGTGTGTGCTGCTGGAAAATCAGCATCTGCAGTTCATATAAAGTGACTTATTCTCCATCCAAGGCCCTGCAAACCAGTGCAGCACAGACACACCCCCAAAATCTAAGAGATAAGTCACACCAGCACAGTTAGGTGGCTGCCTCACCCATAGCCTCAGTGCATTGATTCAACACCTCTCTCTCCAATTTATGTAACCTTTTGAGGTTTTTTTCTATAATTCTTGTTTATATTGATATTTCTATGATGGTTTTAAGAACAAAAATGTTGGAGCACTTTTTGCATCCATCAGTAAACCTAATTAGCAACACTGTACAAACAAACATACTGTTTCATCATCTCTGAAATATGATGTGCACCTCAGACATATTTTGAAAGTGAAATGTCAAGAATCAGATTATTAGATGTGAAGAAACATTTACATGTGGTTAGAGCATTGTGCTGTGTCCAAAAAAGCCAAAGCTATTAGTTAAAAATCACAATTTGTAAATAACCATCCCTTGTATTCAGCTTTTTTTTTTTACATTTTTAATCAGAACAAATAATTCTACTATAAAACTTATACAAAACCTGGCATTTGTAACTTTCCACAATATTTGGGAAAAGCGAAGCAACAGGCTATTCCTACCTCCCTGATTCAGCCTGTCCATTGTTTTGTGAACATCTGTTCTTGATGACAAGCTAAGAACCAGGACACCAAACACAAAACCATTGAGATTCACAAACAAGGCCCCAGAATCCAAAACACCACAGTGCTGAGACAAAGAGCAAAAAAGAGGAAAAGGAGGGGAAAAAGAATCAAAAAGAATCACCACCAGTTTGAGAAAATTAATTTGGCTCTCATTCATGTGCTTCACCTTTTCCTTAAAAAAAGCATAACTGATGCTCATTCTATTGCCAATATCTGCAGTTTGAAGCAGATGAATAAAACATAGGCTGAACTCAATCTGTTATTCAGAAAAATCATTTTCCAGAGACAGGAAATGCTGATCTCTGCAGCATCAAAAGTTTATCTTGCTGCAGAAGGCTTGAGGAGGATGATTAAGGTGAAGCACAGGAATCAATTTTCCTGTGATTGTGTCTTGACTTCAACTGAAGCAAAATACAATTTAGGTAGGTACCTGGTCCTCATTCATTTCTGTCAGTAATTTGTTGGTAAGGTCTTTCTCACTCTTGTCTGCCACTTTATTGTTAGCATTTAAAAACAGCTGTTAGAAACAGAGACAAGAATAATGGAAATAATTGCATTAAACAGTTACCTGCAGCCAAATCTGTGGAGGCTGCCTTAGATTGGTATTTCACATACAAAAACAAAAATGGGGGGAAAAAATACTGATGATTACACTGTATTTTTGCAAAAAAAAATTACTTTTTTTTAAAAACAAAAAAGAAAATATGTAATCACTGAGACAAAGAGAGAGATTTATTTGGAATTTGTACTCATCTCTGGCTTAGCAACTGTGATTTCATTCAATATGCAACATGACAGAGTTCTAAGAAATTTACTTGTAAGAAATAAAGACAAGAGTGGGGCATTAACAAGGAAATGGATACAAATGTTTCATCATTTTCCACTTATATTTCAGCCTAGGTGAAAGCTGAAGATACCTAGACAGAATATGTTCATCTTCAAACAGCATAGTAGCAGAATTTCTGGGGCACACAGTCTTTGGGACAGGAAGAAGGGCAAAATATCTCTGCCATCATCCTGAGGATCAGACAGGTTGCAAATAGCTTTAAATCAAACATACACCCATACTGCATGAACAGCTAAGGAACCGCTCTGTGTTCAGTAGCTAAATTCCCAGTCAGTACCTGAATTTGACAGTTTCCAACTCACCCAAATTCATAATCAATTGCAGTCAATTTGTGTGCCAAATTTAGATGAAATGTAATCAGAACTAAGATTTACCTCCTTCTGTTTTAAGATTTTATTGAGGCATTAAAAAAAAAAAATCTGATCAAAATGTTTTAAAAGTTCCTTTAAAAAAATATAAACCCTCTCCTTCAGTGGGTAAAACCTTTCCTCCAGTGGGTAAAACCTAAGCATTTCTTTTCCCACACAGACACACACACATTTTGTTCCATTATCTGCTAGCTTAGTCTCCCTGAAGAAGAACAACCTAAGAAATCAACTTCCATAAATTTGGCTAAAACAAAGGACAACACTGAAGATATTACTTTGACTTACATAGCACATTGTTAGAAACACTTTGAAAGGTACATCATAGTCAAGAGCACTCAACAATGCAGAGTAACTATAATATGTCTCAGAGGACTAGAACATTAACAAGAATAAGAACATTAAACAAAAGAAAATGGAGACAATGAAAAAATAAAAATGTCATCAAACTTTTGGTATGAGTTGCTTCATTTCTTATAAGGCATGTGAAAAGGAAAAATAGATTTCTTTTTACAAAGTCTATACGGTTTGAATTTTTCCATTTAAAAGCTGTTAAAAAACCACATTTTTTTTCTTTTAATCAGACATACTGTTAAAGGTCATTGTGCTTTGCTCAAAGTCTGACCTCTGAGATAGTTAAACAGATGAGAAAAGATTCAGCACTGAAAAACCAGATTGTTAAATGACTCTCAGTACAGAATAAGCACCTCCTGATACCTCTAAATTACAGTCCCTCTTTTTGAATATCACTGGCAAAAAGCAACATTCAGATCATCAAAACTTAACCAAGCAGTTTTGAAAAGCTTTTGTGTAGATCTCTAACCTTAAAGCATAGCTAAAGAAAGACAGTTTACCTATGAGCCTTAAAACCAGCAAACATTAAAGAAAAAAAAAAGGATTTACATCTTAGAAGATTGTAATACTGCAAATGACTAGGAAGTATGAGTAGAAATACAGCCTTGAACACCCCAAGTTCTTTGGGATATCTAGAGCAGAAATATGGATTTGCTTTACCCCTCCTTTCCATAGAAATTACTTGCATTTCAAGTTTGCAGAAGATCCAATAGCTTCCTGAATTTCAGGTATGTGTATGGACTCTCATGCTCTCTGCAGAAATGCAGAACATGCTTTCCACACACAGTTTGCTTAGGAACCCAGCAGCAATTTTCACAAAATAAGGAATAAAATCTAGAACTAGGATCTCCACCCGCAGCTAATAAGGAGAAATGCTAATTCCAAAACTAACTCAATCTTTGCTATTTGGCTTTGAAAAAGAATGGAGACACAGTATATTTGGAAGTACAAATATACTGCGACACCTGCCCTGCCTCTATCTCTCCCACTTCTCATCTGCGGGGGTATTTTGCCTGTGAAAGGCTAAAAAAGCACACTGTGTACCAAACTGGCAGCACTGATCTCAAAACAACACAGTGATATGTGAGTCTGTACCCCTGGAAAAAAGCCTTAAAAGAATATATCTTGTAACATACAGACAGGCAGAATGAAAATAAAAACAGCAAACAGATAAAATAGATCAGCTGAAAAAACAGATCAGCTGTTCCCGCTTTCTTAAATTCCACCACTTGTTTATGAGTGCAGGTACACAGCAAAGAGTTTCCATGAAGAGGTAAACATCACACTGCTGATGATTTTAGAAGAAACTAAAAAAGGAGTTTCTTATCAAGTACGAGGTTAGTACAAAAACAGGCAGATTCCCAAACGCAGGAGAAGAATGGAAAGGTCAAACAATGTATTTTCAGAAGGAGATAATAAAGCTACAGACTATTTAAAACACTTCAAGTCAGTTGGCATTCTGCCTCTAATTATAATTACAATTAGGACATAATCCAAACACATTTATTTTTAATACATCATTGCACTGAAATACATTCTAATCCAAAATCTAAACGGATTAGAAACAAATTGCACAGTGTAGTTAGCATTAAATTATCTAACATCAGAAGAGCTCAAAACAGCTATGTCACTAACATATCACATATCATAATAACATATCACAAAAAGAAATAGTGCAGAGAGTTACATCATATCTGTGTTCTTTCACACAGGGAAAAATAAAATCAGTGCAATCAGCGGAAGTTTGCAAATTATGACCATTCGCAGCTCAGATGAAAACCCTAGATCCTATGTAGAAAAGGAAAAATTGAGGAGCATTTTTAACAGTTAGAGCTCATATTTTATGTCAGCCACACACAGGATTCAAATATTCTGAAAGACTTAAAATGAGACACCAGAAAGATTTTTTTAAATGGAAAAACATTCCTCTGAAATTAGAATTCAGACCTTCATCTGGCAGCAGTTGTTAAGTGACTTCCTAATGATCCAGTGACAGAATATAAGAGAAACAAAACAAAATAACAAAACCCCACAACAAAAAGCCAAATAAAAAGGCCGGTGGGATTGATTTTTTTAATCAGACATACTGTTAAGAGATTACTGTGCTTAGCTCAAAGTCTGACATCTGAGAGATTGTAATAGGTAGGAAAAGATTCAGCAGTAATTCAAAGATTGTAACAGATTTTAGAGACTGAGCAGGGTCGGCAAAGGTATTTTGCTCAGGACTCAAAGTATTCATTGCTTTAACCACAAGACAGATGAGACACCTCCACCTCATTAGTAATAATACAAGGCAGGGCTTATTAAAAATATGCTGATAAGGGAAAACTTACCTTGCAGTTCTGCAAGAGTCGAATGAGATGCTCAAAGCAGTTACTGTTAAGGAAAATTGCCTGCAGAACAGGCCTATCTGTGCAGTCTAACATGGCTGTGATGGTATCTATAAAATTAAAATAGAACTGGCATCAAAGACAAAACACATCCCAAATCCATCAAGCATTTTTTCCTGCACATTCCATAATACATATCAGGAAAAAATTATACAAATCATATTATCTGCACTTTTGATCAAGAATGATATGCATTTTAAGAACAAATCACTAGGCCTAAAGCTAAACATTTTGACACTGTAAAGACTACCACAGACTAATATTATGGAGAAATTTTACCAAATGAATATCTTTGATTGCTTTGGGGCTCTGTTTCAAGTAATTTCCAATAGTGAGAACATAAGCAGCATCACCTTTTCTTTACAGCACATGAACATTTCTTTCCTCAACAAGCAATTACTCCGCATTCTACAGCAGCCTTATAGTGTAAGCATTCTCCATGGCCACAGTACTATTCCTCAGTTTTCTTGGAAATATGGGAAAAGAAACACCTTTATTCCCCGTGCTGAACATCAAAATGGAAAAAATTCAAAGCCCTGAATTCTAACCCAAAAATTTATACCCAACTCTTTCAGACTATTACTTCAGGCCAATGTTTACAGTAACGCCATTTGAAAATCAAACTATCACAAAACAACACCACATAGCTATTTTATTACAGAACAGTTTTATTCTGCAATTACTAAGGTACTGATAAGCTTCACTTCTTGCCTAGCAAAGTTTTTCTCTTTCAACAGACACTTTTGGCCTATGAACCTTGACAATGGTTAAATGGTAGCAATCTGATATGGTTTCTTCTGTTCTTTTTATTACTAAATTGTGGAAGAGGTTTCACAGTGACTTCTGTGAACCAGAAAGGAGTGTGATAAGAGGATCCATGTTTACCCCAAAAGAATTTTCTACCAAGGTCATTGACATAGAAACCAAGAAAGAGAGAAGGATAAATAAGAGAAACCTACAACTGCCTATTCCAATAAGCTCTCTGTTTGTCTTTCCTGACCTATGAGTAAAGTGTAAACTTATGAGCTTTGTAAGAATGTATAAATAGCATGCATGCTGTAATAAAACCGGGTTTGAAGCTTCCTGAAAGTGGAGCATTGCTTTGTTTTGTGACCCTCTCAACTACGACAGTAAATAATTAAAACAAGAAATATCTAAGAAGAAATGTTAGAAATTTTTCAATTGCTTAGGCAAGTCAATATTTTTTGCTTCAGAATTATTGAAAGGAACTGTGTACTCACTCAGCATTTGGATCTGCAGTGCTATGAATCTGCTCTCCCACTGCCTGCATCGCCTTGGATTAGGTAAGGCTGAATGGTCTGAGTTAAGCAACTTGAAATAGTTCTCCAATATTGTACTTGTCTCCACCTGGCGCTGGTCAGAACTGCTGGTTAGGAGGATATGGACAACTTCTGTGAGGCACTTCAGAGTCAGCTCTGCCTTCCTGCTCACTTCCTCAGGGTTTCTGTCATCCCAGTTGTCACAGTCTGCTAAAACACGCATCAAGACTTCCATGGTGGCTGGGGATACTGCTTGAAGAGCATTCCTCTGAAACCCATTAAGGCAAAAAAATGATTAAGAAAAATAAATTTAGAAGAATTTAAACCTCTTCAAGCCAGCTGTGTCTACTTGAATTATCTGAACCATGCAATATGCATTGTTCCATCCACTAATGCTGTGTAGTTAAATAACTAAGAAACATTCTATTTGGATTATGCTGATGGCTACAGATGAAATGCATCCCATCTTGTTCACATAAATAGGCTCTCTTTTTCAAAGGGAATGCTTATATAGAAAAGGAAATACAATTTAAATATGTGTTATAACATTCTTTTAAATTAGCCCTGATAAACTGCTAATTTGAGGCAAACCTTCACCTGAGTTTTCATTTTAGATTATGAGATTCATGATACTTTAGAATGTGTGGTAAGAAGATACTCATCAGCAAACGTTTGCCTGGGCACTGAATGCATTTTTCTCACCTTTCTTCCTGGGGGCCTGACTGTCTAGGCTCAGAGACAGGAGCCTGAGCTTGTGGCAGGCTTTGAGAAGCCCTGTCAGGGATTCCTTGCCCTGTGTAGGGAGCTGCATTCAAGTTTTGGCTCTCAACCCTTTATTGTTTGATCTACACTGCAGCCATGGCCATGCCTGGCTGTGTCATGTCTTGAACCTGACCCACTGACTTGACTGCAGCTTGACCTCAGCCCTGCCTCATGGCTATGGATGGGGCTGGCAGCCACCAGCCTCTTGACTGACTCTGGTTACCACCAGCAGAGCAAACCCTTACTCTGACGTGCTGACCAGACTTCCTGGCTTGACTTTAGGCTTTATCACCACAGCCTTGTGTGGTGGGCTGGGTTGGGCTGGTCCATCCTGGTTCCAGCCAGCACAGCTGCTCCCATCACTGGGTGCAGTGAGAGTGCACCCTTTGGTGGTCAGGGAAACTGCTGCTGGCCATCCTGCTCAGACTCCACTTGCCTTCCATGATGGAGCAGAGCCTGGCTTTGCAGCTCCCTGGAAACCTTTAAAAACACCCTCTTGGAGATCACCAGAAGTAGCAGCTGCTTGTGACCAGACTAAGTAGGACTTTACAGGAGTCAGGTGAGAAAGTGGATGTTGACTTTGCTGCTGATGAATACCTTCATTTCCTCATGTTCTTTCAAAGACTTTAAACAGCTTCCAAGCTGTAATGCCCCACGCCTCCTACTGAAAACAGCTTACTTTCAGCACTGGGAAGTAAGATAGATCAATTTCATGCACATGAACACAAAACATCCATCTGTGCAGGTGGAAATTCCTAATCTAGTTATGCACATTTTTTCTTAAAGATATTACAGTAAGTTCATATGAACACATAGTTGTTCTAAACAGCAAACTTCTATGGTTACTTGAAATTGGGACCTAGCTTTTAGCATTTAGGTATTATTGCCCAGAATGATCCCAAAGTTGCTAAGACAAAAATAATTAATCATGGATAATAAATTCTTCTCATTTACAAGTTATGGAGTATTTAAAAATCTTAAACAAAGAACAAGCATTTGGAGGTTTCAGCAGCTGAAAAGTTCAAAGTATCCTTACCTGACCACCAGCCACAATAGCTCCAAAGAGATGCAGCAGGCAACATTTTAGGCTTTCCTTGAGATGTTCACTTTCTTGAAAGCATTCTGATTGAATAAAAAGAAGATTTTTCTCAAAAAAAACCCCACCAACAAATAATAAAAAATCCCTCCTCTATTCCCTGTTATCATACAAATTTAAAAAAAATCAACTGTATTATCTCCACTTTGTTTTATATAACTCAGACACAAACACACCAATTCCAGCATTATCAAAGCAACACAACATTACCACATTTATCAGGAATTCACAGGGCCACACCTTCAGCTTGCATAAACTTCCCATGCCAGCTGACAGAACTATAGACACACAACTTTTGCTCTCAATTTGTAATGTAAAAATGAGCCCATTTTGTCCATATTAATGAGAAAGAGAAGGACATTCTAACACACAACCAGTTATCAAGCATGGTAAAGTTCAGAGAAATTTTGGCATGAAAAGTCTGATGCCATATGCAGTGCAGGTAGCTCAAAAAAACAGTTCTTGAGCTTGCTGACTTTAAGGCAGATTGTCAGAGAATCCTGCGTGGATCTGTAACCTTTCTAGCAGTAATTTCTTTAATGACAACTATCTTGCATCTCTTCTCTTGCCATATCTGATAGAAATTAGGCCCAGACAGCCTCAGTGTCTCTTCTTAGCAATAGATATAACCTGGATATTGTTGCTATAGCAATAACTGTAGACCTAACACAGCAGCAAGAAACTACAAAGAATTATTTTTGGAAATGCAACTTATTGGAAAGTAAGATTTCTGATTATATACTGAATGTCTAGGCCTATTTTAAAAGAAGATGGCAGAGCTATTTTTCCAATCTCTTCTACAAACAGAACAAAGCTTACTTAGATGATGCCACTGTTAGTGAGCTAGTACCACCATTCCTTGACTTATAGCCTCTGGATCTTTGTAGAACTACAGGCAAATTGAAAAGAGCAGTACCTATCAGATTGTGAATAAATCATTAGGCTGGGTTTTTCCTAGTCACTAGACTAACCCCCCCCCCCCCCGCCCCCTCAAATTAGTCCTGGCATGGCAGGATGCTTAAGGGACATGCTCAGCAATTTCTTACTCTGTCCTTTCTGCCAGTTGGCCAACAAGCAGATGAGTATCTGCTGGCTAATGAGCAGACTTTTAGCTCGGTCACATGATACTGTATTTAAGAGACAGGAGGAACCACAGGGCAATGCACTGAATGGAGAGGAGAGAACCTACAGATGATATTCCTCAGTAGCAGCCTTTAGAGTGGGTTTCCAGTGCTCTGATATGTAGATAAAGGCATTTTACCGGCAGCAACAATTTGGTCTTTTTGGCAACTATCGTATTTTTTGTATGCAGCAATGGAATCTCAAGGAACAGGAGCTGTGACTCAAACCTAGAAAAATCAAATTCATAAATGCTACCACTCCATGAATAGAATCCCTCTTTTTTTTTTTTTTATTTTCAATTAAAACTAAGTTATTGGATGGCTGCAAAAAGGACTGATTTCACTCCTTCACCGCCCTTCCCTCCAGCTTGTTCCTGCAGCTTCAATTCTGTAGGCACTAGCACTTTGGTATGCTCAACTGGCGAACTACCTGGATATCCCACATTCTTGAGATTTAAGTACAGAATATGCACATGTAAGTTCTTCTCTTCCATACAAACAATCTGTAATCATAAGAACGCATAAATTCCAAAGTAGCCATCATGATTTAATGACTTAACCAGAGAAAATTGCTTCCTAAACTCGAGGCCAAGGAGCATTTGCTAGTTGAATGGCACAGTTTCATTTTTTCTAGTTGTTAAAGCATATTAAAGAGACAGAAGCACATGAACACTCTCCTGAGATAATTTTTCCATGAGTTATCAGTGCAGTTACTACAGAGATCGCATGTGCAATCACTGTGTACCACAATAAAAAGAAAGTTCACAGAACCAACCCTATTAAACCACGTTGGGCACTGAAATGAAGTCTAGAAATAAAGAAAAAGGCTTTCAAAGATGAGCAGGAATGACAAAATAGTGATGCTCAAAGCCAAGAAGAAACACAGAAAATAAAGTAACCCGCTACATTCAGTCTCAGAAAGCAAGTAAATGACTTGAACATTATCAGGCATGCTTAGGAGAAAGTTACTTGGGCTCACTAAGTTCATTCCTCGACAGAAAACTATTTTTAACAGGTTGTTAAGTAATACTTACGGTAAAAAAAAGGGACAAACTCAACAGTGAGGGAAGCTGGTTTATACTTCTGTCTGCTCCTTTCAACTGTACTAAGGAAACGTCTGCAATTACATTAAAAACATACACCAAAGAAATTAGATATGATACCTTTGTTTATTACTTACTTATTAATTTATTACTTATAATGTGGATTTATAATACGACATAGTAGAAAATGTTGCCATAAATCAGGAGTTATCTTTTGCTTACAGGATGAAAAAGAATAGTGAAGTAGTATTTCATCCTGAAGACATGAATCACAGCTAATCCCATATTCAGTCTGCACTTAAAAATACTTAACATTTTACAAAATGGTTTAGTTAAAAAAATAAAATAAAAAAAAACCAGCAATCTCTTATTTAGTCCCTGCTTATTGCAACTAAGCCACCAGCTAGAATGCCACATTCCTTGACCAAGCCATTTTAAATGGGCCAAAAACATTATTATGAGTTCATTAGGCTGGTGAGAACACATAGTCAAATTAAAGGGCTGTAATTCTACTGCTACACTTATAAACTCATTTTCAAAGATGTAAGTTATCTACACTGTGAACTTCAATAAGTTCTTTTACCCTATTTCAAGCAGGTCTGCCCACCACATTCCTTTTGGCTTTGCTCCACTAATTTAGAAAAATGGTCAGTTTTTGGAAGGAGAACATAATGTAAGCACCTTCGTGGTGATCAGTTGCAACCAACCACCTCTTGATATATCCTCAAATTTAATTTTGTTTTAACTTTAGTATTAACAGTAAAAATATTATAATTTCTGAAAATTATTTAAATCATATCCAGTTTGAGAAAGCATAACACATTTCTGTGGTGTGATTCTACTGATTGATGGTTAAAGCTCTCATAAACCAGAGTATTTACCATCCTGTGCTAATCCACACATACCCTGCAATTCGCTGCCTCCAGTTCCGATACGGATCATACAGGCTTTCACAGAAAGCCAATGCATGTCTCACAAATTCTTCTATGGGGGTCTGATCCTCCACTTCTTTTTCTTTTGTTTTGCTTTTTAACTGAGAAGAAAAAGAAAGCTATGGTCAGAAACTTTCCAGAAGTTGAAAATTAATCTTGATCTCCCCCAGAACAGTTCTGAGCCTATGAATTGTTCCCCACTATTACTGAAAGAGCAGATCACATAAAACGAAGCAGGAGATGGCAAAAATACAGACAGGAATTATTAACCATGTACCTGTTGAATGTACAATGTAGTCATGGTGATAACATGGTTAATGTATGAACACATCCCAATCTCTTCCACATTAGCCAAATTCCTGCAAAGACAACATAAAAACCACAGATTGTACACTGTGTATCATTTGAAGCTAGTTCAAACAATGTTTGCTTTAGCATTCTGTCTATATTCATACCAGCATTTCAAAAATAGTCTCCAAAAGGCTGCACATACTTAAATGTTTATTTCTGTCACCATTACAGAGCTCACGAGTTTTCATCTAACAGGAAGAAAGATTCAAATCACTCTGCTACAGGCCAATTCCATCTGGAATTTGGGGTTTCAGAGGTTAAGCAAATTCCCAGGACACCCTAAATAGAAAGCTCAGAAATGGCATCTGATAACAAAGACAATAACTTCCCCTTTACTAGTGCACACACTTTCTAAAACTTTAGAAAACATATAACCTAGAAACTTTAAATTTCTCACTTTAAATTCTCTGGAGCAAAACAAACATCTAATAAATTATTTTAGAAAATAAAGCAACAACAACTAAGAATTTCTCAGTTCTGAAGTTACAAAGATCAAATACCAAAGCGATGATATAGAATAACTTTTCAGCAAGTAAAGGTGACACCAGTTTGTAATTCAGAAACACATTACCACCATCCACTCAGCTTATATTCAATACTCCAGGGTATTTAAACACTGCCAGCTCTTTGAATTGTTTCAGAGGTACAGTGAGAAAGTATTCAAAAATGCTGCTTCAAATACTCCTCAGTAAAGGAGATTCTCTATTATATTTTATCTCCTTCCTCTCTCTAATAGCATTTTGCAACAGCAAACTGAAGAAATAGTGAGGAGTAGATCCCTAAAAACAGTTTATTCATTTGTGTCAACAGAATTACACTATCAGGCAGAAGTTTCAGAAAGAAATCAGCTGCATGAGTAGTGTAATAATAAGTTTCACAAGCTGTTTATGGAATTATAAGCATGTTAAGAATGTGCAACAGTTCTTCCTGTACAATTCTCTTGAGTTATTTCATAGCTAACAGTTGTTAGAGTGCACCTTTTCTTTTAAAAGTATTTCTTATACGAGGTACATCATATCTTGAATTCCCACAGATTTATCTTCTACAGCTACAAAGAATTTAGAGTTTAAACCCCTTCTATTTCCATTGCAAACATTATTGCTAAGATCATTGCATTGCTCCCCTCTCTCTCTTTATTCCCTCTACCTTTATTCTGAAGATTGTGAGAAGTGTTATTTCTCTGTACCTACTGGAATGTATCAAATCACATACTATGTGTCATTAAAATCGATATTTATAGGCTGCATCAAGATTTCTTAACCAAAACAACAGCCTTGCTGAGGTACCAATTGGAACAAATACCTGCAAAGGATGATAAAGAATTTCACAAGTAAAAGTGACAGGGTCTGCTGCTGCTCTTCCAGGCCATCTGACATTTTCTGGACACACTGTAGCAACTGGAGCCTGAGGACCTGAAGAATGTTATCAGGAAGCAGCGAGATTCCCGGTGGAATGTCATCCACCCTAATGAAAAAAGCCAGACACAAAATTGTTAATCATACAAATGCCAAGCTGCCAATCGATTCCCATGCACTCATGTGGTTTTCCAGTGAAGTTCTGTGGGAAAGGTCACCCAGCTGACACATCACAAACACTTCCTAATGAGCCACACAGAAACGTCTGGTGGCAATACACCAGTCTGAGCTTTCTTTTCCCCAGCAATGAACTACATTAAAAAAAAATAAAAAGTGTTAAAATTCATTAAGTGGCTTCCTAAATCCTCCTCCATGCAATGAGCTGCCTTAATTGCCACAAAGAAATTGCATGATCTTCACCAGGTAAAAAGGTGGCCTGGGAAATCCCCAGGGACAGTCACAGTGGAATGAAACATGAGAACAAAACATATTTGGAAGAACATTTTCTACTTTCTACTGAAGATTAAAAGTGTCCAAATAAATGAGATGCCAATTACTGCATAGTTATTGAAGCCCAGTTGGTATTCATCTACAGTGAACCTCACGTTGTTCTAACAAATTTCAAAAAGCCATACAAAATTATCTTTTGCCTATTGTTTTCTGCAAACTAAAACATTTTTAGAAACACGCCAGTGAGAACCAAGACTTGAAGAAAAGAATGGGTTTATTTGTGGTTTAATTCTTTTTTCCAGTGATCCAAAACCAAATAAGAAAATGACCCAGGAACAACCATAAGGAAACCCATTTCAATAACAGTATAGAAATCTACAGAACTGTAAGAACATTTTTTGGGATGAGAATTGTTTATCCACCGTAGCACATGCTAAAAACAGTTAGCCTTCGGCAGCAGCTATTTAGTCTGACACATCCTCTATGAACTCTATGAAGGAAAAGGAAGACACAGGCAAGAGCCTTAGAGCTTACAAAAGCCTCCAACACAGCCAAAGCCAGAGGAAAGCTACAACAAAAAAATTCAGCACGCTCAAACCCTCACTAATATGACTGCTGTGCACATTGCACCTACGTGAGAAAAACCACAAAAAAGATGTGTAGAAATGCAGTGACTGACCCTATACAATATGACTCTATTATTTAAGGAAAATGGGGAACAACCATTGTTTAGCTTCTAATGTTGAAAAGGAAGCCTTTATAGGAGGGAAAATCAGAGGCCCGGTTTAGTAAAACACCTAGACAGGTGTAAGTGACAGGAAGCTCCCATATCCTAGAAAACAAATGCTACCTACACTTATACAGATCACTACCTACTTCATTCCTTTGCTCCCTCACACAGCTGTGCAATTTGCTTTTCAGATTGTGGAATTCAGAATCTCAAGGGATTCAGAGCACAATTGTAACTCAATTGTAACACAAATTTTATAGCCAAGGCTCTAAACTGAAATCCACACAAACCACAAAACTGAGAGCAACTGCTTTTTTTCCAACACAAATGCCAAGAAATAAATTTAAATTCTGTGATAGCAACTTCACCCCTCAAGTTGCTGGCAGATTCACTCTGGAATTACAAGCATGGTTTCTCATAATCTGATAATTCAGATTCTGTATTTCAGATTCTGATAATTCCCTCTTAGTATGAGGAAAACTGTAATTTTTGACAGCTGAAATCATATTTCCAGAAGTTAATTCCCTAAAATGGCCAACAAGTCTTTTTCAGTAAGATCATGAAATGCTTTACAAGAGAGCAAATAGCATACCCTTCATGCCTCACATCCCAAAGAATGTTTTCTTTGCAGTAGCTGCCTGTGTTGCACAACCCATGACAATTTGGGAGAGATGTGTGAGACCAGCATGAGAAATCTTAACTGGCATTACACAAAATTAATACACTGTAGAGTATATAAATAAATGTAAATATTTATAACCAATCAAGCTTGTTTTCACCCCAGACCAAATTACTACTATACCACCAAAAAACCTTAGATTTAAACAAGGATTTAAATTTGTTGACATGTAGTACCAATTTTTCCCGACCAGAGTCATTGTTTAAAGTAAGTACTCCAAAAGGAAGGAAAAAAATGAATATAAAATACATACTCTATCTGACATTGTTACTTGACTGCTGGTACTCTACCTCAAAAATATAAGAAAGAACTTGACACATTTGGGATCCTTTTATTTGTAATTTCCTTCATGATGTTAGCATGGTTATGCAGCCATATGACCTCTGTCAGGGGTCTGGAAGGGAACTGAACCACCTCCACTTCAGAGGCATCAATTCCAGCTCAAACACACACTGGGAACTCTCCTCCCCCAGTGGTAAAAACTGCTGTGGCAAACCAGGCTTTACTTTTCAACAATCACCATGCAATCACACTAACCATGTAATCAGCATTCTTACCATGATTTCTGCATCATTTTTATGTGGGTTTGAAATCAGCAAGTAATAAAATACGGTTTCTATGGTACTTTACATGAGCTTCCTTTAAATTCCTTTGCTCAAGATCATGCAAACCAAAAGCAGAAAAAAAGTATGACAAACACTCTGGAGGCCTTTGTTATTTTTAAAAGTATTGAATCAAATGACAATTCCTCTCCAATGAGGAGAAAAAATCCTCACACCAGCTGGTAGAGATTTTATCCTTTTTATGGTAAATACATATGACATGGATACACATTTTGAGGGAAATAACAGACAGGTGTGTTGGTCTTTTGTGCTCAATGATCAAACCATTAGCATATCTATATTCACCTTTTCAGCAAAATCAATTATAACATCATCAATGAGCCATTTCATACAGAGTAGAGGCACAAAGATGGGGTAGAACTGAAGCTGTATAAGCTGCATAACTGTATAAGCTCTACTTAATACAGTCAAATCACTGTGAGTACACTCACACATTATATTTAGAGGTTTCCTAATTCTGTACTGCTTAGCATCTTTCACATTTCCAAAGCAGACTTCAGGAAATTAGATATTCTAATTTATAGGGGGAAAAAAAACCCTTATGAGTTAAATCAGCAAGTGACACTGCCAATTAAGAGTCCTTCTTTCAGGAAGGAAAAAAACCCAAATCCAAACTTGTAATAGAATCTTTAAATTTCTTAACTGGTATTTTCTTGGATGCTAAAAACCCCCACATATGTTTTAGATTGACACAAAATGTCATGCCTGTAATCCAAAAGTTAGTTGTGTCCAGCAATCTGTACAAGCCTTCTCCCTAAACAGTTTCTCATTATTTCCTGGCATTAGCCCTTCACTACACAAGGTCTTGCAGGCATACAGCTGTAAAATCACCAAGATTCATAGATGGAAGAAAAGAATATTGGTGCAGTTATTGGTGCAGTCTCATTTTAGCTAGTATCAGGCTTTTTTAAGACCAACAGACAGAACTAGTTGTCTAATAAGGAATCCAGTTAAACAAAAAAAAAAACATAAAGCGAGTCCACAGGGGCCTGTGGTCCCTGGACTCACTGGAAATCAGCATTTGACAGTTCCACACTGACCTACTTTTTTTTTTCATGGGCCCAGTAATACTGTTTTCACAATGTAAAGGCCTGCAATACAAATTGACACAGCCCAAAAAGATGCCACTTTCACATGCCTGATTATATCACAAATGCACATATAGGCAGAAACTGCAATTCTTCATTAACTCGAGTATCTGAGCACCATGGGTTTGCTTATTGCAGACATAAAAGCACAGGAAGGATCTGCCTTCATCCCTATGTTGTTTTGATGCTTTTTCTTTGCATCTGTTACACAAATAAGCCTAAATCCACATGGTTCTATTTCTCCAGACTAAGTCACTAATCCTGTCATTAAGCTCAGAAAAACACATTATTTTTACACTCACTAAAGTCACCATTTATAACAATGAAGATGCTACTACTGTTCTGCATAATTAAGCTTTATGTTGCTGAAAAAAATCCAACATGAAAACCATGAACACATACACTAAAAACCACTTAAACTGAGAGTACAAATAAATTAAAAAACTTAAAATCAAAGTACCAAGAGATTTTTATCTTCCTGTGTTCATATTTCAATACTAAACAGTATGTTAAAGATAACCTGTGTCAAAGGACAAACTTTTCTCCTTAACTAAACATAGTAAGATGCATTTTTGACACTAGAAAGAAATAAATTTTTAGGAAAAGCACAGAATTAACTTGAAGGTCTTGCTTACTGGTAATTGCACTATATATTTTGCTCTCATAGAGGCATTATGAGGAAAATTTTAATACAAAGAGCTGGGAAGTCCAGCTTTTATCTGCTGAGATGCAGTTGCAGCATTCTTCCTTTCTTTGTAACAGTTGAGGCTATCACTTGCACTTCAAACAGCATCTGACCCAAAGCCCATTAAAGAATTTCCATTGATTTCAACAGGGCTTGGAATGCAGCCACATGCAAGGAGCACCATTCTGTGCTTTCAAAGAGCATTGGTGGTATAAGCTGTAATACTGACACCAGCTCTCATGAAGTCTGAATCCTTTACATTTGGTTTTTCTTAAAATCCCTAGTTCATCCAAGCACCTCAAAAGCAACAGAACATCCAATGCCTAAGTTTTTACTCCTCATTTTCAAAGTCAGACATGAAAACACAATCATGATAACACAGCATACAAATTTAAAATACTAAATATGAAACTCTGAAATTAGGCTCCAATAGACTCATGATTTTAAGTGGGAGCTTTTGGTCAGCAACATGAGGGATGTCAGCAATACTCTTACCCTGAAGTCTTCATGGATGCAAGGAAATCACTCTAAAGTCTATAACTGGTGCATGTTTTAATTTTTACATGTTTTCAGCTAAGATAGCCAAATCTTTCATTGAGAATTTCATTCATCCTTAATCTTAAAGCAAACCCTGAAATAAAATCACAAATGCTTTATCTATATCTTGCTTCTCTTCTGTCACTGCTGATGCAGATAGTAAACACTACTTCATATGCAACATTAAATGAATACTTATTCAAAAGAATTATACCGAATACAAGGAATAACAATTATATTTCTATGAACAAGAACAAGAAGTACTCATGGCCAATTTCCTAATACAATGTAAATACCAGTATTTGCCTAATTTCATCATTCCCAACCCAACTCGACCTTCAAATGAATGGGAGTGCCACTTGACAACTAAAAAACTTACTTTTGTTTAAAGGCAGCACTGCCATTGAAGAGGACTGGGCTCTCAGCCAGGTCTGTTTCAGGTATCAGGGAAAGATAAACAGGTCTGTAATTCTACATACCTCGTTGGCAGCTTCTCAAAGTCCACATCCAGAAACTGTTCATAGCTAGACACAAAACTATCCAACCAGAGCTTCAGGTAATCTGGGTCTTTCTGTAAAAAGAAAGAGAACATTAGGCAATATTGCACTCAAGGTCATCTATCAACAACTCTGTAATACTGCCACAAATAAAAAGTTTCTATTTAATGCATTTCAACTGGGTGAAATGAGAGAATACACATTTTTTAGAACCAAAAGAAAAAACGACCACCTGTGTACTTGGAAATGTTCAGCCACGTTGTGCTGATGGGACATTTCTGCTCTATTCAATAGTTTATGCATCTCCTCTTCTTGGCACCAGTGTCAACCAAAGCATTTTAGCTTTTCCCCTCATAAACAATCTTAACTTATTCTCTAGAGTCATCCATACCAGCTTTACAAACTTACTAGAATGTGTTCTAGTCTTGACACCATAGATACTAGTACACAACACTCCTTATGGCTCATAAAACTAAGTAAGAGACCTAACAGCAATCCTAATCACAAAATAATTTCCTTTTTGCTTCACTCATAGGTCAATATGGCAGATAATAGCAGATTAGAGACAGATGGTGTTCAGAAAAAACAATGTAGAAACTATGACTTGCATATTAGATAGCTATTAACAGATTAAAATTATATTTAAGCTTCCTATTTGTTCCCAGTAGAGCACAAAGACTGTGTTTGTGACCAGCAGTCCCTCAGGGCTAGACACTGCCCCAGGAACTAGGACAGATCCTAGACCACTGCAAACACACAGGGAAATGCTGTCAAAATATGCATTTGAGGTAGTCTTACTTTAGAAGTCAAGCTGCTTAATTTTCAAAAACAAGCTGCCAGCCCATAGCTAACATATTCCTTTGCCAGGACTGTGCAGTCTTGTTCATTAACACACATGCACATAGTCCCATTCTACACTACAAATAATTTTCAAAACAGTTTTAAAATTTTTGCCTGAAGTATTTGAGATTACAAATGATTTCTGAATCCACTCCATAATTTATAACATTTTGCAGAAGTTGAAAACATTTTTCTTTATCTTTTTCCCTCTTCTGTATCTCCTCCCTTTTGTTTGTTGCCTTTATACTACCACAGATGTTCCCAAATAAGATAATGTTTCCCTGTAGAGTTAAGATTGAAGAGCAAACAGTGAATATCTCTAACACACACACTCTTCTGCAGCAATGTCAATGTAAAAGAAAGTCAGCAAGAAAGACTGACAGAGAGTCCTGTCAGTGCAAAATAGCTACCTATGAAAGAGCCCTCCACGAGGGAAAGAAATCAAACAAAACCAAGTTTTAAAAAAACACACAAACAAAACAAAAAAACAACCTCAGAATAAAATAAACACATAAATCCAGAACCTCAAGTGGTGCAAAGCTCTTCCCAGAGCATCTTTCCACAGCATGTACAGGAGTTACAAAGCATGGGAACCCCCTTCTCATTCTAAACCTTTACCCTTCTCTGTGTCCCCAAAAGCCATCCTCAACTCAAGCAAGAAGTGTCACAAACATCCAGACACAATTTACTTCACTATGACTATTAATTATATATAAAATGTGTTCAGGTACTGTGACAACAGGTGCCAAATAAAACCTTCAGCTAGATACATATCTCATCTGATTATTCAGTTCTGCTGACTTTATGGCATTTTCTTATTCATTTTTCCTTGTTGTTTTATTTTCCCTTCCTCTGTTTAATTCCTAATCTCTCCCTCCTTCATAATCTTTCTTCTCCTCATCTCTGCTTTTATTCACTTTTCAATTATTTAAGTAATCACTTCCTTTCTTTTTCTGTTAAAAATTTGTCAAAACAGCACTATGTTCTGAAAGTGTAATGTAGCCTTGTTCTCATGTTTAATATGCACTCACCTACCAAATGGTTAACTAATCTTAAACACACCTACCAATTGTTCTCAACGTGGAATTGCAAAACACAGAATGAAGGAAGCAGTTGAGATAAAGAATAATTTCAAGGTTTCCAAGATACTGCTTTAAGCTACAGAGTTTGTTCGATTATCACAAGTAGGTGAGCATAGAATACACATTTCTCAGGTTCAGACATCAAACATATTGAAAATCAACGCAAAAGTTAGACAAGAAATAAGACTTGCCTAAAAGAATGATTTAGAAGTAGTAGAAGACACTGTCTTCAGACAGCCCAGCTTTTCAAAAATGTTCACATGTTCAAAGCTTTAACTTTCTTGCATTTCACAGTAAGTAATTTTAGCTGCAAGCAAACTATTTCACAGGATCATATAGACAAGAGAAACCAGGATACCATTTTAGTAATTACAACAGAGCTCAGGCTACAAAGGACAAAGCAACTACAGGAAGTAATGAACAGAAATGTTGCCATATCCATGTGTCCATGACTCTGATGAAAACGGCCATATACACGTGCAAAAACTGAACTTAAAAGAGACTTTTTCCCTGTTGAACAAACTGCTTCTTCGTTGACATGAGAAGCTTCTCCTTGAAATCCAACAAGAAATACTAGATTCATGTTCCCAAATAAAAATTTTTTGTTGACACAACTCAGGCTCATTCCTAATTGCTAACAGTAAACTTGTGTAAAAAACCTGTTTTTCTTGGTTACCATGAAAGAAGATGTGCAAATAACAACACTATCTGACTTAAAATTGCTTTAACAAAAGTCAAGGATGAGAAAAGGGGAAGGGTAGGGCAAAAGACAAAGTTATATTAAATGCCTGCTTGCTCCTTTTTAATGATACAGCCTAAATGAGTTTCAAGCTTCATTATCTTTGAACTCCAATGCCTTTGCAAAGCTATCAGTACAGACTGGGAATAAGAGAACACTGGCAGACAAAATTTGCAAGAAATAGCACTTATACAGATGGCAAGAGTAAACCACATGTTATGAAACAGTCAGAAGTTTTTGCCTACCTGTAGAACACAGCCTGCTCAATTTGCTCTGCCACTAGAACTCCTCCTGCTCCTGGTAAAAACCAAGAACTGCTGTACTGTTTGATTATTCCTGCAGCACACAATTCAACCCAACTCCCTTCATCTCAATCCCCTGACAGTCAATTAATAATGTAATATTCCGAGTTACTAAAATAATCAGATTTTATATCAAAATACCAGGTAGCACTACTGGTATGTGCCAGCAGAAAACAGTTTATGCAACAGTTGACTCAGAGTCAAATCTAGATATTTCCATCACTAACTCCAAACCACCTGGACAAATTTTTTTTTAAAAAATCATGAAGGCAAAAAAGTAAACAAGATCACTTAGCAACATGAGAAACACCAAGAAATAGATCTCCATTATACACCAGCTAACAGAGGCATGCCTCCTTTCCAGAAATGAACAAAAATGAAGACTTGTGAAGCAAAAGTTCATTCCAGGAAAAAGTGACAAAATATTTAGCAAATGGGCTACAATTAAAATATTTCATGTAAGTTATGTCAATAATGTTAGAAACAGAAGCTATAAACAGCTTTTTAACTTCAAATCTGGCCCAGGTTTTCATTTTTCTTTATTAGGCACCAGTCTCCTGTTGAAAGCTCCAAGAAAATCTAGATTTTACTGAAGTAGTTTTAGGAAAGGAAACTGAAAATGGTAAATGTTACCCTTGGCAAAGTATATATAAATGTCCTAAAACACAGCTAAATACATACAACCTTTCTGAAGATCTGCCTATGTGAATCAGATGCACCTTACATTCTTCCAAACCAAAGGTATCATAGTTTAGGACAGTCTTTTTACAGTGGTTTAATATTCCAAGTTCATAATAAAACCAGGCTGCAATAACAGGTATCAGCTGTTTTGTTTACACTGTGATTTTATGTATAATGCAATTATCCTACCCAGCATCTTTACCTTGAACTGAACTTTTTCTTGAGGTCAGCTGGTCCCACTTAATCTGGAGTTTAAATTTGATGGAATGAAAAGTGAAAAAGAATGTATTTCTGTTAAGTCCTCCCCCCCCACTTACCTTTTCAACAATCCTCTATTGTCCCACAACAGAAGTGGTAAACCATATTAAGAGCAGAACACAAATTAATCTTAATTTAACATTAATACATTTGTGTTCTCCAGTGCCAGATTAACTTTCCAAGCCAGTACATGTTGCAATATGACAAATATCTGTGTTACTAGGTGTCAGAAGAGAGCATCCCATGGGATCCATGATGCTACTGAGGGCAACAAATCAATGAACTGCAACCTCAGCTCCACCTGATTCACTGTAAATTGTGAGCTACTACATCACATCTGTGGTCCTCCTAAGAGAGCAGCAAAAACTATGGAATGTATTTCCCCTCTTTGAAAATTACTCTTTTGTTATCATTCTGCAGACAGGCAGCTGGAGGCTGTATGTCAGAAAACAGCTCCAAATTGTTTTCTGTGGTGCTGGTTGAAGATGCACTTGGAGAGCACAGTTTACAAAGCACTGTATGCTTTGGTAATAACACCACAAGGCTAAACTCTGATAAACCAATGTGAGGATTGGTATTCTTTTCCAGCCCCACCACACACACTCTGCACACACGTCCTCTTAGATCAGCAAGAAATCAAGAAGGATATTTTTGATTGGTGCAGAAGCAGTAAAAGCAGGAAGAAGCTTCTAAGAGGTAATAAAATGCCTTTCACCAGTTACAACTTTTCAATTACTACAAGATAAAAAATGCTGTTTTCTGAAGCCTTAAAGCCTTCTAAGTTACAAGCCTAAGCTTTTCATTTATTTACCTGAAACCTGCCTGGCTTTTCTGCAGGCCAAATTTATGTAATTTATTTGACTAACAATTCACATATAGAAACTGCATGCCTTAAAACTTCTGGAAGATAATTTCCCCATGGCTTGAACTCCAAGAAGGTAAAATAGAACTTCAGACAGCATTTCTTTTCATAGTGATACATGGAAACAACTAGAGTTTTAACAAAGCTATCTTAAAGTTGTCATTGTAACAAAAGTCTATGAAAAAACCACTGAAAAACAAAATAAAGAGCCCAGGAATATAAAAATTTGTTAATAGCCACAAGTTTGCAGAAGCTAAGCTTATGCTTCTGAGCTCAGTCCATTGTAATGAAGGCCTTTGAAAGTGCTATAGCAGTCACTCACCTGCACTAATGAAAAACAAGTCCTTTGTGCCTATTAAATCAAATATAGCTCAGAGCAGCTGAAAGTGAAAGTACTTCCTTGTTCCTTCCCTTCCCTAAATACCTCTGGTTTTCATTAAAAAAATGAACAAATAACCCAACCCAGCACAATGACACACCACCCTTCAGGCCTCCATTTCCCCAAGATCCTCTCAGCACAATAAGAGTTGCTACAGCTCTTTACACTTAAAAAAAAAACCCCAAAAAAAACCACTGCCAGGCCTGAGCAGTGGAGTGTTTCTAACAGGTACTGAAAATAACCTCAAAAACCACTCCAAACCATAACACACTAAACCCATTTCCCATGAAACAGCCAGAGGAGCCAGAGGAGGGTTAGGTTGGTTGTTTTTTTTTTTTTTCTTTTCTAGAATAGTACAATGCCAGAAAGAAAAAACATTTGCTAAATAAATCAATTGTACTGGTCTCCAGTATGCACTGCAGTACTGTGACTAAATTCTGCCAACCAATTACCAAGATTCCCATGGAGTGTTAACACTTGCAATTTGGATGTATAAACTCTAGAAAGGCTATTCTTACACGGGGTGTTCTTCACCTTCAGCACTGAACCATGCTGAGGCAAAGCCCAGAGCCCAGTGGAGATCTACTCTGATGCCCTTCAGACAGGCAGGACCTTCTCTAAGGCAATGAAGGGAAAAGAAACTACACCAAAATCTACACGAGCTGGGGACAGGCTCTTGTCTCTGATACACTGAATTGTCTGGAAATTACAAGAGCCTTTTCTAGTCTCTATGGAAACTCATTAAATGAATGACAAAAATGTTCTAATACACTCTTATTTTTCAATCTGTGCAAGAAGGTCACAATAAATGTTTGAACCACTGTAACGTTTTTTATATCCATTAAGAAGCCAGGTAGTACTAGTCTTACAGCTAGTTCTCAGTTAAATGAAAACATTTTACAGAAAACTAGCACTGAAGTCCTCCCAACTGAAAGTCTTCAGCCCTGTGCCTGTACATTTACCCAAGCTTTCAAACCAACACTGTTTATGTAGTTATATAAAGGGTTTATTTTAGATTTAGTACTAACTTCCATTTCTACTAAGGCTTCAGGCAAAGAACTGGAAGGGCAAAGCTCAGTAGAATTTTACAGATATGTTCAGGAAGTATTAGTTGCTAAAACAAAAGCTGGATCCACCCGAGGCTCTTGGCAGGGTCACATTCCATGCTCTGAAGGCAAAAATTCCCTGCAGGGCAGTTCAGAGTCCAGCTATCAGACAAGCCCGACTTGTTGGACAAGGCAGTGGTTTGAAGTCGTTAAATTTAACATGCAGCCATCAAACAGCCAGCCGGGTCTGACTCCTGTGCTAGCACTCAGTCAACCTTCAAAGTGGATTTCAGCTTAGAAGCACAACCATAAAATCTCACTGGCACTGGCATTATCATAAATAATCCCCATCCCCAAGCATTTTATTTAAAGTAAGAACAATCCTTTGGTGTCAAGATTGAATTAGACTTACAAAATGTAACATTAGGAAACTAAACATGAAACATTGCCTTTAGATCACTGGTGAGTTTACTCATCTTTAAATTAATTGAGGTAGTCTGCATAATGCAGAATTGCAGAACACTTCTCAACACTGTTTGAAATAAACTATTCATTTGGGAATTAGAAGATTTGTGTTAAGGGAGCCCTTTCCTCTTCATGTTTTCAGACATAAAAGGCTACATTTCCAGCATGAGAACTCCTAGAAGCCTTTACTGTGCAATATGACACAGTGCCTATGCTTTTTGTGAAACTTTCATATAAAATGTCAAAATAAAACATGAAAAGCTTTGTTATAGGAGCAACACCACAGACAGAACTAGTAAAAAACTTCATGATAAACCATTGTAAATTGGCATAACTGCCTTGATAAATTCAATCAATCAATTCTAATTGACTGGGGAATCAGTCAATTTTTGGGCTCAACTTTCCATTATAATCAAAATACTGATTTTTGAATCAGTGGATCCAAAAGAAGAAAAGCTCCTGGCAAGTAACTATAAATTTCCGTTTTCAACATCCACACAAGCATTCTGTTCCATTTCCAGAATTAAAAGCAAAAAGGGATGGAGTGGTGATGCTTTGTTTTATAAATGGAAGCTGCAGTGAATCATGATAGAAACAACTATTTTGGGACAAGTTAAAAATTCGCTTTAGCATAAGGATTTATACCAAAATAAGCCTATAGCTGTCAATCATGATAAAATTTAGTTCAAGTTTAGTATTTTTCTTCTCTTCTCAACTTTAGGTCAAGTTTAGTATTTTTCTTCTCTTCTCAAAACAAAAAATATTTTTAATCTTCTAGTATTGCGTTAAAGACAATCCAAGCAATTTATTCATTTTCCTTTTTACTTCAGATCTCCAACAAAACTGGAAAAACAAAATGAAAGAATTTTCTTACTAAAATAGAAGTAAAGCCTCAACTTTTCTTTCTCTTGCCATTTTTATTATTGCTGTTGTTTTTGAATGATGATACAATTACAACCTTGTAGCTTGAAACTGGCATGTGTCTGATGCCATCCATGGGATGAATCTAATTAATGTGAATTCAGATTTTAATGTCTTCACATTTGACAGAAAGTACCACCAGGCAAGCCCCATGTACAAGTTGGTATATCCTATTTCAGCCTTCTGGAGTCCACCACACAGAATACTTATCAGGAACTTACCATACTGTAACAAATTTCATTCTATCAACATTCAATTTTCCCACCAAATTTGGCATTGTGAACCAGCTGGAAGCTGTATTTTAATGGGAACAAGAAACATCCTAAATAATTCAAAGATAACATGATGCCAAAATCTACAGTGTCAAGATTAGCCTAAATTTAATGAAAATTCAAACTATACCTTATACAAGACTTGAACTCTTAACTGCTTATAAACTCCAAATTTTGCCATTATTTGACCTGAGAAAAAGGCTGAATTTTAGCACCAACACACACAAAGTCAGCTTTTGCCCCACTGAGTTTCTAACTTTCAATGTAGTGCAAGATACAATACAAGTTTATCACAGACACAAAGGAAGCAGGATGGTGCTACAACAGTGAAACATCAGCCTGTTTCACCATATCAGCAGCTAAACATTGTCTAGCTACGTCTTCCAGCAGATAACGTTGAGAACTGGAGTACAGCTTAGCAAAAAAAAGTCTTTGTTTCAAAGACAAAAGCATGTGTTTCCAAGTGTCATGTGATTATACCAAATTAAACTAAAACCAATTTCTGTATCATTAGCTATGTATTTCACTATTTGGTTTTGCCTCCTCAGTCTCACCTGGCCCTACTTAACATACTGAAGCTGAACTATGCACTGAAGGTATAATTTATGTATTGACTGGAGGGGTATAATTTAAAATCCCCAAATTCACTTTTCAAAAGCACACTTTAAAAAAACGCCTCAAAAACTACAGCATAGCAGAATATGGGTTACTTGCCTAAATGCTGTTTGGCATCCAGTACACTTCTGCTGGTTCAGTTTTTAAATGATCAGCACAATTAACTAGAGTCAGATATCTGTAAATAATACATTTATTTTCTATACCCTGCTTTACTCCCAAGAGCTTTACCCACTCACTATGTATTTAACATCACTTATTCCCATTGCTTACTAAAAGCAAATGTAAGCCTCAATCATAAATTGGATTATGCTTTAAATATCAGAGAATGCATCAACACACACAAACATCTTACCAGCACAGAGAACTCACAGCTAATGTTTAGGTTTGCAGATACTTGGAGAAGCCTGAGATACCAAACTTAAGACAGGGTTTATGAAGAGAATAACCAAATACAGTTTTCATCTCTTGGTGCTCCCTGTCATCTCTCCCATTGTCCTCCACTGCAACCTCCCATTTAGTAGAAGATAAATTGGAAAAGTTAGACTTGAGCAAGTTGGTGTTTTTTTAAAGAAAAAAGGTGCTTGTCGGTACTGGTGAGATGTGCATGTTTTGAATTTTGTTCCCCTACTCACATACAATTCTTTCAGCAAGAAAAGCTCAGTAATTAGAGAAGCTCTTCTCTCTCCTACAGCAGCTGTTTAACCTTTCTGAAGCCTGTAAATATTTTAACAGTGTCTACTGACAACATTTGGATTCAGGCCTCAAGCTCCAATGCTGTTCAATGGGCAGCTAGCAAGCCTTCCTCTCATTTCAGAATCAGCACAAACATACTGCGTATTTGAGTTGATTTGGCAATATTCTCTCACCAGGACACACGTCATCCCCAAAGCTGCCCAGCTGACCAAGTTAAAAGAGCTGTAACTCAGACACACACAACAATGCAGGGTTTGTTAATTTCTCTCTATATTAGAGCATCACATATAGAACCAGAAGCCTGTGCTCGTAGCTTTGTGATATATCATTCCATTTAAGAGACACTCAATTCTTTCACATCAATAAAAGCTTGATCTGAATTATTATTTGTTGGCATGTTCAGAACTGGATGTTTCTTACTGGTTCTGTAAAGTGCTGATCCACAAACCCACAGGCATGTGGAAATTCTAACCTCATGTTGGACTCCACTAAAATGCTGAATCTTACATCAAAAACACCAACAAATCTCAGACTCTACTTTGTCCAGCAGTAGCAGCTACATATATGCACTGCTACTTGTATGATAGAATGAGCAACAATAATTTCTTCATAGCTTGTAAAAACCTTATGGTTTTCTTACATCTTTGCCTGTTTAGATTTAGCTGCTGCCTCACTGCAACCTGAAATCTGCATTCTCTGTGTCAGTCTCTGTTCTGTGTCTGAACAACTACCAGCACAAGGTCACCCTGGCCTATAATTAAGGAAGGAAACAGCCACTCCAGAGACTGATGGCTCATATACTGATGTCAGCTATTTATATGAGAAGTTCTATATTTGTAAATATCAGAATTATGTTAGTTCTTGGACTAGGAGACAGCTCTTTAAATAGCAGTTAATTCAGAATTAGACCAACTGTTAATTCAGAAGACCAACTGTTATCTCTATCCATTCTTAGTTCAGGCTCTTGAATAGAGACAGAACAAAGATATTTTTGTCACCACATGGCCACAAGTGACTTGTGACATGTTCTTCAAGTTACAATCCCTAGGAACAAAGAAATTTACTTAAAACAATCTACAGAAAAGATATCTTACACAACAATTCCTTTATAAGACTTCACTAGTTTCAGCAGAGGCATGAATTTACATGACAGTGAATTCCTAAAAACTACTTTTACTGAGCACTTGGTTTGCTCAAATTCATCTAACTGTAAGCTGAATAATTCTTTATCAAATCTAACAAAGGCAACATATAGCAATGTGATCTGCATCACTGACAAGTCAGCAACTGCACAAGAAGGAAGACAAGGGCAAGCCAAGCCAGGATGAGATCACATTTGGGATGCCATGGCCAGTGTTTCACACGGGGCTTACAATTCAACGTCAATGATTATTATATTCTTGTTGAATTACATGCTTCTCATCACAGCAAAGCATAATTTGGCTAAAGGCACATGTATTGGAGAAACAATGTTACAATATTAAATGAGACGATATTTATAATACAAAGATATCCCTCACTGTGCCAGAGAGGAAACTACAATTGTAGTGTATTATCTCAATACAATCAGATTTTGTAAAAACAAATGAGAGGTGCAGCACAAGGTGAGAAAGCACATTTGAGATAACAGTTTATGCACAGGTCTGCTGCTCTTAACACAGCAAGGGACGTGGCTGTCTCAGCTCTCTGCGTTAGTAAAGACCAGATCATTATGATCAGCTAACACACAAAGTCCTGACTGTATCAATGACACCAAGGCTGAACATTCCCTCTTGAAATGAGAAGCACAGGCTCCAAACTGAGTGAAGAACATTCACAGCTTTCCCTTGAAATCATTGTTTCATGTCACAGGAAAAAGTAGTGTTTAAATGAAATCAGGGCTATATTCAAGACAAGAGTGTAAGAAAAAGCTCAGAACTATTGTAGTATCATGAAAACTGATGTGAATACGGCAGTTAAGTGCTTCCATTAATGCCTTTGAAATGCCTTTTGAAGGCAACTAGGATCTCTTATTTTCACAGATTAGAAAAAATCTCCATATAAAAGGCTATCTGAACACTTTCTGAACAAAATCCAAAATATCAGAAATCCTGACATGCTTTATGTCTAAGAGTCTGAAATACCTAACAGAACAACTGGAGGTGAACTACATATACTTAAAATCTTACAGATAGGACAGAGGTTGAATCTCTTTAATTTGAATCTGCAGCAAAAGTTACTTCAGAGGATTATGAAACAGAAATAAATTTTCTATACTGATATATAATTAATATCTAATAAAAGGATAGTCAACCAATATTACAATAGTAACAGCAACATTACCATAGTAATCTTGCAGCCATGACAGTCTAATGTTACTAGACAAAACTGGTAGATTAGCTCTGTCACAAACCCAAAGAAGTCACAGACACACATGGAAGCATGTCCTTCTACCTGATGGAGCTCTACTCCTGCTGTACACTTACATTAGTAAAGCATTTTCAGCTATCTGCTCTATGTGCACTTACATAAGGAGTGCTCCATGCTCCTCTGTAGGTTATTGAAGGCTTTTAACTATCAGTCTACTGGAAAAAAATGTTGCTATCTCTTTTACACAATTCAATTACCTTAAAATGCTCATTCCAACATTTGGATGAGAAGACAGTAGTTCACAGTCATATCAATATTTGAGTAAAGGCATTGTACATTAACAGTTCACTGAACAGAAAAACATCCCCCAACCACTAAAATAATTTCAAACTGAAAATCATCAGGAAGTTACATCCTTAACAAGGCACTCTATGCAGAAACTTTAACAAATTGAAAAAAGAAAAAGAAAAAAACCAAAACCAACAAAATACTCAAGACAAAACCAGATTTAGGCTGTGAATAATACAACATGGTAACAACCGCAGTGACTCAAATCTAAATTTTACTAAATCTAAAGAAGTTTTAAACTGCTTCCATGCAACATCAAATGTGGCTACTACTTTAATCTGTAACAGCCGACTGCAATCTGTAGCTTTTAGGGAAACAGAAGGAGAAAAAAAATCCAAAACCAAATCCCACCCTTAGATTAGAAACTGAGAAATGAAAACAACTGAATACCAACTAAAACCAAACTCTTGCAGACACCCAAATATTATCTTTAAAAAAAATTAAAAATATTTTTAAAAACCACAAACAAGCAAAAAATCCCACCAAAACAACAAAAAAAAAACCCAGAAAAATTAAACCACCTCATACATGGTGTCTTCCAAAGACTGCTCCTGCAAAGGCCCTGCTTAATGCTGCTATCTGCCCATATCTCAAATTCTTCAACTGCACAAGAAGCAATGAAAATGGAGAAATGCCTTCCTAATGTTACTTTGCACAAAACTAATCGTTGCAACTGACACCTGATGCTGCCAGAGATGTCAAGGAATCACAAAGAACAAAAGTCACGACCCAGGATAGATGGTAAGATGGTGACACAGCATTCTGTAGCACTTGAAAGCTGTGAAAAGCCTTGCTGCTTTAGCACAGGGTGCTGTATTTAAAAGATTATCACGAAGGACCCGATTATCAAAAGACAAGACCATTAGCAACAGTCTGAAGCATCACAAAGGAGTAGCTTGGATTTCACTGTCTCTGTAGCTAACAAGGCTGCAAAAGCTAAAGCCACGTATTTGGGATTGGGGCACAATAAATAGGAATTTATCGTGCCTTACTCAACTGTCACTCTCCAGCCATTTTCTACTTTGAAGAATTTGCCTAGCTTTATTTCCCAGGATGTCATTCAGGGACAGTCACTGCAGTGCAACATACTGCACTTCACTGGGCAGGTATAAACACTTCACTTCCAGCTATAAACAACTTCTCTCTAAACCACTATATCCTATCACTGCTAATTATTGCTACACCTTCCCATTCTGCTAGATGCTCTGAGAAGAACAAAGCACAATATACAGATGTTTCCAAGTGGACTGAATAAACTAATTTACTTTAAGGCCTCCCACATTTTACATCCCAAGATGGAGACATAACTTCTTCACCTGCTTTTAACTTCACCAAGTTTAATACTCTAATTCTGGATGCATGCCTCAAGCAGAATATGATATCATTTTAACCTGAACCAGTTGAGAGATATGGAAAAAAACTGTTTTGTGCTTAACACTTCTTGAAAAAGTGAAGACTCCCTTTTTTTGGATCACTCCAATTGCCCTCATATGTTGAAGACACTCCATTTTAATTTTAAAATACATGGTTTGTTACTTAGGAACAAGCCCTTATCAACAAACAAATTCATTTAATCGTGCCCTTAATATATGGGTCTGAAAGAAAAGATCAAAAAAGTCACTGATAGCTAAAAGATTATTTATTTCAAACAGCTCATCCTCTACCACCTGAGAGCTGAGTAAACTGTGGGCATATCATTCCCATAAAGAAACTGAACATCCCCTAAGTGATCTAAACTACACATTTTAAATAGCACTCCTTCATGCAAACTTCCTGCCATGAACAACATGGAGACAGATAGCATACAATCTGAATGAAAGGTTCCAGCAAAGGGGGAGTAGGTCCAAGACAGACAGAAGAATATTTTAAACAACAAGGGAGGAAAGAGCCAAAGAACAGCCAATCAAAGAAATTCAGAACTTGGCTCATCTCTGCTGCCTTAGCGTCTCTCAAAGCTGAGTCAAGTCTGGATTCTCTGAATGTATTCCAAGTGCATTTGTTCCTCTAACATCGATGAACTCACTGGCAAAACATCCATCTTCTCCAGTGCTACTCCACTTCCTACTGCCATTATCATTACTACACTGTTTAAAAGGCAAGGTCCAAGCCAGCAGATCACCCACACGGGGAGCAGTAAGAACTGGTACCACGCTGGTATGCTTGCACTAGGGTTTAACACGTGTAGAGGATTAAGGCGGTACAAAAATTAGGAAACAATACAATTAAGACAAGTACTTCGTGTACTTGTGTTAAATGGTCTGTACTTAACATCTCACATTCTCTAGAAATGAGGTGGGAAGAACAAGCGAAGGACTGTTCTACCCTTAATGTCCTACTGGATTGGAGACTTAAAGAAACCGAAATACAAACAAAGCATGAGACTGCAAAAACGCAAAACAAACCCAGAGAATAAGGCCATCAAAAGCTACCCTTGCCACTGAGCTCCTGTATGACAGTAGATCAGTCCTTTCCTCCACCTTTACAGCTGTTTTCTGTATGCTACTTATTTTACAGCCACCTATTCCGATAATCTGCAATCCAATTTCTCTACATACTCGGCACACCCGGCAGCAAGTAGGATATGGGCTTTAAACACATTAATTGCTTTACACTATAAAACGCAAATGGAGGCAGGACAGCATTTTTGCATTATTTCTGCCAGGTGAAGGAAATTCGTTACTAATGGAGTATGTAGATATTATGGCAATAGCCAGCAAAGGCAGACTCTGGAGCAACTTAACAAATCTGCTCTTTGGGAAGGATTTTGCTAAAAAAGTTTAAATAAAATTGAAGCTGTTCAGAAACCAGTAAGTAAAAAGCTAAATACTAGGCAGTACTTAATTAAATTAATACAGTACAGCTTAATTGCTACAAAATGAAGAATTATGTAAACGTGTACATTCACATAGTTAAAATATATAGCTACAATAACTGCTTAAATTGACCCACGAACACTGCAATTCTCAAACATAAAAAAGACCAACTTGAACAGCAAACCATGGGATGAGGCTGTAAACAGTCTAAGAAGTGCAATTATATCCTTTCAGAGGCTAATCATGTCTATGCAATTTCCAAGAAAAAAGATGTTACAGTTTAAATACCTGACTACCAAACAAGAGAGGGGAAAAGCAAACAAACACAAATATTTACCTTATTGCAGTAAAGCATCCAAAGCTCATACAGTCTCTCTCGGGATGCCATTCCTCCCCTTCCTCTTCCCGTCGATCCCAGCTACTTTTACCTTCAAGATCCTACCATGCTCAGTTCCCAGGTGCTTCTTCCACAGTTTTGCTTTATCGTTATTTATATCATAACCCGAGAAGAAGCCAAGTAACAGAATCTCAGTCTCTCCTTTTCGAGTAAACAACGAGGTGCAACACAAGCAACTGCAGACAAGTGTCAAGCATGTCCGTTCTTCGCCAGCGCCGCTTCGGTTTTAATCTCTGAAAGTGAAAACATACCCTTCAGGCCTTTGGTGGAGGGAGGAAAGCAAATCCGCACTTAAAGCCCACAGACAACCTGGGGATTGGGGCGGCGGCAGGTCGCGCTGCTCTGCTCCCTGTCACTATTGCCGCTGACGGAGAGCTCTGCCGTTCAGTGTTCGCGGCGCTTGCTCGCTTTGGCGGGGGGGGGAAGCCGCAGGGCTGCCGAGCGGCGGCGCCGGAGCCCCGGGTACGGCCGCTCCCGGCCCGGCAGTGACAGCCACCGCCACCGCCCTTCTGTCCCGGGCTCCTCGGCCGCTCCGGACCCCGGCGGGCCCCACAGGCCAGCGGCTGCCGGGCAGAGCCGCGGGGCGCGCGAGGAGCCCCGCGCTGCGCCGCCGCCCGCTCCCGGCCGGGACCGGCCGCCCCGCGCCGCCACCTACCGCGCCCCGGCCTCCCCCAGCTCCCGCGGCGCTGCCGCGGCCTCACCCGCAGCCTACCCGGGCCGCGGCGAGTGGCGGCTGGGCAGGAGGGGCCGAGCCTCGCCACATCGCCCGCCCCGCCCGCGCTCCCGCACACGCCCCGGGCCGCCGCCGAGGGGCGGGGAAGCCGCGGGCGCCATCTTGGCAGCGGGCAGGGGCAGTGCCCGCCCGGGGCAGCGGGCGCAGGGGCAGAGCCCCGGCCGAGAAGGCGATCCGCAGCCTGCGGCGCCTCGCCCACAGAGCCGGCGGTTCGTGCCCCGCCTGCGCCCCTCGGCCGCACCAGGAGCGTGCCCGTAAAGAATCAGCATCCCCATCCTGAGCACCTCAGGAAACCTCCGCACTGCTTTGCTTCATAAGTTAATAAAGGATACCAAGCACATAGACGCGTTTTACATACGCTCCAGATAGGGCTACCAGCATAGCCTGCGGAGCATGGATATATCAATACATCCAACCTGCTGCCCCTGTATGCAGCCCCCTACCTTGTATGCAGAGTTTGCGTAGGACTAAGGAACCAAAGTTAGATTTCCAAAGGAGAAATGCAAAGACATCCCTCAGCTTGCGAGTGGCGCTGCCCAAGCACACCGGCCTGTGCTGACACACAGCCGAGGCACCACACTCCAGTGAAGGACCTTCCTCCTGCTCCTTCAATAACAGGATCTGCTTGGCATGACTCCCCAGGGAATGGGCTTCTCTCCGTGTCCTCCTGCTCCCTTGGACAGTGAGGCTGGAAGTTAATATTGGATCAGACTCCAAAGCAGGGAGGAGGCAGTTTTAAGGAGACGTGGGGCATCTCTCTAGCTTGCTGGGAGAATCACAGACCTGCAGCTTGCCACAGCCCTGGTCCTTCTGCCACTGGATCTTCTCTTCACTTGGGTTCCTACAGCTTCATGCAATAAAGCATTTGTCATTCATTACACAGTTGATTACTTTCAGGGTATTTTCACATCTTTGCAATAATTTAATACAAGGTTTGGAAATCCTTTGCAAAGGAATTCACTCTGCAACATCATTGTAGCGTCTGCTACATTAATTTTTTTCTAGGGATGGATAAGTATCACCAAGAGCCCAAAGACAGATTCAGATACATTCCTGCAACAAGCCTTTGCATATTTGTCTTGTTTTTAGAATATCAGTGAAGTTTCCCTGGAGAAATTCAAGAGCTAATCTGTGCTCAATGTTGTTTCATGTGGATCACCACTGTGGGAGTGGTAGAAGTATCTTTTACTGCAATATCTAAACATAGTATCTAGCACGGATGGAGGGACACTGACAAAAATGAGCCTGTAAAATTATTTTTAGTTGTGTGATACATGTGCTCTGATACTTGATGCTAACCACAATATTCTGCTGCCTTTAGGATGTAAGATCATTTTTTCCATCAAGAAAAAAATAGGAGCTTAGAGTCTAAACTGTCCCCAGGGCAGGATCTGCTGAGCTTAAACCACCCTGGACCCCCTTTGGTGAAATGTGTCTAGGAAAAAAGGGAGCCTGCCTCCTCCCTGAGAGATTTACCTCAGGGCTTGAGTTACTGCTGGGAGCTCCTCCCTAACAGCCAACCTGCATCACCTTTCTAGCAATGCAAACCACTGTTATTAGACCCTTCTGCAGTAATTTGATAAAAGGAAGCTCTTTCTTAGCAGGTCTTTTGAGTTACAAACTCTTATCACATTTTTTGCAGCCTTTTCTAGACTAAACAACAGCTTATTTCAAATTTCTCTTACAATTTGCTCCCTTTGAAGAAGTCAGGCCCTAGCAAAGCCATGTAAAAATCCCAATCCTCCCTTCAGATATTGCTCTGATTTTTTGCATTACTGACTCCTGTAAGAGCAGCTGCTCCTACACACCAGTCCTGCAAGAACCTTCAATGAAGCAATAAAAAGCCTTCCTCTGACAGAAATGGGAGACTCCTCCCCGGCTAAGTGCGGCCACCCCCGTAATTCGGATGCTCCCAGACTATAAAGCAGCCATTTTCCACTCTGCTGGAGTTGTAGCAATGTAGTTATTTTAGTGGGCCTAGGCAATCAGTGCTGCTTGTGTAGGCAGTTCTTGCCTTATATAGGTGCTCTAGATGGAAACTAAAGCATTTGTGATTTGCAACAGAACAGTCTGTTCCTGTGTCATTCAGGGTGAGTGGTCTCCTGGTCTGACCTAGAGTTTTTCCTAAGCCAGGAAGCTCCCTGTAAAGTTGTTGAGGTGGCTTTGGGGTGTCTGCATCAGTGGGTGTGTGTCAAGTTTAGTCTTTCCCTGTACAGACAGACATTTAGTATTTGCTATGAGTTTTTTCTTACATAGCTATATGGGCAATAATAGGAGACGTCAGTGGAAAAAGGTGGGTTACAGGTTTATTTCTGCAGGTGGAGTATAATTCTAGGTGAATTTATATTTCAGTGTACTTACCTACACGAATACTCAGCAAATGATATGGAAATCAAAGAATGGAGGAAGGTGTAAAGAGAAGCCTTGCCAGCTATGGATGGGTACTTTAAAACGTGACTGTTTATGGATTGCTTCAGCTGTGAGATAATTGCTAGACTTTTCATTGCCTACTCTTCCATAATGATATTCCAATTGTTTCATGGACCTTGAACTGTCAGCTAGGCAGTGTTCATTAGTATTTCATTGTCCCCTAGCTGCTGTCTTGTGGTAACTGTTTACAACAGTGGTTATTTCTCATACTTTGTTTATTACTTTGGGTTTTAATATCTCTCATCAGGAGCCATACATTAGTAACTCAGTCATTTTACTGTGGAGTGAACGTGTTTGTCAGCAAGTCCAGGTAACAGAATGGTTAGAAAGAAGGGTGTGGATAAGGAGCAGGCATTAATTGTGTGTTGAGGAAAGATTTAACAAAGAAATGGACTACACTGGATTGCAACTTTGAGTCCAGGAACCTCTAAAGTGGCAGGAAAAGCCACATACCTTATAATACTGCTTTTGCAAGATTATGCTTATTTTCTGTGGATGCAAATAAATCAGGCAAAAATCTGTATTTGACTTTTAGATATTCTCAGGCCTATTGTTTAGCCCTAAGGCTTCTACTGAAACCAAGCCCCAGAGCAACAGAAATCATGCTGAGATGAATGTATGGCAAAGCTTTTAGCTGAGCTTTTTTTTTGATGTCTTAAAGCTAACGCTTTGTTTACCAACAATAAAGACCTGAAATAGAAATGGATGTGGAAATTAGCTTAGAAAGAACCTGCCCTCAATTATTACACACCTCTTTTTTTTTTTTTTTTTTTTTTTTTTTTTTTTTACAAACAGGCTCTTGCACAGAGTAGCAAGGAGTAATCTTTACAGTGTAAGTAAACAAATGGCCTGGTGGTTGCATGTAAAATTTCCGTTATCAAAATACCTTTTGCTGAATGTAAAGAAATAAGACTTTTTGGATGCTAGTTTCTGGACATTCAAGACAAAATAACTTGTGATTGGATTTGGTGTGGCTATTGGAAATAGGCAAGCTGGTCCTTGTAAGATGGTGTCTGTGAGGATGTTTTGCTGAGGGTGATTTGAATTTCTCTGGCTATGATTGCCAGATGAGTTTGCAATTATTCTGTTTGTTAAGTCAGCAAACCTAATGTTTAATTTTCCTTCTGTTACTATTTTCACTTTGTACCAGAGGTAATTCAGAGCTTGTTAGTTGTTTGTAAAATTTGAAAAGGGGAAGGAATTTGTTTGCCCCTTGACATATAAACTGGTGTCGAGGGATTTTAGTTACTTTCTTTCAAAGTGTTGGAGACTGGCCACAGCTAAAGCTGGGTGGTGGTGGTCTGACTAATAGCATTAAGTCTGCCTGCCTGCCCTGCTTTCAGATATGTGGGGTTAAGCCATTCGCCAGACTTAAATTCAGAAAGGAATTTACCCCAGGGTAGCCTGGGACCCTGGTGAGTATTTTTGTCCTTGCCTGTCCTTTCTGCTTGTTTCCACAGGGGGCCTTCAGTAATGACTCCGCCGTTGTCAAAGGCTCAGGCAGTGACTTCATCTCTTCTGCTCCCTTTTTTGTAGTATGGGCTCCCATACTACAAACTTAAGTTTGCAGCTGTGCTCGGAATGTTCTTGTGGGGGTACCTCCTAAAGACCCTTTCAGACTAGATAGATAGTATGTGTTTATATGCTTTGATCTGCCTAGGTTCTTAAGCAAACAGTGAAAATTCCCGATGAGAGTTGAGTCTCAGGACTGCCCCTATCCTCTGCTGTCATTTAGATTAGCTGTGCAAGAGCTAACATGTAGATTTGTGCTACAGCTGTCTTCTTTTGTAGATGCTTGAAGGCACCAGTTGTTACTGCACAAGATTGCATCATAAAAATTGTTCTCTGTCCTTCACCAAACTGAGTTCTCACTCAAAGTCATCCTTTTCTGTACAATCTCAGTGCCAGGAATCAGTGAAGTTACCATACTTGCACTTCAAATCATTCTACTTTAGATAAGAGGGTATTTAATGAACTATTTCACTATGTTGCAGTGCTCAGTAGTATGGATCTGCAGTATGATTCCTGAAAGCAATCAGTGTGTCAGGAAAAAACCAGCATAGCAGCAACCAAGACTGAAGGATGAGTAGGGGTTAGTAGTCTCTCTTGATCTGTTGGAAATTAATTCCCTCTTAGCTGAGCAGGGTAAGGTTGTCTCAAGGATGTATGCTATAGCAAACTGGAGCCTGACTTCTCTTGGTTTGGGGAAGAAGGCAAATGATGGGAAGTAACTAAGGGAAAATGTGCTTAGGAAAGCTCTAACTTGGACTAGAGGTAGGCTTATTGCAAAATATTAGTACCACAGCCTCCCAAAAGTTAGATGTTGGCTGCAAACACACTGCCTGCTTCTGAGTGGGATGCAAAACCAAAGAGGTTCCCTTGTGAATATCCCAGGGACTTGGCTAGCCTAACTCCTGAGCACAGAAAGGGTATAGAGACCTGAATGACGGCTACTGTTGTAAAACTCGAAATTAAGTTTTAAAGATTCTGCAGTAGAGTGTAAACAGTGTGCTGTTAGAGTATGTGAGAGACTTGTGGGGGCCCACTTGCACACTGAACTGGTTGTAGAAGCCTTAATGTAACAGGTCTCTCTTTTGGTTCCTAAGCCCAGGCCCTGGGGAAAGCAGTTACTTCTGTGCTGTGGAGGGTCAACATGAGTTCATGCCTCCAAATGGTGTGAGGTCCTTGCTAAACAAAAGAGGACAGTGTAGGCCTTGAGCTGGAAGTAGGAGCAATTCAATCCCATTCAGAAATCTGGATTTAATGCCAAATGGTAGCAGGAACTGTTGGGCACCAGGACTGTTTGTTTGTTGGGTGTTTCTTGATCATGAAGTGAATAAGCAACTGAAAGATTTATTTTGTTACCTGTAGCATTTTAAATAGTCATTGCTAGAAATAATTTGTATTAATAAACTTGGTAAATACTGTAAATGCTTTGCTCTGTCTTAAGCCATCCATGTCACAGGTGGAGGCTTGGTATGCAGTGTTTCCATGATGACACTGCTGTCAGCTTGCCAGTGTACTCACAGAAGAAATATTTCTGTAAAGGCCATTGCTTTTATGGGGCAACTCATGATGAAAGGTACATCCTTTCATCAATTCAAGCATGGAGTTAGCCCATGGGTTCGATTACAGGTGAAGTTTGGGATTTTCATAATCATAAATGAAGAATTTTTTTCTCTAAGGTCTGAAAGTTTTTGGTTTTGTTATTGTTGTTATTGTTGTTTTTAGTTTTGGGGGTTTTTGTTTTGTTTTGTTTTTTTTTACATTGAAGCCCACTCAGTGCTGGCAGTCAGGAGAGGTTTCACCTTCAGGAAGTATTGATGGCCTGTGTAGTTGGGACATTGATAGATATGCAGCAGCTGGTTTCCACTTCATCAGGAGTTGAGGAAAGCATGGAGGATGGATCTGTGGTGATGTAACAGGAGCAGCCCTCAAAGAAAGACATCTGCAATAAAACAAAAGTACTCCCAATCACACTGCAAAGTATTTGAAAGCTGACTGGGTTTTGCCTAGGTTGTACAAAGCAATCCAAAGACTGCAAGGGTCCATAGGGACCCTTCTGCTGAGCCCTGGGACGAGCAAAGCCCTTATATCCATTTTCTATAGGATGTGCAGATCATTACTGCTGCCTTCCTTTCTCTAGTACTAGAGAATGGTGGATTTCCCTTTGGGACTCTGAAAGTGGGGAGCAACTGTTATCATTCTTTCATGCTGAAAGTATCCTGTTGACAAGATTTTGGGAGCATTTAGAGAAAGTGAAACCCTATTTGCTCTTTGATAGCTCTGTGGATGACTTCTGTTTATCACAAATTCATTCAACTTGGTGCCCATCTCATGCTCCCAGTCCGTCCTGGGTTCCTAGAAATCTTCTGTAATGTAGAAGACAGACAAAGAAGGAATAATTCTACTATATCTGAATCGTGCTGAAGCTTTCACATCTCTTAATGATACTGGAAAAAAACAAGACTCTCCTGTCCAACGCAAGTAAGCCCACTGAGCACTTTAGGTCTGCTGGACTGCCAATCTTAGGAGCAGTAAAATCAAGTTAGAAATATTAAATTAAGCGGTATTGTTTGGTGATATTCCTTACATTTGTTTGATATAGGTTATTTCAAACTTATTTGCCTGACATCTTAAAAACCTAAGATGATATAAACTGCTACCAACCTTAAAGCAAGCTGCAGGAGCCTAGACGACTTGCCAGTGAAAACTTGTTATTAACTTGTTCTCAACTTGTTCTTAACGTCTCCTTGAGAGTCTCTGAACATTTGCAAACAAAAGCAAGTGCAGCCCCTCAGTAGTCCTTAAAAATAGGTATTGTCACCATCTCAGTCTCAGGTGGAAAACTTTGGAGAACTTTAGCTACCCCTAAGCTCTAGACGGTGGCAGAATCTAGAATCCAGACACCCTACCTATCACTCTGATCTCTGAATAGTTATTTCTGTTGGTTCTTGCCTTTTGCCAGAGGAATGCCAGCACATAATCTACACATGACTATGGAGCCCGGGTTCTCAATTGCACTTACTGAACCAGATACTTTGTTGCAGTAAGTAGGCATATGCTAATTGCTGTCTGGGGAACTGGTCTCTTCTTTCTTTATTTATTCCTGCTGAAGACAAATGAAATATTTTGATTTCCTGTTCTAAGCAGACAAGCAGATACTGTACCTTAACTGCTGTGTTATTTTGCAAATCTGAGTTAGCTAAGCATGCTAACACACATATTCCTTACACTGTGCAGTTCCCATAAATGCACAATATTAGGTGTTTGTGAGCAAGAGGAAACATGCTTTTTCACACCTCTGCCCTGAGAGCCAAGTTGCTCATGCTCCATTTCTCTCTGGCTGAAGCATGGTGTTTTTATGTACACCAAATATTTGCAGTAGCTGAACAGCCTACTTCATGCAGTGAAGGACAGGCAGGAGGGCAGAGGTAGTGTCCCATGTACAAAAGAAAGGACAAGAAGGGCAAAGGATAGTTCTATTCTCCTCTCCAGTGTTGTCAGGGAAGGGCTGGTGAGGATCACGAACAGGCTGTTACTGGTGGGTCATGTGAGTGTGAAATAATGGCTAAATGAGGTCTCTGACATTAGCAAGGGGAGATGTGAGTTTTAAGCAGTCTCCCCAGCTGCTGTAAAAGTTGCTTGGTTTTATTCAAGGACTCCATTATCAGAATGTGTTCTCGGCAAAACAAAATCAAAGCCTACCATTTCAAGCCAAGATGAAGTGATTTAAAATTAAACACATACTAGATAAGGTTGCAGCGTCCTAGTTGTTCTGTGCTCTCAGTACTGTGTTCTCTTTCCAAAAGTCTCCAGAACTTTGCTGAAGAACAGTAGTATCCCTGATAAGTATAGAGCTGGGATCTA
Organism: Molothrus ater; assembly: GCF_012460135.2. NCBI lineage: Eukaryota > Metazoa > Chordata > Aves > Passeriformes > Icteridae > Molothrus > Molothrus ater. The sequence goes on from NC_050484.2 coordinate 13,957,169, forward strand.
TTCCTAGATTGAAAACTTGTGAAAATAGAGAACTTAGATGAAAGAATCAGATTTTTCCTTCACTTACCAGGGTATGGTAAGTGTACACTTACCAGCAATGTGCAGTTGGACCTTTAAAATTTATGTAACTTATCATGCCTTAACTTATCATGAACCACTGGCTGATTGTGAATATATCTTAAACCTATTCCTCCTCTTCCCTGAAAATATAAAAGAAATCAGATTTCCCTCTGAACTGCACAACTTTAATTTGTTTGAAGAAAGAGTTGTTTGAACCAGGGTTTTGGAATGCATTCACTGTTTATTTAGTATGAGAGCAGTAACTTAGTGTGTGTCAGCCAGCCTCTGCAAAGAGACAATTTTTGGCATTTACTGTACCACAGTCAAGAATGCTTCTCTATTCCCTAGGTTTCAATAAATACAGTCTACCCTGAATTTTGGCATTTCATACAAGATCCAAGAGCTATGTCAGACATTGAGGGAGCAGATCTCAGGGAGATGGACATAGGCTGGGATAAATATCAGTAAGATCCAACATTTGACCTTGGGGCATTCCTTTTTTATAGAGCTGAATATTGTGTGAAATAGAATTCTGTAGTGGCAAATAGCAAAAATACAGAAAAGACAGAAGTTTAACTGATTTTGACATTACTAAACAAGACAGACATACAGGAAAGGGAGTGTTGCCTGCTTCCATGTGTATTTCTGAGACGTTCTGTCTGGAGTTGGGATTGCAAAAAGATTCACTCTTTTGAAATGAATGGAAAAGGTTTAATTCTTACCCATGGGGAAGAGCTCAGGTATGCCAACAAATGGGTATGATCACACATGTGATAGCAAGTAAATGGAAGATGCTTTATGATTTCAAGAAATGTGATTTATAAGGACTCCGTATCAAGACAATAGGAGCAAATGTATTAATGCAATTTGTGGATGATATGTGGCACTTACTCATGACCAGGCCTGAAAAAATGTGGCTTTTTCAGAATTATGCTACTAAAAGACATTCCTGCTGCTATGGCTCATACTGAAAGGATATCAAAATAATGAGAGAAGTACCTTGGCAAGTATTAATCCTTTGCCTCACTTTAACAGACACAGCTTTTATGTTAGGAAAACTGTACCCATTGCAAATCTGATTTAACATGTTCAAGTATCATTGTACAATAACGCAGTATGGTCATAAGCAAGTTGCATACATCAGCCCACAACAGAAGTTTTTATCAGCTAGCCCTGCCAGCCTTTCCCTGGGTGCTGTAAAGATATTCTTTACCTAGGAACAGTCACTCCACTTTGTTTTAGTATCTTCAAGTTATGAAAAGGCCCTGGAAATAGCTTTGATATTAAACAGATTATTTCCTTCACCTTTAGTGAAACTTTGCATCCCCTTACTGAACTTTGCCTGTCTCTAAAGTTGCTTGGAGAGACTGTGTAACTATAATCTTAAGGGATAAACTATACCCACTTTCTTAAACTGTGATGTGCTGCTAAGCAGAACTCACTTTTAGTATTACATGGCAAGACCTGATGGAATTGCAGAGACTGAACCACTTCTGGAAGTCAGGATCATTCTTCCTTTTTAAAAGGTAATGGTGTTCTGAGTAACTGGGCACTCATAAGTACTCTAGCAGCCTTTTTTTGCCTTAAAGGAATTGCATTGTTTCACAGAGGGCTGCAGGTCAAGGTGGTCACTGCAACATTCACAGCAGTGACCCAGAAGCTCTTATTGTCATAAAAAAATGATCTGCAATATAAACATTTAGAAAGACTCATAGTCCACCCTGGTGTCTGTGTCAGAGCAGGGCATGGGCATACTGAGGTTTCCACTTCTCTTTCCCACTTCTGAAAATTTGCTGAGATGAAAGTTGAGAGCTGTGAGCAGACATTGTGCTTGCTTTTATATACCACAGTCCTAATGCCCCATCTGCAAAAAGTAACACAAAAGAGACCATTTTAAGCTGTAACTGTGGGGTAGACTACACTTTGAGTTGCTGTTAAGTGTTTCGTGTTGTCCATCTGACCCAATGTGAGATAGGTACAAGCACATGTATGAGTATATAAAAATGGTTCTTTATAGAACCTCTTTTGCCTGAAAGCTCTCAAACTCAGCAGACCTGAGCAGCTTCTGGTGTAGGTCTGTTCCTCTCCTTCCCCACCCTGTGCTGATTGCCACTTGCCCAAGCTTGTCCCATGGCGAACTTTCCTTTTGTGACAGCAGATAAACTTTGCTTCAATTTCAGTACTTTGGCACACACTTTATCCTGGAGACAGGAAAAGTCTCCATCTCACATGGTGTTGTTAGCCTTTGCCTACTAATCCTTTCTATTGTGTACAGATTTTAACACAGACGTGTGAGGAGGAAGTAGTGATTAAAAGTCTCAGTCTCTTCCTGGTGCGTGATTAATTGCAATATCCCAGAAGACTATAAAGATTGAAATCAAGTGATTCTTATTAGATGTTTATCAGTGTATCTGAATTTCTAACTAACATTGTAAATCAGTTTGGGTCACTTGGCTCAGTGTTTTCCCTTTGAAAGTTTGTTTTAAAAATTCAGAGGGAGAAAACAGCATTAAACTCCAGTTGCTGTCTATCTGGAACTCAGAAGGATTGTTGTTTAGTCCTAAAGCAGAGTGCTATAACGCTAAAGCATAGATACTAGGCTAGAGAAAACTGTATTCCTCCATTTTGAAACTTTTCCTCTGTTTTTTTTTTTTTTTTTTTCCCGTTTGGTGAAGGTTTGTAATAAACCTTGACTTGTTCTGTTTCAATTATCATTTTGTTGCACCTAAATCTTAGACTCTGAAAAACAAACTGCTTCATGGAATATGCAAAGCTGGTTATAAAAGTGACCTATATCACCAGTAGATGAGGCATCAGATCAAAACAAACTACTGCACTCCAAAACTAGATTTTTAATCCTATGTATCTGGGGACCTCATTCAAGCATGTGAAGACCTTGTTAACATGATCCATTAGTAACTTGGCACACAGATGTACACCTTTGTAGATCTAATTTACTTTAAAGAGCTCTATTTTCAACTACATAGCCTCCACCTCCAATGGAACAAAGGAGTGTTTGTGGCTGTAAGGAGGGAGGGCAGGGCACAGTTTGGGAGACTTAGTGGAGCTCAGCTTTGCTTAGGTTTCAGGCCAAAGAAAAGTGCTTTCAGTGCTGTAGTAAGAAAGAAAAGAGAATGACAAGTGTATTCTGGGGAAATATGAAACCTCCACCTTCACAGCCTTCCATCACAAACCACTTCACTGATGTTTTTTTTTTAACTACATCCACATTAAATGACAGTGGCTAATGTGCATTCACCATTTCCAAAAAGGTTAGATACCCTTCTGTCCTGTTTAGTATATTCAGCCCTTTTGTCCCAGACTGTGTTACCTCAGACCACCTTCCTTCATCCTGTTGGATTTCCTTGTCATGATGTTTGCTTACCTGTTGTATTTGACTTGCTGTATTGCTGCTGTTACTGTAAGTACACTGTTCAGGACTTGATACTTGTCTGCTGGCAAGTCCCCATGAAAGACCATGAAATCTAGCCCTGGATGCCTTTGGCAACCACACCACACACTTGCTTCACTTAAATAGATGATGGGTTTAGCACTGCCAGTGGAAATACCTGTGTGGAAGTACCTGGCAGATCACCTCCATAACAGCCTGTCTGGGCTAGTTTCTGTTTTGAGGACCTCTAAGCACCCTTTCAACCATGACTCCCTTTGTGAAGCCAGCATCTTTAACAGTGTTTTAGAGAGATGCAGTAAAACTGATTTTCTCATGGCTTTGGTAATTGCTGTTGCTGCCAGCTGCCACTTGAAGATACATAGTCCTGTGGTCTTCTATTACTTTCCAACCTGACAAAATTGATGCTTTTCAGAACAGATTGGTTATATTTTTGTCCAACAGATAAACCAGTTTGGGGGAGAAAAGATATTTTGCTTTTCCATGATGAATGCTAGATAGATGTTTCTACATGACATTGGGCTAGGAAAAAGCTCTTCACATAATAAGTGAGAATTTTCAGACTAGCTAGAGAATCAGTAGTGACTTGTCTTAAGATTACTATAGCAGCAATGAGGGAGAAATTTGTGCTTGCTTGCATGGGCAGTGCTCTAGTAACTCTGGCTGTGGTACGAAGACTCTGACTCACAAACTTGAGTGGAGCAATTTAAGAAGCTAGAATCTCTGGTCCAGCAGACAATACGTTTGTGCCTCAGCTGCTGTGTTGTCCAGTCAGGCGTGTTAGCTGAAACCATCTGATTTCAGTGTCATAAACTGGGCTCTGAATTGAGACAGAAAGTTGCCACCATGAGTTCTACTGATGGAGCCAGCCTCTCGGGTACAATTTTCCTCTTAAATTAGCCAAAGGAAAAGTGGATAATGCCCTGTTCAATTCCCCATTTGCCCCTTTTCCATGATTTCAGGTGCTTAGGAAGAACAGAGCCAGAATAGCCTCTTACCTTTCCCACTGTGGGTAGTTTTGCCATGCAATGGTAGGCACTAAATGTATGCATAGGGTGCACTATGATCAGAGATCTCTTCTGGGTCCTGTAGAAAAATTTCATGACTCTGCATTGCATTTGAACTCTGTCCAAGGCTTTCTGCATAGCTGAAGAAAGACTTTGAAGTTGTTCTGACTAATTGATTTGGTCACTGAAAGACCTTTCTTTTTTCATTCTGGAGACAATATAGCTCAGAAAAGGAGGAATTTCCTGTCAAGGTAGCAGAAGGCTATGATTCACCAATCCTGTGGTGCACACACAGGCACCTTTCAGGTCTCTAGTTCTGGCTGTCTGAACATGTGAGCAGCAAACCATATGATGTGCTGGGCTTGGTTTTTGTGTGCAGACAATCAGATGCCAACCAGCCAACAGGGGAGGGAGTAGCAAAAGGGCAGGTACTTGCATTCTGATAATAAAGCACTGGGTTTATGCTTATTAGCACAAATAAGTAATACTATAGTAAGTATAACATACTATAATAAGATTTCTGTTGCTTATTCCTCTTAATTTCACTAGTCTTATCTATAAAACCACAAAGTATTAGCCATAGAAAAGTGAAGACCATGGCAGTAGTCTAACAGCAAAACCAGCACTGGAAAAACAAGGGTAATCACCTATTTGTTAGTCTTACTGTTTATTTTATTACAGGGCAATGAACAAAAAACAGTCATAAGATGTTAATCTCTCTAGCTGTTTAATCTTAACCACCCCCTCACCATTGCTGTCTCATGGGCTCAGCAGCAATATCCCCTCCTCCCCTCTTGAAATGACCTCATTTCAAAGTATAATTTCTCTCTGTTTTGGCTTTTAAGGGGTCAGACTGATGCTGTTTGAGTTGGGATGAAATTTGCTTAGGTCCTGTCATTGGCTGCTGCCTATGGTTCTCCTGAATTTGTTTCAGAGGAGATTCACCAGTTAATTTGTAATTTGTGAATATATTGAGCTGTTATTAGTGACAGCCCATCTAGGGAATGGGGAGTGTTGTTAGGCAGCACAGCATGGACATACGAGGTTACCATTAGAGATGTAAAAATGGGGATTGGAAGATAGACTTCAGTGTACTTGGCACTGCAGGGAGATGCTTTTTCTTTAGCTGAGCCCTTTACCAAAATAATAAAGCAGGATGGTTAAAGGGGAGAGCTGAGAGGCACAGGCCACATCATCCTGCCCAATGCTGGATCCTGTATGGGAGTTGCAAAGCACTGTGGAAAAGGGAAAGTGTGTATTCCCTGCCTCGGAAGTGCTGCATCCCTCATTGTCTCTGGAAAAGTAGCATAGTGCCTTGAGGAGCAGTAGGGATGCACTGGAAGAATGTAAGCTCCCAACATACTGGCAGGAGGAAGCAGGAGAGAAATAGCTAATGGAAGAGGAATGGATGTCTTAGATGCAAGATATGAGGGTGGACAGGAAGGAATGGCTGTGAAGATTAAACAAAACCCCAACTAAAACACAAGTTGCAAATGTATTACCAAAGCTAAGGTAGAAGACATCAGTTAACTCACCTACAACTAAGTGAAGTACCTGAAGTCTAGGTATTTGTTATGTCTTTGCTTCATTTGCTTTCCTCAATTTGAGTTTGTTCCAGGCTTCCTTGGAGAGGTTCCTTGTTTTGCTTCTGTAGTTCCCTGCAGGATGCAAATATTAATAAGCACAAGCACAGCAGGCAGGGCTGAATCCATCAGGAGAGATGGGGACTGCAAGGCAGATCAGCCTCCCTCCTGCTGTGTGACATGTGATGCACGTTGAACTCAGGGCTGTGGGGGAGCCCCCTTACTCTGGTTCAGCAAATTCAGCACTGCTGCTGGAATGTTTTCTTAGCTTTGTTGCTTAGTGGAGCAGTGGTAAACAAAAGGCTTTAGCAAATCACAGACAAATAGAAAGGCAGAACCTATTTCATGAATGTGCTAGGCTAATCTGACATTACTGGGTTCTTTATGGGGTCAGGGGTTTTGTTAATTTCTTTTGAAATAGGCTTCCTTTTCTTTTAATCTAAGAGTGACGGTAGTAAATGTTTTGGGTTTTTTTCAGAGACATTAGGCAGAAGAATACTTTCCATGTGTATATTACTGGAGTTGACTTTCCAGCTCATGAGTGACACCTCCTGCCAATGTCATGCAATCCAATTTAGAATTTACACTCTTTAGTGTTGAAACATCTCATGCTAAAGAGAGCTGAGAAGGGCAGACAAGACTGGGACATTCAGTGTTGCATTGCAAAAACTGTTTTACTGGCTCATGTGAATTCTCCAGACCAACTTTGTCATTCTGTTGCTTTCCTCTGGTCAGTGTGTCCAGTTGCTTGCAGTCCTTCTTAACTCTCCTTGCTGAATGAGGGCCTTGCTTCTGATGTGCTGTTGGTGTCTGGTACTTGATGCCTTGGGGGAGAGAGAGCCTTGTATCATCCTGGGCTTAGAGTGCCACCAGGCTGGTTTCCAGACCTACTGCACGGGCCCACTCGCAGTACATGGTTGGAGGTAAGAGGTTCTGGCTTCAAATTCTTTAATGCTCCTGAAGTTACTCTCATTTTTGCTGCAATTGGAAAAGAAACAGGCAAGCTGTAGGTGGCTCTCAGTGGACAGTGGCATGACTGACCTTTGCAAAACTTCTAGTATTAGTCTAAGTTTAAAAGCAAGCAATAATTGATCAACATAAAGGCTGTCAAAGGCTACTGGAAACATGTAATCTTGTTTACCTCCACTTGAGGAAAATGCACCTATTGCAGTTGTCAAGAATTTCAGGAGCCTGAGCTAGATACCATTTTTAGGCTACAATGACAAAACTCCTCTACATTCCCCCCATCTTCCCAAGAGAACAGGCACAGCCCAAGGTTTACACCTTCCTTTCCCTGTGCAGCTGTTGGAGCTCAGCAGGCTGTAACTTGGTGGCTCTGCAGGGCCAGGTCCTGCTGCCTGGTGTTCCCCTGCCCTGGCTTTGTAGGACTTGGGGTCAAATGTTCTCCCTTTGCTTCTGGCCATGCCCTGCAGCTTCAGGGCCAGTCAGCATGGCAGGTGGATGCAGGGAGATCTTGAAAGGTTGAATCCAGTGGTCCTGACAGGACAACAACTCATAGACTCATATACCTGCAGAAACAATGTGCTAAGACAATGGGCACATTCTTCTGGTCAGCAGAAGCTAATTCAAGTGCTTCAGCAGTCCTGGGGGATAAATAAGCACCATTTATAGTGTCCATCTGAACTACCTCAAGGGTGTGACTTGAGCTCCCTAAGTATCTATATATTTTAATAAAGTTAGCACATGATTTTCAAGGAGATTTAAGCCAAGGCTTAAAAACTGACGAGGGATAACAGGAAATCTCCACCAGTTTACTTCAGCGGGGGAAAAAAATCCACAGAGAGTTAATTTTCAGATGGGCTGGATTCTAGCTCTTTGAGTCTAGGACTCTTAAGGAAGCATAAGCTGAGTTCCAAGAGTTACTGTTAATTTAAAACAGTAGATTTAACCTTTAAATGAATTAGAACTTTGCAAATTAAAGCATCCTTAGTTTCCTAGCTCATCAAAGCATTTCCTTTTCTTTCTCATAGAGTGGGAATGATCTTTAGTGCATGATTAAAATGAAGCAATGTTGTTGGCTGAAACAGAAACTGAAGAGCATGATAACATTAGCTTATCTTCTTCAGAAAAGTTTGTAACTTTGCTACCTTTTGATCATTAAGGAAGTATCTCTGAGTCCACAAGGGGCAAGATCTAAGCAAGTGGACAGTAACACGAGCTGAGAGAAATATTACTTCTGTTCTTTCTTTGAACAGAAGTACTGTTCTTTCTTTGAACTTCTGCTTGCATAACATCAGAATATAAATTAAAGCTAAAAAAGGCCCACCTCTCCTCCTCCCAGAGGAAGAAAACCCCACCAAAACCCAATGCAAACTCAAACACCCCACCACAGGAAACAGCATGAATAGCTAGCTGGAAACCTTTCAAGAAAACATTGCTCCTCTGCAGTGTATGGTGAGCACTCAAAACAGATTTCTAAAAATATCCTGGGTTGGACATTCAAGTATTCCTGTCCATAAGAAGCAAGGCTGTAAAAATATACAGTGCAACATTCACAGCAAAAGGAGGGACAGTTAAACCACCCACTTATCCCAGGAGCAGAGAGGAAGATCCCTCCTTCTAAATAACATATTGTGAAATACCCCTACATCCACAACTAGTGACATTTCTAGTTCTTGATGTGGAAGAATTCAACTAAGAGAGGTTACAGCCAAGGCTATTTTGGTGCATGTAACTGTGAGCTGGAATGAGCTCTAGCACTTTCTGGACACTGTGTGTCAGTCTGTCATTAATATTACACCTAAGCATGTCTGAGATTAAAAAAAATGTTAAGTGCACCACAAACACTGTGAATTACATGTAAATTGTCTGTTATAGTCTGACTACAATTCCACATCAACTTGAAATAGTTGGTTAGGAAACATCTATAAATTATATGTTACTGAAAAAACAATCTGTATATTCCAGTACAAGAGACCACCTACACAAATAGAGGCAAAACCATTTCCAAGATAGGATTAAAATAGGAGCTGAGAAAAAATTAATCAAGAAAGAACACAACATACACAGTACTGAAAGTACTTTACCCTTGTAAAGAGTTTAGTAATGAGAAACAGACAGAATGAGCCCATTTAAGATGAGCATCAACCTTAAGCATCAGCTTGCAGCTTGCTTGCATCCCCATCAGTGATGTATATTCTCTCATATAATGCAATCTTTTAAATACTTTCCTTCCTTTTTTTCCCCCTTTCAAAAATCCAGCTCAAGCAGCCCAGCCAGCAGAAATACACGACTGTATTAAACTGTTGTTAACTGAATTCACACCTCTGGGATGAACACCCCCCTGAGATACCCCCAGACATTTCCAAATGCTTGGCTACTCACACAGGTGCACAGTGTTCAGCTCAGTGCATGGAAACACCCTGACTGTGGAAAGGGGCACCTGCTGGGCCTGGTTTGGGTGGGTTTGACACATGACATCACTGACAGGGACTATTTCTGTTATTCCTACTGATTCACAACAACTGTCTCACAGACTTAGTGACTGATTACACTTTTATAACAGAACAAGCATAATCTGGTTACTAAAACCACATGTGCAGCTCATTAGGAAGGATCCCATCCTGCCTTTCAGTGACTGGGCTGTGCTGTCAGTTTAATGAACCTTATTAATTTTGTGAATGAACACATCAGGAGACAAAAATGGAATCTCAAGAAGAGGCATTATTCCACTGTATTATTCACTGAACTGAATAAAACTGCATTTTAAAACTAGTCATATTCTCCAAAACAATATTCTAGATGTTGCCTGGCAAAAATCTGAGCAGCTAACGATTTAGACAGGTATGTGCATATAGTCCAGGCTATATATTCTCAGTAAATTCATGATGAATGAAAGGATTAAGAGACTTTTTGAGAAAGAAGCACCATAGAGCCAGTTCTTCAACTTTTTAAATCTCCCCATGTTTTTTTTAGTTATCAGTTATCAGATAGGGTATAGTTTTGTTGATAGAAGTGCAGTAATTATACAGAGCTGAAATGGAAGGAAACCTAAAGCCTTCTTAAAATTTTCCATGTAAACTAGAGCTGCATAAGTTAAAGCAAAATATAAATCCAATTAAAAAAAGTGCCAAAGCTAAAAACCCCTTTTGATAAATTAATGAACAAGACCACTGTTCCTTTGTAACATTAGTAGCATAAATGATAGTAAATTATGTTTCAGTCTATAATATATTAAAATGCTCAGAGTCATGTATTTGCATATATGGACAAGTTTGCTTGAATGCATCAACCAAGGAAGCCACTCGGTCTCAAAGAAAATATAACTTTATTTAACTACACTTTGTAAATATATGAACCTGTTGAAACTGGAATGAAAGCTGTGCCAGTTGCTGTACCCTTGTATCACTCCATTAATTTCACTTATCAGGGCAGTGGCTCCAAATAATGCAGAATTGGTCCTACAAGTAGGATCCATTAGAGTCAACCAAACCTCAAACCCAACAGGTTTTAGACCATGGCACAAGTCAGTATGAAAGCACTGGATCACAAACACTGGAGTAAACTGTTAGAAAACCAATATATTGATTCAATCTACACTGGCCATCTGATGAAAGCAAAATGAAAACATGTACCAAAAAAATCACAGCTATCATGTTGCAAAATCACTTAATTTGAAAAAAAAGTCAAAGGAATTAGATTATTATTAGCATTAAGACAATTCTCAATTGCCCACTGTGCATCATTGTATTACTTAAAATGTGACACTTTACTGGACTTATATTAATGTTACCTACAAATTTATTCTGCGAAGCACAAAATTATCCCTTCCAAATGTAGTGCAAAATCTGTGATGCTTACGCAGTGAATCCGTTGATCATATGAGCATATTTCAAAATGACCAGATCTAACCAGCCACAGTGTCTCTTTCTGCCCGTAGTTACCCCCCATTCATGGCCACAGGACTGTAAAAGATCTCCAATTTCCTGAAATAAGACAGAAAGAATGCTGATGGTGTTTCACTGAAAACATGGCTGGAAAACAAATACAAACAAATACAGATGAAGAGCAAGAAAAATGCAGTTGTGCCATTTTGAAGGCTATTTTCCAGGAAAAAAAATTTACTAGGAGAGGACTAGGCAGATAACAAATCCCCTCGTGCACAGGATTTCTGTATTGCAATTGCTAGCATTTCAAATCATGTATTTAATATGACTTTTGTGTTCCAAGGAGAGACTTTTCTCCCTTCTTCATCCAACAGGAAGATTTTCTTGACAACTCAGTCCTTTATTAAATTTGGTTTGCATTTACTTTCTTCATCTGGTCTTTTCACATCTTTTTGGGGTCAAGACTCTAAATGCTTGGGACAAGACCAATGCTTGTACACGGTCTAGGTCAAAACACCTAGGGCACCTTGCTTCTACCACAGTATGAGACTGCCAGCTGTTCCATTCAGACTGGCAGTGGCTATACTGTGGTAAAACTTTATGTTCATGATTCATAGACCCCAAGGATACCATCAACTCATCTGAGCCATTAAATAAAGGATTTCAGTGACTAAATCCTTAAATTAGATTCAGAGCACTGCCCTAGAGATTGCTGCATGCATAGCTCACAATCAATATCCTGAACTTTCTAATTTCTTGATAATGAAAATAAAGCAGACAGTTTAAAATAACCAAAATCTCTTCCCTTCTATTTATTGACCCCTTTGTGCATGACTGGCTGAGACACACACCCCATTTATTCTATAGATCACACAGAACACAGGCTGTTAAGCACAGAAGTTGCTGTAATTTAAGCTCTTCTGGGATGCACTGACAGTTCCAGTCCACAACAAACTCTCTCCACTGAAATACACCTAATGATGTTACATAAGATGATGACATCTGTTTTCACACTGATCATTACAGCAGGAGTGTGGTCACTGCAATGTAACATCGCCACACTCGTGTTTCTCTCCTCTCACGACAAACACCATAATGAAATTCTCTGCTCTTTATGGGTGTGATTGCTCAGCATTATTATCACTGTGCTTATTTATCAGTGGAAAACCCTTACCCCATTGTGTCGGGACCCAGGACATTCCTCTGGTTGCCCTGGGTGATTCAAGACCCTGGCAAGGGGCTCAGAGACCTTGGCATGGAGTCAAAAACACCTGTGCCTTTGATTTTAGTCCATGGAAAAAATTACCAACTTTCTGTGAAGATTTACAAGCCACAAGAGTTTGAGTAGAATGATAGTTAATTTGTCACAAAAAGTAGAATTTCGGGGTTTTAGAATTGGGGTTCAAGAAGCAAGATGGAGGAATCTGGTTGTGTCCTGTCCTTCTTCTCCTTCTTCTTGTCCTCCATCTTCTGCTGGGATGGTGACACTTTTTGATTGATTTAGAGTAGAGACAGACTGCCTAACATAGGTGACAGGTAGTGGAAAATTATTGTAAATAAAGTATACATAGTATGTAGGATAAAAAGTTAACATCACCCCAAGGGCAGACAAGTGTGCCACAACCCAACCTGCTGACAGATCTCAGCCGGTCAGAGAAAGAATGTAATAGATAAGAAAAAATAAACAACCCTGAAAAGCAGAACTGACGAATCTCGACTTCTTCTTTGGTCGCCGGGGCTGGGAAAAAAAAAAAAGACTTTCTAATACCTCAGAGGTCAGAAACCCGAGACCACTGCACAGTTACTTGTTGCCAGCTGTGCAGAGCCCATTTTGTAGCACTAAACGTACATGGATCTGCTCGGTGGGGAAGGCGCCGATGCCCACGCGGGTGGTGTAAGCCTTCACCACGCCGTGCGCATCCCCCACGCGCTGCGGAGGAAGGCCCAGCCCGGTGCACACACCGCCCACGGTGCAGCTGGAGGAGGTCACAAAGGGATACGTGCCTGCCAGGGAAACACAGCAGCACAGCCCTCTGTCAGCAATTGGTAAGAAACAAAGACTGTTTTTTATCAGTTCAAAGAAGGTTTTCGCTTCTATGTTTGGCTTTAAAGTTAACTGGAACAGCAGCCAAAGAGGGAGGCAAATTATTTTTATTATGTGTCATTCATCCTTTACAACTTTCACCGAGGATTGCACACAAGGGAGAAATTCAAAAGCATCTCAATATTACCTCCATTAGGCACGGGATCTATTATACGATGCTTCTGCTGTGTAAAGCCTTTTTTCAACGTTCTGTGTATCACAGAAATTATTTCCATTAAGTTCATGGAGAGTGTGATGTAAAGGTCACAGACTGGCATTCCCAATGCTCTGCACAAGTGGCTCTGAGTATTTGCCACAAATTGTCTAAGTCTTAAGAGTTACTTATGATCTCTACACAGTGACTCTGGACTGAAGAATCTCTCAAGTCCTTAATTTTTTCTTCATTGATTTAATTAGACTATTGGTAAGAAAGCATAGCAGAGACCAACTGTAGTGGCAAGACTTAGAGGCTGCTGCACCAGTTTAATCCTCCTCCCATGGCAGAGGAATTACCTAAACTGCACTGCAATGAGTACCTGGATTGTTTAGCAATGTGCACACACATTTAAAAGCAATCAAGACAGGAATATCTGCAGTGAAATTTCAGCTGCACTGGAATAAACTTCAGTAAAAATCAATATTTAAACCCTAAACACTAATCCTGTTGATGATACAATCTCTGTTTTAATGAGCTTTACTTCTGGGAGATAAGTTCCTATTAAGGAAAGACTATTTTCTCTATTTTCCTGCTGCTTGCAAAGTCAATATAAACACAAATCAAAACAAAACTGATCTCTTAGGAGTTAAGCTGAGTTTAGAATATAACTTACCAAAGTCAATATCAAGTAGTGCTGCATTGGCTCCTTCAAAAAGGATCTTCTTTGGGGAGCCATGAAGAGCTTCATACATAAAATACACACCATCTCGAACCATGGGTCTTATTTTTTCAGCATATCCCTGCAAATTGAGTACAAATGTCAGCTTCCCCAGATAATAGCTGCAAGCAGAGAACACTGTGTTCACTTTTGAAAGACAAAACATACAGATAAGTCTAAGGTTCCAGCCTCAATAACTGTGTTTTCCTGAAAAATACGACCATTAGTTTATACTCCTTTCAATCTATTGAACCACTCATATAAGAAAACTTGACTTATTGTGGCATTAGAATGCCATAATTTCTGTATCATTGCTGTTCACAGAGATGTGGTATGCCTACTAAATTTTGTTGCTAATGTCCTTAGATAGTGTGCTATAGTCTAGCCACACTGAGAATGGGACTTAGAACTAGTTGAAGCACCAAAAGACAAACATATCAGTCCTTTTGAACATTAAAAAATATCCTCAGGGTGTCAGCTCCAAAAACTTATAAGAAAAAACATGGGAAAGGTAAGAGATATTTTTAACATCCTCTTTTCTTAGATATTTATGAAAGCTGTTTTACCAGTTGCTCTTCTGGATTTATTTGTAAAAAGACAATTTTCTTGTAATACCAGGATCTTGAAACATGCTTCCACAAACAATTCTTCAGTAAGCAAGGAAGTCCCACTGACACACTGGACACTAATTGAAATCATCACCCTGCATTCTCTTGACTTCTTTGACACAACAGTCATTTTAAACAACATTCAAAAAAGTAAAATATTATAGGAGAATTAAATCCTCCACAGAGCTTACATTAATGCCTACAGTAAGAGAGAACATTCAACTACAAAGCATAGCTACTGTTTATTAAAGCTCTCATAATAATGAACATACGTATTTTTCATCTAAATTAGCTCAATAAGTGGTATGTCTGGTACACTTCATTTTTATCTTTTAAAATTAAAATAAATATTTCAAGTGATAAATCCTTACCTTTAGCTTTTTCAATTGTCCTTCTGTATCAATTTCCAATGTGGGAAACATTGACTTGTACTGTTGTGCCAGGTTTTTAAATCTGTAAAATATTGAAATTGTATCTATGAGGAACATATTCACAGAACCTTTGGCAAGAACTCAGTTTATATTATGCACAGTATATACTGAAAGCTATAGGGAGAAAATACTCAGCACTCTGACACTTCAACCAGTGCATTTCCCAGTGTTCAAAATTCCATTTTAAATTATGAGGAACTCTGTGAAGTACAGGAAGTACACACACACACACACACATTCTTTCCAGTTTTCTTCTCCTTCTAGGCAATTTATATACAAAATTCAGACACATATTTAAAAACATCTCCTTAAAAGCAAATCAGTCAGGCAAAATGTATCACTCTTTAACATAATATTTACAAATGAAAATAGTTGTACCTTGAAGAAAATCATCTAAGTCAGAGAGGAGGTCACAAATCAGAAGGCCTGTTCGTGCAGCTTTGGAAGAATATGTTGGTCCAATCCTCTTTTTTGTTGTGCCAATACTAAGTAAAAAGAAACACCCCCCTCAAAATGTATAAATACATGCAAAAATACACTTTATGCCAAGTAATTTTGTCAAAGTGAAATCATATAATGGGCAGGATGTCTGAGACATAAAAATATATTAAAGTTCTGTAATAATAAATATATTACATTAGTACCTTTCAGGCTTTGCATAAGTATTGCTAATATTTGTGGTATTCAGTAAAGCATGAGTCTGGCTGACAGTTTGTTCACTAACATAAGTAGGAACAGAACAGAAGCACAGAATTATTAACATCAACAAGGCTCTTCAGAGACACACGGCATTTCTGTTTTTCAAAATTATACTGATTTTCCAAATTTGTGTGACTATTAATGAAATGAGGCTGTTGGAAATACTTACTTTTTGCCTTCTTGTGCTTGACGTTGCACTTCCGGGAGCCCATCTACTGCCTGGTGAAGTCAAACGCTGCAGTGGAAAATCCAATGATATAGTGAGAGAACAAAGGAGAAAAATATTCTTTAAATAACATATATCCATAATTTCAAGACAAAGTGCCTCTGCTGTCATTGACAGCGCACAGGCCTCCTCAAGTGGAAACAGAGGGAGTATTCCTTAAACATTGTGAAAACATGTGAAAACATCACTCTTCAGTGGACACAGATTCCATTATCATGCTTCAGATTACACAATATAATAAGAAGCTGTGTCAGATCAAATACACAGCTGCTCTGTGGAATAATAATTTAATTTAGCCTCATGAGCTAAGCAAACATTTGTGAGGGCTTTTTCCCCTTCACTCTTCACTTACCTCTATGTGCTCTATCTGATATAATCAGTCTTTTCTTCCAATCTTTCAAAACTGTCAAAAGATGAAGAAAGGCAGGATTTAAGCTGTGCTGATTGGTTGAGCTTTGACATTGACTTTTACTTTTTCTGTCTTTTTGATAGTTTGTATGGCGTATTCTTAAGATAACTGTAGACAAAATGGATAAACCACAAGACAGTATCAAATACCAGCAGTGTTTCTGTTAAGAAACTACTCGCATTTTTGACTTATCAGGTTTCTCATTTTGGTATGGACAAAGATATTTCTTAAATGCCAGAATGCTGAGGATTACACAAAATTCTTTAAAAAATATTCTTGTTTATATTGCTACGCAACACATTTTCCCCTCCAAGTTTTGTCTTCCTCCTTGACTTTTTCACCTGCTTTTGCAATGTCTGTGAGCTTAGTTTTGGCATGTTTTGGTCCTTTGCAATGCAGCTTATTTTCTCAGAGACCATTTCTTGAAGACACTAAAACTCCCAATTTTCTGGTTTTTTTGGGGTTTTTTTCAATTGCATTTCATTTGATCCTATCTCCTTTCCAGAGTGTTTGTAAGCCTTTCTTTTCAGGGTCGCAAGATTCCGTTTCCCTTCCCGAAAGGAAATGAAATTTCCTTTCGGGAAGGGAAACGGAACCTTGCAAATTTAATGGGCACTAAGAGAGGAATCTTTGGTGCATGGCTCTGCACTTGCTACCACTTCTGAGTTTCTTATCACTCGCTTCCTCTCCCTAGTGTGTGTCTATTAATCAGATCTATATGGTAGAAAGAGGGGATGGACTGGAAAGAAGACCGGATATAAGCGATGAAATAACAGCAAAAAAAAAAGCCAGCACTTGGCGCACCAATTCATTGTAACATCGAACTGCATGCTCTACTCCTGCATTTCATGATACACACAGCTGTTAATGAATATTGCCCTTGTATTCTGTCTCTCATAAATGTACAGAAGAAATCATGCTCTACCTTTGTCAGTTCTTGCAACAGGCCTCAGGATCTGGGTTTGGAGCCTCTCTGACTCAGGGGTATTTCGGAAGAGGAATTCCCTGTTTCTTGTCTCTGCCTCAGTTTGTGTGCCAGTGAAATTAGGCTATGGCTTCTTGCTGGACAGCTGCTTTCTCACGTTGCTTAGAAACAATGCTGCTCATCTGAGAGAAATTAAAAGAAAAAAAGCAGCAAATCAGAACCACCACAGAAAAGAGGTTAAACCTCCAGCTTGCGTTATCATTTTCCAGAGAGATGATACTAATACACTTCCAGGCATTGAGTTTTGTTGCTGAGCCTCTAGTGGTTGGTTGGAAACCTAGCAGACTTGCTAACAAGGGAGGCAGAGACTATTCACTGGGTTTTCTGATGGATCTAATTACTTGTAAATGAAGCTACAATCTTCTACTACTGTTTCAGAATTCTACCAAATGGAACAATGAAAAACTAGGACTGATACCCCCCCAGAGCCCATCTAGGGTTCCATTTGCAGTGTTTGTGGCATATAGCAAGGATCCTGGCTACTTGTTCTTTCATCAATGTTATGTTTTCTCTTACAGTACTAGGAGAAATTTTAACAGTCAAGAAATCCCAACATGCAGTTCTAAACACCACTGTTGTCCTTCCAATGGATGCAGGTCTCATTTTTCATGGGATTGCTGATGGTAGCCAATCTGTCATGATGGCTAGCAAGTCACTGAGAGGCTATGGGGTTTTGTAGATAAGGGAGGTTTGCAGGCTGTAGTTCTGAATGAAAAAGCCATCCCCCTCCTTGGAAATGTACTTCTGTTAATAAATGATTTCCTAGTAAAAAATAGGAATCAGTTTATGAGACATGATCATAATGCTGTCTCTCTTTGTGATGGTCTAAGAAAACATACAAGGAAATGTGTTAACACGAGACGCAGATGTTCTCCAGGAAGAAGCCTACTTCGCTTTTATAGAATTTGTGCTGTGCTTTCTCTTGGTTCTTTCATTTGCCTTTGTCACTTATTCTATGGCAAAAGGAGCACCAAGCTTAGCACTTCCCCACCTTTCATCCCAGCTGAGGAGCTTGTAATTAAGTTGGATTTGATTTCTGAGAGCATCCTCCATGCAGGCATCGTGGCAAACATATCAAAAATAGAGCTGCTGCTTGTTTGCTCTGAGAAACACAGATCTACTGCATGCCAGGCATAACTCCACCAGTTACACCCACCCAGGTCTTATCTGC
Source organism: Molothrus ater (assembly GCF_012460135.2). Taxonomy (NCBI): domain Eukaryota; kingdom Metazoa; phylum Chordata; class Aves; order Passeriformes; family Icteridae; genus Molothrus; species Molothrus ater. The sequence goes on from NC_050484.2 coordinate 13,975,562, forward strand.
TGCTACGGCCAGGCAAGAGGGAAAAGTGACCTTCACAAAGTGAACACAGCCATGCCAGGACTGCCCCAATGTCCTGCTAACCCAACCCCTCTCCTGTTATGTGGCCTTAAAAGTGATATCCTGATGAAGAAAGGGACTTTCCTGAAATGAGTCTGCTCCCTAGTCCTTGGGTGAGCTCATCCCTGCCATTTCCCCCAAAGTAAGAAATGCTGCTGTATCATTTCAAGGTGGGGAACGCCACTGTGTTTGTTCTCCTCCCTGGAAAAAATAAATAACATTCACTATAAAGCCCGTGGAAGAGATGGGGGAACTGTGCCAGCAGGCATCAAGCTGTGTCAGTGCTTGATTTCTCTCTTCTCCAATTCAGGACCTTCTTGAGCAAAAAGTGTTGCCTTGGCTGTTAATAGTTCTTGCTTGTTTTTAACTTCTCCAAATTTGTCCAATCACTTTCAGAATAAGTGAAATTGAAATTTTGAGAAATGACATCAGCAACATCTCCTGGCAAAGATTGATACTGTTTCAATAGAGCTGTGTCAGAAAGGGTCTCTGATTTTAAGAAGCCAACTGTTAATTTAATTTACTGACCGGTATTCTTAATAAACTTAGTAGAGAAAATTTAGGCCCCCAAACTGTGGAATTTGTCACACATGGATCACAGAGTGTACCTTAGAGGATACTTACATCTTTTACCCACACCCATAGAACTAGCATTTAATGGCAGTCTGTTTCCTTAGAGCAAGAAATAAAGCTACAGGTTCTGTGTGCCTGCAGAATTGTTACCCATTGCACGTCTAATTTTCAGGATAGGTATGGAGAGTGTTTTGTCAATCTGCTACTTAATTAGGTTGGAATTAATAAATATATTTAACAATTGCCATTATCTAATGCTCATCTGCTATGTATTAACAAATACTCATAAAATAGGAGTAGGGTTTAGGACTCTTGCAAAGGGCTACCTTTGTCTGTGGCAGAGGTATGACGTTCAGGTTTTAGAAACATAAATTACTTATCAGTAGAACTGCCTTGCTGAGGTTCAGAGCTTGAAATGTTTCAATAATCTCAGCTCCAGAAGGACATTAACAAAGTTTGGGAGAAGGATGTACTAGTGATAGTGGAAACAAAGAATGCAGAATTTGCAAGCTGCAAGGACATTTGGGAGAATTCCCAAGATAAAGAAGAAACTAACAAAACCAACTCAGTAACTGTGCTGAAGTCAGCCCCAAGTAGGTAGAAAGTAATTCTGGCAAGGGGAGATTGCGACCACAAAACTCACCAACTCAAAAGAAGAGAGACTGAGCACATAGACTATAACAGTAGATAGAATACTAATTAATCAGAGAACTATGTTACTTGTAGCCAATGAATATTAATGCCTTTGTTTACTAAAATGTATGAATAGTGATAGTTTTTGGTAGTCATGCTGGTTTAGTGGATTTGACACCCAGCACTCTTTTCTGTGCAGAATTGTACAAAAATCAAATACCTCACCTCTCTGTTCGGATTGGCCTCTTGAACACCAGGTAAAAGAACCCATTTTGGGAAAACAGACATGTTTTCAGCAGCTTAACTTCTATGGTACCTGCACTGTAAATTGATTTTCAAAATATTTGTCTGCTTTTCCTGTATGGGTCATCTCCTTAAAATATTCACCAGCACACATAATGTCAACTTCCTGAAGGCAAATTCAAGGGTGGCTGGAAAACAATGTATTAACTAGGACAGAAGTGTGAAGTGCGTAGGAATAAAAGTAATTCCTTTTAACGGTCACATTTAACTGTCTTTGTCACAGCTGAAAACTACAAACTCCAATTTTTTGGGTGGCGTATGTCCTTCAGAAGAACCCTCGGCCTTCTTTGAGGCATTCCAGGAGCGGGTTAGCTCTGTGGGGCCGGGGCCGCTGGCGGCAGCAGCGCCTCAGCGTTGGCCGCTTCCCGCGAGAAGGGCAGCGGGGCCGCGGCAGCCCCGTGCGGCCGGGGAAGCCCCTCCGGCCTCGGCGGCGGCCCCGGGCGGCAGAGGAAATTCATCCGGCCCCGGCGGGGGCGCAGAGGAGGCGCGGGGCGGGGCGAGGGGCGGGCCGGCCGCGGCATTCGAAAGTCGCTTGGCGGGCAGGGTTTCCTATTAGCCCTTGTCCTCCTCCTCCTCGTCCTCGTCCTCCTCCGCCGGGGGTCCGTGCGGGGCCGGGCCAGGCCGGGCCGCGGCGCCGTTTCTCGGGGGAGTGCGAGCCTTGGCCGGTGAGGGCTTGGGGAAGGGAAATACGGGTGCTGACCCTACTCGGTGTCGCTCTCAGCAGCGATGGCAGCGTGGGAGGCTGCCGAAATGTCCTTCTTCAGTCTGAGCGACGTGAGGGAGCGGATGCGGGAGAAGAAAAAGGGTGCCTTGAGGACTGCGAAGTTGAATGCCTCGCTTGCATCGAAAATCAAAACGAAGATCATCAGTGAGTATATTTTGCGTTGCGGTGTGGACATATGCTGGCTGCTATGTCAGCTTATAACTGGGCCTTTGGCCGTGGCATCGGGAGTGGGCAGCAGTCCCTTAGCAGAGCTCGTGTGCTGCTTCTCAGCTGCTTCTCTGCCCGGAGGTTTTAAGTGAATTCAGTGCCCTGCAAATGAGTGTCAAGTGCCACGCAAGGTGCCCCAAGGTGTACGAAGTATTTTAGTGTATATGCAATCCTCTGCAGAATCTAGGCCAACTGGCTTGTTTTTATGGGGGAAGTAATGCAAGGATAGAATAGGATATAATTTGGACTACCTTTAAAAACTCAGATGTTTCCATTACTTTTATTTAATTGTTTTGAAATTGGGAAACAGGGGTCCAAATTTACTCAAGGGCAACTATAGAGGAAAACAGTTTTTTCTCCCATTTTTTGGATGGCGATGAGGACTTACCTGTTGGTGACTTATTCAAAGCAAGGAGCATATATTTTTAAACTCAGCACTTCAACCATGCCATCATTCATTAAGAATTGAAGAAGTAGCTTGCTGCCTGAGTGTGACCCACTGAGGATGGAGAGGGTATCTGAAGTGTTGTTACATGTTATTATGGAAGGATACTGCTAATTTTGTGAGGGGGCTATTGAGTTGTAGAGATCTGAATGTGAGGAAGGCTGGTCTAGGAAGAGAGAGAATTATGATGACGGGAGAATTATGGGTGAGACCTTGGACGTTGATGATGTGTGATACTGCTCTGTCTCTCACAGACAACTCCTCCACTATGAAAGTCTCCCTAAAGCAGAACAATAAAGCATTGGCTCTGGCCCTCAATGCAGAGAAGGCCAATGCACAGCGGCTCACCCAGGAGAAGACCATCCTACAGAAGGAGGTGAAGCAGTGCCACTTCCAGAACGCTGTGCTGCGGCACAGGCTCTCCTTCCTGGTAAGGCACTCACTGTGCCTGGCATGGGGAGGGGTGGTGGGCAGGGTGAGCTGCACTAGCATCTCAGCTGTGGGAGGATTGAGCTGTTGCTGTTGAATGTCTGGATTCTCAACATATCAAAAAGATTGCCATTCATTTGCTTATTTTTGTTTCCAAGCTGTGTTCTCCCCAGAACATTCCTCTGGCTAGTAGCATCCTTGTTGGAAGAGATGTTTTGATGTAATGTCTTTATGGCTTCTCTCTCTTTATTACCTCAATACAGAATAATATGTTGAAAAAAATGGACAATCTTATGGCTGCAGTTAAGATGGCCGAGCTGTCTGAGGTAAACCATGGGAAACCTGAGCACACTGCTTCTGGGAAGGGGGCTGTCTTTTTCTGTCTTTTGCTTTGTGTTGCTGGCCAGTTTGGTGTTAAGGATTTCCAGGATAAGTCTTTGTGTAGGAAAACTACAGTTTTGAATTGTTTTCCTCTGGATTATTTGCTATATTGGGCAGTAGGCTTTTCTGTTCTGACAGGTTGTGACTTCTTTTCAATTTCTTTTTTGAAGTATTGCCATGGCAACTTGGGATAGGGAATAGGGCACTTTCCCTGTGTCCTGTCTCATGGGTGGATAGGAAAATACTTCTGCTTCCTAGTCTCAGATTATCTGAACTAGTTTAACTTCATCCTTAGGCCGTGGAGACACAATCTGATTCTGTTTGTTCCATATTTGTTCCATAATTTATTCCATATCGTGAGAGAGTTGCTGGCAATACTTTACATACTTTCTAGAGAAACTGAGCTTCTGCTGTTTCTGTGCAGGAGGCTGCACAAGGGATTTCAAGAACTTTAACTCACTCTCCTATTTCTCTTATTTCCAGTTCCATATAAATTCTTCATCCTTGTCCAGTGGCCAAAAGAGCATCATGACTGAAGATAGCTGGGCTGATGATATTGTAGATGGTCAGCTTCTGAGGTTGGCTTTAAAATGATACCACCAAGCTTGTTCTGAATTTCTATATGCTAAACTTCTTGTGTTTTATGTGTGTGCCTTGTTGCCAGTTTTATATGAGATAGCTTCTCTGAACCACCACTGCTTAATGCTTTCCTTTATCCTGTCTTTTTATTGCCATTCCTTGTCTTGTTTGTCCTAATGCTGAGTCTGTGCAAAAACTAGTCTTTTTACCTCCTTTCTTTGAGACTGTGTTACTTTTAGGCAGTTTTCTCTTTGCTGCTGAGTACAGCAAGATTTGCTTGAGCGAGTGAGTGCCATAGCTGGCTACTTTGATGTTTGTTACATAAAAACGTTTAATAGTCACCTCCTTGTATCATGTAAGCTTTCTGGAAAGATGGTCAGAGCACGATCTCCTAAAGTATATTTGAAGTCCTCTTTCTTCTCTGTGTAGTCTCTGAAGACAGGGCAGTCCTTGGAGCTGCCACACATGGCCTGTAGTTAGTCTGCTGGATTCTGGGGCCTGTCATGTATGAGAAACATGATCCATTCTGCTCTTCCTTCTCACCAGGGTTACACAGATACCGATGAGAGTGCCTGTTTCCAAGCTGCATGATGCAGAGCAGCAAGCTGGCAGCTCCACAGTGCTACGAATATCCTCAGGAGAACTTCAGAGACCTGCTTCTAATGCAGGAGAACTTCAGAGACCTGCTTCTAATGAGGCCCTGAAAATTGTGCCTGTTGCCTCCAAAGATACTTTGCCACCACAGCACGATGAGATAACTCAGTTCTACCAGGAAGAGAATGGCAAGAAGGTGACTGAAGCAATGGCAACAGAGGAGGCTTTTCATGACTCTCACGTATTTGGAGGTAAATTTGCATCTCTTGCTGTTCTTCTGGTATGACTTTGTGTCTGTGCTCAGAAATGCGTAAATGCCATAGCTCCAGTTAGCTCTCAACCACAACTCCAGTAGCTCCTAATGACTGGTATTAACTACATGCTCCACTGGGGCCGCTCTTGCTGGAGTTATATATATCCCAGAATCAGTCTTCAGAGGGATATGTGGTGTGTTTGCAGTAGATCAAACTCACAAAACAGGCTTTTTGAGTAATAGGCACTGAGCTTGGATAAGACTTTTGGAGAGGTCTGAAAGTGCAGAATCTGACTAGGTGCACCACTGTTTCTTGTGGATTTGCCATACAAATGATAGCTCTTATACAGATCATAAGTGTTCCTAATATTACAGCTGGTTAGGGGAACTTGATTTGGGCTGCCCCTCTGTTCAGAGAGAAGCCAATCTGATACACAGTAAGTTGGGGGAATCCCTGTCTCAAAATCATGCTTTTTTATGCTTTGGATTTGTGGCAGTGTATGGAGCAAGGTTTTTACTGGTATGGAGAAAGATGGCAATTACCTGCTGCATTTCTCAGCCTTAAACATGATTTTTTTCTTTCCAACAGAGGTCGTGTGCAGCACTGAACAAAATCCCAACAATTTGCCAACACTTGCCTTGGAAAGTCATACTCTTTTTTATGAGGCTGATGAGATGGCAAAACATTTATTTGATCGTCTCTCACAAGGGCACGTTACTCAGAGGAGAAAGCGTTCCACCCTGTTTGCTACAAGCACTCCATCTTCTGCTCTGGATATCTTCCCACATGTCAGTTCCACTCAGGCAGCTTGGGGTAGTACTGCACAGGACAACAGCAGCTCCAGCAAGAACAACACACAGCAACAGCTGCCATCTCCCAGCCCCCTGGCTTCACCTGCTCAAACTGCTGTTGTTTCTCATAGAAACTCTGTGGGTAAAGAGACCTTTTTTGAGCAGCCACAGACAAAAGGAATGGGGTGTGGTGTTGAAATGGACCCTAGCTATAGCCAAGTCCCTGAGTTTGTTCCTGTAAAGGTTAAAAGCAAAGGTAAGTGTAAAACCAGAGAGAAAAAGACTGTTAAAAAAGCAAGAACAGGAAAAAAGAAAACAACTGCAATTAAAAACAATGCAGAAAGTAGTCCCGACAGATCTCAAGGTGAAGAGTGTGCTCAAAATGCAAAGCTTCTTCAGCCAGAAGTTGCAACATGTTCTAGTGAGACTGAAGTCTGTGAGATGGGGCAGAAGGTGTGGGAGGGGGCTTTTGACAGGACGAATAGAGACTGTGGTGTGGAGCACCATTCCCACTCTCCTGATGGAGTCCAAGACTTTGAAAGTACTCATGAGGTGAATCCAGGACAGCTGCAGAGTCTTGAAAGTGCTGACTCAATGCAGCAGGTTAAGAAGGGACCTGTCTTTGGGATGCAAAGTGTGGAGAGCTTGCTAAAACCCCCAGTTCATACCTTCTCAAGTCTTGAAGTTCCCTCAGGTGATTCCAGTCTACAGAATTCTACAAAATTCTCATGTGTGAGCAGAAAGAGCATCAGACAGAAAGCCAACAGAAAAACTAGAGTAATTGGGAAAAGAGATGATTCTGATGAGGAATATTTACCAAACATTGTGATAATACCAGAGTCCAAGGCTGAAGAATGGCCTAAAAGAAGCCAAACAATCAGGAAGAATACTGCCAGGAATAGTAATTGTGATCAGAGAAATGAAGTTCGTGTTTTTAGGCCCTGCATAGATGTTCAAGGAGTAGCTAATGGGAGCACAAAGGATTTGCCAGGTAATCTAAAACAGCGCAGGGAAACATATATTGTCCATCCTTTGGATCTTGCAGGAAATTCGGGTTGTTTCCAGACAGAATCTGAAGGGAGTGAAAATCTACCTCCCAGGTCTGTTCCTGGGAGCAAAGTGAGCAAAATCCCCAGAGCTGTTAAGAGCAATCAAAAGAGCAATAAAAACCAGACAGGGGACCTTCAAGAAAATGGGCAAGGTGAAGGTGACCACAACATGAATGCTTTGACAAAAGAAGCCTCTTGCAAACCCAGGCCTCAGAGGAAGAGGAGCAACCCTCAACCTCCAGAGACTGATTCCCTGGCCAGAAAAAGTGATGGAGCCAAGGTTCTCATTGGGAGTTCCACAGAACTTGCATCCAAGCAGACTGTCCTGATGGGGAAGTTTTCCTGCATTAGCCATCTGCTGTCTGAGCCAGGTGATTTCCTGGAGGAGCAGCTACCTGAGATATCACTTGCAGATAGTCTTGCAGACCTTTCACACAGTCTTGAATCCTCCCATGTGAGCAGTTCTGCAGTTTTGTCTGTCAGCTCCAGACTTACAGAAGTACCAGTTTCCAAGAACTTAAGTACTGAGGGCAACAGAATGCCAGCAAAACTCCCTGTTTTGCTGAAAAACTCCCCGATATTTCAAGAAATGACTGCAGAGGAAATATCTGGGGAAAGAAACCAAGTCCAGTCAAGTTCTTGGAGCTCACCTTCACAGAAACCTGGTAGGTACTAAGATGGGGAAGCTACCTGTGTTTGGAGATGAGGGCAAAAACTCCATGCAGCAAGTACTTATATTTTCCTTCCTCTCCTCTCTTTTTTCAGAGTTAAAGATCAGTCTCCAGTACACTATTTATGCTTCCACTTGTGCTGTCCTGTCCTTTCTGTGGCTGCATTTGCTTCTAGTTTATCAGCATTTCTATAAGAATTTCTGTCCACTTGTCCATGTGTAGATATTGGGACAAGACTAGCAGGATATGCTGAGTCTTGCTTTACCACTCTTGTTATCTACAGGGCATACCTATTAATTTAGACAGTCAAGTATTTAAGCACTTCAAAATCTAACTTGATGCTGACCCTGCCTACTAAAGTCAGTCAGTATTATTGGGGCACAAAATAACAAGAAGGTGGAAAATTTTTGGTCCAGAATGTTTAGTGCTGCAAGGCACTTCTAAGGTGATATCTTCACTGGAAATTACCCAGGACCCAACCTAAATTATTTTGGTTGTGGGTTTATTTTTGTTTGTTTGTTTATTTTTTAAAAGGATGTGGAGGGTGCATCCCTGGGCTGGTACTACAATAGTTAAGCTGTTAGTTTTGGGGAGATTGCTGTTAATGGATGCTCTGTAAAAACAGTAGTCTTGTGGGGTTTTTCTTTCTGTAGCTGTTGACAAACAGGCCTGTTACAACTGGAGTGGGCTGTACTTTGTAGAGAGGGAGGAAGTTTGTTCTCCTGCCTCCTTTTGGCTGTCTCCACTTGCAAAGGTGCATGAGCACTGGTCCTGTGTCTTGCTGGAAGTGAGTAGGTTGCTGGTAGGTTGTTTGTGTGCTATAAGCTTGCTATCTTCTCCAGGTTGTAAGCTCCTGAGCATTACAGCTATCAAATAGAGTTTTTATATCATTTTTCTACTACACCAGAGCCAATGATACTATCAGTACTAGTGAGTTTTTCATTGAGGAACCTAATTTGATTTATGAGCTGACTTTTCAGGAGCAGGTCTGGTATTTTTGGATTATAATGGTCTCCTGAGTTTAGGGGCAATATGCTTAGATTCTGGATTGCGCATGTTCAGAGAAACCTGGTAATGCAACTCTTTTCTGTTTGTCAGCTGTTATTTTTTAGGATATCTGGAAATAATTTGGAATCACTTTGATCAAACCATGTGAATGTCTCCCTTTGCAGATATCAGGCCACTACAGGACTTGAACAATGCCAGGGTTGTGTCTCACTCTGGCTCGGAGGAAGCGTCAGGGTGCTCATCTAGGCGGAAACGGAAGCCAACCTGCTACAAAGAGCCATCAATCAACAGGTTGGGCTTTAAACTATTAATTCCAAAGACTGTTCCCATGCTGCAACCCCTGCTCAGCTCTCATACACTAACTCTCCAGGGCTGGGCCTTCTGTTGCTTTGTTCAAAGTTCTTACCCTTTGTGTTCTGTGACCCTCCTCTTTTACCACTGTGTGGTTATGCCAAAATTCTGCATCAGTACAAATGGATGTTTAAGCTTCTGGTAACAAGCTACCAAAGATGTTATTTCACTTGTTGAAATGAGCACATCTCTTGGCAGACTGCATCTGTGGCACTCCTGTGCTAATGAGGCAGTAGCACAAGGATAAAAGACAGGTTAAAGACAGCCCAGCAAAAGCCCTGATTTCATTTACATTCTGTGATGACTAAAATTTTAGACACCTGAGTAATACTTTCCCCCTGAGAGCATCCGGTATCTATGTTCACTAGCAGATATACCTAAATAAATAGCAGCATCTTTTCCCTAGGAAACTGTAGATTCAGTACATGCAATGGCTATTGCACAGAGTCATGTATTCCTAAAATGACAGCTTCATAGTTATATAATGTTTCTGGTGTGTTTTTCCCTGCAAAGTGTCCCAGTTTGAACTTTCTGTGAATAGCTGGTTATATTACACCAGAAAGTACTCTATTGGACAAGAAACAAACTGTACCACTTAATCATCTTATGGGGAAGACCTGCACTAAAATTAGAAACTTTAGGGACTAAAATCATACATGAATTCAAGGAATACTTGATGGTTCAATGTAACCCTTTTGTTTCTGCAGGAAACTGAGGCAGGGTGACCCATTTACAGACACTGAGTTCCTCCACTCTTCTCTCTGCAAAAAAAAACCAAAGCCTGTCAAAGCCAAGGGAATGACCAAGAAGATGAAAGAGAACAAAGAATGGCTTCCTGAAGGATGTCTCAGTGCCAAGGCAGGCAAGTTGGTTACAACAGAAAGGATTAGAACGGTGGTTGAAAGCAGCCCCCAGGCTCCTAGAAGCTCACGCGTTTAGCCACAAGGCTACAGCTTTGAACACAGAGGCCCAAGCAAAGATGGAGGTGGCTGACCAGGCAGATGAACTATTCCAACTAAGGCAACCCAAGGACCAATTTGACAAATTGAGCCTTGTGCCATGTATTTCTTCTGTTTTGAAATCTTTAGGACTTACGGAGTGGGGAAAGTGGTTTACACAAATTGATGGATGTCTGTTTTAATGATGGGCATGGCCCTTACGTGCTGTATGATTAGCTCCTAGCTATCTTCTGCTTTCTTCATGTTCTCTGCCCCTGGCTGCCATGTAAAGCTCTCTGCAGCAGAAGATGAGCTCTGTACCATACATTAAGGAATATTGAAAACACAGGGTGCTTAGGACTGGATCTAAACATGTCTTGTCTTAAACATTCTGAGTATTGCTACAGGAAAGGTGATCAGAGGAGAGGGTCCCATGGGACAGAGCTCTTTAAAAACATCTCTCCTTTTCCTATCACTCCTTGCCCTTGTTAAAAAGTCCTCCTTCAGCCTTCTTGTAGCCCCTTGAGGTACTGGAAGGTGTGATAAGGCGTCCCTTGCACCTTCTGTTTTCCAGGCTGAACAACCTCAACTCTCTCAGTCTGTCTTCATAGGGGAGGTATTTCAGCCTCTGATCATCTTTGTGTTCCCCTTCTGGCTTTGCTCCAACAGGTCCATATCCCTCTTAAACTGGGAATCACAGAGCTGGACAACAGTACTCCAGATGGGGTCAGTTGTGTTTCAGGAAATCCTTTACTCTTCCACTGCAGTACCCACTGGCTTCAAGCACTTGCTTTTTTTTAGGTCTGCTGTGTAACTTTGAAGATCATTGATTTTAAATGTTGAGAGAGTGGTGGGGAAAAGATCACACCAGTTGTAAAAGGGAAGGAAATGTGCCTGTTTGGAAGCAGGAAAAGTGTTTCCTCTATGGCAGAGCAGGGAGAGGGCTGCTCTTTTCTTCTGACCATACTTACTCCTTCTCCTTAGCACTTCAGCAACAACTGTCAGTTCATGAGGATAGGCTAGGTCTTGCTGTACTCTCTGTATTCAGAGGACTCCAGAAGATGGAAACTTCATTAGAAGAGGGTAAACAGTGTCAGCAGCAGTTAGGTAAATGCTACTACATAGCTTACATTTAAGCTGTACCATTAAGTCATTAAAACTAGGAAAAAAAAAAAGGCCTAAGATTCAAAAATGCCTTCTTATTTATTTGTTCACTTTTCTGGAAGTTACCAAGCTTTCTCTGGTATTCTGTAACTCTGGAAGCCAGGTAGGAGCTAGTCAATAACACTTATAACACTTGTTATAAGTGCTGTTGTATTAGAACATGCCTGTATTGATCCACTGATGTCAGAAGCCAGGCCAGGAACTTAGATCTCCAAGTGTTCCCACTAATTGTTTTCATTGTCTCTGTGGGTCAGAAATGGGACTTTTTCCAGCTGCACTTATGTGCTTGTGCTAATAACAGAATAGTAGATTGTATTCATTGACATTGAAGGTATGGAGACAGGTGCTAGCAGTTACAGAACTGTGCTTCAAACACAAGGTAATAGTATCTCCTTTAGTCTAACAGTGGTATCTCTATCCTAATCACCACCTCGAGCAGTCAGCTGGAGGGGGAGTTTGTTCATGTGTAACCAGTTTGTTTTGCTGAGCAATGATGTATCAGTTTTTATTACTCCCAAAATAAAATTTCAATGCAAGTGGTATTTTCAAATTCTTGTACACTACCTGATATTTACCATGACACTACACATGACAGCTGTGCCTAGGCTAAAACAAATTGAAACTATATTCTAAGAAGGGAGATACTTTTTGTTTATATCACATTGCAACAGTCTGTCCCAGCCTGTACTGCACTGTACTGAAAGCTACTGGAGTCTCTCTCTGAGGCAGTTTCCCCATATCTGCTAATCACACAAAGGAAGGAGACACAAAGAATGTTAGTTGGCTTTTATTTTAGTTTCAATTAAAAATATTCCTTAAAAAAAACCAACACACAACCATGGATGGAATAAGTTTTCACAGTCATGATACGACTTGCCGTAAGACAACAAGGGTAAGTAATAGCCCAGACAATGGAGAAAAGTTTGCACCTTTATGAATTGTGGGGAGAGGGAAGAGGTTAACAGTTCCTATGCTTCACATCCAGTCAGAAGGAGCATAACTAAATGCATGGCCTGCATTTAGACACTGCAGCATGGCTTTGGTAGGCTCTTAGCCTATAAGGCTTGTTTCCAGCATTTACTAAGTGCTACTCAAATGCTACAGTCCTGACTGTAGCAATGGAACCAAATCCCTTGGTATCAGGACACTGTGCTCTGGTTGGCACTACAAGATAAATTCAGGAGGGCTGTGGTAGAGCTGGCATAGCCCTCTGAGCTCACTTATACTCACTGGGAAGTACTCGAGAGAGAAGGACGGTATTCATTTCTAAGGTCTGCTGCACATAGGTCACTGCTGGTTTAACCAGAGCTGTGACACAGACTGGCCTTCAGACTGAGAGGAAGAGATAAACATAGATCAAAGTCACAGAGAAAAACCTCAGGTCTGCTGTGAACAAAACTAGGAATCCAGACCAATACTGAGCTTTTGTCAAATTCATCTGCTTAGCAAAAGTAGGGCTTCACCTAGCAGCTCAAAGAGTTTCAGAAAACATGATTTTCTAAAAGTTTAAAAAGTGTCTATGTTCATTTTTATCTAGTGTTTGTAAAGTTACACAACGAAGCACAATACAAGCAGAACAGAAAAGCCAGGTACATGTTTTCTCCAAAATCCTAAAGTTCCCATTAACTCTTGTAATTTTTTCTTTGATGAGGGCACTTGTATTTCTTCTCATTCCTTTAAAGTGTCTGGAGGAACTACTGCACTGGCTGCATCTACCAAGTACCCAAAAATTTATTTCTTGGTCCTTGACATTTTTCAGGCTGAATTTCAATTTCTGGTTCATGTAATGCTTCCTATTATTGCTGCAGCTTCTCCCACCTTTTCATGGGAATCTCCTTCAATTAGAGTATCATCTATATATTAGTATAGTTTCGCATCTGGAGGGAGTGAGACTGTAAAAATTCAGCAAGATTGAGCAGTCATGGGTGAATGTTTGTACCTCGGAAGGAGCCTATTAAAAACCTAAAACTGATGAGAGAACAACTGCTAAGAAAGCAAGAACAGGAAAAAAGAAAACAACTGCAATTAAAAACAATGCAGAAAGTAGTCCTGACAGATCTCAAGGTGAAGAGTGTGCTCAAAATGCAAAGCTTCTTCAGTCAAAAGCTGTAACATGTTCTAGTGAGACTGAAGTCTGTGAGATGGGGCAGAAGGTGTGGGAGGAGGGTTTTGACAGGAGGAATAGAGACTGTGGTGTGGAGCACCATTCCCACTCTCCTGAGGGAGTCCAAGATCTTGACGTAAATATGAGGTAAATCCAGCACAGCTGTAGAGTCTGGAAGTGTTGACTTAATGCAGCAGGTTAAGAAGGAACCTATCTTTGAGACACAAAATGGAGAGCTTGCTAAAACCCCCAGCTCATACCTTCTCAAGTCATGAAGTTCCCTTAGGTGATTCCAGTCTACAGAAATCACTTCTCTTGAGGAAAGTGACCTCCAGTGCCTGTGCTTTGCAAGAAGACTCAAGTGTGATCAGACAGAAAATCAAGAGAAAAATGAGTAATTGGGCAAAGAGATGATTCTGATAGGAAGTATCTACCAGTGTGATAATACCAGATGGCCAAAGCTGAAGAACAGCCTAAAAGAAGCACAACAAATGAGACAATGCCACTTACACTCTGATGTAAGTGGGAGACACTTTGTTAGGGGAGCTTGAGTGCAACCCATGCCTTAAGCTTTGGGCATAGAGGCCAGCTTCCGCTTCAAGTTTTCAGCAAGCTTGTCCATGAACTCAAAGGTGTTCAGGTAATCAGAGCGTGTGACACTGCAGGGGGAAACAAAACAAGACAGGTATTAGTTGTATAGACTCTAAATAAAGCAGAAGAAGACTGTTCAAAGAACTCTGTGTTTTGCCTCTAAAACCAAAAGAGTTCTCTCCTACTCATCAGGCTGGGTTTTTTGCCATAAGACTCTGGGAAGAGGTAGCCAGGTGGTATTTTACAGTTATGTAGGTCTTCTTCATTTGTCAGGATCTGGCCACCATAGCTAGACTGTCATACAAAACATGTAAATCTTTGCAGTTCCTTCTTTACTTTTTTCTCCCATTCATTTGGTGCAATAGCAGGGAGAGAGCAATCTGCACTAAGTTGCTTGGGTCAGGGAGTGTCTCATGTTTGTTTTACAGCACTGGGTACAGGAAGTCCTTTGAGACAGACTCCTGTTCTTTACCACACTAAAAATAACATTTCAGCCAATGCTGTTCAGAACCACCATGTAAAACAGCCTTTTCTAGGCATAGCTGGTTATTTCAGACACTTACTTAGGCAAGCCTTTGATGCAGGCAGCAAGGTCCTTTGTCATGAAGCCAGATTCAATGGTCTCAATGCAGACTTCTTCCAGGGCAACTGCAAAGTTCCTGAGGCTACTGTTGTTGTCCAGCTTAGCTCTGTGAGCAAGGCCTCTTGTCCATGCGAAGATGGAGGCTGAGAGAGAACACTGGGTTATTCTATCTTTCCAGAACTTCCTGAAAGTTGCTCTAAATCATCATGTGGAACAATAATTGGATTTTTAATACCAATAACATGGAAAGCAAACTGAAAAAAAAAGATACAAAATCTGGTATGGGAAAGAACACTTATCTTCATTTAGGTATCCTTTGCCTTTTGTGGAACTTGAAAAAAACAACCAAAGCAGACCTCAAACTACTCACTGCCTCCAGTAATCTCTCTATGCATCTAATTTTATTTTCTCCCTGCCCTAGTCAGAAAGAATGACAGGTGGTAGGACCCTGTAGTTACAGAGAATATTGTGACAGAAGGGTACAGTTCTTTTCCTAACACTACATTATGCTCTGGTCTCTATGCAAATTTAGAGGATGCTTCCCCTCATGTCCCATTTCATGTACCTTTACACTTTGAGTGTGTACATGGCTTGGGGTGTGGTTGGTTCTTCTGGGCCATCAGAAAGAGTTATAAAAAACAACCAACCTAAACCTTAAGGCCTTGTGGCTATAAACCAATAGTTTCCTGAAGAGTGAGTGCATAAAGGCTAAGTTAGGTCTAGTTTATTGCTTGCACTCACTCCATTCCAGCCAGTTTTTTGCTTCAGAGGCTGTATCTGTGTCTGTAGAGACCCAGAGAAGCTGACTTAAGTCATGAGAGGACTGTGGAGGTGTATTCCCTTGCCTCCCCCTCAGGCCACACTGTGATCTGAGAAATACTCATTAGGCCTTGGCAAACCACACCTAAGCCCTTCTCAAGCTTGTCAGAAACACAGGAACTAGTGGTGTCTAATGAGCACCTTGTTTTTAAATGAACAGCCTTGCAAAGGTATTTTTCTTGCCTGAATAGCAACCCAAGTTGAATAATATTTTTGTTACTGAACTTTCAAAGAAAGTTACTGACTTGAATTGCAGCCAGGATGGAAAATTACTATAACTAAAGCCCACTCTCTTGTAAACCCCATAAACAGTGACCCAAAGTGAGACCCCTCCAGCTCTCGATTGTAAGGAGCTAATGCATACTATACCCTACTCTCTAACAACCCTTTAAACAGCAGCCCAAAATACATCAATGCTGTAGCCAGGACTAGTGATCTATTTTTCTCTCTTTTCTCCTCTTTTTCTTCCTTTAATTCCCTCTTTTTTTTCCTTTCTTACTTGCTTTAATCCATCTTTCTCTCCTTAATTCCTGTCTTCACTTTCACTCTGCCCCTTTATCCAAAACCCACTGCTGTGTGCTTATATAGTTGGTATTTCCATGCCATGTGTGTAATTTACTGATCTACTTTCTGATTGTTTGCAGACCTCTGACTTTTGTAACTTCTTTTGATCAATGAGCATTTAAGAATCTTAGGTACCTTCCTTCCCCTTAAGGGTCATCACAATCTCTGGAAGAAAAATGCACTATGACCTGCAAGTTTCACCACTAAGTGGTACAGTTGTCTACAGAAAGGGTGCAGATGTTCTTACTCTAAACTTGCTCTTTCATGTGTAGAGATGATGAAGGGCAGTGAAAAGCAGCTCACCAATGGGGTTAGTGGAGGTTTCTTGGCCTTTCTGGTGCATGCGGTAGTGACGAGTAACTGTCCCGTGAGCAGCTTCTGCTTCTACAGTCTTGCCATCAGGGCAGATCAGCACACTGGTCATCATCCCCAGAGAGCCATAGCCTACAAAATACAAGTTTCAAAAGCTCAGTGTCTCCTTTGGACAGCTCCCTCAAATTCCCCTTCATCTCCCCATCCTACAATCCCCCTACATCTTCCCACTGATGGAAGGAAAATCCCTGAACAGCAGAGCTGCAGTAGTGCTTCTGCAATTAACTGGCAAGTCCCTACACATCAAAATAACAGTTCATCTGAACATGAAGTCCAGCTGAAGCATGAGCTATAGATATACAGACATTCTGCACCATTTCAAGGAAATTAGTTTTCTTACCTAATTTGCTGGACAGATTTCTACTGAAAATGTATGGTAAGAGAACAGTAAGTGTTGGGCTGTTTGTCTTTCACACAGGGTGACAGGAAACAAAACAACTTCTTATTAAGAGCATCTGCTCTTGTGAGAGGAACAAACAACTTCTGATATTGGACATTCACACCAGTTCTAACCCTGTAGGTTTCAGAGATCTCCATGTTTGAAAGCTGCTTTGTTTAGAAGTCCAACACACATCCTTGTTCTGTGGGAGGCAGTTTAGTGGCACTACTTCAGAAAGAGTGTATTACATAAAGCCACACATCTCATCCTGTGGAATTCTGCATCCATATTTGTTTTGGCACCGTGCACCTTGGTTATACAGGATTTTGATCAAGCATTACAATTATGTCTAGTTAAACCTATCAACATCCCTCTTTACACCTGACAGGTAGCTTTAGGTCCTGAAAGTTTTATGACTTATCTGCAGAGCACCTGCCATCACTCTCAGCAGCAGTCAGCTTAACTCAAGCTGTCAGTGACAAAGAACCAGCTGTCTAAATACTGTCCATGAGACTAGAAAGCCTACCAGTTATCATGTGGTAGAAACTTCCCTCCTGTAAATAAATACAACTACAGAGTCTACATTCAATAGATTTTCTTGTAAAAGCAAAATCAGAATTTTTTGACTGATACCTCCATGAACTGGCAACAATTTTGAAACACAAGTTTTGAGACCGAACATCACATCCTGGGCCATTCCATAAGATGTGACAGAAGGACACAAGAGACTGCCACTAAGCCTGCTTCAGCGTGGCACAGGAAGCACCACATACCTTGTGCAACAGAGTCAGACTGCACATCCCCATCGTAGTTCTTGCAAGCCCAGACAAAGCCTCCTTCAGATTTCAGGGCCTGAGCAACCATGTCATCAATGAGCCTGTGCTCATACCAGATCTTTTTGGCTTCAAACTGGGACTTGTATTCTCTAGGAAACACAAACCAAAACACCTTGTCATACAAAGAGGGAATTGCACAGTCTGTACATAGAGAGATGCACACAGATATGACTAAAACAAAAAAACCCCTGCATTCTCTTTACTCTTTTTTCCCTTGGCTGCTTCAGAATCATAGAGGCACCCACAGAGAATCTGTGGCTTTATTAGACGATATGGACACCACAGCCACATGTAGCAGAGCTTTCCACACTGAGTATTGTGCTTTGCAGGACAAGGGAGACTGTGACAGAGATGGCATCCCCTGTGCCCTTAAAGAGTTGCTGAGTGTCTGAAAAAGCAACTCACAAGGCTGGAGAGGATGTTCCTGCTGCAGACTTATGCACTGCAGCAGGAAGAACACAACTGATTACCTGTCATAGATGTCTTGGAAGATGTCTTTGAAGCGGCCATCATATTTCTTCAGAATGGTGTTTTTGGTGCTCATATAGAGGGGCCAGCCTTTAGACAGTGCCATCTGGAAGGAACTGTGGGCAAAATCCTTGATAGACTGGTCAAGATTGTACATTCCCATGGCTACACCACCACAGCCTGTTAGTGGAGGAAGAACAGATAGGAATCAACTAGATTTAGTTTGGGTTTAAGAATTTTATTCTCCCCATAGCATACTCTGGCAGCCAGGCAGACTGGTGCTTTTCCCAGATGTCTTAATCTAGTTCTCAGTTTAAGGTTGGTTCTTCCAGGAGAAGATTTGCTTTGCGTTATCAACTCAAAGCTTCAGCAGTTCTGTGACACATGGATAGGAAAGTGGTTTTGTTTTACAGGCAAGTACATATCTTAATAATGTGATCTAATCCCTCTAAGAAGTTTTGTTCTAATCCAGCCTAAGTACTCAAGCACACTGTGACAGAAGTGAATGTACTTGAACTCCTACTAGCCATTTAAGTAATACAGTCTTTTTCTATCAAAGCAGCAGGCAGCAGTTTGGAGCAGGAGGTCTCAGTCAAAGTCAGAAAGGGATGTGCTCACACCTTAAATGCTTTGCACCTTCAGAACTAACTCCAGCAGTCAAGGACTGCTTTGCCTAGCTCAGGTAAACAAGACTCCACATGAATTCCTGCATTTTTCTTCAGCACATGTGTGGCCTACCCTGCTGCTTTGATCCACCCGCTCAGGCTCACTTCTAGCAAGTTGTGGGAAGAATGTGCCAGTCATGTGGGTGCTCAGGCAAGTCCTGAGAAGGCTCTGAGGAACTATCAACATTCACATGACTTAGACTGTGTAAGGCAGATGTGTTAGAAGCACAAATGGAAGCTGCGCTGAACTTGCAGCCCAGCTCACCTAGCAGAAAGCAGCACTCAAATAATGGAAGAGGATGATTGTGGGTGAAAGTAGGGTCTAGAGCTTCATGAGAAAGCTTTGTCATTTTCAGAGCATAACTCTGTTTCTAGTGAAAAGTAGATACCATGTACTTAATTTTAAGCACCTCACTAGCACCACCTATCTAGTTTTTGTACAGTACCAATATTAGGGATCTTTGTTCTAGAAACACCCATAGTTTTTAAATATCTATTTTTCCTAATATCCATTTATCCTTACCACCTTCAGATGGTTGTTACTATATGGACATACATGCAGAATGAAGAGGGGAAGCCAGAGGAGGTTTATCTGCTTGCCAAGATAGCAATGCCATTTAAAGTTGATATTGGCAGAGAATGAAATTCCTGTTGTTACATGTTATCCCTGTACCTTCCCTATGGAGTCAAGGACAGTTCAGGGTGTGATCAGCTACAGAGACTGTGTCCTTTGGAACCATGATTTCATGGTTGCTGGATGACAGCTGTTAAGTTTGAATTAAACAGCTATTTTCATACATGTAAAAGAAAATCCTTATTGCAGTCATATAATCCTACTGCCTCCTAAAAATCTCTTGACTCAGTGTCAAGGTTGAACATATTAGTACAGCAAAAAGACAAGCTTCCCTTAATCATTTGGGAGATATGCTGGCACAACAGTTATCTGTGGGGAGGGCAGCTCCCCAGAGCAACAGCAGTAATCTGCCATCTTTGCACTTCCCTGCCTTCTGTTTGCTGATGCAATGCAGAGTAGCAAACAAGACTGGCAGCTGGATGGCCACACATCTCCAACACAGGCTCACCAGTCACCTAGCAAATGAAAACAGATTGGGACTAGCCACGAAGGTGAACTCCAGATGAAAGGCTATGCAACAAGAGATGATAGAGATGTAGGTTCTTAGGAGCAAGCACGCCAGAGGAATCAAGTATTACAAAGGAGGGTCATATGTCAGTCTTGGTAGCTGTTTGCCAAACCAACTGCACACAAACAAGGATGCTGGTTTATGTGGTTTCATTTTTTTGTAGCTAAATAGATCACCGTAAGACTTTACATCCTGAACCCTTTGATTAATGACAGACAGAGACATGACTTGTATGATGTTTCCTTGAATCCTGCCCCTTAGAGCACACAGCCTGAGTTCTGGCAACATGTCTGTAACTGCTTCCATTAACAAAGCCCAGCAATGTCAGGACTCTTCTGAGCCTTGCAATGTCTGCAACCAGCAGAACAATAGGGAGAAGAGTGACACCAAAACCTTTAGTACTGCATCTATTAAAACAGTTACAGCCTACACAGTCAGGAGCATCCTTGTGAAATCCTCTTTCCACCTTACAGAGTTAAGTGTTAATTCTCATTTCTCTTGAGCATATAAAAAGACTGCTTCATAAAGAAGGGCAAAAACTGCTAAGGTATAGAGATCAGCAAAACAAACTAAACCCAGAAAGAATTGCACATGGATTGCTCTCAAATCTATCTCCCCATAGGTCAAACCTAGTTTACATAGTAAGTTTGCCTCTGATCAGAGAGAAAAACATATATGCTGCTACCAGAGTCATCATATAATGAGCATGACAGGTGGCCAGTCTAATATGATTGTGTTCTTGATGTGCCTCTTTGATCCCAGGAAGATTTCAAGGTACTTTCAGTACTTGACCAATAAATGAAGAAGGCCCAAAAACTTTCTCCCCCATTCTCCCTCAAAGTCATATTTTACCATCAAACAGATCTGACTGATATGTCAAGGTTGAATTAAATAAAAAAATACCAGTGTATCAGTTTTAATCACTAATTAGAGAAAATACCTACTTTCAAAGTTATGGACCAGATATGTGACTGGTTTGCCTCCATCTGCAGGAGTGTAGGTCATCTCTACTTTTCCAGGTCCAGGTACCACAAAATCGGTTGCTCTGTACTGTTAAAAAAAAAAAAAAAGCCATGATAATTTTTCTATCAGGAAGAGAGAACCATAAAAGACAGTCCTCATTTGGGAGGGCAGGTTACAGAAAAACAGTTGTACTAAAAACCCCATTAAGCAGACTTTTTCTTCAGCCATATCGTCACTAGATTATTTTACTAGAGCTTAGAAAGACGAGAGTCATGGAATCACTTAGGTTGGAAAAGACTCTTAACATCATCAAGTCCAACAGTTAACCCAGCACTGCCAAGAGCATCACTGAACTGTATCCTTAAATAGTCAAAAGTCTGCCTATTTCAGAAGCCATCCTCCCCTTTAGGGGAAAAAGCTCACAGATTCTTGGGCCCCCATCAATCAGCAGAGTATCTACTTTTGCAGATGTGCTGAAGTTTTAAAGTGCAGAGTATTTAGACTGTTGTGTGGTTGGTAGATAGAAAGGCTCCTCTCCTTGCCTTAAAGCCATTCATATTACTGCTGATCTTGTAGGGTTCATACATTATACAATATGACATTTGAAAGGCCAACCTGTAACAAGAGCCTTTGAAGTTAAAAACTTTAAGTATTTAAATGCTGTCTCATCTTCCCAATTGTCCTGAACAGTACTATTTAAGGTTACATTTCCTTGAAATTTATTATTCTTTTTCATGTAGTTTCCCTCCTATTAAGGGAATCTGTTCCCTGAGCTGTTCTGAAGTTAGTGTCTCGCTCCTATGTCCTTTGTATGTTCTGATATTGTTCCTTTCACTTTAATCTCATACTTTTGCAGGGTTTCAATCCTTTCCCTTTAATCCGCTGTTTCCTATTATTTTAACCTTCTCAATTTTTCACAACCTTTAAGGAGGTTGAATCCCATTCTTTTCTAGTGTCAGGGTTCTGCAATTATTTTCCTCTTGAAAACTTATTATTTTATCTTCCTAAATTACCTATAGCAGGTAATTTAATGACTTGCCTTCAGTTTGCAGGTTTAGCCACCTATTTAAGCACTTGGCTCTTCTCTTTTGCCATGTTTGGTAGCTTTATAACATATGACTGCCCATGGAGAACAGTATGACTGATTCTTATCTTCCAGGCTACCCAGAGGGCACAACACTGACAATGGTTCCAGGGCTTTCCACAGCCCTGTACTACCATTGTCAGGGAAGTTCTGATAAAAGAGGTTTCCCTACTTCTGTACCACAGCCTGATGTGCCCAGGTCAGATACGAACTCTGCAGGTGTGCTGTGCAAGAAACAGAACAAAACCACACCCCCATACAGAAGGCAATTTTGCCCACTTCTAGAAATCACTCACTTTTATTCATTTTTGCTGTGAGCAACATATGACACCAGAAAGTCCTGCAAAGTAAGAGGGTGGGCAGCGTAAAATAGTATTTTCTGAAGATTCATAAAGTTCTTACGTAAGAAGGAGCGTTCTAGGGAGATGAAGAACAATAACCTAGCAGAGTTAAGTGTCTAAGTACAGGCTTGTGTAATCCAAGCACAAGTTTCTGAATGCTGTTTATACAGTGACACTGCTCAAGGGAGAGGCATGAACCAGGCTCTCCCACACTTGCCGGGTGCAGTACAAACAAAGTGCTAGCACGTGTGTGCTCCCAGGTGGAATGCAAGGCACAGAGCAGGAGCACAGGGATGTCTAAGTCTTTGGAGCTCTATACCAGCCAGGAATAAGCCTGTTAAGACAAAAAGAGGGGTAAACACTGGAGTGACTCACTTGATCCCCATAAGCGTGACGGCCGATGACAATGGGTTTCACCCACCCAGACACCAGCCGGGGAATGTTCTTGCAGATAATCGCTTCTCTGAAGACAGTGCCACCTAGGATGTTTCTAATTGTGCCATTGGGAGACTTCCACATCTGCTTCAACTTGAACTCCTCCACTCTGTTCTCATCAGGAGTGATGGTTGCACACTTTATGCCAACATTGTATTTCTTTATGGCTTCAGCAGCTTCCACAGTTACTTTATCATTTGTAGCATCACGATGCTCAATGCCCAAGTCATAGCTGTAACAAAGCCACAAACACCATCAGGACTTCCCAGGACATTTGTTTGTGTTCAATAGGAAAGAAACAAGACAAGAAACACATGTAGATGTGCTTGTGAGTGTAGCTGCAGCATTCTACCACAACTGAAGTTATCCCTCTTCCAGTGCAAATGCTGCTGGACTGGAAGAAAACAAACTTATACAGTGACATTTCTCCTGTTAGTGGAGGTTGGTAGGAGATGGGAGAAAGGAGAGCTTCAGTTTATGGCTAAGGTTTGCTGCAGCATGGGACAGTATCTCCTCTGCCTTGCCTTTTGAGTTTCCTGCAATGGCATCTGTCAGTTGAGGGTTTTCATTGTATGGAGCAGCAAAATCCCCAGATATGAGCCTTTATTTCAAACCTCTTGTGCTGAAGGCTCTGGCTTCCTTCATGTACTGAGCACATGAAGCTATACTAGACTTAAAAACTGCTTTGACAGTGGACCCACAATCCTGCTCTGGCAGCAAAAATGCCAACATTCCTCTCAAACATCAGAGGAAGGTCATTTCCATACTCACTGTTTTAATAGCTTTTGGAGAACAATGGGTGCCCAGCATGGGACAGCCCTGAAGCACAGCCAGCTGTACATGAATCCAGCCACTGTGCTGCCTCAGCCAGAGGTTTGCTTGCCCTCCTCCCACCCTCTTTGAAAAGGGATGTTCTCCAGACTGTGTGCATGTATTATGCTGCTGGGCTCCTGTCTGCCTGGTTCCCAACACCAGAAAGCCTGATGTAGGTGGCATACAAATGGCTCCAGTGGCAGGGGAAGAGGTCAGACTTGTGGGTTTAACTATGGCAGATATCACTGAAGGCCTCTGTCCACATGGCTAGGAGCAATGTAGCTGGATATTTCTCTAATAATTACAGCTCAGTGGCCAGAAAAGGAAAAGATTATTTGTTCTGCTTGGCCAGATGCTATAGATAGCATGTCCCTTTTGCTGTAGCCAGCTGCTAGTATTTGTTATTTTCCAGAAGGGAGTATAGGAGCACAGCCTAGCTTCAGGGAGTAATTGCAACAGTTAGCTCACATTGTCAACAGCAGAGCTCAGGCTCACAGCCATCAGGGCAGAGTCTGTGCCCTACACACACCCTTCTGTCCTCTGGGCAGATCTTCAAACAGGCACGGCAAGAAGCCATAAGCCCACTCAGGGGGGCAGGATGCTATGCTTCAAGTCAGGGAGTGGCTGAAACAGCCCATATTTCTTCTCACTGTTTAAGCTGCAGGGTCATGCAGACTGTCCAGGTGCTGGAAACCCCAAACACAGGAAAATAAAACACAGGCCATGTCTCTGAGAGACTTTCTTAGAGGCACAGCACAGGCAAAACTCTAACTCACAACTCAGCATGCACTGCTTACTGCTGTGAGGAACATGCTG